>NC_045620.1:91010120-91618036 GCF_009829155.1 Mustela erminea | reverse complement strand
TCCAGCTCCCGGGATTCCAGAGCCCCACCTACTCACCCCCCCAAGAAGTTGAGGCTCCCTCCCTTTGCAACACTTATCTTATCAGCATTGTAATTGTTGGTACATTTCCCTCCCAGTTACTCTGGGCTCCTAGAGGGCTGGGACCTTGTCTTTTCACCTTTGTAACTGTACACCTAGCACTGGATCAATATGTGTTGAATGAAGAAATGAGGTCAGTAGAACCTGATCAATGACATATCCCAGTGACATCGAAGACCCACAGGCTTCCGAGAGTTTGCTTTGTCTTTTTTCTAGCGGGCCTTCTCGGCTCTGCAGCCTCCTGTGCTGTCGGGTTACTCCTTCCTCACACTCAGGGCGGCAGAGCAGCCCGAGGTGCCCAGCGAAGCTCTCTGCCCCTGAGGCGGCATTAAGCTAGAGGCAGTGGTTTGCTAACTGTGGTCCCCAGACGCAGCATCACCCACACCTGGGAACTTGTTAGAAATGCAAGCTCTCCGGCCCCACCTAAACCTACTGAAGCAGAAACTGCAGGTGCGGGCCCAGCGCTATGTTTTAACAAGCCTTTGGGTGATGCACGCTGGAGTTGGAGGAGCACTGGACTCGCCCGAAGCCAGCGGTTGAGAAACCAGATCAGCACCCAGGCAGCGGCTAGGATCAGGCCCCAGGCGCTTAGAGGAAGTAGACTGGGAGAGGCTCCTTTTAATTAAGCAGGGTGGTTACCCCACCCCCCAGCGACCGAAGACTGAGCCCTTTTTAGGCCAGGGCTCCGGTGAGGTCAGGACCTGGCTGCCGCAGCTGCCCCAAGGGTTAGAAAGGGAAATCCCGTCGCGAAAGAAACAAGCCCAGTGGACTGCGAGCTCTGCAGGGTTGGCAGGGGGCGTTTCCCCGGCTGGGGACGGAGGTGGGGCTGGGAAATCGTGAAGACTTCCCACTCCACTGAGGAACGGCAGTGGATTCAGCATGCGGAGAAGAGCACAGGGAGTTGGGTTTGATGTGCCCGCGTGGTTCTTCTGGAAGTCACTTCATGGAATGAACACTGCCGCTTGCTTGCGGAACCTGTGAATGATCGCGTGTGACTAACCTCTGAGATGCTTGGCCCTGCTCCTTCTCTTTAGCTAAGATGCAATTTGTCCTGTCTGAAGGAGCTTTGCACTATGGAACCTTTTGCAGAAATGTAAACATACAGCCAGGTCCCCACCTGAAGGCATGGGGGGTTTATTTGGTTGGGGATGTGTTTCTTCTTTGGTCCTGTACTGGTTAAAAATATTATCAGCTGTTTTCGTAGAGTTTTCCTGTTTCAAAGCACTTCCACATATATTATCATTCTGTCTGCAGAGTGGCAAATACACCAAGTGCAAGTGTTACTTTCCTTTTCTTTCTGTGACATAGCTTTTATTCTTATTATCACCATCTCACAGATAAAGGAACAGGGACTCAGAGAGGTAATTTGTCCAAGGTCATTCACTACCAGGTGGCACAACTGGGCCTACAATCCAGGACCTCTGTAATTCACCTATCAGGGCCAGAGTTGATATGGGGCAGAAGCCGGCATTTTGCTCCTAGGAAGAGACAGATGTGTCCGTAGATTCCTTTTGGTCATGCATTGGTTAGTGTGATGTGTGTAGCATATCTAGACTATGTTTTCTGAGTAACTCAGCAAATGCTTTCCTGTTTTATTTTTGAATTTAGGCTGAATCAAATAGACTGTATAACTAGCAAGGAGAATGCGAGATCTCCACCGTAGTAGGAAAAAGATGAAATAACCTGGAAATCTTCCAGCCTAAGGGGGCTGGGCAGGAGGGTGGGAACTTCGATGGACTCCGATTCACAGGCTGCTGAGTACCAAACAGGTATAAAGGCCTTGGTAACCCCACACCCAAGTCTTGGTTTGACCCGATGTAACAGTCAGGATCCATTAGGTTTCATGATAATAACAAGCCCCATGTGTCAATCATGAAATATGTCCACTGGGGGCCAATAGGAGCACTGTTTCCCATAGCCTCTCGGGGACTCAGGCAGCTGCAACTGGACATGTCGCCCCCTCGACCCTGAAGGCAGGAAATGAGGATGGGGCAGATCAAGCACTAATTTCCAAAGTGTTTACCTGGAAGCAATTCACATCATTTCTGCTCTCGTTTTAGTGGCCAAAGCAAGTCGCAAGGTGGCCAGGAAGAACTGTGCAGGCAATGCTCCCAAGTGCCTGCAAGGAGAAGCAAACATTTGGTTAACAGCACTAATAACACACAGGGAATAGCGGATGTGGATATTCGAGGGGTGTGTAAGTGCAATCAGTTCTGCCCATTTCATGAGTGCTTCTGCCTCCTGGGGATAAGAATCTGAGATTCCCATTCTATTGGGTTGTTATTCCTTCCACTAGAGAGGATTCTGAGACTTAGACCAGGGACAAGGAAATCTGAGCAGAGGGAAGCATAGTGGAAGAGATGAGTGGCAGTGGGGCAAACTCAGTAGATTGATGTTAAATTGAGAAAGAATCCAGCAGTGGAAAGGACTCGGGGTATCTCTATCACCAGGGACCCACCTGCTAAAGGAAAGTTCTAAAGCAGCAGAGCCATGGCAGAAGCATTTCCTGCCTTCTCACCATTCACTCCCACTCATCCTTCCTGGCTAAACTTGGGTGACACTCCAGGAAGCCTTTGATGGTCTCTCGAAACTGAACCTTCCCAGCACATTGTTAGAGTGCCTGGGTCCGTCCTGTGAACTGTGCTGTGGGAAGAGAGCACATCTCACTCAGGATTGCCCTACGGGGGATGTGGTAGAATCTCAACATGAAGGCAGAGCACCCAGCAGGAAGGCTGCTGCAGAAACCCAGGTGAGAACAAAATGATGGTGGCCTCCTGTTGGGTTGTGAGGTGGGGGTGGAGAAAAGTACTGGAGAGAGATTTACAGAGTCACGTCAACAGGGTAGGGACCGATGACGTGAGGACGTATGAAAGAAGTTTTTGGAAGAGCAAGGTCAGGGATTCTAAAAGGATTTTGTTTAAAAAAAAAAAAAAGGTGGAGAATTGGGGAGAGGAAAGCACAGAAAATACGTGTACTATGAAATCATGAAATTCCTGAGCTACACATCTTAAGAATCCAGCCAGAGCACTGCAAAGCCTTCTTAGAAGAGTTGAGCATCCCTACAAGATGGCTTCAACTTCACCCTGTTTGTCCCATTGCCTTGTTTCTATATGCTGCTCCCGTTCCATCTCCGCAGAGTAGGAGCTTGTCCCATCTGAGACCTGAACTTGATATCAACCCCTTTCATTCTCAAGGTTCCCTGGCCCCATATACTTTATGCGTGCCCCATTTGCAGGAACTGTGCAATGCTGGCAAACCCATCCTCAGAGCCCCTACCAATCCACTTGGCCATGGTGCGCCCCTCCCCCCACACCTCCCGTTTCCCCAAACACTGACATACTCCCTCTGGGTGCCTGGGCTCCATTTCCAGCTCTGCTGTGCACTGGCTTGTGACTGTGGGTGAGGTAATTCCTCTCCCCCCAGCCTCCTTCCCATCTGTCCAAATGCTACTTATATTACCTCCTTTGCAGAGGATCAAAGGAACCATGGTATGACAATGTCCTGTCTTGGACCTTGGTGTATAGTAGGCACTCCTTTCATCCCGTGCCATCCCCTGGTTCCTCTTCCCCATTCACAGAGAAAGGGACTTACAATATTTTAACCACATGTAGCCATGACAACCAGAGTTAAAATGTATATAATCGTTAGGGAGGATATTATGTATTACCTAGGAGAAGGAAGGTGATGATGTCCAGGTGCCCAGGATGGGACTTGCCCCTGAGTAGAAAGAAGCCCCCCAACAGCCTCCCCAGCTGATGACGACAGTCTTCCAAATGCGTCCTTCCCTACATATTCAAGCAGCCCTAGCGCCTGCCACCTCCACTTTAACCTGTCCTGAACTTGTCCCCTCTCTCGGCCTCCAGGCAGCTACCCAGCTCTCACTCCCACTCCCCTCCTTGCCCTCACCCTGAGGCCTCCTTTCTCACAGACATGGATCCCACCACCGTTGATTCAGACCTCCTGGGCCTAGCAGTCTCACCAGAGCCCTAGACTTGAAAAGACGGGGAACCTGGACCATCCTGCAGCCTATCAGGAGAAGAAGTTTCAAAGTCTAGGCTCTCCAGGTGTGACAGGTGGGCCTGCAGCAGCTGCAGACTCCTCCTGAGAGTCTGCTCTCAGGAGGCCCTGGAGCTTCTGAGTCAGGCTCTGCATTCCAATGAGCCTTCTAGGTGATTCCTGGGCACCCTACAAATGGAGAAGATCTGCTTGCAAAGTCTTCAGGGATTAACGGGCTAGAGATGAAAAAGCCGCAGTGCTTCCTCGTGGAGCAGGAGAGGCGCTCTTGGGAACACCTGCACTGATGGACGGAGTCATTCGAGGTCACTCTGGCAGCGTTCCTGGGGAGGGAGTCTGTATTGCCAACATGGCAGTATTTATCTGCTAAGCCAGGGAAGGGGTGGGTATGAGCTAATGCCTTCCTCTCCTTGCCATTCTTTCGGTTGTCCTCCTGAAGACAGGACTAGGCCATGACCCACATCCGCCTGTCATTGGCCATTCCAAACCACAATAAAGCACAAATTTGAACATCCAACTTTTGGAAAACAATATAATTATTTATGCTGAACCAAAGCCTTTCAGACAGAAAAGGGGTGTGAAGGCAGAAAGAGCCACAGGGAACATACAGATTAGCGCCTCAAACAGGAAGGGGCAGTGGGCAAAGGGCACGTGAGTGAGGCGGTGATGGAAGCCCCAGAAGAACCTCACAGCTGCTAGAAAAAGGAGGGAGAAGAACAACAACACACAGAAAGCTGGAAGCAACCCACAGGGCCCGATGGGTGTAGAAAAGTCGAAGCTGTGGGATTTTTGGAAAATATCCCCAGGGCCCAGGGAGGAAGCTGCCCCTTGGCCATAAAAGCCTCCTTGGAGGCAGGCAGGCAAATTCCTTACGTGATATACCTGAGATGTAGGGTCTGTGCACAGGACATCCAGTTAAATTTGAATGTCAGAGAAACAACATATCATTTCTTAGCATATGTATATACCAAATGCTACATTCTGAAGCAGCCCTGCGGCAGGGTTAGAGTCTGTTCCCAAGGCCTATGACCCGGGAATTTGGGGCTGAAAGTCAGTCTCCACCTAAGGCCCAGTGGAACCTTCCTACGGCCTACCCTATTTCTGAAAAAAATCGGAGAGAAAATGGGCTTTGTTAATTTTAGGGTGGGGCAGTCTTTTATGAGAGAGTCTATGCCATATTGTTTGCTTTTAAATGTTTTGTCCTACAGAGGTGGGGCTTACCAATGTGTTTTTCACATTACCATGTATCAGGTAGGGCAGGTCAAGGAATGTGTCCTAAAAAGTAATCTAGTTTTGATCATTTCAAGTCAGGTTCCTGTAAGAGATGAACTGTTTCTTAGTCCAGACCAATAAAATCCTGCTTAATCAGAAAAATTGCTCCTATGTAATCACACAGTTATTCACTGAGACCTGTAGAAGAGACTGTTGGTAACTGTTTAACTGATCAGGTAGTCTAAAGGTATTTCTGAGCACAAAATCAATAGACTCTTCTGTACATCAACAACCCAAATTAAATGCTAAATTTAGGGAAAATATTTCCAAAACAAATGAACAGGAAAAGTGTTATATATACTTAGTATTCTTTTTTTTTTTAAGACATTATTTATTTACTTGACAGAGAGCACAAGCAGGGGGAGCAGCAGGCAGAGGGAAAGGAAGAAGCAGGCTCCCTGCTCACAGGGAGCCCAATGGGGGATTCAGTCCCAGGACCCTGGGATCATGACCTGAGCTGAAGGCAGATGCTTAACCGACAGAGCCACACAGGTACCCCTATACTTAGTATTCTTTTTTTTAAGATTTTATTTGTTTATTTGACAGAGAGAGATTACAAGTAGGCAGAGAGGCAGGCAGAGAGAGGAAGGGAAACAGGCTCCCTGCTGAGCAGAAAGCCCGATGTGGGGCTCGATCTCAGGACCCTTGATCCTAGGACCCTGGGACCCTGGGACCCTGGGATCATGACCTGAGCCAAAGGCAGAGGCTTTAACTCATTGAGCCACGCAGGCGCCCCATACTTAGTATTCTTAATGTGTAAGAAAAAACATGAATATCCCAAGTGAAGGGGGGAGGCCAATGATGTGAACATTCACAAAAGAAGGAATACAAATGACCAATAAAAATATAAAAAGTCCAACCTCATTAATAATCATAGCAAACTGGTAGATTATAAAATAAAAATACTCAATTTTGCAAAGACTGTAACAATTCTCTTTACCAACATATGGGAATACAAATGGGCAAAAAGAAAAATCTGAAAAAAAAAATGTAGTCCAATGTTAATCACTATTAATTTTGTAGACCCTATCTTTAAAAATCTATGTTTTAGGATGCCTGGGTGTCACAGTTGGTTAAGTGACACCTTTGGTTTCAGCTCAGGTCCTGATCTCAGAGTCTGCTTAAGACTCTCACTCTCTTTGTCCCTGCCTCCCCTAAAATAAATAAATCTTAAAAATATCTTTTCTGTTTTAATATTAAAATAGTGTTTTTGAAAAATATGTGGCAACAATGGAAAACATTTATGAAATATATGAAATCATATACATTTGTAAGTAGATACGCACAAAGAGAGAAAGAGAATACATCGCAATAATAACAATGGATCTCTTGATGATTTTTTTCTCTTCATCCCTGTCTTCTAGGGGGTCCTGGCTGGCTCAGTCATTTATCGTCTGCCCTCAGCTGAGGTCATGATCCCAGGATCCTGGGATCGAGCCCCACATCGGGCTCCCTGCTCAGTGGGAAGCCTACTTCTCCATCTCCCACTCCCCCTAATTGTGTTCCCTCTCTCCCTGTGTCTCTCTCTGTCAAATAAATAAAATCTCTTAAACAAATACCTTTCTTCTAAAACTTTAACAAATAATATTATTGCTATAATGGAGAAATAATTATATTTTTTAAGATTTTATTTTATTTATTTGCGAGAGAATGAGTGAGAGAGAGCATGAGCGAGGAGAAGGTTGGAGGGAGAAGCAGACTCCCCAAGGAGCTGGGAGCCCAATGCGGGACTCGATCCCAGAAGTCCGGGATCATGACCTGAGCCGAAGGCAGTCACTCAACCAACTGAGTCACCCAGGCGCCCCTAAAAAATTATTTTTGAAAAAAGACAAATGGAAAGCAGTTCCTTGAGAAAGAAGGAAGCCAATCCTGATTACTAACAGAATGACTGTGGCTTTGCACATTGCAGCCACCTGGAGAATTCCAGGAATCCTGGTGCCCAGGCCCTACACCCAGAGATTCTGGTTGAATGGATCGGGGTGGGGGCCCCAAGCCTCATGTGCTTGGCAACATCTAACCACACTTGGGTGTGGTCTAACATGCAACCAGGCTGGGAACCTCTCTTTGACGAAGCCATCTCACGTTTTGGCAGAAGTTTAGGCCCCTGGTGCTAGACGAACTGCAAGACCTGGTTTCAAGCCCCAGCATTGGCCCTCTGTAGTTGTGTGCTTTAGGCAAGCTGTCTAACCAAACCTCAGTTTGTCTGTCCATAAAATGGGGATATTTGTTGCCTACCGCAAGAGTTGGGGGTATGGCTTCCTGGAGAGAGTAAATAAGAAAGGTCTGCATGAAATGGAAAGCCTGTAGAATGAGCTCCTTGTTAGAACCTGGAAGCTGCGATGATAACAATTATCTTTGATCAGTGAAATATCCTTGGCAACATGGGAACCGATGCAAATAAGCCGGTTTGTTTCTAAGCTCTGTCAGTATTGTAATTTGACTTGATTTGGAGATTCGGTGGGCAGGTGCTGTCAGATGTGGATGCCCAGGACGGTCTTAGCCTAAGGGCTCATGGCCAGTGGACAGCAGCCAATAGATCTGAGTTGGTTCAGACCATTTGGTCATCTTGCTTTGAGAGATGGCTGCCTTCCAGAAGCCCAAACCTTGTTCTCATGAAAATGTGCCTTTGCATTTTAAATACCTACTGCTTCCAAATGCGTGTTCTTATTTAACCATCTCCTTGGGAGGCTGCGTGGCCACTGCTTAAAATGTCTTGGGAATTCCTCTTTTGAGATTGCCTTTGTCTCAGCTACATTTTTTTTTCTGGGTAGTTTCAATCAGTGAATTCATTCTCTATCCTTTGAAGAGGAGCTTAATTTTAGAAAATAGTCAAAAATATCTTTCAGAACCAAACCTGATGATTAAGATGGTATTCAAGCCTGGATAAGACTGTCTTTTTTTAAGCAAAGAGGTCACTCGTGAAGAACACGCGTGTGCCTGTCTCCCTACCCCGCTTATTCCCAGCACCCTGCACACAGCCTGGGACCCAGATGTTCAACATATTCCTGTTGAATGGTGACCACAGCTTGGCTCTCTACTGGGACCCATAAACTGGCTCCAAAGGTAAATCTGAAAAGGCTTTGGGCCAAAGCAGCCTACTTGGAATTAACAAATTCTAGTTTGTATGCAGATTAGAAATTAGTCCCTTTCTTTGGTAAGTATGCTCTCTCTCTGTCTCCTGTATACCTTATGCATTTGACTAAAGAGAAAATGTTGCAGTTCCTTCCCCTTACCGGGGCTAATACTGGATTTAGTTTCTTAAGGCAACACTAATCAGCAACACTGGACAAATCCAAGCATTTTTGGAATTATTTTTTGGGCTGACCCAGTCCACAAAACAACCAATTAGGTGTTGTTAACAAGAACAATGCCTGAAACAAGACTCACTTTCACCCAAGGGTTTTGAGACACTGACATTAATCTGGATTTGCACACCACCCGCCTTCATGAATTTGAGGAGTGTAGCGTTATGCAGCTCCCAGCCGGGACAGAGAGCCCTGGCTGAGCCAGGCTCCTGGGCTGTCCCGGCTCCGCCCATAGTAACTGTAGTAACTAGACATTCGCTGTGCAGCCTGGGGAAAACATTTTACACTTCCCCCTTGGTCTCTCTGTCCTTATCTATGCGGTGATCTCACACTCTTAAAGTCACGGATACAAAACTGAGAACCATGCAGGCAGACAAGAGGCAGGGAGGGCGCTTGGGAGCTGCAGACACGAGCCGGCAGGTGACGGAGAGGAAAGCAAGGTCCTGCTCAGGTAGCAGGGAGAATTCTACAGCAGAGCCGGTCTCAGCAGCGGCAAAGTCTCTGCTCTGAAGGAGAAAGAAATCCAAAGCCAAAGCTCCACAGCTTCTGGCCATGGAACCGTTTCCAGGAAGGGAACACGCAGGTCATCTGAGGTCAAGTTCAGGGCGCGCAGCCAGCCGCCAGGCGGGAAGGAAGCTGCAGTGAATGCCTGCTTGCTTGCACTCCAAGCCCTTCACCTTCTGAACACAAGTCCTGTATCAGCCCCTTTGCCAGGTCTCCCGGGGGACCTCAGAGGCTCTTTCCAGACCCAGGCATCCTGGCTCTGGCCTCACAGACTCAGTCCACGCCGAGGTGCTAAGGGGAAGCTGGTAGTACACAGGGTGAACATCAGAGCCTGGCCGGCCTGTCATTGCCTTGCACAGCAGAGGGCCGGCCCCAAGGGCTCTGTTTAAAGCCTTTGAGCATTCCTCATCTGCCTCGTTGCCCTCCCCGCCCCCAGAATGCGCACCAGGACACATTCCTAGCTCCCCACCTTTGTCCATGGCGCTAACTCTACAACCACTTATCCCAGCTTCTGCTCTACAGACCCTCTTCCCGTGTGGTGTCCGGCTCACAGGCCATGGGACCCGTGCAGCTGCCTTCGCCGGAAGCAGCAATGGCTCTCGTCTGTCTTGCATCACACTTAGGCACACGTCCTCTCTCCCCATTTGGGACCACACGGTAACCCCACTTCACTATCACGTCCTGCGTCTTCCTTCCTTTGCCCACACCCCTTACCTGCCTGGTCTGTCCTTACTTTCTGCCTCCCGTCCTGTTCTGCACCTCATCTCCGAGGCTCAGTTCAGCTAGGCTCTCTGAAAGATTTTCCACCCAAACACCTACCGGCTCCACTTACTGAGCAGCTACTCTGTGCCCAGAATTTTGTCTACGGCATTTCTAATCTTGGAATGGCCCTGCAAAATGGGAGCAAAGACAGTTTCACTTTCAGACTTGGGGAACACAGAGGCTCAGAGAGGTTCTGGAACTGGTGAAAGTTGCATAGCTTGTTCGTGGCCCGACTGGGATTGGAGCCCAGGTGTGATACTTAAACCCAAGTGCTCCATCTCTTCCATACTACTTTTTCATTCATAAGGCAAATACTTTGAGCTTGAAGCTATAAGAACTTAGAGGACCATATTTCTTGTTTTCAGAGCAAGGAACCTAAGGAGTATCTAGGCCCAACGACTGGCCCAGGGTGGCACGGCTTTTCTCCACCCCCTTACCTCGTTCTTCCCCTGTGCTGGTCCCGGGGACCCAGGAACCGTCTATCCACTGCAGGGGGGTCTCCAGTGCTGGTCTCTGGGGTTTCTGGCTGCAAGGTTTCTGACACACACCTGTCCTGCAAGCAGGGCCCCAGAGGAGGCAAGAGAGAATGTCTCGGCAAGTTTAGAGCCACTGGGTTACTAGTTGAGCTATATACGGTGATATGTATACAATGTATACAATGTATACAATGATACAAACAGCAGTGACTTAAGTTTATATCTTTCTTGGGTAGAAGAAGCCTGCAGAGGGCAATCTGGGGCTAATGTTGCAATATTACCCAGCTAGGGCCTGGGGCCTCTTCTGTCTCCTGCAATTCCCTTCTCATGAGGCCCTGCCTGGTCCCCAAAGGCCCCGGGATCACCTAGGGCAGTCCTACAAGAGGACTCAGAGGGCTCCCTGGCTGTCTTCTGCTTGTACCGTTTATGCTCAGTCCCCGGCTGGGAGCTGGTCTGGGACCTGACGAGCATGGGGCACGTTGCTAGCAGCAAAAAGGGTAGGAGTAAGGGGGGGGGCGCATTTCAGTGCTCAGTCCAGGGACCCTTCTCAAGCTTAGCCTACTCTTCTCCCCTTTGTCCTTCTTCTTTCCATTTGTCTAATAGTTACTGAGCAGCATATCCCATGTGCCAGGCACCAGAGATAAAAAGACTCATAAGACATAGTCAGTGATCTACTGAAGATATGAGGAAATAGACCATTTTGATGCTCCGGTGGCAAAGGCTACCAGAAGAGACACGCAAAGGGCACTCAGCAAGAGCACAAAGGCGCCTGGCCCAGCTGGGGAGGTCAGCCACTGAAGAGGATGCTTGCTGGGGACAAGAGCTGGGAAACAGCAGGGGGCAACTGCTAGCCCCAGAGGATCAGCCAGCTGCTGGGGATGAGTGAGAGGGAGGAGTCCAATGCCCCCCCATTTCTAACTGTGGCAGCCGGCGGGGGGACAGACCACCGCAGATACAGAGAACACAGGCATTCTCTTGCCTTGGGGAACGTCCCCAGCTTCGGAGGAGGCTGCCGCTCCCCAGTACTATTCTTTTCCATTGCCACTCCCAAAGACATGCACAGCGTTTTAATTCAAGTGCTCTCGGGAGATGAAGTGCCCTTGGCCCTGGCCTGATGAATCAAATGCAGGAGCATAGTGTGGACCAGGCAGCCTCTGGGCCAAACTAAGCTGGTTTTGCAAGTGTCACCTGGGCCGCTCTCCCGAGTGTGAGCTTTGTTCTAGAAAGCCCACCTGTAGTGAACATGTGCCACTTTGTGGAGAAGCAGTGAATGAATCCTCTTCCTGTGTTCGGGGACCTGCCCACTGTGCTTGGAGGGAGAGCCAGCCTCACACGGTGAAGAGGAAAACTCAGATACCACCTTTCTCAGATTTCCTTGCAGCTACCTGGCATGCCAAGGGCCTGTGGCTGAGACTGCAACTAAGATATACCTACCAGAGGCTCGAGTCCAGGAGGAAATTTGTGTGGCAGGAGCCGTTACTAGGGATCATGTTCTCATAACAGCCACGCCGGACACTCTGGAACCTTGCAAATGACAGCCTTGAAGTTGAGCTTCACTAGGTCCATCGTAACCGGCTTCCGTTTGCAATTAAGGACCATGACGACTCCTTGGCAGTTTATCCGTCCAGCAGGGTGCGTGGCTAGGGACAACACAGTGGGGAGGGGAGCACAAACTTTGTGCAGAGGACAGTGAGTAAAACCACTCAGCTAGACCAGAGGATTCTTCCACAGGGTAGGGGAAGATTAAGGCGGGAGGATCCCAAAAGCCCAGTTCAGGAGCTTGGTCATTACCTTGTAAGAGGCACAAACATTCTTTTCTATTTTTTATTTTTTTTAAAAAGATTTTATTTATTTATTTGACAGAGAGAGATCACAAGTAGGCAGAGAGACAGGTAGAGAGAGGGGAAGAAGCAGGCTTTCCACCGAGCAGAGAGCCCTATGCAGGACTCTATCCCAGAACCCGGAGATCATGACCTGAGCTGAAGGTAGAGGCTTAACCCACTGAGCCACCCAGGTGCCCCTAACTTTTTTTTTTTTAAATAAATTTTTATTTTGGAATAATTTTTTTAAGTAAGCTCTATGCCCAACGTGGGGCTTGACCCCACAGTCCTGAGATCAAGAGTCACATGCTCTACTGACTGAGCCAGTCCAGTGCCCCAGTTTTAGAATAATTTTAGATTGACTGAAAAGTTGCAAAGGTAGCACAGAGTTTCCATATACCCTTCACCCAGTTTCCCTTGATGCTGATGTCTTGCATTGTATGCTACATTTGCTGAAACTAAGAAGCCGACACTTGCATATTACTATTTACTCAACTCCAGGCTTTGGAGTTTCAATTTGGATTCCACTAGTTTTTCCACCAATGTCCTTTCTCTATTTTGGGTTCCAATCCAGGATACCACTTTGCATTTAGATGCCAATCTTGTTAAAGGAGAAGACTGAATATGATTAAAGCTGTTTTAGGAGAATTGTCTGATAGCAACATCCACGTTGGACCAGGAAGTTGGATAGAAAGGTATTTGTAAACGCATTCCAGAATCTTCACCGAATTTCCAAATGCACCTTAATGCCTGGTGCCTGGAGGGACTCAACACCTTGTGGTTGCCAGAGAGAAGAGCTCTGGGCCACTGGAAGCATGGCTGCCTTCTCAGGGCCAGGCGAGCCAAAGGCATATTCAGGACATATGTGGGGGCCTCCATGTCGCAGCACTAGCAGGCCCGAAGTTCTGCCTGCCTGGGCAACTCCAGTGGACTGATAAATCTAAAGAGGGAGCCAAAGAAATGCATGCTGACCTTCTTCTCTGAAAGCGTTGTCTTGTCTCCCTTAA
The DNA here is from genome assembly GCF_009829155.1 of Mustela erminea. Taxonomy (NCBI): domain Eukaryota; kingdom Metazoa; phylum Chordata; class Mammalia; order Carnivora; family Mustelidae; genus Mustela; species Mustela erminea. The sequence goes on along the minus strand of NC_045620.1, from coordinate 91,604,798 downwards.
CAAGCAGTGTGTTGTGGGAAGAGAGCAGACGCTGGAGTCAGGTTTGAGCCCTCGCTCCACCACTTAGTGCAGGAGGAGCCTGGGGGAGTCCCTAACTTCCCTGAGCTTCTCTTTCCTCACTGGTAAAAACAGGGACCTTAAACCTCCTTCATAAGATTACTGAGAGGATGAAATCACATTTAAAAAGTGTTCAGCGGGGCACCTGGGGGGCTCAGTCGGTTAAGCATCTGCCTTCAGCTCAGGTCATGATCCCAGGGTCCTGGGATCAAGCCCCGCATTGGGCTCCCTGCTCGACGGGGAGCCTGCTTCTTTCTCTCTGTCTGCTGCTCTCCCTGCTCTCTGTCAAATAAATAAATAAAATCTTTAAAATAAATAAACAAATAAATAAAAGTGTTCCACAGGGTACCTACTGGCACACAGTAGGTATTCAATAATCATCAGCTCCTTTAACTTGAGGGTGGGGTCTGGCCTCATAATTTTTTTGCATATCCTTGTAGTACTTAGCACACAGAAGGCACTTCATACTTTGGTGATTATAACATGGAGCTCCCAAACCCGATGACCCCAGAAAGGGCAGACCATGTCTCCAGTTACCTCATTCATTTATTTAGCAAGTCTATATTAGGCGCTCACCAAAGAGCAGTAAATAGATAAAAGCCAAGCACTGTGCTAAGCCACCAAGACATGGTCTGTGTCAAAAATGGCAAAGCCCAAGTGGGGAGAGAGGTCTCCAGTCAACTTTCATTCAGGTCTGATACAGAGTCGGACGAGTTTAATAAGCACTGTGTCCAAGAGCACAAACACTGGCTCCTTCTGTGTGAGGCGAGGCTAGAGCCTCCCAGAGAGAGTAGACTGGGGACTGGCAGAATCAGTAGTTCTTTTCAGTAAAAAGAAAGAGTGGGAGACGATGAGAGAGAAGCATTTCACTATGTGGGAAACACAAGCTGTCTTCTGGAAGCAAGGTAGTCTTGTGGGGTTTATGGTAGGAGTGGAGGCTGGTGAGGTTGTATAAACATGGCAGCTCTAACGCTTCTCCACAGAAAGGACTGAGGGGACTGAGGGGCAGTCATGGTGGGAGGCAGGAGTGGGAAGGGGCAGGGGCTGGCAGAAGACCTGACTGGAAGCTGTGCTTTTAGAGAGTAACCACAGTTCTCTTTGTACAGTGGTCTCCCCTTTTCTGGGGGGGCGGGTACGTTCCAAGACCCCCGCTGGAAACCTGAAACCACAGGTCGTCCCCAATCCCTATATATACTATTTTTACTCCTACACGTACATATCTCTGATAAAGTTTAAGTTTGATTTATAAATTAGGCACTGTAGATTAACAGCGAATTCATCATTGATGACAAAATAGAACAATTAAGACACTGTAAGTTTTGTGACTGTGCTCTCTCCCCAAATCTTACTGTGCTGTGCTCACCCTTCTCCTGGTGATGCTGTGAGATGCGACAACCCATGTGATGAGATGAAGTGAGGGGAATGACGTAGGCGGTGTGACGCAGCATGGGGCGGCTTGGGACTTTCCCACAACCCGTCAGGAGGACCATCTGCTTCCAGAACATGGCTGACTGCTGGTAACCGAGACCGCAGGGAAGTGAAACAGCAGATAAGGGGGGACGCTGGCCCACGGGTGAGCTGTGGTGGCTTGCTGGTAGAAGTACGGGGCGGGCAGGGAGTGGGCGTTGTGGCCGCTCCTGACAGGGCCATGCTGGGAAGGGAGCTGGGGTCTGCTGCGAGAGAGGAGGTGGAGTCGAGGAATCTGGGGGACTGGACCGCACCGTGCCCTGCACACCTGCAGCTAGAGCGGCAGACACGGAGGTGCAGGGAAGGTCTGAGAGCTTTCCGAGGGGAACAAGCAGAATCTGGGGAGAAAGGGTATAGAAAGAGAGTTGGAGGACAGGGAGGACTCCTCCTGTGGTCACCTGCAAGCATGGAGAAGCCAGAGAAACAGGCTTTGCTGCCTGGGGTGGTGTGGAGGCGAGGAACTGTTTTACACACGCTGAGCAGAAGGGATAGGCAGGTAATGATTCCCAGAGGTCTGGACAGAGCTAGCTTTCAAAGTCATCCTCCTGTCCGGGATTTGCTTCAAAACAATCAGAGGGTGGTGATTTGGTCCAAAGTGACACCAGATTTGCTCTGAATAGATAACCAAGGTGGGTGAGAAAGTAAAAATTAGCTCAGACTAAGAAAACTAAAGCTGGAGGGCTACAAAGTTACTGTGGAACAATATTCCTCCCAAGGGCAGCTAAGGCATCATAACCGCCCCCTTCTTTGCGGAACTGCTGCTTTCTGACTCACTGAGAAACCTTGTTCTCTAAAACGATGGACCATCAGAAATTTCACTGTTTGAAATTTTATCAGTAAAAATGAAACCCCCTTCTGTTGCCAGGAGGATCTAAGTCACTTTGAGCAGCGCTCTCGGTTTGCACCTCAGGTTCAGAGCTTCTGATAAGGGGCTTCTGAACCCAACAGTCCACATTTACCTTAACTTTGTATTTTTGCAGGAAATGAATCCGGGTCTACTGTGCAGTTCAGACCAGGTGTTGGCTCCTGTATATATAGACCTGCTTTGCTTTGAGCCTGTCAAAGCACTGCTTCATTTACATTTTGGCCTAAACTCTATCCTTCCCCCAAATCCTCTAATTCTCTCTTTTCCTGTTTGGTCAGATACCCCTAGTTCCTCCCGTGTGGCCTCCCTCATTGCAATGAATTAGTAAATCGGATTTTGTCAAACTACAGATTTGTTCCTAGGGATCCTAGGCTGATTGGGCCAGGGTGTGGGTAATGGGGATACACAGGTTTTTTGCACTATTCCCTCTGCTATTACAAATGACTCACATTTTCCACGTTTGCAAGCTCTTCAGAGGTCCTCACCCCGTCATGATAGTAGGAGCCATGGCGTTGAGATCTCTGCAAGGGTGAATAACAGCCCTCCAAAGACATCCAGGTCCTGATCCTCGACACTTGTATGTTATCTTAATAACAAAAGGGACTTCACAGATTTAATTAAGGCTAAAGATCTTGAGATGGGGAGAGTATTCGGCCCCAGTATAATCACGCGGGTCCTTAAAAGCAGAGAAGCTTCCCTGGCTGCAGTCAGAAAGAAATGTGACCACGGAAGGAGGGTCAGAGACTTTGCTGGTCTTGAAGGCAGGAGAAGGGGCCACAAGTCAGGGAATGTGGGCAGCCTCGAGAAGACAGAAAAGGCAAGGAAACAGATTCTCCTCCAGAACCTCCAGAAAGGAATGCAGGCCTGCTGATCATCTGATTCGAGCTCAGTGGGACTCATGTCAGAGTTCTGACTGTAGAACTAGAAGTTAAATGTGCTACTTTAAGCCACATTGTGGCAACTTGATATGGCAGCACAAAAAAAGAAAAAAAAATAACATGAAATCACTCAGAACAGTGGGTAAAGATAGAAATGAACCAAGGGACACTCCAAATAATTGAACAGCTAAAAGAGACCAACAGAGGAGAAAGTGGTCCAGATGTAAGCTGGCCACTCCCTAAAGTGAAGGCTGAGGGTTGAGCAGTCTTTCAGTTTAAAGTGCCTGTTCTTCCCTTGCTCCAGAGTCCCCGGAGTTCTAGTGTTTGCATTTAACAAGCAGCCTTTTTCACCTGAAACTATCACCTTTCCCTTCATGTCGAAAGCCTGAGAGTTTGAGAACTTTCGCAATCTTGGTTCACATTATAAACCCATCAAGGTAATATTCTAGTTCCAGAAGAACAGGTTTTACCACATCATAAACGAGAATGAAATCTAGTTACTTTTATGTGTTAATCCAAGTTCTGTGACATTGGAGGACACCCTAAATGAGGAGTGGGATGGCCACCAGACCAGCTAGACTGTGCAGAGCTGGTCTTGGTGTTTAAACACCCCTCCCAGAGCACCGCTCCTCAGATGCTCAATTGAGGTCCAGAGCTACAGCTCCTCGCTAAACCACTTTCTCAGCTACCAGTCGGGAAAAGGGCACATTATTTCATCCAGGTTGAGATTGTTGATGGCACTATCCTACAGAACATTCTCTTTCTAAAGGGCTAAGGGTACACAGGGAAAGAAATGCTGGATTTCCAGGTTTTCAGGCTGAGTAGAAAATGTGAAGGATAGCAGTGTGTTGCTAAATTATAAACCACCTAGCCTCATTCAGTTTTGACAAGCTGGGCTTAATGCCTCATTCTCATACAGAGGCCTTGGCCTACAACTTTTTTCCCTGCCTGAATGACCTGCCCCATTCATTCTTCAGAACTCAGAACAGCTGTCACTTTCTTGGGGGAGCTGTCCTAGGTTATGTTGGCTCCTTCTGCTGTAGGCTGCCACACCACCTCCACTTCTCCTTTTGGAATGGCCACCAAAGCTGCAATTACTCGCTCAGGGTCTTTCACATTCACCATTAGATTAATTCTGCACAGTAAGGACAAGGTCTGCCTTCTATTGTGCTCACTGTTTTCTCCTCGGTCTCTAGCAGAGAGCAGATACAAGTGTTTGATGAGGACTGGTTAACTGAGTGAAGGAGTGGGCCTCATGCTCTTACTCTGGGTCTATAGATTTCTGCGTTAGAAATTCCTGGAAATGGAAATGGAAATTAAACATTTGGGCCCCTCAAAGCTAAAGAACCCAAACCATTGAGTTTCTAAAACATAGCTCACATCCTATGTTCATCTGTTTTCTTGTCCAAAGCCTGAAGCAGTCAACAGATGCAAGAACAAGTGGGTCTGATTTTCCACAACAGTGACAAGACAATTCAGTGGGAGAAGAGAATTATCTTTCCAACTAATGGTGGGACAACTGGATATGCACATGCCAAAGAATGAAACTGAATCCTTCCTTACACCACACACCAAAATTAACTCAAAATCAATCACAGGCCTAATGTAAGAGCCAAAACTATGCAACTCTTTGAAGAAAATGTAGGCGCAAACTTTTGTCACCTTGCGTTGTTCAAAATTTTCTTAGACATGCCACCAAAAGCACAAATGACTAAACTAGACCTTGTCAAAATTACAAACTTTTGTGCTTCAGAGCACACTATCAAAATACACCCCACAGAATGGAAGAAAATATTTATAAATCATGTCTCTGATAAAAGCTTGTAACCAGAATATCTTTTTTTTTTTAAAGATTTTATTTATTTACTTATTTGACAGACAGAGATTACAAGTAGACAGAGAGGCAGTCAGAGAGAGGAGGAAGCAGCCTCCCTGCTGAGCAGAGAGCCCAATGCGGGACTCGATCCCAGGACCCTGAGATCATGACCTGAGCCGAAGGCAGCGGCTTAACCCACTGAGCCACCCAGGGGCCCCTGTATCCAGAATATCTAAAGTCTCATACAACTCAACAATAAAAAGCCAAAGAACCTTAACTGAAAAATGGACAAAGGAGTTTGTCTGTTGAATTGAAGAGGTATTTTTCCAAAGAAGGAATACAAATGACCAGTAAGAACATGAAAGGATGCTCAACATCATTACAGCCATCAGGGAATATAAATCAAAACCATGACGGGATACTAAGATGGCCATAATCAGAATGACAGCAAGTGTTGGCAAGGACCTGGGGAGACTGGAGCTCTCATATATTGCTCCAGAGAATGTAAAATGGTGCAGCCATTTCAGAAAAGTTTAGCAGTTCCTCCAAAAATTAAAGATGGAGTTACCACTGGACCCAGTAATTCCATTCCTTGGTATATACCCAAGAAAAATTAAAATCTAAAAACTCATATGTGAATTTTCATAGCATTATTCACAATAGCCAGAAAGTAGAATCCAAGTCTATCAGTAGATGAATGGGTGAACAAAATGTGGTATGGCCATACAATGAAATATTTAGTTATAAAAAAGAAATGATGTACTGATGTATAGTACAACATGGCTGAACCCTGAAATCCTTCAAAGTGAAAGAAACCATTCCCAAGAGGCCACATCTTATGTGATTCCATTTATATGAAATGTCCAGAAAAGACAAATCTAGATTGAGACAAAAGTAGCTTGGTGGCTGCCCAGAGCTGGCCTGGGGTGGGAGAAGCAGAGGTGACAAGGGATGGGGAATTTTCTTGGGGTGCTTAAGACATTCTGGAATTGACTGTGGTCATGGTTGCACAACCCTATGGACTATACTAAAAACCACTGAACTGTACACTGAATTGTATGGTACATGAATTATATCTCAATAAAGCTGTTGAAAATTTAAGGCAAAGAAACACTGTGTTTCTATTTTGCAATGGCACGCATTTGTCAGAAGCCAAGCTCATACTCATTTTCCCAAGCATAAAGGAAAACGCAGGTTTCTGTCTTCCAGGACACTGCTGCCTGAGCCTATTCATTTTCCTGTGTGCTTGCGCACAACTGTTGAGGGCTCAGTGCAGGAAATCCACTCCCGGGGAATCAGGGACCTGCAGGCTTCTTGCAATGGAGCACTTCAAGTCTACAGAGCCGTGTGTTTTTCTCCCTTAATAATGAGTGTCCTTGGAGCTTCAAGCGCAGCACGAAAAGATTCTCCTTCCAGCAGTCACTCCGTTGAGAGCACATGACACTCAGTGGGTACAATACTTTGGAAAGGCCAGCATGCTGGGATGACCGAGCCCTAAATGTGAGATGCTGAACTATGGGGCTCCGGATTTGTTTTCTCCCTTTCTTTCTCCCCTTTGGTCCAGGATCTTCAGCTCTAGCACAAAAATCTGAGTGCCCCGTGCCCCCCTAATAAGAGTGCTGGATGGGAAGAGAGAAAGGAACATCCTAGAGTTTGGATTCCATCCCTAGCTCTGGGGCTCGCACAGAGTGTCCACCCTCTCCTGAGCCACCATACTTCCCTTTCATGCCCAGGGTAGGGCTTGGTTGGGAATCCTGGGAACAATCCCTGCCCCGGGCATGTCAGGGAATAAGCAGACATAAGGAAGTCTGGGTGGCAAAGGATTCAAGAGGAAAAGCTCTGACTGTCCTCAGGTGAAAATGGCTCATCTAGAGGGGAATTCAGAGTAGGGACCAAGAGAGAAACCAACAACCGGATTAGCAAAAGAAGCAAAACTTCCACTTTATTTTAGAAGTCCTTGAGATATAACAGACGGAAATTGCAAAGTCAAAGGCTAACACTAACCAGGGACCCGAGGGTCAGAGGACTCTAGGGGTAAAAGGAGATGGCAAGGTACAGGACTTAGGATTTTTCCAGCTTTAGAAAGCCAGAGAGCCCAGGTCACGGCCAGAACATCCCAGTACCGGTTACAGATTCTTTACAAAGGTGTTTACCTGTGGGAAAGAGAAAAACCAAAAGTTAAATTTCACATTTTCAGCAGACTCTACATTAGTCCACCCACACTGGTACGAGGTGTTGTAAATTAGGAAAAATTGGAAAGGGGAGGAAATGAAACTTGCACAGGGTCATGTAGTGGAAGTGGCTGAGCTGGAAAGAGAATCCAGAAATTGCATTTCCCCAGTCCAAAAATACCTTTGAGGAGGAAGTTAGGGAGCAAGTCTATTATTTAACAATTATTAGCCCAAAATGCTTTAGAGAATAGGGACTGTATTTGTGACTTGTACAAGGCCCTGTAGGCTTTAGAGTGTGAAATGCAATTTGAAGCACAAGGCCCATTACACTGAAGTCTGAAGCAAAGATTAAAGTGCAATAAAGGAAAATCACTAGAAGCAGGAGTTAAGGTCCTCTTCCACCTTTTTCATGAGTTCCTCTTGTTTGGTTACTTCTTCAGAAAAATCTTCATTGACATCTAACACCAGCACTGGAATGTTCAGCAGAGCCTCAAAGTGGAGCCTGTAAGAAGCATGAACAGAAAAAAGAAAGCTGGGGCGCCAGGGGGGCTCACTGGGTTAAAGCCTCTGCCTTCGGCTCAGGTCATGATCCCAGGGTCCTGGGATTGAGCCCCATATTGGACTTTCTACTCAGCAGGGAGCCCGCTTCCTCCTCTCTCTCTGCCTGCCTCTCTGCCTACTTGTGATCTCTGTCTGTGAAATAAATAAATAAAATCTATTAAAAAAAAAAAAAAAGATAAAACAAAGCTGACCCTTCACATACTCACTATGTCTTAATAATCCACAGAACAGACCTAAAGTCACAAGGCTTCACAATGGAACCGCATATAAATTACAATTAAAAAAAAAAAAGTATTTAATAAAGTTGGCTACAAAGAAGAAGGCTGAAATTTCTCTAATTTAGTCTTGAGATGGATACTGAAGGTCAGAGCCCCAAACATTTCAAGTGGACTATATACCAAGCCTGGAGGGAGGAAAGTCCAAAACTAGGACTGTCAGCTTAGTAAAATGGAAAATTTCTCTGAAGTTTTTCAGCCCTTCGCCCTGTGTCAACTCTATCACCATCATTAAAATGTTCAATCTAGGGAAATGTTAAAAAACAAAAAAGCTGGAGAAACAGAATCTAATAAAATGCCTCTTAAAATATACAGATTATAGGGACGCCTGGGTGGCTCAGTTGGTTAAGCAGCTGCCTTCGGCTCAGGTCATGATCCCAGCGTCCTGGGATCGAGTCCCGCATCGGGCTCCTTGCTCCGCAGGGAGCCTGCTTCTCCCTCTGACTCTGCCTTCCACTCTGTCTGCCTGTGCTCGCTCTCGCTCGCTCTCTGACAAATAAATAAATAAAATCTTTAAAAAAAAAAATACAGATTATAGCTAATACTGAGCTTCTCAGATTTCTAACCACTTGGTCTATCCTGAACCTTCTCAGGGGGCTGCCTGTTGAACTTGTGTTTGAGCACCTGGCTGTAGGAAGGCAGGTGTCTGTGTGGTGCTGTCTTCTCCACTTACTCAGTTGTCTTGTGAACAAGCCAGGCTTCGTGCTGACCATGAAGCTGCTCCAGATACGCCAGCTCAACTCCCTTCTCCTCTTTCCTGGCCCTCTGGTGGAGTCTCTTCAAACAAACCTACAAGACAATCCCCAGGCCATGCTGAGCTCACGCGTTATCGTGGCTTCGGGGTCTTCGGGGGTTCTAGGACCCACTCCTGATAACATCCAACCTGGGAATGATAAGCCCCGACCTTGCTTCTACTTTCTTGTTTCCTTATGATCACAGGTTAATGGCAAACTTCATCCACCCTGGGGAGCTGTAATTACCCTGCTTTTTCCTCCTCCCAAGCCCATCCAGGAAGTCACTAAATCCCCTTTCATCTCCCTCACCTCTGCCTTCGTCAGGTCCTCATCACCTCTCACCTAGACCATGGCAGGAGTCCTCTGGCTCTCTGCTTTCTGGAGGCGGTGAAGTGCATGGGATTAGCACAGGCCTTAAGGTCAGAAAATCCACGATTCACTTCCTGTCTTCACCATGTACGAGTGGTGCAACCTTTATGGGCTTTTCTTTCCTGCCCTCCACTCACCCTGGGGGATGCCGTGAGGACTCATCAAGGTTAAGGTGTGTCAAGATCCTGGCCACTGCTGCTCTCTCCTCCCAGTGAGCTGCCTCCACCTGCCCTTCCATAGTTACACAAGAGAAGGCAGAACCCTTCTTGTTGCAAACACCCTCCCAGGCTCCCTACTGCCTAGAGCCATAAAGCCCCAGGTTTAAGGGAAGTATGAGGAGCATCACAGTTACAAAATGGTAAGTTATCTGAAAGATGTCTTAACCTGTCACTCACTAACTCTGGAGCAGAAGGCAAACTTTGTATAGGTCAAAGGTAAAGAAGTTAAAAAAAAAAAGTGAGGCTTAAGACTAACTCTCCTTCCTTCCCGCTTTCCAGAGTGGGCATCGTTCCATTCTGCCTTCAGCTGGTAGAAAAGTCTAAAGCACACTGGCTCAGAGAATGTCATCTTCTCCTTTACCTGTCACACAAAGCCATCCGGGATTCTGGCCACTGCTCCGACCCCTCCACCTTCAACTTCCTTAGTACCTCCCTGGACTAAGCCAGATGGGACCCGAGGGACAGACCAAGCTCTTTCCCACCTTGAGACTTCTGCTCCCAATGTTCGTTTTGCTTGATTGCTTCCCTTCCTCTCCCTGCCTGGCAAACATTTCATCATTCAATGTCATCTGTCCTAGGAAGAAGAGCTGGATTGACTCACTGAGCTAGGACCACCCTCATTCGAATGCTTGAAAACTTCATTCCCAATATAAACTTCAGCCCCAAATGAAGTGCATGGTATTCCTGAAGATGCAGAGTCCGTGCTGTGCATCCCACCTTTCCTCTAAGGAGACAAAAATCATGTAAACAAATTTCATTTATGAGCTTATGTCCAGCTTCTCAGATTGATTAATGGGGACAGATCTAACAGGTTAATACTTTTAGCACTTACTCCTTTTCATCAGCCTCTTCCCCTAATCAATTATCATCCCCAACTTAGATGAAGTCCTTGTCCTTGGGATTTTATAATTTAGTTAGATAGGGCGCCTGGGTGGCTCAGTGGGTTAAGCCTCCTCTGCGTTCAGCTCCAGTCATGATCTCAGGGTCCTAGGACCGAGCCCCGCACTGGGCTCTCTGCTTAGCACGGAGCCTGCTTCCCCCTCTCTCTGCCTACCTCTCTGCCTCCTTGTGATCCCTCTCAGTCAAATAAACAAATAAAATCTTTAAAAAAAAATTTAGTTAGATAATAAATAAAACAATACGTAAAACAGTGAATCAAGCGCTAAACTGTGAGGTCTGGACCTTCAGGGCAGCAGTGCGGATAAGGAAGGGAGCCACCAGGCCCCAACAGTCAGAAAGGCACTCCCGGAGGCGGCAGGGGCTCCCCCTTTATCTCTGGTACCAGCTCCCCAGCACCTTAGTGGCACGTCCAGGGCCACAGGAGACAGAGGGAGGCGTGCACAGGGGGCACAGAGGCGAGGGCCACAGCCTGTGTTGTTCGGGCCGGAGCGCTAGCCAGGCTGGCAGAGCCCGAGCTCAGTACATATCTGCTGCCTTCATTCGTGGTTTGCTCTGATCCCGACCCCCCAGCTCCATCCACCTTTGTCTCCTGCCTTCATCCTTTCCTTTTCTACCTTCCTTCACCGTCAACCTGCTTTTTCTTCCCTCTCTGTCCCCACACCCCGCTCTTACTGCTGACGGCTTCAAAACATTTCCCGTTGTCTGCCTCCCTTCCCCATCACACAGCCCTCCAGCCCAACTTCTAGCGGTCCAGCTGGCTATCCCTGCCACCGACAGTGACTTTCTGTATGCCTGCAGAAACAGTCCACGCGCATACACCTTACCCCCACCTTTTAAAAAACATCACATTTGTAAAAGGTGTCCCACCATACTCTCTGTGCCAGCTTTTCTTCACCAAACAACGTCTTAGAGACTGTTATGTTAGTATGGTGTTTTCCCATTTTCACAGCTTCGGAGCTTTCCAGCGTAGGGCCAGAGCATAATACAATCAGCCCCTATGGATGACCACCTGGGCTATGTCCAATGACCCGCTATTACAAACAGTGCTGGTTGGCACAGGAGCCACTTTGCCCGTGTGGGAGCGTATTTATGGAGTAAATTCCACGGAGCATGATTAATAGGTAAGCTCCTATTTTGAGCATTTGGCATAATGCTTGTTTTACTGGTACAGCTACAACAAATTCTTTTTTATCAAGTCCTGTGCAAGTAGTGCTCTAGTCCTGTGTCTGCTATCAGTCGTCATGGGGAGGGTACACCTGAACATGACTAAGAAAGGCAGTGGGCTATGAACGGCAAGGGGGGACCTCCTGCTGACCTGCCCCCTTCACCAACCACCCAGGAGAAAGGACTGCTGGGATGGCAACTGCGACTGTGCTGGTGGGTCTCGCCGCTGTGCTTCCCAGGCCCAAACCCATAGGCCACTTGGGCCAGGCATCCCCACAGGCCATCTCCACGCCGCCAACAGTCCCCAGCAAGGCCCGGCTGGCTGCACTCTCTTCGTGACTCCACAGGGCTGGGTGGGGACACTGAGGCCAACATCTCCCTTTTCACTGATTTTTTTATGTTGGTCTGCTTGCCTTTTAGAGCTTAGGGAAGAGCAGGTAGAAAGGAGCAAAATGCCCTCCTTAGGTCCATCTCACAAGCTCTAAACTCAGTATTTCCCAGGGCTCTGTACTAGAGTACAGGGCAATTACACGGCTTTTCACACAGAGATGTGGTTCACTTCTGTTCTGCTCTTCCCTTGGATACCGTCACCTCTGAATCTCACAGAAGGGGTCGGGTTGGCTCTGGGGAAGCATTCCTGGGTCTTGGCTCTACAACCATTGGAAGAGCATCAAAATCCCCATCCAGTCAAAGCTTTTTTGCTTTTTCTACCTTTAAGCTGCAAGAGCCCCTCAAACCCCCTCAGTCTCCCCCAGCTAAAAGACCTCGGTTAGTCTCTGCATGAAGATGTATCAGTCACACCCTCATCATCACTGTCCCCTTCTCAGAGTCATTCCAAGTGCACAAAGAAGTGAGGAAGACTTTCTTGCTGGCCTTCTCCTCTCCCACTCCTGCAAGTCCACGTGTTGGGCTCCCCACTATCTTTTGACCCTGCTCAGTCTGCTCTCTGGCCTGCTCCGTCTACAAGGCTCAGTCTTGTCTCTAGAAAGCATAGCCTCTGGTCAGAAGGAGCTTTCCTCCTGAGATTATGCTGTACACCTGACCTGACATGTGACCACCCATTACATATGTCTCAAAAGCTGAGATCAACACACCTCTCGAAAAATACCTCCAGCCTTGTTTCAGAATCCCACTCCAGAAGAGCCCTTCGAGACCACTAGCTTGAGCCACTAAATCTGAAAGACAAGGACACTTCCAGGCAAAAGGTTTCTAGGGGCTGTCCATGGTCACTGCCAGTCAGAGACTTTGGTGCTCCTCCTGCAACATCACCCTATAGTGTATGAGGCTGGCTCCAGGGTCCAAGTCAGAGAAGTCAGAGAATGTAACTTCTGTAGTCCACCCTTACTTACCAGCGGCACCCTCAAGGTTCAAAAGGCAGCTACAAATTAGGCTAATATCAGGCAACCATCAAGACCATTAGACTCCAAGGACCCAGCTGGAGGAAAGGGAAAGCCAAGACAGTTGGCTACAGGTGACCTGGCCAGAGGAGCCAATGTGCAAACCCTGGCCAAGAAAGACCATGTTCTGGCCAAGAATGCCCCATGTTCTCTACGTTGTTGTTACATCGAGAGGGCCCCTTTCTGTCAGTCATCTGCTTTAGCCCTCTGCTGCAGAAAGCGTGTGGGAAATAGGGTGCTCAATGCCAGAACAGGAGGGTGTGACCCACACTGCTCTTCATGCTCCACATAATATCTGCTCCAATTTCTCCAACCAGAAAATCGGGTGTTGGAGAGCATCATCTCTTAGGTTTCCTACAGCACTGAGGATTAAGGCTTGACATTCCACATTACCTGGGGAGTAGCCTGGAGGTAGATGAAGCCATGTAATCTGAGCTGGCTGGCAAACTCCTGCAGGAGAAAAGAATGCCAATCTTGATAGATATGCCATTCGATGTCACTGAGGGAACCATTTTCAAAAAGATTCTTCGCAAAGATATACCTGGTTGGAAATACAGGTGGGATCAGGGGAGGCGATCAGAATGGGAAAGGGAATGAAAGGTAAAAGGGAGAGAAGCAGAAAAATCAATAACCAACTTGTTTCATGACTGTGCAAGCCATTTAAACTTTCTGGCTCATCAATCTTTAAGAAATCTGAATTTTTAGCCTGTATCTCCTTCCTTGTTCAGCAGTAAGATGGGAAATAGCATGTCGACTTTAGAAGCCCAAAACATAGCTCTCCAACTGGATTAATCCAGTGGAGGAATAGGAGCAGTGGAAAAGACGACCGACCAATGGTTGCCAGCGATTCTCCCTGCTGGAGGCCACGCAGGACATACAGCTACGGTGCACACAAACTCACACTTTTGCAGCCAGCCCCCAAACCAACAAAGCATCTAGGGCTTATGAGGCCTTCTGAGCCTCCAGGCAGCTGAGCCATCCTCTCGTGTGGATAATAAGTGGAGAAGGAAATGTAGGGAGATGGTGTCCCCTACAGAGCTGGGGACGCATTTCTTCTTCACAGCAGTGTTCCCCAGAAAGCAGACCCTCCCCAAAGCACACAGGAGCCCTTACTTGCTTCCTCTGCTACTGAGCTTCTAGTCCAGGTACAAGAAAGCTAAATCTAAAAATCAAACGAGCTTGCCCCTTGCTTACTTCCACAACTAAAGGAGCATCTGGTAAATAGGAAATCAGAGCTAACAAGAAACCATTGCTTCAGAAGGGTCAACTCTGCTTTCAAACCTCAGGCATCTTGATACAAAACACAATTTATACCCTAAACAATGAACACTAGTTTCTAAGGCAACGCTTAGCAACTGGCCACTTCTGGGAAAATGAAATTCAGAATCCTTGTATACGAATGGTCCAGGAAAGTATACACCACAAGGCTGCAAGTGTTGCAAGGAAGAGAATGGGCAAGCAGCGTCACGGTCCCGAGTGTGAGCCTGGCCCCCAAATTCACAAACTGGGTTGCCATGGTCAAGTCCTCAAACTCCCTCAGCCCATTTCTTCCTCTGTGCAAAGAGATGACTGGAGAACCTGACTCACAGCACTGTGGTGATGACTGCAGGGAGCACTCAAGAGGTGCCTGCAGGAGTGACTAGGCACAGAGGAGTCGAACATCTTTGCTATTATACCTACTTCTTTGCTGGGCTGTGAAGAAATTAACCTAGGGGCTCCCTAAGTCAACTTTCTCAGTCTGGGATGGTTTAACTATAGTCTAGCTGAAGGCAACACAGAATGATGACGTCTGTAACTCAATTTCTGAAAAACAGTTTCAGCTTCTTCATAGGCAACTTAGAAGTTAAAATCCCACAAAGAGCAATGATGTATCTGTTAAGAAGCCCTTCAAGAGGGGCCCTCCTCTTTCTTGGGGATGAGCACCTCTCTTTCTCCACAGCTAGTGGTGACCAGCGGAGGGGGGAAGACCTCTGGGGTGTACAGGACCAGGGGAGGGAACCACTGCAGTCTGCAGGCAGGTGCCACACAGAAGGAGCATCAGAACCCAAGCAGCAGGGTGCTCGTTCTAAAACCACACACTATTGTTTAACCCCAAGAGAAAAGATTTAGATTTCTTCTTCCTAGCCATCTACTCTCCTGAACAACTTGTGTTCCTCCTTTGGGACACACATCACACACGTGAGCATGTGTGCTGTCTCAGAGTCCCCATTACACTAAGGTGGCCCTAAAGGCAGGGACTGGGTCTGCCTTGCTCACTGCTGCAGCCCCAGGGTCTAGCCCAGTGCCTGAACATATGGGGATTTAGTAAGTCTGTGCTGAGCCAAGGAAAGAATGAATGAATTTTTTAAAGAAGGCAAAAGGTCTAAATTACTATCACAATTAGAATATATAATGGATTGTCCTTTCTATCTCAAAAATGCCCCCTCTGAAGAAAATATTCAGAATGTGCAGCTGCCTATAGCAAAAATCAATTCCCATCTCTTCCTTTACAAGAAAACGTTAAGATCTTGTAACTTCTCAACGAAGTATTTCTTTTTCTGAGGGGTCTTTTACATGCCTACTTCACTAAAGGGCTAAATCAAAAAACCCATGGTGAATTGTTTCCAGGTAACCAGGAAGGTTATATGTAATTCATCTTCCTAGTCTAAGAGGCATGGCCTGGGAAACAGGAGAGAAAAACATGCAGTAGTGTACCCAACAACTGTAAAAGAACCCACATCTATAGCTCAACTACTTATAATTCACATATTTAGCTTTTGTAAAGAGTAAACTCTCGAGGCACCTGGGTGGCTCAGTGGGTTAAAGCCTCTGCCTTCAGCTCAGGTCATGATCCCAGGGTCCTGTGATTGAGCCCCGCATCAGGCTCTCTGCTCAACAGGGAGCCTGCTTCCCCTTCTCTCTGCCTGCCTCTGCCTACCTGTGATCTCTGTCAAATAAAAAAAAACTTAAAAAAAAAAAAAAAAAAAAAGAGTAAACTCTCTCTTAGGGTAGAGAAGGAATATGTAGCCCCCAGGACTTGTTCTATGTATCTTGCTTGGTTTTGAGATAATGTTAGAAAAAATTTATATGACACTTCCAAGTGAGTGTACCCTTCTTTTTTCCCTCTAGGAGGATTTATGGGAACACTAAGAAGTAGAACTAGTTTGTCTGATTTGGAAGTAAATGGGTAACCAACTTAGCATCTTCAGAAGTAAACGGGCAATGAAAAAGTACAATTATCAATAACCACAGGGGAGCAAGAAAGAAAAACGTGCAGCGCTGAGCATGGGGCTTATGACCAGTGAAGGGCTCGGGGTCTTACCTGTCACTGTACACAGACCTCTCGAAGACCTGTACCGCCTTCTTGGCCTGTAACAGTTTCTCAGGAAAGGGCTCCAGCTGTACTTTCAGGCGGCTCATAAAAGAAAACGTCTGGAATGTGTAGGACCATCGTGCTGGCTCCTGGTACATCATATCCAGCAAGTTTCCAAGACTCTGGGCAGTGAAGGCCTAGAGGGAAATTAGAAAAGAGGAGAATTTCCTAGAAGGTTTATATACCTCATGGTGTTTACTCCCCACTGCCATGGTCTAATAATCAGTGAGGGAAGCAATAACAAAAGTTTCCTTCTCCTAAAAAGATAAAATCCTATCCCCCAGTTGAGTCAAACCTATTTAATCGAGGAAGAGATTTCCTACCTGATAAAATAAGAGTTTGAGAGGAGAGGACATGCCACCTTCAACATACCAGAGAAGAGCAGAGAAAGAACCACCAAACAATTAGCACATTCACTGACCGGTTTGCGGAGTCTGTCTGACCAGGAGCTAACCAACAACCACCTAAGACTACTTGGAATCAAATCTTCCCAATACAACACTATGTGGCCTATCTTTTGAACTTCCATCTGTGGCTAATTCTTTACAAAACTTTAACCCAGACAAGAAAGTAACGGATTATTTGAAAATCCAACTAACCAACCAGAATAGAATTTTCTCTCTCACACATAGAAGGGATTAAAACAAACGCAACCTTCCTCCTCCATTCTGGAGACGTTATGAAAAGTATTTGAAGACTCACTTCCTCAGCATATGCAGGCGGGAGCATGCGTGAGATACTTGGGAGCCCTGGACTCTGCCACTGACCCAGCACAAAAGTGAATTCATTCACCTCCATTAACTGAAGACCCCCGTGGATGAGGCGCTACACAGGCTCAAGGCTGTAAAGGGTAGAGAAAACAAAACTAAGATTTATTTTCCATGTTCATTGTGCTGTTATGTCATTTAATCTTCAAAACAGCTTCATGAAGAGGGCACTGCTGTCATGCTCATTTTCTCGAGAGGGTCAAATACACTCAGAAAGGTTAAGTAACTTGTCCAAGGTTTCAAGGTGAGTAAGTGCAGAACAGGGACTCAAACCTGGCTTCCTCTAACTTCAGTCTAATGCTTCTCCAGATAAAGACAAGCTGGGAAGTAATGACACATGAAATTCCCATAGACAGAATCGGGGACTAAGAGCACCTCTGGGGTGGAAAAAAAGATAGAGGAGGGGGAACAGGTTAGATAACCACAAGTGGTCCAGTTTGCCTAAGTATCAACCACAGATTCCGAAAAAGGATTCCAGCCCTTTGAAAGGCTTCACTGGGAGCAACGCAGGGAGAGCAGAATGGATCACAGCATGTTCTCCCTCCTTCCAGTCCTCTCACCCACAAACACAGACCAGCAGTCTCACAAATAACTGGTGGTTAAGAGTTGGGAGTAGAGGCAGGTGGACAAATCTGAATCCATAGGAGTCTCTGATGGCATCACTAGAGATAGCAGAGTGCCCGTGGGGTGCAGCATGGTTAGAGACTGCATGAAGCCCAGTGAAGAGAGTGAGGGGCTATGTGTACAGATGTACTAGGTTGACTGGGTGGGAGCTAGTCCATCAGTGGCCTCTGGACTACCCAAGGGAGACTGTTCTGGAACAAAAAACTGTACAGGGACTACACAATTTCTGAAAGAACCCATCTCAGCTACAGAACAAATGTAAACATCCCTTCAAATACATAAGCAGAGAGAGGGACAATGACTGGATATAGTAATATTCAGCAATTCAAAGGGAGAAAACCAATGCCTCTGCTCAGGACAAGCAGCCCCTTAAGGGACAGAGCTGTTGCCAGAAACAAAAAAACAAAACAAAACAGAAAAATCTCAATGAGATTCAAGAGACTGCTACATTGATAAGAACAGGCTGTCACAAAAACAGGAATAATATGAAAAATATGAATAATATGAAAAAAACATTCTTAGAGGAGAAAAAATGCAATTGCCAAAACAAAACACCCTATGAAGACAGTAACTAGCAGATTGTATACTGCAGTAAACCTAATTAGTCAATGTCATACAGAACATCAGCTCAAGAAATTTTCCTTAAACTAAGAGAGGGAAAACCACCCAGAAAATTATGACACAAATGAAGACATACAGGTTAGAAGGAGGAGATCCAATGTACACTGTAGTATCATGCTAGGGTATTTTTTGCCTTTCTTTTTTTTCCTCTGGAAAGATATATCAAGATGTAATGTCACTTGTGTTCCACCTCACAGTGACTAACAAAATTTCATATCAAACAACTTTCCAAACAAGAGCTAAAATGACCCACAACTCGACAGTATCCATAGCTCAGACAAAGCTACCTTAGGAAACAATTTTCCTTCTCATGAGACAAGAGTCTGATACAGAGAGGGGAAATGCCATCCCCCACAAGAAATGAGCACAGGAAGACCATTACTCATGAGGGGTGTGTCTCCTTCTCATCAAATTTCATCATCTCTGAGAATCACTGACAGAACCATGTAGTATCTCTAGGTATTCAAGAAAAAGTTTAAAACAAGAAGTTATAGTAAGAAAGAACTGATCTGATAGAAAAGCTAAAACAAAAGAAAAAAATTAAAGAAAATCTCTGAGACACAAGACTTTCCACCAGAAAAATTCAGAGTACCAGAAAAGATTACATATACAGCTTTCATAAACACACACATGGGCACCCAAGAAACCCAAACTGGACGTATCCTGCCAAAATACTGACAATTCATAAAAACAAAATAAAAACCTAATGCTGGGGAAATCACATGAATTATTTATTACAAAAAAAAAAAAAAAGATCAGAACTATATAATGCTTCCCTACAACAGAAACCACCTTTTACATTCCAGAGCAAAAGGAAGACTTTTTTAGACAAGCAATCACTGAAATTATACCACCCACATGCCCTTTTTGAAAAAAATCTTCTAAAATATACTTCAACCAACTGAAAAAATTAAGAAATGGGAAGATGTGATAAGGGGAAAACTGTGGTCAGTGATCAACCAGTAGAACAGAGTTAAGTAAGTATGGGTGTAACTGAGAAACCATTACTTATGTGGCTGTGAAACTGAGAGCCACATTTCTATTAAGAGAGAAATTTCACAAAGTAAAAATATTCTGGATCTACAAAATTTCAGATAATTTCAATATACCTGGCAAAGAAGGTAATAAAAAAGTAACAGAATTCTGTTTTGGCTTCTTTTCTCTGTAACAGATACTCCATTAACATTGAAAGATAGGTCTACACACATGCATTTTTATTTTTATTTTTATTTTTATTTATTTATTAAAAGATTTTATTTATTCATTTGACACAGAGAGATCACAAGTAGGCAGAGAGGCAGGAAGAGAGAGAGAGAGAGGAGGAAGCAGGCTCCCCGCGGAGCAGAGAACCCGATGCGGGACTCGATCCCAGGACCCTGAGATCATGACCTGAGCCAAAGGCAGCGGCTTAACCCACTGAGCCACCCAGGCACCCGACATTTTTAATTTACACGTTTCCCCTTTTAGGATAAAAACAGTAAGTTTCCCATATGAAGAAAGGGGAGAAAAATGAAAGAAAATATTAAATATAGCAAAAAGGGGGAAAAAAGGAGATGAAAGCACAAAATAAGGTGACAGAAATAAGTTGAGCATAATTATAATAAAAGAGAAATATTTCCAGGAAAGGCAAACCCTAACATTGGGTAAAAACTAAAAGTCCCATGAAAAAAATACCTAAAACAAGATGACATGTATTACTTAAGGATAAAGGGCAGCAAAATCCACCAAACAGAGCCAAATAAAAAGAAAGCAGATGTGGCAAAATGCTATTTTGAAAAAGCATTAAATGCTACAAGAGGGTTTTTTTATACTAATAAACCAAAAAAGACTACACAAAGGAGTTGCGAGCCTTTTTGCATGCAATAATAAATTTCTGAAATATAGAAATATAAGGGCAGAGCCAATTAAAAATACAAGGAGAAATGGACAAAATAAAAGCACAAACCTTACCACACTTTTCTCAGAATTTAATATAAAAAGACCCCAAAAATGAGAGCTTATTTTAAATTGTTATTATTAAGTCATTATTATTTTTCACATACCTGAAATTGATGTACATCTTACAATGTTTAAATTAAACTTTTTTTTTTTTTAAGATTTTATTTATTTGACAGAGAGAAACACAGCTGGAAAGAGAACACAAGCAGAGGGAATGGGAGAAGAAGAAGCAGGCTTCCCGCCAAGCAGGGAACCCGATGTAGGGCTTAAACCCAGGACCCTGGGATCATGACCTGAGCTGAAGGCAGAGGCCCAATGACTGAGCCACCCAGGCACCCCTTCAGTTAAACTTTAACAGACATTTTAATTATGCCTTAGAAGTATTATTAAATTGATTATGTGTCTTACAATCAGTGGCATCTTAGAATCTATAATATATGTCACATCAAACTCCATACCTTGGAGATAGTACATATTCTTCTCAAAAGTTCATGGCACATTTACCAAAATTGATCATATATAAAATTCAATCATACATAAGCCATGAAGAAGACCTCAGTAAGTTCCCCCAATTAGAAACTGCAAAAGCCATGTTGTCTAACCATAACAAAATTAACTTAAGAGTAAAAAAAACCTATACAAAATCTACCCAGAAAATGTAAAATACTTTAAAAATAATTCATTCTAGGGCAAAGAATAAATTAAAAAACTACAAAACAAATCAAAAACTGCAATTACAGATTTGGTATGTCTTGTATGTCAAACTGAGATCTTGTATGTCAAACTCTAAAAGACAAAGCCAAAGCTTATTCCATGAAGAAAATTTTCAGCTGCAAATGCTTTTATTATTAAGGAAAGAAAAAAGAAAAGTACACAAACTAATCATTAAAAATACACAGAAGTTCTTAGAAAGAAATGAGTAAATTTAAAGTCCAAAATTAATGAATTAGAATGCAAGTCTCCACAAAATTAATAAAACCCATTAACTGGGTCTTTTAAAAAGAAAGGAGACAATCATCTATCAAATCTAGCCCTCCCCAAATATTAACACAAACAAGTAACATTAGACAAAAAACACAGTCATTCTGGATTGAAGCATAAAAAAATATAGGTACTACTTTTATACTATTAAATTTGAAAATCTCAATAGAAGGGAAATTTTCTAAGAAAACAAGGGTTATCAAAATTGATTCAAGAGGATAAAAAACAAAACAAAACAAAACCCGCAAACCCTGAATAGCTGAGGAAGAAACAGCTGTCCACTAACTATTCCACCCAAAGAGCAGTGAATCCATACTATTTAAAAAAAAAATTTCAGGGATGCCTGGGTGGCTCAGTTGGTTAAGCCACTGCCTTCAGCTCAGGTCACAATCCTGGAGTTCTGGGATCGAGTCCCACATCAGGCTCCCAGCTCCTTGGGGAGTCTGCTTCTCCCTTCTCATGCTCTCTCTCCCTCTCTCAAATAAATAAATAAAATCTTTAAAAAAAAAAAATTCTATCCCTCCTTCAAAGAATAAATAATTCCTACACTAAAACAGTATAAAACTTCCCAATTCATTTTATAAACCCAATGGTAAAACCTGTCAAAAAATAGCAATACCAATTAAATATATAAACATACATGCAAAATTTCAAACAATCTATTAGCAAATTAATGGGCTAATGTACCATGATCAAAAGGGTTCGTTCATTCTAGCATGTACAGATGGCACCATTATCAAATCTACTAATACTAAGAGATTAAAAAAAGAAAAACCCTGTGGTTACCTTACTAGATACTAAAAAGCTTTTGAGGAAAATTCAATATCTGATCCCAAGGAAAACAGTTCCTGTCCTAATAATTATAAGGGTACTTCCTCCACATGATCTACTGAAACGACTAACAATCACAAAACTTAATATTGATACATTAGAGGTAGTTTCATTAAAGACAGAACAAGTTAAGGCTGACTACCATCAGTGATATTCAAGTTAGTATTGCTCTGGAACTTCTATCCAATAAAAGAAAACAAGAAAATAGAAGTGAAGTATAGCTATTGGAAAACTCTTACAAATGATAAGTATTCAGGGAAAACTATTATTTTCTGAAACCTCAAGCAAATAAAGCAAAAATAATAATAATAATAATATTACAAGACAAACACAACAATTAACTGCTTTCCTTTAAAACAATAATAACCAGTTTGAAAAAGATGATGGGAAAACAGATCCCAGTCACCATAATAAGAATTAAATAACCACTCAGGAATAAAATAAAACAAAACTACTACTACAAAATGAAAATAATGACTTGGGGAAAATCAGCCTCCTGTAACTTTTAAAGTCACATAAAGAGCAAAATAAAGCCATAAAAGCATGAGAAAGAAATGCAGGCGCATGTTTTTATAATTTTGGATTGTGAGTCTTTCTAAGACATCAAAGGCAGTGATTATGAAGAAAAAGACAGATTTGACTACATAAAAACTTAAATGTATTATACTGCAAAATACATCATATAGAGAGATAAAAGAAAAGTGACAAACTGGGGAAAGGATCAGCAATATGTGACAAAGAGTTAAGATACTTAACATACAATGAGTTTTTATAAAGCCATTAAAAAATTTGAAGATCGTGGGGGGGGGAAGCAAGAGGTCTGAATAGGCAATTCACTAAAGAATACTAATAAATGGCTGATAAGTATAAAAAAGGTGTTGAATCCATTGGTAATCAAAGAAATGTAAAACAAAATAACGGCTTTCTTGCCCCTCATGTTAGCACAATGAAAAACAGCAATACCCACTGTTGCCAAAAGTATGGGGAAAGTGGTACAACTTTTCTGAAGGAAAACTATGTAAACTATAGCAGGTGTCAACAATCAACAAGATGTGTAATTTTTGGACACTAAAATTCCAACCACAGATTTTCTTAAAATATAAAAGGACACAAAATTTAGCTCTTAACAAGAAAAAAGATGTAGCTACAAGGATATTCATCATTGTAACATTGCTTCTAACAGGAAGAAATTGCTACATATAACATATATTAATTAAATTAAATATATCGATTACATTAATTAAAGGATCATATTATGCAATACACTGCAATCATTAAAATTACTATGGATGTTAGATCTTGTATATCAAACGCCATGCAGGTAACAATTACAATTTTTGTTTAAAAAAAGTAAATGTATATATGTTTTAGACATTCATATAGGTGTAGGTAAATATATATATTTTCTCCTAAGTAGAAAGAAATCTAAAAGAACAAGAACATTAAACTCTTTACCTCTGAATACCGGAACTACGTGAATATTAGGTATCTACTGTTGCATAACAAATTGTACCCAAGTTTGGTGGCTTGGGTTCATTATCTCAGTTTCTATGGGTGAGGAATTGGGACACAGCTTAGCTGGCTGGTTCTGCCTCAGGGTTTTTCACGAAGTTGCAGTCGGGATGTTGGCTGAGGCCAATCATCTGAAGACTTGACTGGGGCCAAAAGATCCACTTCCAAGAAGACTCACTCACACTGCTGTTGGCAGGAGGACTCAATCTCTTGCTTCACGGGCCTCTTCACAGACAAGGATGCTTCATGACATGGCAGCTGGCATCCCCAGAGCCAAAAGTGATCAAGACAGAAAGAGGTAGAAGATACAATGTCTCTTTTGGCCTACCCTAACAAGTCCCACTGTTATTCCTGCTACATTTTCTTCATCAGAAGCAAGGCGCTATATCCAGCCCACACTCAAGGACAGAATTAGGGTCTACCTCTTAAAGGAAAGTTCAACAAACAATCTGTGGACTTATTTTCAAATCCCCATAACAGGTGACCTGTGGCATCCTTAGAGAAAGATATGTAATTTATTTTCTAAATGGAAAATTAACTTCACAAACACATACATACACACACAGAGACAATTTAAAAAAACATAGGTCCACAACAAGCATGATGTGCCTGCCAAAAGAGGTAACACAATGTTGAGCTGGAATAACAGAAAAATGCCACTGAGAACAAGTTCTATGATATTCTCTACCACTCAGAGCACTACTCTTAGTCTAAGTGCAAAACTAACCAACTGGAGCTTATCGCCTAGACAAAGTGACTTCAGAATGAGGACCAGTCTGGGGGGAAATGGTGTTTGGTCTGAAAGAAGACACGAGGAGAAAGAGCAAACAAATCATGAATTACCTTCAACTCTATGAAGGGTTGTCATGTAGAGAAGTTAGAAACTCAGGAAGCAGAACTTGAACCAATGACTCAGCGTCACAGGGATGCAAAGTGGCTCGTACAAGAACTCTCTTAACAATTAGAGTTTTGTTAAAAACCAGAATGAGCTACTCAGTGAAATGTTCTTGGAGGCTGCGGGAGGAGCGTAGGGAAATAACTCCCGCAGCTACCCCTAAGGTTCACGTCCAGACTGGTCCTTCCCTACTCACGTGGAT
Organism: Mustela erminea; assembly: GCF_009829155.1. Lineage (NCBI taxonomy): Eukaryota > Metazoa > Chordata > Mammalia > Carnivora > Mustelidae > Mustela > Mustela erminea. Next base: position 91,580,203 of record NC_045620.1, on the reverse strand, counting down.
ATGGCTGGTGTTGAAACCAATGCCATGGCCCCTCCCAAAGCAGCAGGCCCAACACTAGGTCCTGTGCCATGAGGCAGAAGTGAAATGTGCACCGCTTGGCACAGCATGTGGCATAGTTCATGCTTTATAAGTGTTAGCTAGTATTTCTGCACTGACTCAGACTGTGACAAGATGGCCCTTCCAATTTCTAACACTTCATAAATAAGTTAAAAAATCACTATAATTAGCTCTTAATCCCGAAGGTCAGCTTCAGTAATACACTCAAGGGTAGGAATGACAAAGCCAGGACGGCTGGACATACTTTGGGAAACCACAAAGAACAGAGGCAGTCACTTATGTAGACATGTAAAAACCACAAAAATCAAAACTAAACATATTCAAAACAAGTCATATCCTCTCTGGCACATGTGGTCTGCTTTCTGGAATGAAATAATTTAAAAAAAAGAGACTCAAACTGGGCTGTTTCACCTACTTCGAGCAAATGAGATTATTACAATGAGTTTATTCATCCGTGCCGGCCAACTACCCACCACAACTGAAAACTTACTTTTCGGGTGCCAGCAGCCTGGACACTCTGCCATGTCGCTACAGGCTCTGGAGCTATGTGCCACTCGGGGTATGTTTTCGCGAGTAACTTCACAAAGGTGGACTTTCCCACGGCTGCAATGCAAACAGCATGTGTCGGGACCCTTGCCACATCAGGGCTGCAGGAGAAGGCTACGATGAAACTCAGGCACGGTGGCCCAGCTGAAGGCAACAAGTACCAGTTTTCCCAGTTTCAACCCTCAGCCCTGTATCCGTGTCCTACTCAGGATGGGGCAGGCCACGGTGACGGGTCCCATAATGAATACAGGGGGGAAAGGGGAGGAAAAAGACCCTTAAGATCTGACTCGCAGTGGTAATGCCTAACCTCCCAGAGGCAATGTATGTAATGACAGTTGGAAATGTAATAGGACTACCCACAATAGAGGAAATCGGCTACTTAAATTGTAGGGCTTGAATCATACCTATTCTGTGACAGTGTAAAAACTGCAAGTTCTTCAGCAAAGAAAAATTGAGATTAGGACCCTCATTCATTCAACAAACCTAACCAGTATTTCCTGGAGTGCTTACTCCGGGCTCAGGACTGTCTGGCACTGGGAGTACGATGGCAAACAAACACACACAGGAAGGGTTCTGCCCTCACGGAGCTTGTATGGGAGATATGTTCACGGAGTAACTAATAACAAACATAAGTGTCAGGAAAGAAAAACGCAGGACGGCTCTAACACAGCTCAGGAGACCAGAGAAGGTTCCTCTGAAGAAAATGCTGTCTGAGGTAAGATCTGAAAGGTGAGGAGGTAAGCAGGACAGGTGTGGGGGAAGGGTCATCTAGGCAGAGGGAACCCCATAAACAAAGGCAGGGGAAAGAGAAAGAACCTGGTGTAGGATGAGACTGAAGAAGAGCCTGGGCCTAGAAGAGGCACAGTCAAATGAGGGAGAAGAGGGGCTCCAGACATGTGTAGGGCTAGGGAGGAAGGCCACGCCGGATCGGGCACGACCTCACAGCATGGTAAGAAGTTTGAATCTATTCAAAGGGCAATGGGAAGTCAGTGGCAGTGGATGTTAAGCAGGGAAATGATAAGATTCCATCTCGTTTTTAAAAGATCACTCTGCCATCTGTGTAAGAATAGACTGACACAGAAGTAGGGAAACCAATTAAAAGATAATAGCAGCCTGAACCAAGGGATTGCAGAGGAGGTGGAAAGTAGTGGTTGCTTTGAGAAATATTTTGGAGATGAAACCAAGCTAGTACAACAAATTATCTCTTCCCGTTCACACCAATGTCTGGCCCATTACCTTCCTGCCTCGAGATCACTATCCACGGGCTCTCCAGACACCTCCGCTTGGATGTCCCACAAACACCTCAGAGTCAATCTGCTCCCCACATGAATGAAGCCATCATCGTCCCCAGCAGAGTGAACGTCCTCCCATACCCAGACCTCAGGGGATGGCAGCAGCATCGCTCCCTGTCAGAACTTCTCCCTCCTCTGCCAAATGTCCAGTAGCCACCAAATTCTTTTGCACCTGCCTTCTAAATTTTCCCCATCTGTCCTTTTCTCTCCATTCCCACCACCAAGCTCAGGATCGGGCTCTCATCTCTTGCCTGACTCTGGCTTTGCCCTCTTTAATCCGTCATTCATACTGCAGCCACAGTGAACACAAAATAACACTGCTTAAAACCCTCTGACAGTTCCCTATTGCCTTCACAAAAATCCAGTCCTTTAGCATGGTCTGTGAGACACAGCAAGATCTGGCCCCTGCATGTACCCTCCTGGCCTCAGCTTCTTTCAGGCACCCTGAGCTCCTGCTGACCAAACTCTTTGCAACTCCGATCATGCCTTGTTCTTTCTCACAGATGTGATTTTGCCAATGCATTCTCATTTCCTGGAGCACCTCCTCTCCTCACCTGGTCAACTCCTACTCAGTCTCCAAGATTTTGCTCAGATGTGCTTCCTGTATAAAGCTTTTCCAGAATCTGATGCCTGTGAGCTGGGTCAGCTTATCATCCTTTATACTTGACCTGGCTTTCTGGGTAACAACTCATCACTGCAATTGTAATTCTCTTTCTCCAGGTAGAACAGGGGGCTCCTCTAGGCCACAGAGGGTGGAACCAGAGCCCAGCACAATGACCTGACTGAAAAAAAACACTTAATACACTACTATATCAGTTCCCTCTGATACTGATGTTTGTTAAAAATCAAAAAAATGACAAGGGTATGTTTGGAGTTCAATCCCTTCTATGAGAGATGATCTTCTCAAGCCAAGTTCTACCCTGAGGAGGAACCCAAATGGAACCAAAAGGAGGAAGGAAGGCACCCTTCAAGTCAATTCTATCAGCCACTCATGGCTACTGATTAGGAATGAAGGGATGTCTCAGAAGAGCCCACACATCCATAAGGTGCCATTGATTACACAGCACTCCAGCTCCTGTCTGAACAACACAGGGTAAGAACAAACAACACGAATCTCTGTGTGCTGTACAGTCATGCTCATCTCTCAGTTCCACCTCCACTCGGCCCATGTGTGCCTCTGCACATCCGCCCGCCTCTGCTCTTCCCACACTTCATGCATAAATGCCTTCCCCTGCTCTTCCTGGCCTGTGTCTGACTGAATCCCTTCCCCCTACCAAGCCTAAGGCCCCACCTCTTCCATGAAGTTTAGAATGTCTCTAGCACACACGGAATTCCCACCACACTGGCAATTGAATCAAACAGTATCTATTAACTGCTTAGGACATGTTTACAGCCTTTAAGTGTTTTGATTGCTTCTTGGGTCTTAATTTTGGTTTCTTAACAGGATCTGGCTGACTCTCCGGTGTTGGGACCTAGGAATCTACATTTATAAGTATGCCTCAAGAACACATACTTCTATTTGAGGCTGCTATCCAGAGCAATCTGATCAAAATCAACAGAGGTGGTTTTTAAAAAAAATATATGGGTTCTAAAACCACATACCAGAGTACTGACTAAAAGCCTACAGGCTTGTCATGAAGAACCTAAAAGATTGACAGGAATTACAAATTGGTTCAGTTTATATATTATCAGATGCCTGCCTGCTCTGAGTAGCCCCTACTTTAAAATATTTGGCACAAACAGGCAAAATTTAGATTGTAGGTTGCCGATTAAAACTAAAACATGGTCCCTGCCTACCAGCCAAAAAGTTGATTTTTTTTTTTAAATTTTATTTATTTGACACAGAGAGAGAGACAGTGAGAGAGGAACAAGCAGGGGGAGCGGGAGAGGGAGAAGCAGGCTTCCCGCCGAGCAGGGAGCTCGACGTGGGGCTTGACCCCAGGACCCTGGGATCATGACCCAAGCCGAAGGCAGACGCTTAAACACTGAGCACCCAGGCGCCCCTAAAATGTTATTTTAATTAACAAGGAAAGATTAAGGCAATTGAGATTGCTGAGATTGAATGACTGTTAGAATTACACTTTTTAAAAGTTAAAAACAATCTAAGAAACTACTGCAGATCAAAAAAGAAGGGCCCTGAGGGTTAGGGAGTGCCAGCTTCACCTCTGAGATCAGACACTATTAGTTCATCTAAGGGCAGTCAGGACTCTGAGAAACCGACTCACGCCTTTTAAACACACAAAACCCGGAATGCCAACAAATTTGATGTAATGGGAAATACACAGATCCAATTACTGGAACAATTACACCAGGGCAATACTCCTTCCCTGCACCCCACTGCCCATTCAAAAGCTTCTGGAAAGCCAGTTTAGTAATCAGAAGCCAGTTTCAGCAAAGAATGACAGTAAATGATGGTGGCAGGTCCTAAGAGCTCAGAGAGCCTGGGTCATTTGCCATAGGGCAGTATTTCTTTAGCTGTTCCAAAGGAACTCAGCTGTGCCAGGCACCAGCCACAAATATGGAATAATTTTAAAAGGTAATAAGATAATTCAAAGTTATATATTCATATTAAAATCACACATGGCATAAGTTTTTAGTGCTCTAATACCTAAGCATAAGTTTTTTCTTCCTGCTTGAGTTTTGACTGTTGCTGTGTTTTTTAAAAGATTTATTTATCTACTTATTTGAAGCAGGGAGGAGCAGAGGGAAAGGGAGAGAGAGAATCTCAAGCTGACTCCCCACTGAATGTGGAGCCCAATACAGGGCTCAGTCTAACAACCCTGAAATCATGACCTGAGCCAAAATCAAGAGTCACACACTTAACTATCTGAGCCACTCAGGCGCCCATTTTTTTGTTTTGCTTTTGATGATTTTATTTATTTATTTGACAGAGAGAGAGCACAAGCGGGGGGGAGGGGAGTGGCAAAAGGGAGAGGGAGAAGCAGACTCCCCACTGAGCAGGGAGCCTGATGTGAGGCTCGATCCCAGGATCCTGGTTTCACGACCCGAGCTGAAGGCAGATGCTTAACTGATGGGCCACTCAGCCATGTCCCTGTTCTGTTTTTTAAGACATATATGTTTTAGAGTGTTCCCAGGGGCTTCCTAAGAGTGGTGTCTGCTTCTTTCCTGCTACACTGGCTTCCTCCTAGGGAACAGAACACTCATGTCCACTGGATTTGATGGACTTTGGTGGACTCATGTCCACCAAAAGCCACTCCTCTTTATACAACACTGGGCAAACAAGACAAAGCCCTTCCTTTGTCTGGTTTCTGTGCAAAACACCAGCCTCTTATGATATCATTATCACCATTTAGTTAGATCCCAGGTTCACTGTTATCTCTGAATATACTTTTTAATATCATGAGATCTGGGAGGTATCAGATCTCAGAATCAAACCTTCCTTTCAGACCTTAGCTATTACTGAACTTTATTATGTGTGCCACGACTTGGAAAAGGGTAGGAAGTACTTTCCTAGGGTATATTAGTTCAACATGTTGATTTTTATTAGTACCAGGACTGTCATTCCACAAGCTGCATCAAAGAATTCTGCTGCTAATTTCCATCCTTTCCTAAGTCATGACTGTTTTCCCTCCACAAATTCTTCTACAAACGATGATACCTGCAATTGCTATATTCTGCTAACATCTAGCAATTAGATAGTATTTGATGGAACAGCCCGAAGAATCTATTACTTTCAATGTAATACAGTTGTATTTTGAGAAAGCCTCTCAGACATACCCCTAGGCATGTTCCTCTCCTGAACAAAATTTAAAATACAGGCAAAAATCCAATTCTGAAACCTTGTACCAAAAAGCAAACTAAGGCAGTAAATATACAACTATCTTAAACAAAAAAAGTCTTCCAAAGAACATTTAAAGCCTGTATTTCAGGCACTACGTTTGATGCTGTATCCATCCACTCACTCACTCACTCACTCACTGACTAGGTACTGTTAACTACAGTGATGAACTAGGCGGAGACCCTACCTTCAAAGAGCTTATACTCCACCTGCGAAACAAAGTACCCAGGATCAGAAAGGCTGTGAGCCCAAAAGCATTCTGGGCAAACTTAACAAAAATCACTCTACAGACTTAAAAAGAAACTTAATACCCTTTTTGCTCTGATTCCTCTCATTGTCTTTCCCATGGGAACTATGCTTAACAACAGCATACAGTCCAGGCCCCTCTTGTTCAGCATGAGTCCCCCACTGACCTGGAACCCCTCCCCACCCCCACTTTGCCCACTGCGTGATTCATCCTTTCACTGTCACCTTCTCAGGGAAGCCTTCCGGAACTCTCTCCAGCTCCACCTCACCCGGGAGGCAGAGCGAACCACTGCCTGCTCTGACTTTACCAAGGTATTACTTTATAATTACTTGTGACCTGTCACTCTCCCCACTTGCTTTCTGAAGACACACTGACTTGTTCCCTCTGCATCCTGCGTATCTAACCAGATAGCAGGAATGGAGATGGGTGGAATGAGGTGAAATCTCGGAAACAATATAGACTCCAAACAAGACTCCAGTATACAACATTTAGAGTAGGCCTTTTTTCCCCTCGAATTCTTTGCCCAATTGTTTATACGCAATAAAAGCAACAGATGCACATTAGTGACATTAGAACATACGGAACATGCTATTAGAAAAGCTCTTTCCTCTGCTTTATGTACAAGTCTCTAGACTGTAACAGTGAGAAAGTTCTTTTTCGGTTGGGTCTTTGAAAATCAAAGTGAGAATGGTCTGAGATGACTCACTGCCAGTATCTCATACAGCAATCCCTTCTTCGCCTGAGGTCTATAATTATAAAGTAACTGGTCTGGGGAGGCAATAATACTCACTGAAGCCATGAATACACTTAGAAGATGGACTAAGTGTTTTAGTTCTTAGATCTTAAGGGATTCTGGGTACCAAACTTTTGATTTTCAATCACACTTGGCATACGGTTTCCTAACACATACTGGGCACCACTGGGTGCTACTTCACTGACCCTTTTCCTTCCGAGTTGTGGTCTCAGAGGATCAGATCAACAGAACTTGGGGCAGCACGAGAACAAGAAAAGCCCCTCTAGACATATCTAACTTCAGTCAGGACAGGGGTTTACCTTCCCGTGTTCAGGTGTCCTGGAGGGGTACTGATTTGTTTGGGGACACCACCTGTGATTAGAGAACAAGATCACTCCTGACTTGATTGTAAAGCAGTTTAAAATATTCGTTCCGTGGGCACCAGTGACTAACTTCCACATGGTATCAGCACAAGAGCCAGGCATCTGGCAAACACTGAAAGAATACAATGGGTCAGGCAGGGGCTTAGGTGCTGGTGATGCAAAGATGAGCAAGACCCAAGTGGCCAACCCGGGGAAGGTGTTGAGTGTGCAAATAATCCCCACAGAACTCAAGCACTGCAGCTGCTGTGGGTACAAAATGTTATGAGAGCACACAGAGGAGGCAGTGACTAATTCTGCCTGAGGACAGTCATCACGGTGTGTGGGGTGATGGACAGCAGTAGGAGGTAAAACGAGACACAGCCAGCTTAGGGGCCCCCAGTCCACTTGCCATTAGTCACACTTCCCTTGGGCAAGTGCACGCACTTCGAAGGCTCCAACAACCACCCCCACAATCCACAACTTCCATTATCTGAAATCTCGGTCCCATCTCTCGATCTCAGGCACATGTCCTAATCTACCTCTGAACATCTATCTCTATGTCTTACCTCCCCAGACCACTTCCTTTATTTCCATCCTCAGTTTTCCACGTCCAAACTACAATCTCACTGTCTTCCTCTATGCCTCTATCCCTCACCTCCAAGTGGCCACCTAGTCCTGTCAATCCCACTTCCAAAATCCCTCTCAAAACACCATTCTTCTCTGTCCTTCCATTCCCTCTGTCCAGGCCTGCATCTTCCCACACTCTCAACTACTACGACGACAGCCACGAAACTAGTCTGTCTACTCCAAATTCTATTCCTGTTCATTCACGCCACATGATGGATGCACGGCACTATGGGTACTGCAGCAAACAAGATGTACAAAGAAAGTGCATGCTTTCTGTTCATCCCCTCTGGCTCATTTCTTTTGTAAAATGAATTTGACCTAGGCACACGCCAGCCTCAAGTCTTCAGTAGCCCCTCACAACCTACACAACAAACTCCTGGCATAGCCTGCTGAAGAGGCTGTTCAGCATCTGGCAAGTCTACCCTTCCGGCCGCTCATCCTGCCCTCCAGGCACACTCCTGTTCTTAAAACTGCATGTCTCTTCAGGCTTTGCCTTGGCAAATGTGACTTCCTGTACCTGGAGCATTCCTGCCTCATCTCCCCCTTGGGAATTCCTACCCCAGGGATTCTGAGGTCCTATGCCCAAACAATCATGGCACTCATCACATAGTACAGGAATTATGTTGAGAAGTCCTCCACCTGGCTGTGAGCTCCTTAAAGGACAGGAACTGTACCACATGGGAGTCTACCTTCATAGCAGGTACTCAATAAGTCCTGATCCGAGTGAAAGCAAGGAAGAAGTAGACCTATCTAGAAAGGCTAAGAGCAAAAGTCAGGAAAATTGGGAGAGGGAGCTCAAACTTTGCCTGATGGTCTGTCCAAGCACTTATTGTGTGAAGTACTTTGGTACTCTCTGTTCTCTCAGAACAGAGCTTCCTTTAGAGGCATGCTTCCTAACGGACATCTTTAACACCATGAGGCAGGGAGCAGGACCCTCCCTTCTCAGTCTTTTTGAGGTTTCTGATTTGGCTGGAGAAACACAAAAAACAGATGTGATGATTATTCTCACTTTAAATTCAGGACCACTAAGTCAAAGTGGGTCCTTAATGCTAACTGGCAGCTCTACATTTCTCTTGCTCACTCACTAGACTAATTCATGTCTTTTCTCTCTCTTCACACTCATGTTGCTTAGTTGAGCCTTCCTCCTATTTCGCTGAGAAAACAGCCAAAAGGCCTTCCCGAAGTTCCCACCACGCCTACTCAAGTCATACTCATTTCTGTTGCCATTCACAGTTACTAGGGAGAGAGAGCGCTCCTAACTTAAGCCAACCTCTCTCCGCTTCAGCAATAGATTCCACTCCTTCCTGCTTACTAAAATCACTCCAGTAATTATATTCTATCTCCTGCTTCACCAATTCCTCCCCCCCCAACTAGACCATTTCCACCAGCTTACAAACATGACCTAATTCCTTTTACAAAAAGAGAAATCTGAAACCCCCACAAACCCTCCCCATTTCAGCTACCACTCCATACCTCCCCTTTCTAGGAAAACTTCCAGTTGTCTTAATCCACTATCTCCAGTTCCTCACCTCCCATTTTCCCTGACCCTACGCTGATCAGACATTTCATCCTTACAGGCCCTAAAAACTGTTCTTCTCAAGTTCACCAAAAAGCTCTGTTACTTAAACAGCATTACACAGCTGAACATTCCCACCCCTGAACACCTTCTTCATTTGGCTTCCAAGATACCATTTTCTTTTGGTTTTGCTCTGACCTCAGTAGTCATTCCTTCTCAGTCTCTTTTGCCTGGTTCCTTCCCCAACTTCTTGAACATTTGGGTGCCCCATAGCTTAGTCCTTTCCATCAACACACAAGGTCTCCTGGCTTCAAATACTATCTAGATTTGTACCTACCATGCAGGGAGACTCTGAACTCCAGACTTAAACATCCAACTGTCTCTTCAACATGTCCACTTAGATATCTAATAAGCACATAAAAACCTAATATGCCTAAAGATAGACCCCTGCAACCATCGGCCGACCCAGTCTGTTCTTCCCATGTTTCTCCATTTAAGAACATTTGGAACTCCCGTTCTTCGAGTTGTTCAGGCCAAAATGATGTCTTTATCTCACATTCCACACATCTGACATCAAATCCAGTCTGCCTTAAAATGTAACTGGAATCCAATTTGCCTCTTTGCAGTACTGTTACCAGCCTGCTCCAATTCATGGCAACTCATCATTGCAGTAAACTCCCGACACCTTCGACTTTCAACATATCAGCCACAGTCACCTTTTCATAATTTAAGTCCACCATGGACTAAAGGCCTAGACAATTCAGCTATCCCCTACCTTCTTCACCTCACGTCCTTCCATTCTCCCCCGTGCTCACTCTGCTCCAACCACAATAGCTTTCCTCCTGCTCCCTGAACACACTGTCCGCCTTATGGCCTTTTGCACTCGATCTTTCCTCTGCCTCGGAGATTCTTCTCCTGGTTACCTACATGGTTTCATTCCCTCATTTTCTTCTGGTTTTTGTTCCAATGTCACCCTCTCAGTAAGGCCTGTCATGACTACCGTATCTAAAACTGCCATCCCCCTCAATTGCTCATCCTTGAGTTTTCTCCATCACATTCATTACTACCTAATACACTGTTTACTTAATTTATATTGTTTATTATTTATCACTACTAGAGTCCCGTGAGAGCAGAGATTTTTTTTTTTTTTAATTTGTTCCGTTTGGTGTTGTATCCTCAGGGCCAAGAACAGTGCCGGCATACAGAAGTTACTCAAATGGTTATTTGTTGAATGAATAAAATGAGAAATTCTCAATTTGCTGCTAGAATGTCTTCAATACTCAATACCTGCTAATCATTTTAGGGCTCAGCACCTTAGCTAGTAGAAGCATCAAGTCAGAATTTAGTAACAGTGAACTGAAGTGTTTGGCTTTCATCTCGTTGTATGATTATTTTTTATTTAAGATACTGGGTCTCTGTGTTTTAAGTTTAAAAAGTGACTTTCTTCCAAGAAAAACGTTAAGAAATTATATGGGACTAGAAAAGAGACACGGTAAAATTAGTGTAAGTGGTACTGAACGAATTTTAGGAACTCTTAGGGTAGGTCTGTCAGAGAAAATGCAGCACACCAGTTAAATTTTAACTGTAGATAAGTAGTAATTTTTTTTTCTAGTGTATGTCCCCAGTACTGCGTAGGACACACACTAAAACAGTATTCGTTATCTGAAATCCTATTTTAAATGAGCACACCCCCACCCCCACTAAATCTGGTAACCCTATATTAGGCGAACAACGAAATTACACCCTGCTCCTTGTCGCATCCATTTCGATCAGAACAAGCTGGTAGAATTCTTGTCCTATCTACAAACTTCGTGGCAGTGGAAGAGTACTGAGGCCTGACATCCTAAAAATCAAAGAAGCAAAGGCCTCTCTAGGAGGGGAAAGGCCCCGTGGCATCAGACTGCGGGTAAGGGGGGTCTGGGCCCAGCTCCCTTGCTCAGCTTCTCAGGCTAGCAGCCACTTTCCGGCCCTTACCAATATTTCCTTCGATGGAGAGCCTTCGAGGCCCGCATTCCGCGTGCAAGCCCCTGGAGGGGCACACGCCACGGCCTGCGCTCCGAACCATGGAGCTGGAAGGTGCTCGCAACAGCCTTCGAAAGAGCCGGCCCGCAGTCATTCCACCCACCACTTGCGCAGCTACCACTTCCGCCGCGAGCATTTCCGCCCTCGGTACAGCCGTTCCAGCGCTCGGGCGCGCCTATGACGTCAGGAGATCGCCGGGCAAGAAGTGGTAGAGCAGGCTGGGGGTGGGGCCAAAGGGGCGGCTCTGTTCTCGCGAAGTTTGTGCAGGAGCGAAGCTAGGTGGAAAGACCTCCGGTGCCGGGTGGGGTGCGGGAGAATTAGTAATTGCATCTGGCGGCTTAGCTGCTCGGTGTTTGCCGAACAGGTAACGTGGTGAAAGAGACATAAACTCACCAATCTCATCACCTTTGTATTTTGTGTAACTTTACGATAAGTCATAGCTAAAGACAAATCAGCTGTAATTGCAAACGAGGCTTTTCCAGGTGTCTGTTGTCTGCCTTTTATTCGAATATGGGTAGCAACTGGACTATTTCGAGTAGGAAAATGACACAATCTGTACACAAATTACATTGTGTAATTTGTGTACACAATGTACACAAATTAACTTTCCCACTCACCATGACGAGCAATACAATGTTGGCACATTATCGAATTAATCAAATTAGTTCGGTACATTCCACCTCCCAGTTTGTCTTTTTGAATGAATAAATAAGCGTTCGCCCGGTCGATTTGCATAGTAGCCCAAAATCCCATTAGGCTGAAGTGGGTGGAGGCTCAGGGTCTGAGTGGAACTCGTTTAAAACGGATAGATTAGGTTCTGTGGGCGTGAACAACGGCGGGGGTGAGGAGCCGGGCTGGCTTGGGGCGGTGGGGATTCCGAATGGGATTTGTCTCTAAGGCTGAGCAGAACCGGGGTAGAGACTCGCAGCTGTTTAAAACTGGAGTCCACCGGTGGGTGGAGAGCTGTGCTCAGAGGAGAGGCAGGGACGGTTCTGAACTGTTGCCCCCAGGTGAGGCTCTGACTAGCTTTGTCCTGCCACACCCCGTTGTCGTAACGACCTCAGAACCAACGCTTGATGAAATGTCAGAGGGTATTTCCACCTCCCACCGCTGAAACCAGAAGAGTCAAAGCAAGAGTCCAACAGTTAAACCGGCCTTCAGGCCGCACTCTTAGAGGTGGGAGGTTTTAGGAAACGGGGACGTAATTTTAAGGGTTGGGGAGGAATACGTGGCTGGGACACCAGTCTTGCATAAAAAGCACAAGACTTCTTCTTCTTCTTTTTTTTAAAGATTTTATTTATTTATTTATTTGACAGAGAAAGTTCACAAGTAGGCAGGGAGGCAGGCAGAGAGAGGAGGAAGCAGGCTCCCTGCTGAGCAGAGAGCCCGATGCGGGACTCGATGCGAGCACCCTGAGATCATGACCCGAGCCGAAGGCAGCGGCCCAACCCACTGAGCCACCCAGGCGCCCCAAGACTTTCTTCTTATACTGATGTTTATATGGGGTGGTTGAAATGATGTTCATATATTAAACACATTTTAAAAATATGTTATATGTTATAAATTTATTTAGGATAACCTGGATGGAGCACCAATGGATAGTGGAACAGTTAAAATCTGTCCCATCCTCTGCTCCCACTGTCACAGCCACCTCCGTGTCAAAATACTGCCTACATTTCTTATTACGTAAACTCAGACTTGGAAAATATTCATCCAAAAAAGTTTGAGAAAGGCTCTTGGCACTGGGAAAGCCTCTCTGCCTTTTCTGCCATCAGGGACATTTAAGGAGTAGTTAAGGGTGTGGGCTCCTGAGAGCTGGCAGTGAGGGTTCAGAAATACAACCCACAAGCAGCACTAACCTCCTGTCACACAGCTACCATCCAATGCGCTTTCCATAATCAGTAATGGCTGCCTTCAGCTTGACACTAGGTTCCCGGGACATTACTGCTGTTTATCTTAAATTGACTCTCTGGTGTACTTCCTCTCTCCTCAGACCACTGTAATGCACCCATGTCCTCACTATCAGCATATGACCTGACTTCCAATGATGACTTCAAGGGCAGCATTTCTTTCTTTCTTTCTTTTTAAGATTTTATTTATTTACTTAGAGAGAGAGATCGAGAATGAGAGGGGGAGAAGCAGACTCCCAGTGGAGCTGGGAGCCCGATGTGGGACTCCATCCCGGGACTCCAAGATCATGACCTGAGCCAAAGGCAGTCACTTAACAAACTGAGCCACCCAGGTGTCCCAAGGACAGCACTTCTTAAAGTGGGGCAAGACTGGGTGGGGGCAGGGTGAGGAACAACAGGTCAGCCTCCTCACCTTCCCCCACATGGAGACTCTGATGCATCCCTCTACAGTAGGGATTTGTCAGTGCTCCACATTTCCTCCCATCCTGTGTGCGTGTGTGTGTGTGTGTGTGTGTGTGTGTGTGTGTGTGGCTGCCCTCTGGCCTCCTCCCCATGCTTTCTCTCCCAACAGCCAGTGCCTGCAGCTCTTCTTTGCAAGACTGCCTTTTGGCCTCCTGGAGCCTTTTCTCAGTCCCTGTGGAAAGCCTGGGACTTTACCTTCCCTCAGAGTGCACCTTCCCCAATTACTGATAGGCCAGGGCAAAAGCCCGGTTGCATCCAGTCAAGCTTTTACACCAGAGCTGCCTGGGAACCAAGGTAAGCCATCTTCTGTGGAACTCTGTCTGAGAGGTTCCCTGCTGGGCTTCCTCTCCATTCTTGTCCTGCGTCTCCTACTCTGCTCACTGGTTTCCCCAGCAAGCACTTTGTTAAATCACTTGCCTGCATATCCTCACTTCAGGGTCTGCTTTTGGGAAAACTGTCTTAGACATAAGTCCACTAGGGGGTTTTTTGTTTGTTTGTTTGTTTTTTAAAATATTTTATTTATTTATTTGACAGAGAGAGATCACAAGTAGGCAGAGAGGCAGGCAGAGAGAGAGAGGAGGAAGAAGGCTCCCCGCTGAGCAGAGAGCCTGATGCGGGACTGGATTCCAGGACCTTGAGATCATGAGCCAAGCCGAAGGCAGCGGCTTAACCCACTGAGCCACCCAGGCGCCCCACTAGGGAGTTTTGTAAAACATGCTTCTCCAGCTCTCCTCGGAGGGCAAGTGCAGGGATGGCAGAAGAAGCTTGTCTTGATGTTGAGGTCTGTGTACTTCCACTGTTTCCAAATAGATGTGTCTGGGAAGGTTCACAGCCAAGTGGGATCTCCTCAGGAGTATCAAGGATGGGACGTGAGTAGGTAGAGATAGTGAAGGGTACACCAAGCAAAAGTGGGAATCTAGTTCTGCTGTTAACTAGCTGGGTTGAACACATTAACTCATAAACTAGCTATAAAATGGGAATGGTACTAGTACCTGCTAATAGGGTTATGGTGAGGAAGTCCATGGAAAGCTCTTAACCTAGGGCCTTGCATAGTATAAGCACTCAACCAATGCTATTATTATTACCCTTGTTCTTTTTTAAAGATTTATTTATTTGACAGAGAGAGAGAGAGATCACAAGTGGGCAGAGAGGCATGGAAAAGAGAGAGGGGGAAGCAGGTTCCCCACTGAGCAGAGAGCCCGATGTGGGGCTCGATCCCAGGATCCTGGGATCATGACCTGAGCCAAAGGCAGAGGCTTTAACCCACTGAGCCACCCAGGCGCCCCTACCCTTTGTTTTCTTGTCGTACTTTATGGGTGCTTCTATTTCACCTCAACTCATTGTCATATATGTGCCCCCCCTTTTATGCAATGATACTTTGATGGGCAGGAATCATCTTTGCTGGATACATAAGTCCCATGTGGCCTTACCCAGTAATAACAGATGCCCAAAATTCAGTAAATACTTGTGACATTTTAACAGAATTGACTAAGGGCAGGGAGTGGGGAACAAATAACAAGAGAGAAAGAGACCGAGAGAGAGAAGGAGGAGGAGGAGGAGGAGGAGGAGAAGGAGGAGGAGGAGGTGAGGAAGAAGGGGAAAGGAGAACTAGAACAAGATGGGGCGGGGGAGAAGAAAAAGAAGAGGGAGGAGGAGGAGGAGAGGAGGTAAAGAAAAAAATTGTTCCTAAGGCTGCTGCTCCTTTCTTGGTTAGTTTTGAGGCAAAATACAGCCTAATCCTCAATAACAAAGGGCCTCATAGAGATCTTAAGCCCATTATGACCTTCCAGCACCCAAATTCAAGCATTGTGCTTGAATCACTCTTATGTCACAGCCTATAAACCTTGTGTTTCCCCTTCCGGTCCTGTTCTGTGTGTTGCCCTTGAGTACAAGGACTTCCACCTCTGAAAGTTCTTGTTTCTTTACCTGCCACCAAGCGTCATCTAGCCCTCATTCTTACTCATGTTCAAGGAAAGGGAAACAAGGTTAATACAGTAAGAGTATTAGCTTTAGAGTCAGACACACTTGGATTTTAATCTTGGTTCTCTGGTCTTTAGCAAGTTCTTAAGTTCTCTCTGAGCCTCAGTTTCCTCATCTGTAATATGGGAATACATGCATCTCACAGGAGCACTGTGTGGATGAGTAATAAGGTGTGAAAAGCGCTCAGCACTGTGTGAAAGCCCAGAGTGGGGGAAAACAAAAGCCCCACACGAGAAGTAAGGCTTTGCAGGTTTTAATGTTTCATGACGGGTAACAGAGCAGTCTCCAGGGGAACCCCAGAGAGTCTGTTCTGACTTTAGAAGCACTTCCTGTGGACAATGGAGGGCCCTGCCTCGTCATACTCAGGCTTGCTGATCCACATCTGCTGAAAGGTGGAGAGAGAAGCCAGGATGGAGCCTCCAATCCAGACCGAGTACTTCCGCTCTGGGGGAGCGATAATCTGCAAAGAATAAATGTGGTGAATCACGATTAGTGCCCAAGGGAATAGGGAACTGGTCCAGGAGATCCTCTCATCACAGTGCGGGGCTGCCCCAGATAAGGACCGCCTCCACGGTCAGAAACAAACAGGGTAAAACCTTGGGGTAGATTAGATTGTTGTTCAAATCTTTATTCCAGCCCTCAGTCCTCCCCCCCATGGGAAGGGCACACTGTTTTGCCTTGTGACTTTGGGGCTGGGCTTGTATTTGCTTTGAGGGATGGGATGTTGGCAGACAGGACACAAACAGGAACTTGAAATGTGCCTCAGGCAGGAAGCTGTGCTTCTGCCTTGATGAGAAGGGCTTCCCTTAAGAGGCTCCCGACCCTTCAGCCTGGGCCCTGGCAGGAGAGCTCTGGACCTGACCCGAGCTGGCCAGCCCGGCAGAGTTGCCAAAGCAGGCCTGACTTAGACCGCTCACTCCCAGCTGATCTGTAGTTGCACATGTGATAAACTTGATAAACGTGATAAATTATGGTTATGTCCCTTAGATTTCACAGTTCCTTGCTCTTCGGCAATAGATGACCAAGACAAACATGGACAGGGACAGCACCTCTCTGTTCTCGCCTGGAGTTCGGCTGTGTGAGCAGCTGGGGCAGAGCTTCTGCCAATCCTGAGTCACCCAGAGCACTCAGACCCTGTCTTGAACCTCATCTGTTGATAGCCACTGGTAGCTAACAAGTTCTCAAGTTCAGAGACACATGGTGCATCCCTGCCACTGGGAGTCCCGAGCTTAGCTTCTAGAAATTGGTTGCCAGTTAGACAACTTTGAACACCACCTACATGTGGATCCAGAGGGACAGCCACTAAAGGGTCAAAGAATCCAGGGCAAGAAGAAAACGGGACACGGGACTGATTGTTTTTGTCTTCTTAGACCCTCTCTACATCCTTCCTAAGTTGCGGAGATCATGGATTTGCCGAAGAAGAGCTGTGAGAAGTTATATCTTATTATTCAATCAGACAAAGACACTTGGTCGCTCTTTGGACTGATACCTCAAGGACCAGTACAGTCACATTATTGCTGTGTGGCTCGGGCTGTGAGAAGAGTCCTGGGCTGGGGTCCTCCGTCTCAGTGCCAACTCACCTCACCTCTCTTCTTCCATATCCTCGACATCTGTCTCATCTCCCCAGTTCCTCTACACAAATCTGGCTGTCCCATTTGGCTGGGCTGTTCGTACCTGCACACACACACACCCTGGGGCACCTTTGCTCGGTCTAATTTCCCCTGCCTTGAGTGCCCTTTCCTCTCCTCCTGTCTTTTTTTTTTTTAAGTTCTGATTTTTTTAAAAGATTTTATTTATTTGACAGAGATTACAAGTAGGCAGAGACAGGCAGAGAGAGAGGAGGAAGCAGGCTCCCTGCTAAGCTGATAGCCCGATGCAGGGCTCGATCCCAGGACCCTAGGATGACGCCCTGAGCCGAAGGCAGGGGCTTTAAATCCACTGAGCCACCCAGGTGCCCCACCCCTGCCACATCTTATTTACATTGCCCTCTCAGCGATCATGTCTCCTGATTAGATTCTAAACCTTGAAGTTTGAAGGCTCAAGGCTTGAAGGCTGGCACGTGCTGTTAAACTCAGGGCAGTGGGTCACAGATTGGGATATGCATGGAAATGCATATGTGTGTTATCGGTGTAGGTGATGGGGGCGCCCTGGATCTGGTGAGCCAGAATCTGGGGGTGAGGTGGGATGTAGTCAATGGTCCTGGTAAAAAGCCCCTGCCTTGGGCCTGGCGCCATGTCCCCAGTGTGGTAAGCTTCAGGAAGCGTGGCTGCCCCAGTGGCTCCCCGTGAGAAGGGCCCACAGGCTCCCACCAGTTTTCTGGTAACCCGCTCTGCTTGCCTTTGCTGAGCACCATCCGCTAGGCAGGGGAAGCCCTGGGGCGGCCTTCCTTTGTGAAAAAGTTTCTTAGAATACACTCAGATGTAACGAACTCCCAGAGACCAACTTTACTGTGAGACTTTGTAACTCTCAACCTATTTGTTATCTCTATTCAATTCCCAACTCCTTTTCTAAACCTGCTAGCTGCAAAGTTCCTAGAAGCCCTAAAAAGCTCTGTATGGCGCCTGGGTGGCTCAGTTGGGCTTCTGCCTTCAGCTCGGGTCATGATCTCAGGGTCCTGGGATCAAGCCCCACACTGGGCTCCCTGCTCAATGGGGAGCCTGCTTCTCCCTCTGTCTCTGCCAGCTGTTCCACCTGCTTGTGTGCTCTCTCTCTCTGTCAAATGAATGAATAAGATCTTTAAAAAAAAAAAAAAGATAAAGCTCTGTACGGTTGCTTGGGGACCAGAGGCTGGAGAAGCTGAAGACAAGAGGGCCCCTATTCTGATGTTCTGACGAGGCCTGTGCAGTGAGTCACCTGCGTGGGGAGGACGGGAGCCAAGAGGACACAACAGATCACAGGTTGCCCAGGAATCAAGTGATGTCACTGTCAGTCTGAACCAGAAGCCTGCCCCACGCCAAACTTTATCTCTGGAACTTTCACCCTCCTCTGGAGGAACACGCACATCCCTTTTAAAGTCTAAAGACAATGTAGCATTGCTTCCTTCTTTTCTTCCTCCCTTTCCCTCCTCTTGATTGCATCCTCAGCCCCTCAATAGTCTCTTCCTCCCAAATTCTCTCACCCCTTGTCATAGGACATCATAGGGTTACATTTGAGATCCCATGATCTACATGTCCCCATTTCATCAGTGCCTGAGGAACATAATCCCTTGAGATGGAATCTGTCCCAGACCAGGAGAATGCTGAGCCCAGGAGGCCACCGATCTACGGGCCAGGCAGACTGACTTGGAACATCTCCCAGGCAGGCAAGTCTTTATCCCAAGGACTGAGTGGAGGGATCTGGGGGGCAGGACCCACCTTGATCTTCATGGTGCTGGGGGCCAGGGCTGTGATCTCCTTCTGCATCCTGTCAGCAATGCCAGGGTACATGGTAGTACCCCCTGAGAGGACATTGTTGGCATATAAGTCCTTGCGGATGTCAATGTCACACTTCATGATGGAATTATAGGTGGTTTCATGAATCCCGGCGGACTCCATGCCTACACAGGTCATAGTAAGAGTCAGCACCCGTCAATTCATAAATACCCACACCTCCAGCTCCTCAAGGGATCCTTCTGTTGTTGCAACTACCTTAGCTCAGACCCTTAATCACCTCCCAGACAGCTTACAGAATCAGACCTCCAGCTGGCCTTTGGTTCCTCCTATTCCGATTGATCTTTCACATTGATCAGCTGAGGCATATTTCTAAGGGAACACTTACACTGAGTCATCTTTTTTCAAGTTTTATTGAGTTATAATTCACATATCATAATATTCACCCTTCCAAAGTCCAGTAGTTTTTAGTTGATTCATGGACTGTGCAACCATTGCCAAAATCTAATTTTAGAACATCTTTAACACCCCAAAGAGAAACTCCATACCCTTTGGTAGACACTGTGATCTTCCCCTTCACCCCTCCCCCAGTCCTAGGGGACCACTAATTTATTTTCTCTCTATAGACTAGTCTGTTCTGGACATTTCATATAAATGGAATCCTACGATATGTAGCCTTTTGCATCTAGTGCCTATCACTTAACGGCGTGTCCATGTTCACACTGCAACCCATGTTTTCAAGGTGCATCTATGTTAGAGTGTGTGTTGGTGCTTTAATCTCTTTTATTGTCAAAAAATGTTCCATTGCATGGGTATACCTATCATGTCATCTTTGACACCCCCCCCTTATCTACAGGTTACATCTAGCTACCTTAGCTTGCTGCTGGGGCCTTCCACAGTGGAAGGCCTGTAGACCAAACTAGTTCATGCCCACCTTTGGCCTCCCCCACCTCTAGTCTTTACTCCATGTGACATAATTTCACACTGAGGTTAGAGGAATCTCCCTAAAATACATACCTAACCTGGCTACAGGGCTGCTTCACAGCTTTCAGTGATCTCATTGCTGATATGATTAGCCACTACGCTCTTGGTGTGGTCCAGCAACTCTCTCTACACACACACACACACACACACACACACACACACACACACCTCTCATCGTGTCCCAAGTAGAATATGACCTTGCACACCTCCATGTCTTCACATGAACCCTTCCATCTGCCTTGGATGCCATTTGCCACCCTGTACTCCTTCTGCCCCCAGATACCATCGAATGATACTCATTCTTCAAGATTCTGCTCAAATGTTCACCTTCCCTAAGAAGACTTTACTGATCTCTTAGGCTTATATCATTTTGTTCAGCTGCTGTGTGCTACTGCTGTCTGTTAACATTTGTTTACAGGCACGACTCTTCCCACACAGTCCTCAAGAGAGTAGCTGTCCTTGTACTAAATAGTCTTGTACTTAGTCCTTGTTGTGACCCCATCTAGTTGGCACTAAACATCATTTCCACTTTATAGATGAGAAAACTGAGGTTTGAAGAAAGTAACACGTCCAAGGTAACAGGCTTTAAAGGGGCAGAATCAGGACCTAAGACCAGGTCTGACCCCAAACCCGTCCTGCTTACCGCTATGGGTTTTGGCCCCGGTGACGTCAATCCAAGAAGAGTTTTGTGTATCTTAGTTTTATGCTATATTCCCTATTCTGCTTTTCTTTTATTTTGATTTCCCTATCCTTTTATTTAAAATTAGATTTTATCGGGGCACCAGCCTGGCTCAGTCAGTACAGCATATGACATTTGATCTTGGGGTTGTGAGTTCAAGCCCCATATTGGATGTGGAGCTTACTTAAAAAAAAAAATAAAATCTTAAAAATAAATAAATAAAAGTTAGATTTTATCTGGTTATATTGTGGATGTGTTTTGGCCCTTTCTGGAAAAATATGGGCTATGTATGAACTATAAACAAAGTGTGCGTGACTCCTGGTGTTTTTCCCACTCCTCCACCTCACCCCCTCCACTCCCAGTTAGCAGGGACAGAAGGCAGCACCTCACCAATGAAAGAAGGCTGGAAGAGGGTCTCGGGGCAGCGGAAGCGCTCGTTGCCAATGGTGATGACCTGCCCATCTGGCAGCTCATAGCTCTTCTCCAGGGAGGAAGAGGAGGCTGCCGTGGCCATCTCGTTCTCGAAGTCCAGGGCCACATAGCACAGCTTCTCCTTGATGTCTCGCACGATTTCTCGCTCGGCTAGAAAGAGAAGAAATGACAGAAAGTAGATCCTCTGTTCTGTTAGTTGGTCCTACTTTGATCTCCATGAAAAACTCTTCTACTTTGGACTTATTTTTAGGACAAATGTTAATTTTTCATTGCTCTTCCTAAAGTGCAAGTCCAAAATCTTGATTCCTAGGCAAAACTTCGCATGGGCTTTTCTCCTTGCTGTCTTTACTCTGCCCTGACAAAGCTACGGGCCTTTGTGAGGGCGTTACAGGACACAGTACTGTACCTCCTACAGACGTAGGAGGATTTGTTGTGATCTTACAGAATCTAGGAAAGCTCCTGCCTAAAGTCTCCTCTTGCCTGGGCTGGGCACTGAGCCATGACAACTTCTTAGAAATTCAGACCTTATTTATTCCATGTGTCCTCAGAGAAACCATAAATTCCCTTCAGTAACAAAATGCATTATCAGATTTTTACTATCATTCAACCCCGTAAAAACCAGAGATAGCAGGTCCCTGGGGAAGGAAGGAATGCTGTGAAAGGGCACATAAGGAGGCCTTGTCCCCATCCCGAGACCATATCAGTTGGGAATCTTCTGCCATAAATAAGGCCGCCTTGACTATCTGTCTTGTCCAGAGGCCCAGTTCCAGCCTAGAATCCTCCCCATCTATCTTTAGAGAATTTGAGGATGGGGGCCACAGACTTTTCATCAGAGAACGTTTGGTCCCAGATCAGATTTGGTTTGAGCTCAAGTCAAAATCAGGAAAGGGGCTGGATACCTGTGGTCACAAAGGAATAGCCTCTCTCTGTGAGGATCTTCATGAGGTAGTCAGTGAGGTCACGGCCTGCCAGGTCAAGGCGCATGATGGCATGGGGCAGTGCATAGCCCTCATAGATGGGGACATTGTGGGTGACACCGTCCCCGGAATCCAGCACAATGCCTATGGAGAGAGGGGATAGGACCTATGAAAACTTCTTGCCTTTCGTCTTTCTGGGACCAGTCACCAAATGGTCTTAAACTACCATATTTTTCTCCAGCAGCTGAGAAAATTCACCCACCATAAGGATCATCAGTAATATTTTTTGTGTACTTCATTTATTCTCCCAAATGAGACTGTAGCCTTCTGGAAGGCAAGTAAAATATCTTCCCTTCTTGTATTCCTTAAAACACTTTCACAGTACTGGAGTGCCTGGGTGGCTCAAGTGGTTAAGCAACTGCCTTCAGCTCAGGTCATGATCCGGGAGTCCTGGGATCGAGTCCCGCATCAGGCTCTCTGCTGACCCTTCCCTTCTCAAGCTCTCTCTCTCTCTCTCTCTCTCTCATTCTCTCTCTAAAATAAACAAAATCTTTAAAAAAAAAAAAAAACCACTTTCACTGTACTGCATATCTGTCAATGTGCATCTTAGTTGCCGACTCTTTAAGGGAGACTGGATAATTTGCATATCATTCTGGCATTAAACTAACCCATATGCACATGCATGGAGAATGTTAGATCTGGAAGGGACTATAAAAACCAGCTGATGTGAAAAAAAAATTAACATTCCCTACTGATGAAACTCAATAAACCATGGAGGGAAAGGAGCTTTTCAATATGATAATAAATCTCTCTCATTCCAAAAGCCATATCGTAACTGATGGAGAAACAGTATAATATTATTATTGCTTTATTATTTAATATTGTCCTAGATGTTCTAGCCAAAGCAATATGACAGAAAATAGAAAAAGAGATATTATCAAAAGGAAACAGAATTGTCATTGTTTGCAGATGATGAGGCTGTATACCTGGAAGACCCAAGAGAACCAAGTGAGACATGATTAGCACAATAAGATGGTTCAGTAAGGGCCAGAAGCAAAATAAATACCCAGGGATCAGGAGCTTACACTTGTACAAGGGCATTGATCAGAGCATATTTTGCAATAAAAAATAAAAACTGGAGATGACCATAAAGTCCGGCAGTAAAGAAATGGTAAAACAAACGAGTAAGCTATAGAACCATCACACATTCCCCATCACTGTCCTTGTCATCAGCTGTGAAATTATTTTTTGTGTTTGCCCTGCTCCCCCTACTAGACCGTTGGCTCTGTGATGGCAGGGCTGTCTTCCTTGTTGGTGTGCAGCCATGGGCTGGTGTAGTCTTTGCCCCATGGTAGGGAATAATGGACAAATACCTGATGAATGAATGAATGGATGAACGAATAATGAATACTTGAATGAATGAATGTTGAGCTATGTTCATGGAAGCTGTCAAATCCCCATTAGAAATTGCTTTTTTTTTTTTAAAGATTTTATTTATTTATTTGACAGACAGAGATCACAAGTAGGCAGAGAGGCAGACAGAGAGAAAGAAGGAGAGAAGCAGGCTCCCGCTGAGCAGAGAACCCAATGCAGGGCTTAATCCCAAGACCCTGAGATCATGACCTGAGCCAAAGGCGGAGGCTCAACCCACTGAGCCACCCAGGCATCCCCACCCCCAATTAGAAATTGCTTTATCTTGAAGTTCCCTCTGTTTCCCTGAGTACCTTTCCATACAAAGGGCACACAGAGAGCCACATCACAAGTTCACGAGCAGGAATATTCCAGTATTCTTGGAATAAGCTCGGGGACTGACTGCTGTGAGGAAAACAGCCCCTGCTGGATATACTGGTCATGCTTGGTTCATATAAATCCTTGCCAGCTCTACCGGGTAGACCTGAATGCATTCCTTTCTGTTACCCCTATGCAGGGTTTTCCCTGGACTTTGGCTGTCCCTTTGATTCTCCTGAGCAGGAAGCTCTGCAGGAGCCCAGCTTTCCCTTCTGCCCCCCAGAGTCAGGAAGGGATGGGATTACAGGCTGCTCACCTGTTGTACGGCCAGAGGCATAGAGAGAGAGCACAGCTTGGATGGCAACGTACATGGCAGGAACATTGAAGGTCTCAAACATGATCTGAAAGAACAATGCGGATATAGGGTGATCTGGCAGAAATCACAGCGCCTCTTGGCCCACAGGATGGTTTTAACCTTATTAAAGGCAAGAGGGCTGTGTCTATTTACCCCACTCCCTCCTCCCACAGGGCCTGGTATAGACCACGTACACAGCATGTCCTCAGAACTTGTCGTCCTGATGCATGGAAGGGAGAAGGGATCCATGCTACATTCTTGTGTTCATGTTTAAGACTCTCTGGCCTCTTACCTGGGTCATCTTCTCCCTGTTGGCTTTGGGATTTAGGGGGGCCTCTGTCAGCAGGGTGGGGTGTTCCTCGGGTGCTACCCGCAGCTCATTGTAGAAGGAGTGGTGCCAGATCTGGTTGAGACAAAAGTCAAATGAGCCAAGGAGATTCCTAGAAAACTCTAACTGGCATGCTCATGGTGGGGGAGATGACACCTTGTTCATAGCATGGGCTGGGTTCTAGAGAGGAGACCTCCTCACCTCTGGAGAGGAATCCTGGCAATTTCTGCTTGACTTTTAGAGATTATGTTCCTTTCCAACAGGGGCCCAGACAGGACTCAGGCCTGGGGCCAATATACTTAGCATACGGATTATTTCCATTTGAACTTCCCCCTCTTCTGTCTCTTCCCACCTTCTGCCCCTGGGGGTGGGGGCCAGGCCAATCGCATCTCTCAGTATTCCTTGTATCCCAGCTTCTGGCTATGTCTGGCTGATGCAAGACACCAGCAAGAGGATGAGAAGAGGGAGAGATGTCCGGGTGTTTCTCCAACCAACGGTGTGGTCCTCCACGAGCCCCACCCCTATTGGACGGCCTCTGTCCCAGCTCCAGTGACACTGCCCCACTCCCATCCTTCAGGCTTACAGGTGTAAGAGTGTTCCTCTGTTCTGACTACATGGGTGCCTCAACTCCCCTTTCTGGTTCCATAACTCTGCTCACACCTCTCTAAGTAGTCCTTTCTTAATTCAGGACAGCTGCTGAGTGTGTGCTCTCTCCTGCTGGGAACCTGACAGCTATGCTTGAACCATCCCCTGTGTGACTGGCCAGGCTGGGGCTTTAGGGCAGCATTTCCCAACCGCAGCACTTTGACATTTTCAGTTGGGTAATTCAGCGATGTGGGGGGCTGACCTGTGCATTCCAGGAAGTTTGGCATTCCTGGCCTCCACCCACGAGATGCCAGCAGCACCTCTCCAGCGATGATAAGCAATAATGTCTCCAGACATTGCCAGATGCCCCCCAGGAGGCAAAATTGCTCCTGTTGAGAATCACTGCTTTAGAGGAAGTAATTTCTTCCCCACTGCGTCCAGTGATCCAAGACGACCCAACAGGAGTCTGTATTTCAGAAGGGTTCAGCCAAGTGGCAGGGACATAGGGCTCTGATTTCCTCAGAGGCGGGGCTCAGGGCCATCCGCTTCCATTGTACTCATATAATTGTGGGCTCCTGGCTTTGGGGCTTTGGGCTAGGACGGTGCTAACTGTGGGGAGAGCAGGTAGGAATCAGATATGGCCCCTTGATCCTGGTTTCAAAGTCTGGAGGGGAGAAAGACACCCAAGATGATAACAAACACAGCTTTCATCTATTGTGTTTTTCTTTCAAGCACATAGTATAATTAATACATATATATGTATATTTTTAGAGTATACAAAATATATGTGTGTATATTTAAATATTTATAATATTATATATGAAATATATAAATATATTAATCTACTTATTATATAAATATAAATATATTATCTATAGATATATATTTATAATAGATATTTAACACACACACACACATATATATATATATTTTTTTTTTTTTAGAGAGAGAGAGTGCACACACATATGAGCACTTGAGGTGGGGTAAGGGGCACATGGAGGGAAAGAATCTTAAGCAGGCTCCACACCCAGCATGGAGCCCCAGGCAGAGCTCGATCTCATGACCCTGAGATCTTGACCTGAGATCCTGACCTGATTGGAGATCAAGAATCAGATGCTTAACTACCTGAGCCACCCAGGTGCACCAGGCACATGATATATTTTCAGGAATTTCTTTAAAGGGTTCACACATGGGGCGCATGGGTGGTTCAGTCCATCAGGCTCTAGTCATGACCCCAGAGTCCTGGAATCGAGCCCCACATCCAGCTCCCAACTCTGCTGGGGAAGGGGTGTCTGCTTCTCCCTCTGCCCCTCCCCCAGCTCGTGTTTTCTCACTCTCTCTCTCTTTCTCTCAAATAAGTAAATAAGATCTTTAAAATAAATAAAACATATTTTAAAAAATAAAGAGTTCACACATTGTTACTACTATGCTAAAACATACTAAAGTATTTTGTCTATTATATTTTGGAATCAGACACTGTTAGGTCCATACAAGAAATTTACGCTATTTATTGAGCATGAAGTATGTTGCATGCCCTGGGATTATACTGAGTACCTAATTCAATTTCCAAAGTAACCTAATGAAAAAAGTTTTTCTTTTCTCTGTACAAATGAGGAAACTGAGGGTCGGAAGGAAGGACTCACTCCCAGGTCTCCCTGCCACTGACTCTGGGGTCTTTGCTCTTAGCCATGCCATGGTGCAAAACGAAAGCTACGGTGTCGTTTCTATTTATCTCACACCCAGAGTGCCTGGGTCTGGGATTTAGAGAATGGCAGGGTGCATTACAGATTTCACGGCAGCATTCTTTACTTCTGGTCACAGTCTGTTCGATGAGCACTCTAGTACGCTTCAAAAGGCACTCCTTGCCAAAATAGGGATTCTCAGACAAATGTCAGCAGAATTTAGGAAAAGAATATTAGAAGGACTCTATTCACATTCCACACACGTGATTTTGTGGATCACAAACTGCCATTTAAAAATTGCCCCCCACTTCTGTGTTTTCTTGCACACACACACACACACACACACATACACACACGCTTCCAGAAAACCCTAAAGAGTCCAACTTAGAATTTTCATTAGAGAATCAGCATAACGACCCAGCATGGATGCACCTACCTGAGGTCACCACCGGGAAAATGAAAGGGAGAGAAGCCGTTTATGCCTGTAAGAGGCGGCCAAGGCATCAGGGCCTCCTCTGGGGGGAGCTGCTTGAGAGGCTGAAGCTGGACACTGGGTGGGATAGGCCCTCAGATGCCAGACAGGGGGTTAGGGACCTACTGTCCTTAATGAGGAGCTACTGAAGATTCCCGAGGAGGCGAGTGACACAATCCGTGTTTAGAAAGACAAGCTTTGTGGCAGCATAAAGAAATCACCGGTCTGTAAGGCGGGAGACAAATCAGGACACCACTGCAACTGCCCAGTGAGAGCGGGTTGGCAGCCCCACAGAGACTGGCCATGAGGATGGACAGGAAGGAAAGAAGGACACGAGAAACATTTTAGAGGCAGCCGACAGGGCAGAGACCTGTGGGAGATGAGGGTCATGATGATACATTATCACACTAAAAGGGGGGCTGCCAATACCTTCTCCATGTCGTCCCAGTTGGTGATGATGCCGTGCTCAATGGGGTACTTGAGCGTTAGGATCCCTCGCTTGCTCTGAGCCTCATCCCCGACGTAGCTGTCTTTCTGGCCCATTCCCACCATGACACCCTGCAGTGCAAGAGACGGGGGAGAAGGGAATTAGCTGAGAGCTCTACTTCAGGGGCCCCAGGCCCCAGGAGGGGTCTCTGAAGAAGGACACGCATAGGACAGATATCTGACTTCCCTGGAGACAGAACAGAAAGAGACAAGAGTCAGGCAGACATCCACGACCATGGAGGCAGTGAGGAGAGAAGGTGATGTGCTTCTCTAATACTTGCATTTTTAAGTCTCCAAATCTTGGCTCCTGCACCGCCCCCTCCCGTATGTGGAGATCCTCATGCTCACTTACCCCTTTCCTACCAAGCCGGTCCTTCCTCGGTCCCTCCACTCAGATTTAATCTCTCCCTCCTTTGCGCTCCCCCTGGTGAAGTCTTTTGTCTCTACGCTAGCCTGTGATCTCAAGTTAGCTCACAGAGGATACATTTCTTAAAGGCAAGGGTCTTGTTTACTTGCATGTATTTTTAAAAAATTTCTTCCAAACCTACTAATCCTGCAGACCTGAGGCAGACAGAACACCATCTCTGCATCCCTGGAATGTTTTGCACTTGGTCCTGGGTATTGCTATTTGAAAAGTCTTGTTCTGTTAATCAGAAGAGGGTCTCCCAACCCCAACACACACACTCATACAACACACACACATACACACCTACAGAGAGCTCAGTCCAGTGTCCACTCTGCGGCACTTTCTCCTAGTGGCTCAGTGCCTCGGCTCCAGATGAGCACATACCTGGTGGCGAGGGCGCCCCACAATAGAGGGGAAGACAGCCCGGGGGGCATCGTCTCCTGCGAAGCCAGCCTTGCACAAGCCAGAGCCATTGTCACACACGAGCGCAGTGGTCTCCTCTTCACACATGGTGAGTGTGGCCAAGTGAACCAGGGGCTGGAGCACCTTAGGAGCAGGAGGGGAAGAGAAGTAGTCAGCCACTTGTCAAAATCATGTTGGAGACAGGATTCTTGGTTTTGGAGCTTTAGTCCACCTCCAGCCAGGGCCCAGTTCCACGACGGACAGGTGGACTTCTTCCCTCAACCCTGTTGATCTGGGCTGCATTTTGTCCCTCACCCCCCAACTCCCCAAATTCATACGTTAACATCTTAACCCCCAGTATGTCAGAGTGTGACTGTATTTGGCGGTAGGGTCTTTAGAGAGGTAATTAAGGTAAAATGAACTCATTAATCTAACATGACTGGTGTTCAATATGACTAATCTAGTAAGATGGATAACTTTATCGGATGAGGAAATTAGGACACAGACACACACCAGAGGGAGACCATGTGAAGACACAGCAAGAAGGCAGCCATCTTCAGGCCAAGGAGAGAGGCCTCAGAGGAAACCAACCCTGCCAATGCCTTGAACTCAGACTTTCTAATTCCCAGAACTGTGAAAAAATAAATGTGTCTGTGTAAAGATGCTCGGCCTCACTAGTGCTCAGGGAAGCACAAGTGAGATAAGACCATTTTCATCCATCGTACGGTTAAGATTCAATACGTGTTGGCAAAGGTGGGGCAAACTGGAACTCTGACTCTAGAAACACATAAACTTATACTTTGGAACTATTCAATGGTCCAAATTATGGGATTCTACTCTGAAGTCAAGAGAAGAGCCAGGTCGATCTATAGGGATTAAAGTGGGTAGTTTTCTAAACCATTCTACTCAGTGAGCAAGCCTCAGAGTATAATGTTTTATGTTATAAAACAATCTAGTGAGTTCTTTTTAATTTTTTTAAAGATTGCTTTTATTTATTTGACAGAGAAAGAGAGAGAGAGTCCATAAAAAAAGGGTGGGGGTGGGAGAAGCAGGCTCCCTGCCGAACAAGGAGCCCGATGTGGAACTCGATCCCACCATCCTAGGATCATGACCTGAGCCCAAGGCACACGGGTAACTAACTGAGCCACCCAGACCGCTCTACGTTGAATTCCTTTCAAAGAACGAAACAATGTTGTTTTTTTCATCATTTTCTTTTTGTGGATATGAACTCATAGCAAAAAGGTCTGAAAAACGAAGTCTCTGACAGAGCACCCTGATTACCTCTGGAGGAGGCAGGGACCCAGGAGAGGAGGTGCTGGCTTATAGCTGTGATGTTTTCATTTTTTCCCAAGGACACTCTATTCGCATATCGTTTATAATAAAAATCAACAATATAACATGCCATTAAGGGACAAACGATGCAGTGGTTCTAGTGAAATTCTCAGTCCTAAGGGCTGAAGTGCCTCAGGGAGGAAACCCCTCAGAGGAGAGAGGGTTCTGGCCAGGAAGCACCGCCCCTGCCTCTCCGCCTGGAGAACACGGAAGCTTCCGAGCCTGGGGAGTCCCCAGCGGGGGGGTGAGGTGGGGGGGGTGGGAGTGGGAAAGGCACCAGCCTAGGGCTCAGGGAGGCCAACTTTCAGCAGTCCAGAGGAGGGGGAAGGTGACCCCTGCGGAGGACGGCCCGTGGGAGCTTCATTCAGAATATTTGACCACAGGTGGGAAGGAGATAAGTGCTACAGAGACCTGTGACCCTGGCCCCTCCGTGGCCTCAGGATGAAGGTGGACAAAGTGAAGAGGAGCCAGAGCCACAGACCTGTGAATATGAGGTCAGAAAGGCTAAGTCGAGGCTGAGCGGAAACTTCGTAACACAACTTTAAAGCTGAAAGGGAGCTCTCCCTGATATGCTCCCCAGTGATTCCTCAGTGAGCCTGACACCATGTCTGGCACAGACTGGGCTCTTAAATCTTTGTCATCAAAATGAATGAATGAATCTTTGTCATCAAAATCAATCAGTGGATGTACAGGAGAAGGACATGCAGAAGAAAAGAAAGAAGGGGCAATCAAGGTCTGCAACGAGGTGGAGACTAAAGGAAAGCACCTTACCTCGCTGCTTAAAACAGTATCATTTCTGGTCCGAGCAGTTTCTGGATGGCAGAGATGATCCGTAACTTCCCACCATGTTAGGGAAGTAGAAGATGAAGAACCATCAGAAGACGAAAGGTGGGCAAAGTTTGTTCCAATGTTCAAAACGGGAAAGAAAGCGGATTTCTAAAACCTCAGATACTCTTGAATGCAAGGTAGGCAGGTTTCCAGAAGGCACTGCTAGAGAACGTGCTATTAAAGAAGCAGTGATTTCTCGGGGCGCCTGGGTGGCTCAGTGGGTTAAAGCCTCTGCCTTCGGCTCAGGTCATGATCTCAGGGTCCTGGGATGGAGCCCCGCATTGGGCTCCCTACTCGGCAGGGAGCCTGCTTCCTCCTCTCATTCTCTCTCTCTCTCTGCCTGCCTCTCTGCCTGCTCGTGATCTCTCTCTGTCAAATAAATAAATCAAAAATCTTATATTAAAAAAAAGAAGCCGTGATTTCTTATAATCAGTAAGGGTTTACCAATAACAAATGTTGGCAGACTAACAGCCTTCCCTTTTCTTCCCAGGACCACTGTGGGCTGGAAATGCAGAAGGTGGGAGACATTGAGCTTAACTTGATCTTGGCATCGGACAAGGTCTCCTGTGATATCTGTATTGATAAAGCCACGTGGTCTGAACAATCAATCAGTTAGGCATATTTACAGCTGCCTGAGTCACTGTCACTGAAAGGTGTTAATTTAACGGACCATCATCAACCTGGAGGCCATGATACACAGGGCTCCGCTCTTGGTCCTTTGTCACACATTTTTATAAAGGTATTGCATGAGAATACGGAGCACAGGCCCATCAAGTTTCCAGAGCTGGAAGAGGGTGTAATATTAAATATGTCACATGGTAGAATCAAAACCCAAGAAGATCTCAAGAAACAGAGACACGAACCAAATCAAATAATATGAAATTCAATATTTCACTGAGTAAATATGAGTTTCTGCATGTGAGTCTAAATGAGCAAACTGTGATCGCTCTTGCTCAGCCTCCGTGAGCAGGACCTGGGGTCCTGTGGATGGTATGCAGTACTTTGTTGACCAGCACCTCTGGCTGGAATACTATAACCGGTTCTTGGGGCCACCCTTGCTGGCAAAGGTGTGGGAGGTGTGTTTGCCATCACGAGTGTCAAACTGTACTGCTTTTCAGAAGGGGAACTCAAGAAAACTTATCCAAAGTCTTAAAAATGTACATATCTCTTTTGACTCCACAAAGGCACTTTCAGGAATTCATCCTTGGGGACCACTCACGGGTGGGTGCAGAGATTTGGCTAAGAGCTGATTTATCACAGCTTAAAAGAACCAAAATCAGAAGCATAATAAATTGGTTTGTAAAATAACTGCCAGAAACCCTCATGCAATGGAGAGAGCAGAATATTTAATGGAACAGAAAAGGTGCAAGGTGCATTGCTAGGGGAAACATAGCAGAATATTCCATGGTTCCATTTTTGGTAAAAATGATTTTTAATTTTGAAAAATGTGGAGCTCTTCATATAGATTATCTATTTAATCTTCACAAAAAAACCCAAGGGAAGATATTTTTATTTCTATTTTGCAGATTTGGAAACCAAGTCTCAGAGAAGTGGAAGAAGTTGGCCTAAGTTCTCTTCGCCAGGAAGAGGCAGGGCTGGCCTCAACCAGGACGGGTTCCAAAGCCTGAAGCTTACACCTTCCTCACCACCTTAGGCTGTCCTAACTTCTCCATGTTTGGTGCTTTTGCTTCTGCCTCTCTGTCTCTCTAGAGCTGTTGGCAGCAAAAGCCCTAAACAAAAGGGTCTGTGTTCATTTCTCTCTCTGAGCCTCTGCACCCCTCCTATGCCAGGACTAAGTCTGTGTTTTATGTGGATAGTCTGTGATTTATGTTTATTATAGCCCCTGAACCTAACTCAGTTAGCACAGAGTAGGTGCTCCGTAAAGGCTGGGTGACGATCCCACCACTTGAACAGCCCCTCCCAGACCTCTGCCCCTGGGCTCCCTGTGCCCCCATAGTCCAGTCTCATGACAGCTCACGATATGGACCTGATGTAGAATCACCTGGAGGCGGTTTTCTTTCTCTTCACAAGCTGCTCAGCAAACAGCTGTGCTTCTCTGCTCTAGAGAGAAGAGTCCACCATGAGAAGAAAACAACCCCAAAATCTAGAAGGTGGCCAAGATGCAAGGCTGCATCTCCATGACTGTCTCTCTCGAGGTTCCCCTCAGCATCTGTCTCTCTGGTGTGGTTTATAATTCAAGCCTGCCTGGCTTTTCAATGAACCTTTTGTCTCTCCCTGAGCTCCCCTCACAAAGAGAGTGTTGGACTTTCCCAAGCAGAGCAGCGGCTGAGAGAAGACACAAAAGCAAATTAAAGCTGTCAAGTCAACAATGTGGTTCTGCAGCACTTTAGGTGGATTTAAATCTGCTTTTTTGAAGTCAGAACCAAATGAGAAGTGAGAAAGGTGAAGGCAGGGTGCGGCTGCTGGCCCAGAGTAGGGCCTCCATGGGGCCCCAGGCTGCCCAGGGAAAAGGCTTTTACTGTGGAACCAAGCTCTCCTGGAATGTCCCTGCCAGGAGAAATTCTAGACCTTCCTCAGCTGCTTGCTGGTAATCTGTGGCTGGGCTCGAGCATGTCAGCTGAACCAGGGCCAAAGTCACTGTGGTTTCCTGGGGTCACAACCACTTTCTGCTCTGAGAAAGTCAATCAAATTGTTCTGGCTCTTTCAACACATACTACATCTGGTCTTCACTGAGGACTTCACAAAGTTACAAACATGGCCCCACCCCTGCCCCTCAAGGTGGCCAAAACCCAAAGACATAATGGGTGCAAAGAATTTGTTCACTCACTCATCTCCCCGGCCACCCTCAGGCAAGTATGAGGGCAGAGATGTTAGCCCCCCAATCTGTCACTCTGAAGGAGATAAGATCTGACTTCAGAGTTCCCTCCAATTCCCCTTTCCTTGACCTTCTCCTCTCTCAAGACACCTCCTTCCCATGGCCCTGTCCCTGGTCTTCCGCTCTGGACTTCAGTTTCCTCAGCTGTAAAATGGAAAGGATAACCTCTGTCTCCTGGGATGATGGAGCAAATGGAGTAATGGAAGTAAAGTGGAAATTCTCTATAAATTGTAAATCAGGGCCGGCAAACTCACACTGATTTTTGTGTGTCCCACCAGCTAATAATGATTTTGACATTTTTTCTTTTTTCTTATATTTTTGTTATTTTTTAAAGTAACCTCCATCCCCAATATTGGGGTTGAACTCGTGACCCCAAGATCAAGAGTCATGTGCTCCACTGACTCAGCCAGCCAGGTCCCCCTTCACATTTTCCAAAGGTTGCAAAAAAAGCCAAAGGATAATATTTTAGGACCCAAGAAAACTACATGAAATTCAAATTTCAATGCCTATAAATAAAGTTTTATTGGAACACAGCCACACCTGTTCAGGTACATACTGACTGTGGCTGCTCTGCCTATGAAGACAGCTCTGAGCAGTTGCCACAGAAACGTTTAGACTTGCAAAGCCTAAAATACAATACTTTCTATCTGGCCCTCCTCAGAAGAAGTATGCCAACCCCTGCTGTAAAGGACTGGAAAAAAAAAAAAAGGTTCCTATGATCTCTCTCTTACCCCATCAGAACTTGCTCCCAGAATGAAGTCTGTCATATTGGAAGGAGCTGAACCACCCACTTCACAAATCAATGATTATTGAAGGGATGATAATTTATGCTGGCTTCCAAAGACATTTTCACTTCAGTGCAAAGTTTAAGCCCTAAGAGGAAGGCCTCTAAGATGGTGAGACTTCAAACAATAGTTGGAGAAATATTTTGCAGTGAGGGCTTTGAATGACATTAAGCAGCCGCCTATAACAATCCGCATACACACAGATATCCACACAATTAGAGAGCTTGGCACAGAGAAATAATTTAACGAAAAGCACTCCTGTGGCAGAAAAATTGTAGCAGCATCTCTAATCAACTTTATGCTATCTTGACCTGGTTGACAGGCAATTAATTAAATGAAAAATGACTTCTGTTTCGTAGTATTTCTGATCATCAGGAATCTGGGCATGTTCTTTTACTTGGGCCTCTCACTCGCTCTCCCGGCTCCGCTCCAGTCCAGACCCCTCCTCTTGAGCTCCAGACCCTGAGGACCAACTGCCTGCGGGGTACCTGCACCGCAGACCCCGTGGCACCTTCACTCCACCTACAGGTACTTCGACTACTTCGTCGCTCAGCCCCAGCCTCGCCCTGGAATCCCGCCTCAGAGAATCGCACCGCCCCCCGGAGGCCACGCCCAACACCCCATTCCTCCCACCTTCCCCCCACCTCCCTCCCAACCAATCCTCAGGTTCTTATTTCTACCTCGGCACCACCGCAGGCCGGGCGCTCTGGACCCTCAGTGCGCTGCGGTAGGGCTCTAGCCCCGTTCCAGTCCGGTCTCCTCACAAATGTCAGAGCAGACCCTTCGAAGGGCAGGTCTCTCGCGGTCACCCTCCTGTGGTCCCCCATTGTTTAATCCCTTAGAATATGAAGGCCTCATAATCCGGCTCTGCCTGCCCCTCTGACCTTAGTTCTCCATGCTTCCTGCCATGACATCTAAATTCGGTGGAACTGAGACACTTAAACAGTCCAAAGACTATGCTTCCCTGACACCGAGACTAGTCCTACTTCAGGACCCAGCTCAGGTACCCCTTCCTCCAAGAAGCCTTCCCTGATAACTCCTGGGCTAGGTGAGGGCTCCTCTTGGGCTGTCTTTATGTTTGTTTGTTCATCTTTCCCAGTGATGGCAGAAGCCTCTCCATTGTCCCTAAGGAATAGGAACAGTGCCTGGCACATAGTAAGTACTCAATAATGTTGTTGGAATGAGCAAAGAAAGGGAAGGAGGAAAGAACTCTAGCCTCACATCATGATGTCATATTGCCCATTTGCTGTCCCAGACCTGTCCACTGCTCATTGCAATTTCTCCAGTGCCCATCCCTCTCCACCAGAGGAAGTTCCATCTCCTTTTGACTCTAAGGGCTAACCTCAAAGTCTAAACTTGTTCAGATAGTAAAAGCAAGTGCTTACAGCCTCCCTGTATGTACAAAGTGTGGTTCCAGACCTGCAGCCTCAGCATCACCTGGGAACTTACTAGGAATGGAGATTACCCAGCCCCACTCCAGCCTACTGAAATCAGAATCTGGGCTGGAGGGTAGGACAGTCCATGTTTTAACAAGCCTTCCAGGTGCTTAAAGTTTGAGCACTCAGGGCCAGGCCCTGAGGGTACTGAGCTGAGCACCCTGTAAACGTATTATCTCATTTAATCCCCACAACAGTGCTGCTGAGTAGATGTTATTACTAGTACTCCCATTGTACAAGAGAGAAAACTGAGGTCACTCAGTAACTCGGGCAGCTGGGCAGTCTGACTCCAAGGCCTCCACCACTGCACCAAGGTGCTTCAACCCTAAACAGATGTTAGCAGACTCTGGTCACCAGAGTGGAAATAGCCCCTGGTCTCATTTCCCTCTTAATTATATTTGTGTGTGTTTGTGGGGGACAGGAGCAGTGGATGATGGCTTTGGCGGGTGGTCTCACAGTTGCCTGTGAGACTTTTGGGCAACACTCAACTTCTCTAGGCTTCATTGCCTTCAGAATGAATTAGATGGCTCTCAGATTTGTTCATTTGTTCCTGCCAGAGCTAACAGAGCTTGATGCCACAGGATACTTGCCTCTGCCCCAGCCCTGACTTTCCACATCCCCCAGTGACCCTGGAGCCTTCAGGGATTGAGAAAATTCTCCATTCATCTCAGCCAAGCATGGAGCAGAGGACAGTGAGACTCACAGGGGACTGAAGAAAATACACACCTATTCCCAACACAGACATCTCACAGACACTGGGACCATTGTCGGCTTTGATTTAAAAACCCCGTGAAGAAGCTGTTCCCCCCACCCACCAAAGTCTCTGCTCCCCTAAAACAGCCTCTCAGATATCCAGAGTCATGACAAAGGACACGAGCAATAGCTCTGCACTGGCCCAGGCGAGCAGGGTGAGTAGAGACCACTGGCGTTATATCCTGCCCGCCACCTGATCAAAGGGCTGTCCAGGAAGCCCTGTGGCCAGAAATGTCTTTTCCTGGAAGGCAGCAGCGTGCTTGGAGGTACCACTGCCCACAGAGTGCCTTCACGTGTGATCTGGGCCCGCGTCACGGAAGCCAGGCCAATCTGGAGGCGCCTCCCGCACCCAGGGGGCCAGGCGGCCTTGGAAAGGAAGGGCTGGCCCGAGGCTGTGCAGTACTCACCGAGTGGACGAGAGGTCCTTCTCCCAGTGACTGAGGGCTGCTGTGTCTTTGGCATAAATACCCAAGCAATATAAAACCCCAGAGGCGGATCTTCTTTAAACAGAGTCCCTAAAAAGGCCAGCTGACGGTGTGTTAACAATATTACCATATAAGGTGGTTTTTTCAATAAATCGGCCTTGGGGGGGTGGGGAAGGGGGCTGGGTAGAGTGAATTATCATTTGAAAAATGTATGCAAAAGGACTCCAGTGGCAACAGCTCTGGTGCTGGCGGATTTGTTCCTTTTTTGCTGCACTTGCATCAACAAAACTCACACCAGGCCTTATAAGCTGCCCAGAGTGAGGCCAGATGCAGCTCTGCTCCTGGAGAGAAGAACCATACCAAGAATGGCAGTGGGCCTCCTCCCTCCGCACCTCCCTCCTCAGGCCCTGCTGCCTGCAGCCCCCCTACCCTGGGGTCGGCCTGGGACAGCCACGCTGTGCCCCCAAGTGGGTGTAATTGTGCCTTGTCTGGTACCAGCCCAGGACAGCGAAAAGCTGAAGTGAACTTGCCATCCATAGCTGGGAAAGAAATTCCATGGGCCCTACTCACCTGCTGCCCCTCACACAAGCTTCTAAAGGCTGGGCTGAGTCAACCTGGACACCTTAAGCCACCTCTGGATCTTCACTGTCCCATATTGTTTTCCTTACCTTACCAGATTCCCTCTGCCAGTTCCCAAGTTTGGGGAATTACAGACCAAGGGAACTGCCTTAACACACCTAACAAGTCTCACAAGCTTGTTCCGCAGTGGTTCTTGCTCTTCGTTTCATAGTTCATGTACTCTTTCAGGGCAGCGGTCTCATTTCCCGCACTATCAGCCACCAGCTCTGTGGCACGTAGTCTCAGCTCCACATTCCCACAGTCCTCACACCTGATGCCTAATCCAGATTGAAATTACCGAGTGCCTTTTGGACATCCCCACCCAGATGACCCTCCAAACCTGAACCCTTGTCCCCTCCCCTCAACACTAGTGTGCCTCCTGGCTTCCTTACCTCAGAGTCTTTCCCTTTGGTCCTTCAGGCTAGCAACCCCAAGTCAGTCTAGACGCCTCCCCCTCCCTCATGCTCTACAACCAGCTGGGCTCCCTTCTTGGTGCCCTCCCCTCCGAGATGCCCCTCAGCTCTGCCTCCCTTCCGCCCCATTAGCCCCACTCTGCTTCAGGCTCTGGTCCTGACACAGCTTCCTGACTGGCCTTCCAGACTCTACCCCATCTTCAAACCCAGCAATTCCCACATGGGGTCCCCAGCCTGCCTGGAAGGCAGCATGAGCATGGCCTGATAACCTGTTAGAAATGCACATTCTCATGCTGCACCCAGTTGGAGGGAATGAGCAACTCCGGGGGTCCACAGGATACCTACCCTTCACCAGAAGAAGGATGCATCGAATACCTGCTTAAGGTGTCCTGGGAAGCCCCCACCATGACCTGTGACTCAGTCCAAGATTAAGGAGCTTGTGTGGGGGTAGCAGGTGAGCAGGACGCATGGGATTTCTTTTCCAGGTATGAATGGCATTTCCCTTCAGGTTTGAGCTGTCCAGACAGGCACAACTGGACCCACTCTGGGGACACTGCGTAGGAGTTCTCCATGGTTTTGGTGTCCTGGCACAATGGCCTGGGGCAGGTCTGTGTTCCTCATGAACTGAGGATAACAGGAGGGTAAATAAAAAGTGAGAGATTAGAGGGTAGGTTAGGGAAGGCTTTACATGAGGACCTGTGATTATCCCCGTGGGGAACGGACACTGTAGCCATCATGAGGTATATTTACCTTTTGGTGATTGACCTGAGTGCTTAGTGTGAAGCCTAAACTCCAGGCCCAATAGGAATCCTCCCTGAATGTTTTAGGTCCCTGCAAAAGCCCTCACTAGCTGAGGGGGCATGCAAGGCAGCAGACAAGGTGGGAGCTGTCCAGCAGGAACTGAGTGCTGTCAGTCCTCACTGGCGGAGGCGGCAAAGAGCTAGTGCCCAGGTCACGAGCTCCTCCTCTGAGTCTCCCTCCATGGGTGGGGACAGGAAGCCAGTCTCTTCTCACCCAGATCGGGAATCTAATGGGATTCCCGTCCCAGATGGGACGCCTGGGTGGCTCAGGTGGATAAGGATCTGACTTTGGCTCAAGTCATGATCCCAGGGTCCTGGGCTGGAGTCCCACATCGGGCCCCCTGCTCAGCGGGGAATCTGCTTCTCCCTCTGCCAGCTGCTCCCCTGCTTGTGCTCTCTCTCTCTCTCTCCCTGAAAAATAAATAAATAAAATCCTTTAAAAATTAATAAAATACAAATAAAGGGGGCATCGTTTCCCTTCACAGTGTCAGGATTGGCTCTTTTGCCTTCTAAACATTCAGCACTGAGGCCAGGGTGGTCACACCTTGTTGGCACAGTTAACTGATAAACAATAAAGAGTCTGTGATCAAAGGGCTTTGGTCATGATTCAGGGTCCAAGGAGACCAGAGATCAGAAAGGAAAGCTATCTGAATAAACTGAAACTCTTAGGAAATTCTTAAGGAAGTGCAGCCTGACTTGACTTTGACAGAGAGAAGAAGGGATGGAGGGGACGGAGGCTAAACCAGGTACCAGAGGTACTCAATTTTTTACGAGGAAACCCACCTTTAAGATGTGTACTCCCCCACCCCGGTTTCAAAAATCAGTGCAAAAAATAACTCAAGAATACAAAAATGTGTATTTTATTTTTTTTCAAAGATTTTATTTATTCATTTATTTATTTATTTGTCAGAGAGAGAGAGAGAGAGAGAGAGAACACAAGTAGGCAGAGTGGCAGGCAGAGGCAAAGAGAGAAGCAGGCTCCCCACTGAGCAAGGAGCCCGATGTGGGACTCGATCCCAGGACCCTGGGATCATGACCTGAGCTGAAGGCAGCGGCTTAACCCACTGAGCCACCCAGGCGTCCCAAAAATGTGTATTTTAGAAAGCAAACATCTCCTGCAATTTCGCAGACCTGAATCAGAGATGGCCACTGTTAACAGTATGATGCATATATTCTTTCCCGTTTTTTCCTGATTTTTCTACCATTTTTACATTACTTATAAAAAATGGAATTATAACATATGTTTTTACAACTGTTCTGAAACTTGCCATTTACTCTTAATAATACTCTTGGATATCTTTTCAAATCATATAATTCATATAACTTTTTAAACCTTAGCACAGTTTTCCATAGTTGAGATATAATTATTTAAACTATATCCTATTGATGGACACTTGGATCATTACCAATTTTTTACTTAAGTAAACATTGGTGCAATTAATAAAACTTTATGTATGTGCTTTTGTGTGCATGTGTGTGTCTATATGATAATTTTCTTAAAGCAGAATTGTTTGATCAAGCAAGAACATTTGAAACATTGGTGGAAACTGCCAGACTGTCTTCTGAAAAGGTTGTACAAGTTCACACTCCTGCTAATAGTGTATGAGACCACCTCCTTCATCACACACTTCAGATACTGAGCAGCAATGATTTTTTAAATGATTTTTTTTTTGTCCATTACATTTTTTTATTACATTTGGAAACATGCTAATTTTCATATGATTTTTTTCTCTGATTATAAAAGTGATACACACAATGGTTAAAAAAAAGAAAAATTAGAAATAGGTGTTTGCTTCTTGAGTTGTTTGCTTCTGTGGGCAGCTGTCCAACTAAGCCTCTCTGGCTCTCCTTGTGCCCAAAAGAACCACGTGGCAATTAGCCATCTTTTAATTTTTTCCTAATTCAAAAGGAGAAACTTAGCACTTTCTTGTTTTATTTTTTATTTTTTCTAAGGAGGCTCCATGTCCAATGTGGGTCTAGAACTCATGACCCTAAGGTCAAGAGTCATATGCTCTACTGACTGAGCCAGCCATGTACCCAGTATCTTCTTGTTTTAAAATTAAATTCCAGGGGCACCTGTGGGGCTCAGTCAGTTAAGCATCTGACTCTTGATCCCAGCTCAGGTCTTGTTCTCAAGATCATGAGGTCATGACCCCAGCCCTGTGCTGGGGTCCACACTGAGCATAGAGTCCACTTAGAAAAAGAAAATAAAATTTAATTAAAATGCAAAATTATCTGGTAACTAATGAGAATGAATACATTTGTCATTTATTAACTTTTTTTTCTTTGTCTTTCTCTAGGAATAGCTGGTTCACATCTGTCTATTTTTCCACTGGATGATTCACTTTAATCTTCTTGAGTTATAAGAGTTCTTGGTATGTCTCATTAATGATACTATGAGCCTTTTGCCTATCCCAGTGGTTGCAAATATGTATTTTCCTCCCAGTTTAACATTTGCCTTTTGATTTTGTCTGGTAACATTTGCTTACTGAAGTTTATGCAAAGGTCTTTCTTTTTTGGTGTCTGCGTTTCGTAACATTCTTAGGAATGCTGAGCATTTCTTTTATTTTTTTATCCTTAATTTTATTTTAAATTGTGGTAAACTACACATAAACATAAAGTGTACCATATTAACCATTTTAAGTGTACAGTTCACTAATGTTAAATATATTCATTTTAATGTGCAATGTCCAGAAGGTTTTCATCCTGTAAAAATAAAATTCTGTACCCATTAAACAACAAGTTTTCCCAGACTCTGGCAAACCCCTCTCTATTTACTGTCTGTGTGACTTTGACAACCCTGGGCACCTCCTGTAAGTGGGATCACACAGTATTTGTTTTGTGTGACTGGCTTATTTCATTTAGCATCATGTCCTCAAGATTCCTGCATGGGGTAGCATGTGTCAGACTTTCCTTCCTTTTTAAGGCTGAGTTATATTCCACTTCAGGCCTTTGTCATACTGATTCATTCATCCACGGAAGGACACTGGGGTTATTTCTATCTCTTATCTGCTGTGAATACTGCTGCCGATGAACACGAACAAATACCTCTTCAAGACATTGCTTTTGATTCTTCTGGGTGTATACCCAGAAATGGCATTCCTGGATCACATGGTAGTTCTATTTTAGGTTTTTTTTAGGAACCACCACATTGCTTTCCACAGCAGCTACACATCTGACATTCCTACCAGCAGTGTGTAGTAAGTGTTCCAATTTCTCCACATGCTCGCTGACATTTTTTGATAGCCGCCATCCTAATGGGTGTGACGCGCTTGCTCTTATGTGTTCAAAAAAAAAAAGTAATGATGATTAAATAGACTTTATTTTCTGGTGGTTTATGTTTGCAGAAAAATTGAGCAGAAAGTACAGAGATTTATCATACACACCCTACCCACCCTCACACGCATAGCCTTCCCCACTATCAGCATCTCCAACCAGATGGGTACATATTTTACAGTTGATGAACCCACACTGACATGTCATTATCACCCAAAGACCACAGTTCACATCAGAGTTTACTTTCCATATTGTACCTTCTATAGGTTTTGACAAGTTTATGACAGGTATCCACCATTACAGTGTCATACAGGATAGTTTTTCTGTCCTAAAAATCTTCTGTGCTCCATCCATTCAGCCTTCTCCACCCACTTCAACTCCTGGCAATCACTGATTTTTTCATTGTCTCCATAGTTTTGATTTTCCAGAATGTCATATCGTTGGAATTGCACAGTATGTAGCCTTTTTTTTTTTTTAACATCTGTTGCCTTTTTAAATTGGCTTTTTTCACTTAGTCATATGCATTTAAGGTTCCTTTCATGTGTTTTTATGGCTTGATAGCTCATTTCTTTTTAATGCTGAGTTATAATCCATTGTCTGGAGTCATAGTCCATTGTCTGGATACAGTTCATGTATCCATTCACCCACTGAAGGACATCTTAGATGCTTCCAAGTTTTGTCAATTATGAATAAAGCCTCTCCAAACATCCTCAAGCAGGTATTTGTGTAAATGTGAATTTTTTTTTTAATTTTTTATTTTTTATAAACCTATATTTTTATCCCCAGGGGTACAGGTCTGTGAATCACCAGGTTTACACACTTCACAGCACTCACCAAAGCACATACCCTCCCCAATGTCCATAATCCCACCCCCTTCTCCCAACCTCCCTCCCCCCAGCAACCCTCGGTTTGTTTTGTGAGATTGAGAGTCACTTATGGTTTGTCTCCCTCCCAATTCCATCTTGTTTCATTGATTCTTCTCCTACCCACTTAAGCCCCCATGTTGCATCACCACTTCCTCATATCAGGGAGATCATATGATAGTAAATGTGAATT
This sequence comes from Mustela erminea, assembly GCF_009829155.1. NCBI lineage: Eukaryota > Metazoa > Chordata > Mammalia > Carnivora > Mustelidae > Mustela > Mustela erminea. The sequence goes on along the minus strand of NC_045620.1, from coordinate 91,537,268 downwards.
TTTAAACCATTTGTATAACCAAGGAGTCTGACTGCTGGTAATACGTGAAGGTAAGCTTCGTTTTGTGAGAAACTTCCAAGTTGCCTTCCAAAATGGCTGTACCATCTTGCATTTCCACCAGCAAGTCTTCTCCACGTCACTATAGTTTTGATTTGCATTTGCATGCTTCTTTTTATTTTTATTTATTTATTTGAGGGAGGGAGAGAGAGAGAGTGAGCGAGTGTGTGCAAGCAGGGTCAAGAGCAGAGGGAGAGGAGACAGAGAATCTTAAGCAGTGTTCACACCCCACATGGAGCACAACGCGGGACCCACCTCACAACCCTAAGATCATGACCTGAGCCGAAATCACAATCAGAGACTTAACCATCTGAGCCACCCAGGCACCCCTGCACCTTCTTTTAATGTCAAAAAATCTCTCCACTCGACAGTTCTTGATCTTTTCATTTCTTGAAGGAAGGCAACAGAGAATATCATTTATTCAGACATTCTTTTTGCCACTTTATTCTTGTCAAAACAGAAATTCAGTTATTTTCTTCTGATTTAAAAGGAATACTCATTCAGAACACTTCAGGAGAAAAGCAGAAGTGGAAAATAAAAATCTCCACCATGAAGAAAGGCACGAAGGATTAAGCTCTTTGCAGACATTTTTAATACAAATACACATTTAGGAAATGGTATTATCCTGTACACACTGCTTTATAACTACATAATTTATTTCACTTCTTATTATCTTTCATTTGCCACTAGAATGCTAGCTCCAAAGAAGCTCCCCCTCCCTGCTGTACCCTGTGTGACCAGAGGAGGCCCTGACATATGTGGGCATTTACTATCGGTTACACGAAGAAATAAACAAGTCCCACTTTGATCACCTAGCACTCTGTCTTGGAATTTCTTTTTTCTGTGTCCATAAATATACATTTTCACCAACATCTGTTTTATTGCTTGCATATACTTCAGTGTATTTATTGAACCAGTCCTTTGCTGATTGGCTGTCTAAGTAGTTTCCAATTTGCTCCTATTATAAACAATACTGTCATGAACATGTTTTCACTTATGTTTGTGAATTTCTGGAATTACCTTTCCTTAGATCATTCCAAAAAGAAAAATTTCTTGGCCAAGTAGAATGCACATTTTTACTATAAATCATTTTGCTAAACCAGACCTCCAGAAAGTAATTGCAATGTATTCTCCCACTGAAGTATGAGAGCACTACTTTCCTTACAACCTAGCTAGAGAACATCAAACCTTTTATTTATTTTTTTGAAGGATGTATTTATTTATTTAACAGAGAGAGAGAGAGAGAGCACAAGCAGGGGGGCGGTGGGAGAGGGAGAAGCAGGCTCCCTGCCAAGCAAGGAGCCGAACTCGGGGCTCTATCCCAGGACCCTGGGATCATGACCTGAGCAGAAGGCAGACCTTAACCATCTGACCCACCCAGGCGTCCCAAGCATCAAACCTTTTAGTCTTTGCAATCTAACAAGTAAAAAGTATTGTCATATTGGGTAATTTAAATAATTGTTATATTAAATTATATTTAAATTAAAATTTAAATATTTAAATGTGCATTTATTTGGTTATTAGTGCATTATACATCTTTACTTATTTATTGCCAATATGTATTACTTTTGTGCATTTTCACTATTAGGATGTTTAATCCTTTCTTACTGATTTACGATAATTGTTAATATATTAGAGATATTAATTAACTTTTTATATGTTGCAAAGGTTGCAATTTTTATTCCTAGTTTGTTATTTTTTCAAGGTCTCTTTTTCCAATTGGAAATGCTACTTAAATTTTTTTTTAAATTGAAGAACAACACACGTACAGACAAGTGAACAAATTTCAAGTGTGCACTGAGTCTTTCCACCCACATAACCACCACCCAAGGCAGCTTTCCATGTAACTTCTCCTAGTCAATAATCTTCCTGAGGTAAATGTTACCCTGATAAAGTTTTAACTTTTGACATGAACATATCTGTCTTACACTTCATGGCATGTATTTTTGGGCCATGTTTAAAGAAGTCATTCCTCAACTTACAATTATGTAAATATTCACTTACATTTTATTCTGCCACTTTTGTGATTTCATTTCTTATATTGAAATCTTTATTGAATCCAGCAGAAATCTATCCTAATATAAACTATGAGATACATTCAAAGTTTTCTATCTTCTCTGTTACCCCAAGGGCTGCTACCCAACACTATTTGTTAACTGCACAATATCACTTAGAAACCAGTCAACACAACAAATCTCCATGATTTGAATGTTCTTTCTGTACCCTGCTCTCTTCCTTTATCTTCCTACTTATTTCTGTGCCAATATCTCACTATTTCGAATATAGCGCTAGGTTTTAATATCTTCAGAAATAAATATTGTATTGCTACTCTCTTTCAAACTCTTCTTGGTTCTTACTATTCATTTATTCTTCCAGAAAAACATTAAAATCATTTTGTGAAATTCTTTCACCAAATCCCCCCCCCAAAAATTGAGACCCTAACTGGGGTTACATTGAATTTACATACTAATTTACAAAATGTTTATTTCTTTGTACTGTTTATATCTTTGTGCTGTATCTTTGTGCTGTTTAGGTCTTTCCACTTATTCAAAACTTTATCTTCCTCAATAACATCACAAAGATGTCATCATATAATTCTGCAGAGTTCTGTTTTCTTAACGAGGTTTTTAAAATTTTTATTGCTGCTATATTGACATTTTGTTATTTTTCTAACTCATTACTGATGTATAGGAAATATATACATTTTATTATATACACAGGTATATTATTATACACACATATCTAGTTGTCTTACTAAACTCATTAGTTTGAAGTTTTTCCTTTCCTGATAGATAATATATCATCTGAAAATATTTATTTCAACCAATATTTCTACCTTTCATTTATTTCCTTATTTTTATTACATTATTTAGAACTTTCAGAACAAAGTTTAATGTTTTGCGCTTACAAATGGGATCCTTGTGTTTAATGAAAATGTGTCTGGTTTGGTCCCAGCCCATCTCCTCCAACTTCCACAGGTTCTGATCCAGTAAATCTGAGGGGGACCTCAGATTTGTGCTTTGTGACTGTGCTTTGTTAGCCACACAGATAATACTGAAGCATGTTCTTTCCCAATATACCATTGAGGACTGTACTCTAGTATTATTCAATATAATTTGCATTATTTTTCATCTTAAGGAAGTATTGCTCTATTCTAAGTTTAAGAATTATTCATGAGAGGGACACCTGGGTGGCTCAGTTGGTTAAGCAGCTGCCTTCGGCTCAGGTCATGATCCCAGCGTCCTGGGATGGAGTCCCACATCGGGCTCCTTGCTCGGCAGGGAGCCTGCTTCTCCCTCTGCCTCTGCCTGCCATTCTGTCTGCCTGTGCTCGCTCTCTCTCTCTCTCTGATAAATAAATAAAATCTTTAAAAAAAAAAAGAATTATTCATGAGGAATTGGATTTCATGAGATGCGCATATCAGCATCTCAATAATCTTCCCACTAGGATAAAATATGAAAGCGTACCTGTTTGAAGGCACCCAGAACCACCAAAGCAGGTAATACATAAGAGGCCAGGTTTTGAGAGCAAGGAAACTCATTTGGGTAAATTTGATATTCTGTGCCATCTTCCTCTTAAGACATCTTCCCATGCTAGAGCAGCACAGGGCAGAGACAAAGAAGTTGATCAAGCAGTGGGGCCCTGGACTGGCTCAGTTGGTGGAACATACAACTCTTGATCTCAGGGCTGTGTGCTCGAGCCCCATGTTGGGTGTAGAGATGACTTAAAAATAAAATCTTAAAAAAGAAAAAAGAAATAAAGAAAAAGAGCAAGATGCAGTAACCAAGAGACTAAGAAGCTTACCAGTGCTTTTGGCAGACTTTTGGGACAAGGGAGAAAACCACTGCAAATCAGAGCCACTGTGGGGTGGGGCCTGTCAAATACTTTGGGCTTTCCACTGGGACCTAATGGTCACATTTAATGTATCAACCTGGCTAGACCACAGTACCCAGATATTTGGCCAAACATTAATGTAGATGTTTCTCTGGAGGAAATTTTTTTTTAAAGATTTTATTTATGGGATGCCTGGGTGGCTCAGTTGGTTGGACGACCGCCTTCGGCTCAGGTCATGATCCTGGAGTCCTGGGATCGAGTCCTGCATCAGGCTCCCAGCTCCATGGGGAGTCTGCTTCTCTCTCTGACCTTCTCCTCGTTCATGCTCTCTCTCACTGTCTCTCTCTCAAGTAAATAAATAAAATCTTTAAAAAAAAATAAAGATTTTATTTATTTATTTGACAGACAGAGATCACAAGTAGGCAGAGAGAGGGGAAGGGAAGCAGGCTCCCTGCTGAGCAGAGAGCCTGACTCGGGGCTCGATCCCCCCTGGGATCGTGACCTGAGCCAAAGACAGAGGCTTTAACCCACTGAGCCACCCAGGCACCCCTCTCTGTAGGAATTTTTAAGATGAAACTAATGTTTAAATCAGTAGACTTCAAGTAAGGCAGATTATCCTCCACTAGGGGTGGGTCCCATCCAATCAGCAATGACCTTAACAGAAAAGACTGATCTTTTCTATAGAAAACGAATTGTAAGGTGGTGAGCTTATACATAAATATATCCGTAATTACACTAGCTTTAAACTGAGCAAATATCCATATTTAAAGATAAAAATTGTTTGGATATTTGACGATATCAAATTGGCAATTTACTACTTACAAGAGATATACCTTATATACAAAGATACAGTAAAACTGAAAGTAAGAAGCACTAGTCAAAAGAAAGTTATACCAATATCAGACAAAGCACATTTTAAGGCAAAGAACAGTCATAAAGGAAAGAGCCATTTTATAATATAAAAGTGTGGGTCCACCCACGGATATAACAATTCCACATTTGCATGCACCCAATAGCACATATACATATGGACAGAGAGAGAGAAAAAATTAACTAAACAAAAAGGAGAAATAGATACGTTTGCAATCATAAGTAACACCATTTTCTCAGTAACTGATAGAACAAGGAAGCACAAAAAACAAGAAAGATCTAGAATATTTGAACAGGATTAAATCTTATCTGGTACAGAATATTGAGTGAACATTTTTGTTTCCCTGAAATTGTTGCTATGGCCCCAACTACAAACAATAGCTCTAGGACATGGTCAAATGAGGAGACCAACCCCTCCCCCAGGGTTCACTGAGACACAGCTCAGCCACCTTACTTTCTGGTTTCTTCCCCCGTAGGTATCTATGTAGGAAAACCAGAGAGAGAAGGAGAATGAATTTTCCCAGCCAAGTCCTCAGTCTTGGGGGAGAGCAGTGCATTGAGAGGGGACTCCCTTATTACTCTGCGAACAGGGAGGGCTGTGTCCCTACCAAGTAAAGAGAGGAGATTCCAAGAGGACAATTTGGAAGATCCAGTTGCCCAGAATAGTTTTCACTCTCCATTAGGATGACTGCTTGTGCATTGGCTGTACTGATCTGCCTTGAGCCCATCCAAGGCTGCAGAGTTCTGTGAAGGGGGAAGACAGTAATACAGCAAACCAGATGCCCTCAATTTTGGGGTGTCTTTAAAGGACCAATGGGCACAAGGAACATGGTTGGGCTGGAGCCTTCTTGCAAATACTCCACCCAAGAGAAAGTCTGAGGTTGTACCACTGAGAGGGTGGGGACAAGGGAGGATGAAAGTGTTTGAACCAGACCAGACTTCCTGTATCAAGGAAGAGGGAGCTTGGGTAGAGAGGTGCGGTTTGCATGAGACCCACAGAAAATTCCACATGTGATCGCTACAAGAAAGTCAGCATTTGATAGTCAATGCTAAATGAAGTAACAGCCAAAGGGGAAAAATTTGAAATCTACTATATGTTTAAGTAAAAAGACACATGTCCTTCCTTTTCCCTCCAGTCCTCTGGGGTGACCCTGATCCTAGAGGACCTAGAAACAGGCAACATCCTTTTCCACTTTCTAAGTGTCCCAAATCTTGGGCTGGCCTGCAAGGTCTCCCAGGATCCCTACCCTTTCCCTTATTGATATTCAGGCAGTACCCTCCCTCAACTCCCACAGTCATTCTGTCCTACCCTCATCCCCGGACAGGAAAAGCTGGAGGAGAATAATAGGAGAAAAGGGATTAGAGGGCTTTAAAAGCAGGATTGATAGCCTCCCTACTGCTAGATGGTTCTTTCTTTTTTTTTTTTTTTTAAGATTTTATTTATTTATTTGACAGAAATCCCTGCTGGCTCAGTGGGTTAAGCCGCTGCCTTCAGCTCAGGTCATGGTCTCAGGGTCCTGGGATTGAGCCCCACCTCGGACTCTCTGCTCAGCAGGGAGCCTGCTTCCCCTTCTCTCTCTGCCTGCCTCTCTGCCTACCTGTGATCTCTCTCTCTGTAAAATAAATAAATAAAATCTAAAAAAAAAAAAAGGTTTTATTCATTTGAGATAGAGTAAAAGAGAGAGAGAGAGCATGAAGGGGGGGTGGGGGAAAGAGGGAGAGGGAGAAGCAGACTCCCCACTGAGCAGGGATTGCTACCATGTGGGGCTTGACCTGGGGCTCAACTTGGGACATGATCCCAGGACTCTAAGATCATGACCTGAGCCAAAGGCAGATGCTTAACCAACTGAGCCACCCAGGAGCCCCCAGAGGGGGTTTCCCTGGGCTGTGAGGATCCTCTGTCCATTTCTCTAGGCAAGAAAAGAATGTATCCCCTGCACAGCTAGAGGCCCGAAGGGTTGATTCACAGCAAACTACTGGCCTTAGGCCTCACTGTTCCTACTATGATTGCTATTATCAATACTGCCATTTACTGAGTTGTGTCTAATTGCCACAAATGATACCATGCCCTGTGTAAGCATTCTCTCATTTACTTCTGGTATTCCCATTTTATGAAATTGAGAATTTTGGAGCTGAAGAGGGTAAGGCACTTGGTTAAGTGACATAGCCAGTAAGTGAGGAAGCCAGGAATCCATCCCAGGTCAGGCTGGCTCTGGAGCCCATTTATAACCTCAGCATTATGCCCCTCTCCTAGTGCTTGGGGGAAAACACACTTGCAGCTGGGGATGAGCTGAGAACTACTAGAAGAATCACTTGCAGGGTCTGAAGGTGAGCTTCTCCCATGACAACATAATGCAAATAATTTAAAATCAGTCTTAATTTCAAATGTTACAGCAAATGCAGGTCCTTCTTTCCCTACATTTGGTTTAAGAAGTCTTGGCTCGCCAAAATCACCTTGAACACATCAAGTAAAGAAGCTGTGAAAGCTCAAAATAGAAAAAGGCCACTCAAGACCTCATAAAAGTTAAAGTTTAGAATACATTTTTTCACTGTCTTAAAAATACTTTACTTCAATAACACCTTGTGGTGAGAATGGAACCTGGCAGCAAGTGAAGATTTTGAGCCGTTATCCTGGAGAGTGAGTTTGTGTGCGACCAGACACCTAGGAAGTTCTCTTCCTCTGGCTCTCAACAAACAAGGTCAACTGCCCCAATTTTTAGAAATATGAGGCACAGACAATTTAAAAACTTCATCTAAATAAAGCATCCGGGGGCGAATTTTTGCCTCCACATGGTCAGGTGGGCTCCCAGACCCAGTTTTGTTTACTGATTGTGTTTATTATTTGTTTGTTTGTATGTTTGTTTTAACTCTTTGGACATAGCTCTGTTGAGCTAGACCCAGAATCCGGTTTATCTTCCTTGAATAGGAACAACCTGTGTCTCCTCTAACTCAAGTTAAAAGTCTGTTTGCTTATTGATCATCCTACCCCGATGCTACACTAACTCTCTAACAAGCTGTGAAAACCCAGGGTTCTCAGATGAGTATTTGACACAAGGAACGAATGGGCTTTCAAAAGCAATTCCACCGCAGGTCACTGCTGTAATTTCTGCCCTGCAGTGGCAGAATAATATCAAATTGTCTGCAACTTTTATTGACCTTTCTTTAGTCTGGGCCATGGACAAATTGATTCAGTGCTGCTATTCTACTTCATGGGCCCCGGCGGAGGGTGGGGGTGGGGGCTGGGGGGGCAGCTTTCCTGAGGGCTGATCCAGACTGAATTCTGACATCAGTACTTTTCCACTCATTAAAAAAAACAAAACAAAACAAAAAAAACCTGAGACTATCTTTGGATGGGCTGGTTGCGTAGTCCCTTGCTATTAAAAAAAAGAAGAAAAGATACTCTTTTTTTACTCTGATGATAGGGCTTTATTTTCTTGGACGAAGAATAATTGGATATGCAGCAGACTCTGATAGCCAGTTATGGACAGAAAGAAGGTCCACAAGATCAAAACCTCAAACACTGGAATGATTACCTGGGTAGGTATTCCCATGTTACTCCCAAGTTCGTAAATAAGGAGACAACCACATTGTCTGAAATGTGACTCTCCAAATTTGCTTGTACAGAAACCCCTGTGGTTACTGCAGGTTCCTTTTCTGCTGTGAAGTGGGAATCGATGTAGTAAGTGGCCCATGGGCTCTCTTACTAAACTCTGGTGAGCTGTGTTCAAATAAAACAAAAACAGTTTGAAAGTTGAGAGCCTCGGACCTTACTCAGCCACCAATAAAGATTGGCAGCTGCACCCCAAGCATTTGCCAAAGATTACAATTCCAAGTTCATGGTCATTATTTATTAAAATGTCGATGAACAGGAACTTGGAGTTGTTTAAAATCTATGTGGTCCAGCATCTAGGTGAAGCCGGATTGCAGACAGCTGGGTGTCTGAGCTGAACTACGTACTGCTCCATCGCCCGCCCCCACCTGAGTTACAGCAAAATTAATTTGACTACTTTTACTATATATTGTGCTTTACTACACATATCGTACTTTATGATGTTATATATGTTATCTATAATACACACATATTTCACTATATATTATGCCAACTTTTACATGGCAAAACAGAGCCTTCTATGTGTTGTTTGGTTTCATTATACACGTTTATATTATTTATGACATGACACATCATGTGTTCATCCATAGTGGGAATGTATTCTTGATTCATCTGCCCCTATGCTCAATCCATTTAGTTTTTCTTTCTAATATTTTACAGATCCTGGAAAACCTTTCAAACTAGGTATCCAGAGTCTGGGGTCTTGACATTGAGTGGGCATAAATATTTGTTTAAAGAATTAAAAGTGGGGTACAAATAAATTATAGGGGCACCTGGTGGCTCAGTTGTTAAGCGTCTGCCTTCGGTTCAGGCTGTGATCCTGGGGTCCTGGGATCAAGTCCCGCACCGGGCTCCCTGCTCAGCAGGAAGCCTGCTTCTCCCTCTCCCACTCCCCCTGCTTGTGTTCCCTTTCTCACTGTGTCTTTCTCTGTCAAGTAAATAAATACAATCTTTAAAACAAAAGCAAAAACGACAACAAAAAACAAATCAATTATAGTTATAAAGGGTATAAGTGAAACTATAAAAGTAGAACATGGCTAAAGTGAAAACATTCATTTCTCCGTTACTTGGGTCCCCTCAGCACTCACATGTAAAGTTGTTGCTCATCTATGCGCACTCATCAATTAGGAAGAAACTGCTCTTGTGCTGTTCCCTGAGAGTATGTCTCCTTTATCTCATTCTACTATCCACTCCTTGAAGACAGAAAGCACAGCATTTAATTCTGTGTACTTTGAACAGTGCTCCTCATACAACAGGTGCTCAATAAATGCAAATTAAATGAATGAATGACCCGCGGCCTGGATGTGTGACCCATGTTTTTGGGAGTGAAGGGGTCATTACCCCATAATTCTGGTCCTATTATCTAGAGCAAATAGTACTTGGTGTTGTCATTTCTTTCTTTCTTTCTTTTTTTTTTAAGATTTTATTTATTTATTTGACAGACAGAGATCATAAGTAGGCAGAGAGGCAGGCAGAGAGAGAGGGAGGAAGCAGGCTGGCTGCTGAGCCCGATTCGGGGCTTGATCCCAGGACCCTGAGACCATGACCTGAGCCAAAGGCAGAGGCTTAACCCACTGAGCCACCCAGGCACCCCATGTCATTTCTATCTTAATAGCTCACTCATCTTGGGTCATACTGCCCACAGTGGCGATGACAGGCCCAACTTTTTCTCCTAGGCACCTACTGTGGATCTCTGTTCCTTTTGCTTGCCCAGCATCCACTCCTCCTTCTGCTCTTAATGCCATCATGATTTTTCTTTGGAGAATGAATTCTCCCCACTCTGAGTGCATGTGGTTCCACTGGTGAATAGGCACAAGGACCAGGTCTGCCCAATCAGAGCATTCTATACCCCCTGCCACAGTGATTGGTCATTGGATGAAATCATGACCAAAGCCATGACCAAATGACTCAGTTTCAGGGCTTTATATTGGAACTGTTGGAAACAGAAGTTTTCTTTTTCTTGTTGGACTTACCAAGACAATAGGATATAAACCTATGGCTATCAGAACTACCATATTGCAAAAACTTACTTAGATGAGCATACACACACACACACACACACACACACACACACAAAATATAAATGAACGGATGTTGAGCATATAAGAGCCAAGAGAGGAATACAAAATGAGTTTTGGGGTGCCTGGTTGGCTCAGTCAGTGTAGCAGTCAACTCTTGATCCCAGGATTGTGAGTTCGAGTCTCACACTGGTTGTAGACATTACTTAAAAATAAAATCTTTAAAACAAAATGTAAAGTGAGTCTTGATGATGGTAGCTGCTGGGTCCAGCTGTGCCTGAACACCAATCTAAATTGCATTTTCTGTCAGTGCAATGAAAACAGTTCAAACTAACACAGCATTCTATTCTCATTATATGCTTTCTTCCTAGGCCATGTTTAAGTTCTAGGGGTCATAAACAGAGGCTTTGTGCTTAGAGAACACCACCAGGACTGGGAGGTAAAGTATTTGTGTAAACTTATCTCAAGTCTACCATGGTTCAATCACCAATAATTTAAAACTGCAGAGCCACAGAAAAAGCATAGAACACTAAGCTGAGTGAGAGGAGTTCTAGACACAGATGTTTAAGCATGGGAAGTGGGGCTGTTAAGAGCTGTTCACAGTGGCAAAGGGGCCAGTGCTGTTTTTAAAGGCAAAGTGAGGTGAAGAGAGGAGACTGCCAGGGATCAGGAAGCTAACTACAGGGACTGACTGAGGAATATCTAAGAATAGTCTTACTTCCTTTAGTCTAGGTGATATTTCCACTTCTTTTACCCACTCATAACCCACTACTATTTCTCCAACACAAGTAGCAACTGAGGTCTCACTCAGGCCCCAGGAAAAAGACAGAAATAACCCTCAGGCCACTGTGGGAGTTCTTTTTTGGAGAATGAGATGGGGAAATTAATCCTTCCCTAGGAACTGATCACAGAGACCTGCTAAGTCCAAATGGATACAGAGGACTTCTACACGCCAAGAGTCCAGTTCGTTCTTCTTTAGGTCAGTTCTTTCTCAGCTCTCCACCCTTCAGGTTTTGTCCAAAGATCTCTGCTAGCTCTTGCAGGCAAGGTTTATGTTGAATGGGTTCCAGTGGTGAGGTCATCGTAATGGAAGGTTTCCATATATGACATGCCTCTGCTGGTGCGCCCAAGAGCATTCCCAAGGCCCTTTCACTGATGCTGTCCAAGAATAAGATCTTGGCCGAGTTCCCACATTGAAGGGGCAGTGGAGCTTTGGTTTCTGAAAATAGCAGGCATTGTCCTTTTTGTCCAATTATAAAAGCAATAGTGTTCTCTGTAGAGTATTTGGAAAATTCAAAAAAGTACAGAAGGAAAAAAAAAGAATAATCATGCCATAATTCCATCATCTGAAGATAACTAATACTCATATTTAGGTGTGCTTCTTTCCCATAGTTTCATGAATACATGTATCTATGTATATTTTAGGAAGGTGGTGTTGCATTGTGGTAAGAGTGTGGGTTTGGAAGTCTGACACTACTCATTAGAGTTCTGTGGTCTTTGGAAATTTATCTCTTCAAGTCTTAACTCCTTCAGTAATAAAGTTGGCTAATTTTTAAGTTAGTGCACCACCAGTATGATACTATTTTAAGTTACAGGTTTATAATAAAAATTATCTGGTAATAAAATTTCCCCCAACATTCTTCTTTCACTTTTAAAAAAATGGTTATTTCACTTATTCCAGATTAGTTTTAGAATTGTATTTCCAAGTTAAAAAAAAAAAAAAAGAGGGGCGCCTGGGTGGCTCAGTTGGTTAAGCATCTGACTCTTGATCTCAGCTCGGGTCTTGATCTCAGGGTTGTGAGTTCAAGCCATGCGTTGAACTCCATGCTGGGCGTGGAGCCTACTTAAAAAAAAAAAATGAGATTTTTGTAGACTTGCATTTAAATTTATGGATCAATTAAAAAAGAATTAACATCTTTAAAGCACTAAGTCTTCCCCTTATGGAATATTGCATATCTACCCTTCTGTTTATTTTCTTCATGTCCTTCTGTAAAGCTCAGTAGTTTTCTTCCTGTAAGTCTTGCACATTTCCTGTTAATTTTGTTCTAAGGTATTTTATAGTTTTGGTTGCTAGGATGAATGAGATTATTTTCCCCCAACTGCAACTGGTTGTTTCTTTCTTTCTTTTTTAAAAAAAAAGATTTATTTAAGAGAGAGCGAGTGAGCATGAGGGAGGGAGGAGCAGAGGGAGAAAGAAAGGAAGAAGCAGACTCCCTGCTAAGCAGGGAGCCCAGTGCAGGCTGATCCCAGGTCCCTGAGATCATGACCTGAGCCAAAGGCAGACACTCAACCAACTGCCACCCAGGTGCCCCTAACTGGTTGTTTCTTGAACTAGGAAAGCTATTTTAGGAAGTTTTATCTATGTCTTTTAGTGGACAACTCCTGCTCTTTATTAGGCCTAACCATTTTCCACAATTGATTATCTTTAGATTTCTAGGTAGATACTTCGTTTACAGCCAAAAACTGTATCTCCTTTCCAGTAGTAAACTTGTTAACCTACTTCATTACATTGGATAGATTATCCTTTCAGGATACCTTGAGATAATAGTGGTTAGAAAGGGTCTATGTTAGGATCACAGGGGAAGAGAGGGAAAAATGAAACAAGAAGAAACCAGAGAGGGAGACAAACCATAAGAAACTCTTAATCAGGAAACGTACTGAGGGTTGCTGGAGTGGGAGGGGGGTGGGAAGGATGGGGTAGCTGGGTGATGGACATTGGGGAGGGTATGTGTTGTAGTGAGTGCTGTGCATTGTGTAAGACTAATGAACAACAGACCTGTACCCCTGAAACAAATAATACACTATATGTTAATAATACATACATACATACATACATACATACATACATACATACATTCATAAAGGGTCTGCCTTATCCCTGACATTATTTCTTTGTTAAGAATGATACATGTTGGGGGTACCTGGGTGGCTCAGTTGGTTAAGCATCTGCCTTTGGCTGAGGTCATGATCCTGGGGTCCTGGGGTCAGCCTGTATCAGGCTCCCTGCTCAGTGGGGAATCTGCTTCTCCCTCTCCCTCTGCTCTTCCCCTCCCCAAGTTGCTAATACTCTCTCTCAAATAAATAAAATCTTAAAAAAAAAAAAAAAGAATGGTGCATGCTGGGTGTGTTGAATCACCATTGTACACCATATTGTATACCCGAAAATAATGTAACACTATATGTTAACTCCAATAGAATTTTTTTTAAAAAAAGAATGATGCTGGGCATTCTTTCAGATTTATCATTTTTTTTTAAAACATTTTATTCATTTATTGACAGAGAGAGACACAGCGAGAGAAGGAACATTAGCAGGGGGAGTGGGAGAAGGAGAAGCAGGCTTCCTGCTGAGCAGGGAGCCCTATGCGGGGCTCCATCTCAGGGTCCTGGGATCATGACTGGAGCCAAAGGCAGACAGTTAACCAACAGAGCCACCCAGGCACCCCATCAGATTTATCATGTTAATGAAGCTTCTCTTTTCCCCTAATTTATTAGGAGTTTCAAAAATAAAGAACAAGTGTTGTATTTTACCTTCAAATATTTTATTATCCACGAGAGATTCTTAGGTCTGTTTTTTTCCTTTGACCCGCATCTGTGAAATATACTAATAGATTTCTTTTATGGGGGTGTCGTTATGTTCTCAACAAACTCACCAAATGCATCAGGGCTCTGGAGCTGGGCAGACCTGGGTTGCCGCGCTAGTCTACCACTTACTAGCTGAGCATCATGGGCAAGTACTAATGTGCTCTAAGTTCTAATGCACCATGGGATGGACAACAAATGCTGGTAGTTCATGCTCCTTTACTATATTGATAAATTTGTTAATGCTTTATTTAGGATTCATGGATTTCTATTACTGAGCTTGGTGTGAAGTGTATGTGTATATGCACATCATTTATTAGGTTGTGTTCATAAAAATGAGTTATGTTGGTTTTCTCATTTTCCTATGCTCTACAACAGTTAAAACAGTAAGAGGTATTTATACACGAAAGTCCACAGCAGCATTATTCACAAAAGCCAAGAATAGAGTGACCCTGGGGTGGGGGTTGGGGGGAAAGGAGAGATGTTCAATGGGTACAGAGCTTTAGTTTGAAGATGTAAAAGTTCTGGAGATCTGTTTTATAAGAATATGAGTATACTGAACACTACTCACTGGTACATTTAAAAATGGTTAAGATGACAAATTGTATGTTATCTGGGTTTTTGCCACAATAATAATTTAAATGTAAATGGACAAAATTCTCCAGTCAAAGGACATAGAGTGGCTAAATGGATAAAAGACAAGATCCTTCTATATGCTGCCTACAACAGACTCACTTCAGATGTAAGGTCATACACAGACTGAAAATGAAGGGATAAAAAGAGATATGCCATGCAAATGGAAATCAAAAGAAATCTGGGGTAGCTATACTAATATCAGACAAAATGACTTAAAAACAAAGACTGTAATAAGAGATAAAGAAGGGCATTACATAATGATAAAGGGGTCAATCCAACAAGAGGCTATAACATACATAAATATTCATGTCAGCAACATGGGAGCATCTAAATATATAAACCAAATATTAACAGACCTACAAAGAAAAATAGACACCAATACAATAGTAGTAGAGAACTTTGATATACACTCACATAAAATCCAGACAGAAAATCAGTAAGGAAACATCAGCTTTAAACAAAACTTAGACCAGATGAACTTAACAGATATATACAGAACATTCCATCCCAAAGCAATAGAATACATTTCTTCTCCAACATATATGGAATACTCTCCAGGACAGATCATATATTAGGCCACAAAACAAGTCTTCATAAACTTAAAGAGACTGAGATCATACCAAGCATCTTTTCCAACCACAATGGTATAAAACTAGAATTCAATTAAAAAAAACAACCAGAAAATTCATGAATATGTGGAGATTAAACAATGTGCCACTGAAAAACCAATGAGTCAATGAAGAAATCAAAAGGAAAATCAAAATACACCTTGAGATGAATGGGAATATAACATACCAAAACTTATGAGATGCAGCAAAATCAGTTATTAGAAGGAAGTTCACAGTGATAAAACGCCTATTTTAAGAAACAAGAAAAATCCCAAACAGCCTAACTTTAGACCTCAAGAACTAGAAAAAGAAGACAAATCAAGTCCAAAGTCACTAGGAAAAAGAAATAAAGGTCATTGCAGAAATAAATTAAATAGAGACTAAAAAGATACAGAAAAAAAAAAATCATTGAAACCAAGAGCTGTTTTTTTTTAAAGGTAAACAAAATTGACAAACCCCTAGCAAGACTCATCAAGAAAAAGAGAAAAAAGGTTCAAATAAATAAAATCAGAAATGAAAGAGGAGATGTTACAACTGATACCACAGAAATACAAATGGTCACAAGATACTACAATTAAATATCAACAGATGGGACTATGTAAAAGAAATTGATAAATTCCTAGAAACATACAATCATCTAAGACTGAATCATGAATGGAAAATCTCAACAGACTAATTATTAGTAAGGAGATTGAATCAGTAATCATAAACGCTAAATACAACAAAATTCCAGGACAAAACAGCTTCACTGGTAAGTTCTACTAAACATTCAAAGAATTAATACCAATTCTTTACAAATTCTTCCAAAATACAGAATAGGAGGGAACATTTCCAAACTCATTTTACAAAGGCCAGCATTACCTGATATCAAAACCAGACAAGAACACCACAAGAAAACAAAATTAAAGGCCAATTTCCTGATAAACATAGATGCAAAAATCCTAAACAAAATATTAGCAAAGCTAATTCAACAATACATTAAAAGGATCACATACCATGATCAAGTAGGATTTATTCCAGGGATATTGAGATTTGTACACTGTTGTACACTGTTGGAGGGACTATAAATTAATGCAGCCACTTCTGAGTATTTATCTGAAGAAAATGAAAACACTAGCTCAAAAAAAATATATGCACCCACCATGTTCACTGCAGCATTATTTACAATAGCCAACATATGGGAACAACCTAAATGTCCATTGATGGATGAACAGATTTAAAGATTGTGATCTATCTATACATCACACATATTGTGATATATATATATATATATATATATATATATATATGCAATGGAATTTTATTCAGCCATAAGACAGAGTTTTTAAATTGTCATATACATAATCACACATATATGTTGTGAGATACACACTTGTGTGCACATGCATGCATGGATTATTTTTCAGCCATTAAAAAGAATGAAATCTTGCCATTTAACAACATATATGGACCTTCTGGGCATTGTGCTTAGGGGAATAATTCTGAGAGAGACAAATATCATATAATCTCACTTATATGTAGAATCTTGATAAATGGAACAAGCTCATAGGTACAGAGAATAGATCAGTGGCTGCCAGAGGGGGATGGGTGGGTGAAATGGGTGAAGGGGGTCAACAGGTATAAACTCCCCAAATAAGTAAGTCATGGGGACATAATGTATAATTTGGCAACTATAATAAATTATATTGTCACTACCAGGAAAAATTGTAACTCTGTATAGTGAGTGCTGGATGTTAACTAGGCTTATTGTGGTGATCATTTTTTTTTAAGATTTTACTTATCTATTTGACAGATCACAAGTAGGCAGAGAGGCAAGCAGAGAGAGAGGAGGAAGCAGGCTCCCCGCTGAACAGAGAGCCCGATGCGGGGTTTGATCCCAGGACCCTGAGATCATGACCTGCACCGAAGGCAGAGGCTTTAACCCACTGAGCCACCCAGGCGCCCCTGTGGTGATCATTTTGCAATATATATAGATATCAAATTATGTGTTACACCTGAAACTAATATAATGTATGTCAATTATACCTCAATATAAATAAAAAATGCATACATACAATCAGAATCGTGATATGATAAAGAAAATAGCATGAGAATTACCTGTTCCTTGAATGTTTGAAAGAACTCATTCATAAAAGCATATAGAGATAGCTCTCATATGCTTTTTCCATTTCTTCATTTATTATTGATCTTTCAGGTCTTCCACTTAGCTTAAGATAATTAAGAGAATTTTGGCTTCATTCACATACATATAATTTTTTTTTCCCCAGAAAATCACCTATTTCACTGAGGACCAAATTCATTAGCCTACTTACATGTGGTACTTTATTGTAAAATAAATTTGTTGCATCCCCTTGTTCATTTCTAATTTTGGATATGTTTTTCTTTTTCTTCTTTGACTACTCTATTCCTTTTTTGAAAAACGACATTTTAAAACTCTATTTTAAAATTCAATAATTTCTGCTCTAATACGTTTCTTTCTTCCTGTCTTTCCTATTATACATTTTGTTCTTTTTTCCTAATTTGAGTCAAATGTTTAATTCATTTTTTAATTCTCATTAAATAAACCATTTAAAGTTCTAAATGTCCTTCTTTGTATGGGTTGTAGGAATTCCAGATGTTTAGTTTGTGATACTGCATTATCATGCAGTTTTTAGCATCTCATATGCTTTCCTTCTTTTACCTAAGTGGTAAATGTCTATGACAAACACATTAATTTTTAAATAGTAGCTTTAAAATCATTATTCAAAACATATGCACATTTACTATTCTGTTCCCCCAGAACCCCAGAGATTTCCCACTTATTAGCTGAATGACTTTGGACAAGTCTGTACCTTTATTCTTATTTTTCTGAGTGTCAGGCACTATTCTGGGATCAGAGAAGACAAGAGTAAACAGGACCAAGTTGCTGTTTTCAAGGAGTTTACTTTGGATACAGAAGGTAGAAATAAACAAGATGATTTTAGCTAATGATGGTGCTATTCAGAGAATAAAAAGGAGGTGTGGTAGAGTGATGGGGTGTCAGGGAAGACCACTATGAGTGGCCACATCCCATGAACTCATCTTGGTCATTAGCCCAGAAAACCTCTCCTGAGCCATTTGGCGCCACTTGCTCCCCTGGTTTTAAACTGTTGCCTTCCTTGGCTTCTGTGATAAGATAGTGGTGCCACTATCTCCTGGTCTCCTCCTGCTTCTCTGACTTCCCCCCTTTCAGCCCTCATCACATCTTCTCTTGACTACCCACTGAAGGAGCCTGCTGGGCAAGATAACCATCTGTCTTGGCAGTCGGAAGAGAGCCCAACTGTTGGCTTCCTCTGCTGAGAGCGCTTGCTCCCATTCAGACCTTTGGCACAAGGTGACACTGCGGTGGCGCCCTGGGCCCAAAGAGCAACGTCGTCAGAGGCAAGGTGTTAAGACAGCTTCCCACAAAGTGGGACTAGAGCTTCTCAATCAGGGCACAGGTCCAGCTGGCTTCTTTGCTCACAACTCAACACCAAGGACTCAATTTCAAGAAGGCCTAAAGCAGAAGAAAGTAAGGAAGTGCCGGGCTGACTGAAAGGCACTCAACACAGTGCTGGAAAACAAGCATGATTCCTACCCTTACAGAATTTACATGACCATTCACACCTGACCCACATAGGAAGACAATGAGAAAACACTGCAAAACAGCAAAAAACAACTCATCAAGTTGTGGGAAATAGCCTAAAAGTGACACTGGAGTTCAAACAAGGAAGCCCCCAGAGTGAACTTACTGGTGAGAGAAGAAATGAGGTGGAACTTGAGCTAAGCCCTAAGAGAAGCAGATGTGGTCACCAAAGAAGGATACAAGAGCCCACAGTTACAACCAGGCTGGATTCGGGATCCAGTGAATGATCCTGGACACACCCCATAAGCACCAGGCTGCTAACCCAAGTAGGCTAAGGTTAACAAGAAACTCAACCCTGGGTTAAGGAGTGGTGACTTTGTGAAGAGGGTCAAAATTCTATTCCTCTTCATTCATCTCAAAAACTAGTTGGAACAAGAGTGGGAGACTCAGAGAGGAGTGGATGGAACCAAGGATAAAAGATACAGTGCGATGATCTCCTTGGGTCCTTACTCTGCTCTGGGTCTTAGGGGAAATGAGAAGAAATTTGAATTATTTCTTCTGGTTCTTGAGATTCTTAGTTTTCCAGCTCAGGACATCAAAATGTACCAATAAGATATTTGGAGCTGAGGCCCAGCTAGTGATAAAGAAAGTGGATCTGCCTGCCTCAAGAGTCTTGTAGCTGGAAGGTGGGTGCTGTCAAAGTCTAGTAGGCAGGAGTGATGGCAGCTCGTCGCTAGCATTTCTGGAGATACAAATCACAGGTGCCTTCAATCTTTACAGCATTTTACGTCTCTCAGAGTTGCACCAGGATTTCATTTTGTCCTCATTTGAGGTAGACATGTCAGATGGATCCCATTTTATAGATTTTTAAGTAAGTCTGGGAAGTTAAGTGACTTGCGGGTGAATAACCAGCTGGGCCCACAGGCAAAGTCTTACATTGTCAAGCTGGCACTTCCTTTCCAGAGGATAATGTTCCTGTGGTCCTGATCCAAACAGGCTTTCTCAGTGCCCCAGGCCAAAGCTCCTCACAAAAAAGAAATGAGCCTTGACTCAGAAGTTCCACTCCTGGTCACAAACTGGTCTCCAAACCCAGGCGTGGTTAAAATACCGAGATACGGGGGCGGGGGGGTGGGGTGGGGGTGGGGATCAGGAGGCACAATACTAACTGACGGTTTTCTAAGGAAAAACTGGTCTGTTCCTAAAGCTGTTCTCAAAAGCTGTCTGAAACAGACCAATGTTGGGGGATTCACTGGGCTTTCACGTCATTAAAGCTTTGTTCTCAGGGGTCTCCGTTCCTCCCCATCTCCACATGAAAAATTTTTCCTTTCACTGGGGCAACTGACACCCAGAAGAAGTGATCAGCAGGCAAAGGGGATAGGCACCATGATTTTAAAATCAGGGGTGCCAGAAAGTTGAAACCCTCGCCTCTCAGGCCACAAATACCCACCATACTAGACCCGCTCGGGAATGCTTCTCCCCATGCTGCCTTTTAAGGTGTCTGTTACCTGAGGAAGCAAAATAAAGGCTGAGATGTTTCTTTTTCCTCTCTGGTGGTATTTCACTAGAGTACGGGAAAGTGATCATTCCAAGAAAGCCAGCCCTGTCCCGACCCCCCACCCCCACCCGCACAGCAGCTGCCCCGGAGTCTCTGCACCTGGCCCATGGCACTTTGCAAGGTCTGTGCCTCTGAAGCCAACTGGAATGGAACCACACACTGCCTCCCCCGCCCCCTCAGTCCAGACAAGGAAGCATGGTGCTCCGGTGGCTTGGGAGAGTCAGGAGCCCAGGAATCAGTCTCTTTACTGAGCAGTTGCTACTCTTTCAATATAAGCTACTTCCTCAAGTTTCATGATCTGATTCCCTTTTATTCACAATATGGAATGCTTCTGTCCGTTCCCTACAACTCTGGCTCCTTTTCTCTTTCATGGGCCTGCCCCAGCTCCCTGCTTCCCTGTGGGCTGGCTTGCAACCACTGCTTTCCCCCAGAGCTAGGCGGTGAAAGAGACAGCCAAAGCACCCCGTGCAGAGTGGCTACATGGCAGCAGGTGCAAAGAGGGCATCTGCAGACTGGTTTCCTGCCCCCAGGGCAGCCTCTAAGATTTCTAGCACACTGGTGCAGAGGCAGAAAAGATGTGGTGATTTGGTAAAAAGTAAATGACCAATGTGGTTGGGACACATGACATATTCAGTTCACTCTGGTTCGATGAACATTTGCAGAATGTCTCTGAGATGAAGAGATGGGTGACAGAGCTCCCAATTCTTAGGTACAGGGGTCCCTGAACTATGATTCGGGCAGTGCTATTCAATCCTGGCTGCACCCCAGCAGCTTTAGAGACAAAGACGAAAACAAAACAAAAACTCTGTGTGGGGCCCCACCCCAGCAATGTGGAATTCACTGGTGTGGGGTAGAGCACAAGTATTATTTCATATATATATATATATATATATATATATATATATATATATATATACACATTTTTTTTTTTTTAAATGCTCTCCAGGCATTTGAATGCCAGGGGCAAGAGCATTATGTGGTCATACGCAGAAAATTCTGAACAAAGGCTAAATTTAGGTTTCAGGCCATACAAAGCTATTGCAGGTTTTGGAGCAAGAAGAGAAACATGAGAATGGCTGTAATGTAGGAAACTTCTCTTGACCGTACTGGGCAGAACAGAATGGAGTCAAGAAATACAAAAAAAAAAAAAAAGAAAGAAAGAAAGAAACAGAGAGACCTAGCAAAAGCCTATTATTGCACGAGTTCAAATAAGGGGCAATAAAGCCCTAAAGTAAGCAGTACCCTGAGCATGGAAAGAAAGGATGAATTTCCTAGAAAGTACCAGAATGGGGCAGTTATAGGACTGTTAAGGCAAGGTGGGACAGTCCAGGCTGCCTCTGGGGCCACAGTAGGGAAAGGAAGGCAGTGAGAGGAGAGGCACTCTCTCCCCTCCCCAGACTCCCTTGGTCCCACACTCCCTACACAGGAACTGCAGAAGAAAGAATTTCTGATACCTTGGGAGTTAGGAACCCAAGAGGAGAAGAGGATTATAAACGTGGTTCTTCCAGGGGAAAAGTTCAAGGACACTAACCTGAGTGATAAAGAACATAGTATATTCAAGGACACAAAACTTTAAAATATAAAGCAAAACTTCATACATTTGCATACTTTTTCCCCATAGAATTCTGATATAAAAAGAACTCATTCTTCTCCCATACAAGGTATTTACTCAACTGTCCTCACCTGAGGGGTCACAAACAATACCATTATTTCTAGGCTACCTAAGAACACTAGGCTCATCTCATAGGAAGAGAAATACAGAACCGAGTGCAGCTTCAAACACCTTCCTAGATGTTGCCTGAGTCAGAAAAACACAGTCAACATGACAACATTGGTAGGGATGGGGTGGCAAGGGAATGCAATCACTCAGTTGGAGCGTAACCTGGCACTGCAAATAAAGGCTCCATTGTGGTTAGCTGAAAGCTTTCGGGGCCTAAGGAGGAAGTGAATGGGATGACCCACTTGAGACAACACCAGAAGAACAGAAAGCTTAACAGCCCTGGAAGATGGCAACAGGCAGACAAACGACACTGAGCAGTTAACAGTGAACTAGGGCACACCTTCAATATCAGCCCAGCTCAAATTCCATTTTCCCCTTACCTTTCCCCAAACAATCAGACCTTTTAGTTAGCCTGTTTCCACAATACTTGATCAAACAGATCACTCCACAGCATACACACACAAAATATGTTAATTGTTATTTTATTGTAGAGGAAAAAAATATCCAGACATATTTGTTAAATAACAATACTTCCTGACAAAATCACTCTTCAGGGTTTTTGGGCCTCACCATCTGGTCAGACATAGCGAGCTATCCATCACCCTTGTAATAAGCTTCATTAATGTTGTCATAAACCACAGGAAAACCCAAAGATTTTCTAAATGGCTTCCAAATTTCTGCATAGATGCCCTTAATAATTCCAAAGGTAAACAGCAGACAAATAGGTGGAGAAATTAGGAGCATAGCTTAGAGGAAAAAAATATGTTAACTTGTGAATCTAGAATAAAGGGTATAGATTAAGTGTTCATTATACCATTCTTTCAACTTAATTTTTTAATTGCAGACAGACTGAAAACTTGTCTTATTGGGATCATGCTATTTTTCCACACTTGTAAAAAATACAGCCAATTATTTCTTTTTAAACCAGAAATAGAAAATCAGTTCTCCCCCAGGTGATACTCACTTTTAATTCTGTTTAAAAAGGCTTCCAGAGCTTTCTGGAAAGTTTAAATTAAGGGCCTACAGTACACTGATATGGTTTTATAGTTCTTGGGAAGTGTTCGAGTCAAATTCTCATCGAAGGTCTGTGATGGTCACTGCTCTGTCCACAACAGTCACATGGCTGCAGCTCTACAACAGGGAAAGAGAAAAAAAAGGGAAAGTCCTGGAAAATTCTAAGAAGTCACTTTTTAAACCTTCTTGTTTAACATGCTTATTCTGGCTAGTGGTTTCCAGTCTGGAAGCCAGACTGCTATTTACTTGCGGTTATGATGAGAGCCCCGGGAATCAGTGACTCCCCAATCCCTATCTGTAGCCTCAATCAATGTGAGCCCGAATATCTTCACTTACTTTTCAATTGGATGTATATTCTAGAGTTGTTCATAAAATTTACATTTCTTCGAAAGAACTGATGAATTCATTACGTTTTTTTTGGGTGACTGTGTCAACCAGCTAATACAGTGCACCCACTGTCACGTGGGGAATACTTAGTTTCATCACACAAACGGGGTCTTTATAACTGAAAAACTGAAAATGTGGGCACTGTTTTTGCAGCCACTATTTCAACATCCTGGTACCCATTTATTATATTAAATGTACCCATCCTGGTACATTTATTATATTCCCGGCAGACTGACCTATTTTGGAACAGATCTGTCAGAAAGCTCTTTCTCAAACTCAGCTGAAAACTGTCATTCTGTGAGGACTTAGTTTCAGTTCTGGGAGGCCTATGAAGCACACTTGATACCTTTTCATACAATAATTCTTCTTTCACTGAAAGTCGGTTTTCAGATCCTCCCTGAGGTTTCTCCTCTAAACATCCCTGGTTCCTTTTATGTGACAAGGTTCTGAGTCCCTTTTCCATACTGGTCACTTTTTGGTGAACCCAAAAGAAATAACACTCTATGGCCAGCATGGAGGGAAGCAACCTATCACATTAGATTTGAGGGACAAATTGAAATATACTGATCTTACCAGCAACTGAAACTTTTTATTCATGGACTATAACTTAGGAAAAAAAAAAAAAAAACTTCCTAAGGTCAGAAAAATAAATCCCTATTATTTAAGCAAAATTTCAGAATCAAATATACCTTACCAATCTTAAAGGACTTTTTTCCTTTGAATTTAAATCTCTCACTGAAGTACAGCCTTAGCAACTGGCATTGATGAAGGAAAGAAACTAACATTTAATAAGCCAGCTACTGCACCAGGTACTTTCTTCAGTTAAGCCTCTCACCCTATAAAGTAGGTATTATCATCATTATCATTCCCCTTTCCAGATGAGTAGGCTGAGGCCCAGGAAAATGAAGTCTAATCCAAGATAGTCCTTAAATGGCAGAGCTACGACTCAAATCCATTCCTATCCCACACCGCTTCCCACGTATGTTCTTTTTAGGAAGATTTGCAAAGATAAATGACAAGGTTGATCCTCTGCGTGGGTCAGAAAGGACAATGCACCTCATCAGCTCAGACTGTCCTCCCTGCTTAACGCATAGCCTCAATTTCTTCTATGTAGATACGTACACAGAAGAGAGGTGGATCCTTGCTGTGTGGATGAAATCCTTTCTGGCGACAGGAAGAAATCTCCTCTAGCCCATGGTCAGTTAGTTTAAAGAATCCAGTTCTGCAATTAAAAAAAGCAGGCCCAGAATCAAGCAAAGGTGTTTCCCTAGTCCCAAATACACATGCACATGCACACGCGTGCACACACACACACGGAGTTTGTTTTGAGATAGCTTCAAAAGTGTGCTGGCACATAGGTCTCTTCTCTGCTGAATGAATCAGAGTTAGAGAATGACTCATCACTGCCACCACACTAGTTTGCTTGGAGAACTCATAGTAAATAACAGGATTTAGAATGAAAAAGAAGTTAACTGAGATAATCTGTTTGACTTTGAAATTCTTTAATTTGACACCAGTCTCTTAAAACTCCTATTGCTTCAAGTCAAACACTTTAAATTTCTTATGTCCTTTTCTTAGAAAAGCATCAAAAGTGTTGCTTTGGCTATCTTTTTTAAAACAAGCATAGGAGGTGTATCAGGATATGGTGCTTAGAATGTAACTTTTAAAAACAGCCAATTACGACCACAATCTATATATTTTACAGAGAACAAGGTCTGCCAAATAGAAACGTTTCCTGAGAGGCTTTTCCCCACTATCTCCTTATAATGCCCCAAACCGCATCAATGTACTTACTCCTGGAATTTGGGGGAGCAAACAATGGCTATTGACTCCGGCAACATCATCTGGTAGGAGCAATGAGTGTGTAGGTCAACACTGGAGAGGAAGGCGGTCTGTGTGGGATGAGTCTGAGAGGAGGAAAAAATGTCTGAGATGCCCCTCAGTGAGACAGCCAAGCCTGGCCCATGAAGCAAATAGAGCCAAAGAGCTCTCAGTTGGCCACAATCTCCTTCTCAAGCACAAAGCCACTGGCAATCACGATGGGGCAATGCCTGAAGTTCATTACTTTTTGAGCACTGTAAAGAAGTATAGCTTAACAGAAGTACATGAAGAAACTCATAATTTGAATGGACCATCAAGACTTATTTGGCCCCTCACAAGCTTTCTCTCTGCAATGGAGAGCCATCCATTCTGGAATAGATGGTAGACGCTGTTCAATACTTCAACATGGTAGAAGTCAAGAACTTAACAAACCCCAGGTGGGTGAATGATTCTTCTTCTTGGCGAGGTCAGGCATGAGTGTGCAGCACTATAGGCAAAAATAGCAAATGCTGTCCTATGGCTAAAGAATACCATCTAAGGATGTGAGAAGCCGGGGGCAATCAGGATTTCAGCGGTAGTTAAATCACACAAAAGACCCTTTCTTGTTTGGGAAGAGGACTAAGATATTGAAATTTGAGGGTAATCTATTACCCTCGAAATGTACATTCAATTGATCTCATTTGTTTTCAACCATTTAATGTTTTACTGAGCACACTGTTAGTACACAAAGGAACAGTCACATAATGCCTTATGCTCGTCTTAGAGGAGTATGAGTACAGATAACAAGAATGGAAAAAGAAAGCCCCAACAGGACTCAAAAAGACTACCAACCTTCACTGACAGAAGGGCTAGAACATACGTGTACTTGATCAGTGTTCTCAAACCTGCTGTGTATGAAATGAAGCTCCCGAGGAGCCTGTCAAAAGCATTGGCTCCTGTGCCCACCCCTAGAAATATCCAACCGGAGACTTTTTTTTTTTTTTTTTTTTTTTTTTAAAGCTCATTCAGGGGCACCTGGGTGGCTCAATCAGTTAAACATCTGACTCTTGATTTTGGCTCAGGGTTGTGGGATTGAGCCCCACATTGGGCTCCATGCTGGATGTGGAAACTGCTTGGGATTCTCTCTCTTCCCCTCTGCCCCTCTCCTCATCTATAAATAAATAGATAGACAGATAGATAGATAGTTAGAAAGTTGATCCAATGATTCTTATGTGCAGCCTCATCTAAGAAGCACCCCTCCACACAAAGCTGTGGCCAGCTTACTGCAGAAGAGGTCTGCAGGCCAGGAACAAGTCAGCTGAGTGCTACAGCAAATCCACACACAGGTCCTCTTGGGGCAGGTATGAACTTTGGTGACCACAAAGGAAAAATAGTGTCTACCTAATTATGAGATCCTACAGGACAAATGGCCTGTACCAACACCTTTCATCCCACAGTTAGAACAAGGAATTTTAACTGGGACAAATGAGGCCTATACAAGCTGATCTAGGCCTCTGACCTAAAGTTGGGTTAGCTGGAAAGACAATATAGAGGCACACAGCAGGAGCTCAATAAATAATTGTTAACCTAAATCAAAAAACCTTGTCTTGAGCCTCTATTCCCTTCTATTGTGCTTTCTCTTTCTCCTTCCCTTCACAATTGAATTTCTTGAAAACACAGTTGTGTCCGTCATGCTGGAGACAGAGGAAGGCATTTTTATGAAGAGAAAACAATAAACCAAAGGAGCAGAAATGAACAAGGAGATTCAATGCTGGGGGCAGCTTCCGCGCCTGGATGGGAGGGAGTAGCCACAGGACAGTGATGCGAGCTAAGGCAGGGCTGAGGCAAGCTGAGGGATGGCCGTGAATCCTGGGCAGGAGGGTCACCCTGTAGCTGGTGATCAATACATGATCATACACACTTTTGGACCAGGGGACCTGGTTTACAGCTGGCAAAATATAGAAGGAAGAACTGATCTTCTCCATAATCCTCTTGCCAAGTTTAGGATGTGGGCAAATCTCTGCTTTTTTCTGCTTTTAATCCCCAGTTGGGAAGGAATGGTACAGAAAGATCACTGGGGAAAAAAGCTGAAATACTGTCAACTTCAGCTCTAAATTTGTTCCTAGCTGGACCTTCAGCTACAATTTAGAAATCCTTTTATTCATTTGGGGCTGAGTTCTACCTGCAGTCTAAACAGTAATTACCCAAACATTCCCCCATCTCCTCCAGTTCCTAAAACCACCTGTCTCCTCTGGCCAGGCAGAGCATCTAGATGGCAACCCTGCTGAATCAAATGAATTCTATCAACCCCTCCAAACAGAACCTCCAAAATCTCTCTGTCGCTTTCTTTCTTCAATTCTGTCTGAGTGTTTTCTCCCCCATAAGAAGATGAGCCCCCCTCTTGTACTTTTGATTGAATACATTCCTACCACCACATTACCTCGTCTCTGTCCCTCTACATCTCCTCTCTTGGCTCCACGATGCTCCACTGAGCGCCACTGGCTCACTGGGCATACAAACACATTCACACAACTACACATAAGAATGTAGATAAGCCTTAAAAATGTTAAGCAAAAGAAGCCAGACACTGAAGAATACATATCATGATCCTATTTATATAAAGTTGAAAGTCAGGCCAAACTAAACTGCCAAGGTCAGGGATATACAAATAGGTAGTAAAACTGTTAAGAAAGCAAAGGATTTCCAGAAAAGGTGGGAGAGAGGTTACCTGTGTCAGAGGGCAAGTGTGACAGGGCAAGACCATGGAGCGGGAGCATGCCTCTCACAATGTTCTAATTCTTCACATGGGTCATGCATGTACGTAGATATTTGCTTCATGATTCACTGAAGTGTACCTTTATCTTCATGTCCTTTCTTACGCTTTGCCAATATAAAGGTTTCAAAAAAAACCAAAATCAAACCAAAACACAAGTTCAAGCTTTTCACACTAAACCATAAATCAAGCAAATACTCTCTCAACCTGGCTATTCCTTAAATCACCATCCCATTTTCTTCCCTTTTCCCTGTGAACTAAACTCCTTCCAAAAATAGTGTACATTTCACCATCAGCACAACCTCAATCCCCATTACTTCTTCAAATTCTATAGCATTCCTCCTCCTCTGCCTTCGGTGCCTTAACACACTGCCTGCCCTCTCCCTGCTCTTCCATCTCTCTGCTTCACAACCAACTATTATTCCCTATACTTCCCTGGGGGGCCTGCCCCCAACCTACTGGTGAATCTCTTCTTGCTCTCCAATCACCTCCAGTTCCAAGGCCTCCCAGGTCAGCTCTGTGCAGAGGTCTCCCAAATCTACTTCCTACCCTGACCTTGCTCCCAAATCCCAGCCACATTTCCAACTGCCTGCTAATTACCTCCACCGACAGAAAGCCTCACACATACTTTAAATTCAACATGCTCAAAACTGAACCCACAATTTATCCCACTTCTCAAGTAAGTTATCCTCCTGGAGCCCCTGTTTCTGATAATCACTGCCACCCCCATGAGTCAGGCCTGCTCTCTAAGTCACCACTGGCTTTTACTCATCCTCCTCTTGCTCATTACCCACATCCTCTGAAATCCTACATTCAACTCCTTCCCAAATGCAATGTCATCACCCTAGCTCTCATCAGTAGATTCTATCATCCCTTGAAACCTCTTATATGATCTCCCTGCCTTGACCTACTTTAAAACAGCTTTTATTTTAGATATTCTAAAGAATGGTTTTGAGCATAGCCTTGCTCTATTAAAAAACCTTTAAAAACTCTACACTCACTACATAAGAACTATTTTTTAAAAGATTTTATTTATTTATTTATTTATCAGAGAATGAGAGAGAGAGAGAGAGAACATAAGCATGCAGAGGCAGAGAGAGAAGCAGGCTTTCCTCTGAGCAAGGAGCCCAATGTGGGACTTCATTCCAGGACCCTGGGATCATGACCTAAGCCAAAGGCAGCGGCTTAACTAATTGAGCCACCCAGGCATCCCAAAAGAAGAACTATTTTGCCTATCTGCCCAGGACCCCCCAGAACATTGCTCCAATGCATCACATTAAAGCTTATCGACCAATTTCCTGATATGAACCATGAACCCCAACAAACCAGACCTCTCAATGTCTCAGGAACATAGTCTGCTTATTCCAGTGCTACCCCCTGCACATGGAATTCTCCCTCAGCCTATCTTGTCAAAATTCTGGGAAATCAAGCCAGGTGCAATCCTCCCCTCCGAATTCCATAGTGCTGTTTGCACTTCTGGAAGCACTTGGCACCTTCTGCCACATGTGAAGAGTGATTACTTGTCTCTTTGTCTAGTCTCCTTTATGAGACTAAAGCCCTGTCTTAATCAAATTTGTATCCTCCGGCAGATAAGAAACAAGTTTTCTGCCACTCACATACTATATAATAGGGGGTACCCAAAAGAAGGCAAATATGTAGGTCATGGAATGCAGACAGGAGGGGCACATAGGACGGCCTCTTGGGTCAGTATTTCCCAAGTCTAACATACAAGTATGTGTAATCTCCCTAAATCCAGAAAT
Organism: Mustela erminea; assembly: GCF_009829155.1. NCBI lineage: Eukaryota > Metazoa > Chordata > Mammalia > Carnivora > Mustelidae > Mustela > Mustela erminea. Next base: position 91,507,464 of record NC_045620.1, on the reverse strand, counting down.
GAGTAGACTCATTTGTAAGTAAGCCTATCACAAAACATGAAAAGTAGCTTGGTCTGTGGAGTGAGGAATTGAAAAGGAATAGGAAAAAAAAAGTAGAAATGACCTCTAGGAATGGAATTACATTTTACCTAAATATCACCTCTAGGGATGGAATTACATTTTACTTAAATATCACCAGACTACTCACAATAAGCAAACCCTTGAAAATCTGCCATAGTGGTGACCCAACTGGTTTACATAAATATATATGCTGTTTTAACAAAGACCAAATGCAAACATCTGAATTATCTTCCTTGGCTCATTAAAATAGTTTGATTTATATACCTTTCAGGAACATCATTTGTGTGAAGTAGGCATATACTCTAGGCCAGCATCTTACCACCATTCATACTCACAGGGAAACTGGGACTTTACAGGAAATAAGTTCATTTTGATTAAATTAAAAAAATTTAAATTAAATTAAATTTTTAAAAATTAAAAAAAATTTTAATTTAAAAAGAAAATTTTGGGGGGGGGCGCCTGGGTGGCTCAGTGGGTTAAAGCCTCTGCCTTCGTCTCAGGTCATGATCCCAGGGTTCTGGGATCTAGCCCCGCATCGGGCTCTCTGCTCAGCAGAGAGCCTGCTTCCTTTCCTCTCTCTGCCTGCTTGTGATCTCTGCCTGTCAAATAAATAAAATCTTTAAAAAAAAAATTTTTTTTTTAATTAAAAAAATTAAAAAGCCCTAAGTAGTTCCCAGAAATCAGTACCGGAGTAGAAGCAGCCAAGTATGCGAGGGAAGTCGAGTGTGCCTCCGGAGGAGGGAAAAACAGTCACCTAAATAATCTGGCCATAGTTCACTTTGCTCAAAGAAAGAAAGAAGCAGCATGTTTATAACTTGGGGAGGGAGGAGGAGCCTGGCCCTCGGAGAGCTCGGGATTGCTTACATGGATCCAGCCCAGTGTGATGAGACCCTGCTGATCCTGTATGAGGAAGAGCTCTTCTTCGTTCTCGGTGTGGCAATAATCAGACCCGGCACTTTGCTTGGGGATGAGAACATGAGTAATGGTAAACTCATTCCTCATCTGTCAAAGGAGAAAACAGTTTGTCACCACTCCCTGGCACTTAAGCAACCCCCCACTGTCAAAGTAGTTTCAAGGTAAACATCTGTACAACAAAGGCCCTTCTTAAGCAGGCATGAGGACTGGTGCTCCCTGAGTTCCTCACTCAGTGGTTTCCAACCTTGGCTGCTCATGTGCACTGCAGGGGGCGCTCCACAAAGCCACAGGCACCCACAGCCCAGTGGGAATTTCCAGGGGGGTGTCAAATGGGTCTACTTGTGGGTCCCAAGAAGCTCTGGGATAATACCATTTCTCTTCCGTTGCTTGAGTCTAAGGTAGTTTCCCTCTTACTGGTTCTCTTAACCCTTCTCATTCTCTAAGGCTCAGTTTCAGTCTATTCCATTTCACTCATTTCTGCATTCAGCAGTTAGCAATGGGTTCTTCAAGTGCCTTTATTCAATGACATTTCCTTCCTCTGAATCCCTAGCGCTCCACCACATATACCATTCAGTGTGTTATTCATCTTTGGGTATATCTCCCATCTCTTCAAAATGCTTGGGTACGTTCTATGGACACATGCTATGTGCCTTACATGTTGGATATTCCCAGGCCTACCATAAAGCAGGTATGCAAAAACTGACATACAGGTAATGCTGGCTCTTCCTACCAAGTTTAGAATTTTGTATTTCTTACTACTAGCATGAAAATAATCTGTTCAAGGGACCATGAAAATCAATAAAATGCAAGGTCATCACACTCAAGGTAACACTGCATTACGCTATCCCCGGTTCCTTCTGCAGAGGGACTGTCGCAAACAGTAACTGACCCTGGATATCTTCTCTGAGAGTCACAGGAGGCCAAGGGGGAAGGTACAGTCTCAGCTCAGGAAAGCGTTTGGTTTTTACCAGTTTTCCACAGAGAATTCCACATGTCTCTACTCCTCGGGCTGTGTTGGCACTGGCTAACTGGAGGAACTGCGGGCAGAGCCTCTCGGGCACCGCCACATGGCGCAGTCCGTCGATTGTAGGAGCTGTCGTGGAGAAAGGAGAGAAGTCTGAGACCAGGGGGAGAGCCTTCCCAAGCAGACCCCAGAGCTGGCAGTCCTGCGAGAGCAATGCCAAATCACTGGGGTTCCCCAAACTGTGGACAGTGAGTGGGGATCTCATCCTGATGGATGAGGAGGAGGGTTGTGGCCACAGAAACTGCAAGTGCATTACTTTAAAAAAAAGAGGCTTGAACAATTCAAGTTAAGACAAAGGTAAACTACTCCTCAAACAAGTTCCTGCATTATTTAGAAATTCTCAGTTACAACCTAATATAAAGGATTTAAAAAAAAAATCTCATTCAACTGAGTTTTTATTTTTATTTTAAATCTCTCTTTTACCTCACATAAGAATATTGGAAAGTAGGACTTTCAAAGAAATATACCAGATATATTCTTCTAGGTAATGGAAAACACTTTGGGTAACAAATTCTGAATTTATTCATTTAGAAGAACGTTAAAATGCCAAAACAAAACAACAACAACAAAAACCCCCAACTGGTCCTCAAAAGAGGCATGAATGCACAGAGCAGCTCAAAAGCCTGGTTCAGAATGCCAAGAATGGGCCCAGTCGCTGGACACCAGGGAGAAGCCCTGTGAGAGACCACAGGCTCAAGTTAGGATGTGTCTTTCATAGTCACATTTTCATTGAAAAGAAAAAAGAGGGGCGCCTGGGTGGCTCAGTGGATTAAGCCGCTGCCTTCGGCTCAGGTCACGATCCCAGTGTCCTGGGATCGAGCCCCGCATCGGGCTCTCTGCTCAGCAGGGAGCCTGCTTCCTCCTCTCTCTCTCTGCCTACTTGTGATCTCTCTCTCTCTGTCAAATAAAATAAATAAAATCTTTAAAAAAAAAAAAAAAAAAAAAAAAAAAAAAAAAAAAAAAAAAAAAGAAAAGAAAAAAGAAAAGGGATGTTCTGTTTCTGCACATGTAACAGCAAGCTCCAAACTGCTGGGGAGGTAACAGACAGGGGAGCAGGCAGTCACATGGCGGTGGGACAGCAGCATGTGAAGATTCTGAAGGAAATGTCGGCACAGTCCTTTCCTTGCAACTACACAACCACTGCCTGAGTGCACACTAGTGCGCTCACTGTGCTCAGCTCACAGGGAACACAAGTACGAGTAAGATTCAAGCCCCAACCAGGAAAAAGTTAAAATCTAGTTATTGGCAAATGACTACATAATCAGGGAAATGATCTCAACTGCATTATAGAAACTAGAGATTTGAGAGTCTTAAGGAGAACAGAGTCAGTTTAAATGAAGGGAAGGAGATCTGGCAAAACTTTAAGAAAAGCAAGGAAGGCAGAGATAGAGAAAGGAGATTTTAGGTTCAGGGCGAATGTTAACAAACCTCCTTGGATAAAATAGTCCAGGGGCGGCGCACCTGGGTGGCTCAGTGGGTTAAAGCCTCTGCCTTCTGCTCGGGTCATGATCCCAGGGTCCTGGGATCAAGCCCCACATCGGGCTCTCTGCTCTGCAGGGAGCCTGCTTCCTCTTCTCTATCTCTCTGTGCCTGCCTCTGTGCCTACTTGTGATCTCTGTCTGTCAAATAAATAAATAAAATCTTAAAAAAAAAAAAAAAAGTCCAGGGGCTGCTCTGGGAAGCCCAATTTGACCAGAGCACAGAATATGGATGAAGGAAGAGCAGTGGGAGACAAGCCTGCCAAGTCCATGGGGAGAAATCCTAAAGGCCAGGATTCGGAGTCTGGAACCCCTTGTCTACTCTTACGCTGTCCTTGTAAGTGGATCTTCTGCAAAGCTGACTTCCTTAACTACTACTTGAAAGTTCTTTCCCAAAATGATCTGTTCTACTAACCGAGGTATATGCACCATTTTGCTGCTACTGTTACTGTCTCAGACAGTCTCTCAGTGGTGAGAGGAGGAAAGACTGCCGACAGTTTTTATGGCTAGCCCGAATCATCACCGACTACGTATAATATTGACCTTGACCAAGCTCCTTAAGGAATGGGATCATTTTTAAGGCAAGTGCAACTCTGTAGCCCATTTTTATTTTTTAAAAGTCAATTGTTAAATTATAAAGTGAAACTATAAATTTCAGATTCCCCTTCCAGAGGGCCAACAGTGTTTTCTAATTCACTGAACATTTTGAATCTCTGTAAAATCCTTAAAGTGAAGGGTCTGACTTTCAAGGATATTATGAGCTCTTCAGAAAAGTGACCTGCTCCAGGTAAATTATATGGCTGAAGCAACAGCCACCTGCACATGACAGCCAGTGTCACAGGACCCAGCATGGCTATACACCAAAGGGGCTTCTGTGACCAGGGTCTAATGAGTGGGATCATGGAGGTGATCTTGGGCTGAAACCCACAGAATGACACTCTGCTTGGGGGCCAATGAGATGGAAGAGGCCAAGAGCAAGTGGACTCACTACTTTCTGAGTTGCTCAGTGCTCCTGGTTTCAAGGACCTGTCCACCACGGGTGGCTTGGCAGGCCTCACAGTCGTATTACAGTCTGTAGACTGTGCAGATGCCACAGGTGCCGGGGGGAACACATCTGGGGAGGGCTTCTCCAAGTCCGGCACCAGGGGGCCGCCTAGGCCAGGGTCCACCTTCCCAAACTCCTGCACGATCTTGAGTCGCTCCTTTTCCAGCTCCTGGTTCCGGATCATCTCCTCAAAGGCATGGAACTGCTCTTGCTCCAACTGCTGCTGCTTCTGCTGGGCCACCCTCTGCCGCTCCTTCTCCAGCTCCTGCTGGATGGCCACGCTCCGTGCGAGCTCTTCTGCTTCCCTCTTCTGCAACGAAGGAAGAGGAGTCAGGCTTACACATGACATTCAGGTGACTTCACACCTCAGGAGGACAAGGCTTTGCAGCACAGTGATTTCCTAAAATGTGCACCTGCTCCGGCGCGATTTCCCAACACAGACCTCACGCTTCCCTCGGAAGTTCCACACTGCAGAATGTCACTGCTTCTGTCTAGCTGGCCACTGCAGACTGACTCTGCAAGGACAGTGAAGGTCCTGATCCCCTCACTCTCCTTCCTCAATGGCTCTTTACTAATGTATTTTCTTCTTTACTGAAATCTTGCAACTTAACGTCTATCCCTCATAATCTGTATCTAACACAGTTTTATTCTGACTGTGCTGTGCATACATTCTTTATCCCAAGCAAGGCTGCAAAAGAGAACCAAATCCAAACTTCACCCTGTTGTATTGGGGGTCTTTATGAATTTTAACCCAAAAGGAAGCCTCCAAAATTTTTCTGCTGATCAGTTCAATACAGAGTGACATTTTAAAATAAGAAATATCAAGTAATAATCTCCTTCAACAAGGTTTTCACTCACTCAGTCCCTTACAAATAGATGCCTCATAGCTGTTTACCGCCCTGCTAATTTGCAGCATCCGAGTTCAGAGAAGGGCTCAGCAGAGCACTACAAAATAATATGGAAGGGATCCCAATCCACAGGAAATATTCACATCTGACACAGACCACACACGTGCCTTGGGAGTTTCTCCATGTGTCCTAACTCACTCTTCTTAACAAGAATCATTTGAAAACAGATTGAAGAGCAATCAGTTATTATAAACAGGTATAACCAAATGTGAATCAACACCCCAAAATTTGCTGATCTAAAAACCTGTCCTTAGGTTCTCACTCTAGATATAGCAAACAAAATTTCCTATTCCTCAAGTTACCCTGTAAGACAAGCAGGTTAAAACTATGTTAGAATTCTCAGCCTAAACACTTGTGTTCCACTCTTTTGAGTTTCTGGTCTTTGCTGAAAAAGTAAAATATGACAATAAAATCACAGGATCTGCTACAATATCATATTGCAATGACAGGGCACAGCCTAAGAAACCACAATAATTTCTTTACTTTTTTTTTTTTTTGCTGTTATATACTTACCTTTTCTTCATTATATTCTATATATTCTTTTGTATATCTTTTTAATAGCTCTTCCTTCAGCTCTTCTGCCTTGGGAAATGCAATTTCCTTCAACTTCTGAGACACAAAAACAGAAAACAGAAAATTAGAATAATTCCCAGCTAATTAAGTACAGAAGTAAAAAGACTTAAGTCAGCTTGGCAATGGCAACAATGTTTCCCAAAACAATGTAAAATACCCTCTACTGTACCATACCTACTACTTCATAACCGATCTGGCCTTATCTCCCATTGCAGGATTTTAAGCTCAGATGTAGACAACATTACTTTTACCTTGAAATTAGTCTGTGCTGCTTTGAAGCTTTTAGATGGGCAACAGTGAAAGTGAAGACCCACCTTTACTGTGTCTTTCTTTTCAGGAATGACAGCCGATTTGTAATCTCGATGCTTTGGGAGTTTCTCAATAAAGAGCCTAAAGGAATGGATCAGAATCATTATCATGCAAAGAAAATGTCCAAATGTCCAACAGACTCTGAAGCAAAGCAACTCCCATGTCCTGCAGCCACCACAAGACAGCTTTCCAGACATGGAGGAAGGGGTCACACAAACCCAGTGACCATGTTCCCCACCCACCTTCAACCTGTGTTTCTCTCCTCCCCTGAATCTGGGGTGCAGGAAGCACCAGACTCCCACAACTAAAAAGATGAGGGGGGTAAGTTTTAAAATAAAAATTTACCTCTAAAGAGATTCTTTTCTTATTATGACCATGACAGGCTTCCAAAGGAAAGGGCCTCGGTTACAAATTCTTCTCCAAATAAGTCTGGCAACCAAGGGCAGGAGGCTGAGAAAATCCATGTTTTAGACTACTCTAGCCCTGTGACCTTAAATTTGGCTTCTTTTTCTTTGGGATTCATGTGCCTTCAAAGCAGAATATTCCTTGCATCATATTAAGCACTGAGATCCTTAGACAGTTCATGTGTTATACGTGTGTAATATGTGCATGTTATGTGTGTGATGTGCATTACGGTCCTGATGAAAAGTTCTTAGAGAAACTAAGTGCTAGATTTTCTCTTCCAGTTTTATCCATAGCTGTAAAGCTCAGTGGGAAAAATAAACTGAATCAATTCACAGATCTCTAATGTTTATGATGTGGGAACAGTGGGAAGAGTGAAAACAAACAGAAGTTCAGTGACTTGTCACAGTCCAAAGTGGCAGATTCAGCAGGCCAGTTCGAGAGTCTACACTTCTAACCACTATATCACTCTGCCTCTACATGGCTCCAGAATGCCCAGAACTGTTGGAGGGGTACTGAACAAAGATGTCTTTTAATAGGATTAAGGTGTAATGAATTCAAACTGATACCCAAAACAAATCAGTTGAGGGGAGCTTACCCACAGCTCTAAAATACCACACTGTAGTTGGGACTAAATGATTCTTTTCCACTTTCTGCCCATGGGTAGGAGTAAACGGAGGAGGAAGCCTCAGTAAGGGGAAGGAAGTCGACCTCCACCAAAGCAAACTCTTTTGAAAAGAGCCTCCTCCCTTGGTTCTATATTAGGCACATAAAATTTTCATTTCAATCCAGTTTGACAAGACCCTTCAGGCAGGGATGAATTCTAAAATCAAAATGATTCTAAAACTCTCCCCTTTGGGTTCACAGAGAAAGATATAAAACAATTTACTTGAAGTCTATATTTAAAATACAGATTCTGGGCGCCTGGGTGGCTCAGTGGTTAAGCCGCTGCCTTCGGCTCAGGTCATGATCTCAGGGTCCTGGGATCGAGTCCCGCATGGGGCTCTCTGCTCGGCAGGGAGCCTGCTTCCTCCTCTCTCTCTCTCTGCCTGCCTCTCTGCCTACTTGTGATTTCTCTCTGTCAAATAAATAAATAAAATCTTTAAAAAAATAAAAAAAATAAAAAAATAAAATACAAATTCATTTGGGGGCGCCTGGGTGGCTCAGTGGGTTAAGCCTCTACCTTCGGCTCAGGTCATGATCTCAGGGTCCTGGGATCGAGTCCCGCATCGGGCTCTCTGCTCAGCAGGGAGCCTGCTTCCTCCTCTCGCTCTCTCTGCTTGCCTCTCTGCCTACTTGTGATCTCTGTTTGTCAAATAAATAAATAAAATCTTAAAAAAAAAACAACAGATTCATTTGTTCACCCATCAAGCCCTGAAGAAGGTATTAGGATAAATAAGGCTAGTTCTTATGTTCAAGACACCTATCTATAATTCAGTAACACCCTCTTGGCTCTGCAAGACCAAGGTACCTGTTCCTAACTTTAGCAGGCTGAATGTGCTTTGTATGGAAGCCTGAATCAGCCCAGATAGCACCATGTAACATGACCATCACACTTAACATGCACTTGTGCTCCCAACCTGAAAAATTGAGAAGTGAGGCCAGAGGTTCCTGTGTCTTGTGCTTCTCTGCAAGTCCCTCTAAAGCCAGCATAGTGCCTGTATGAAGAGGCACTCAATAAATATCTGAGCAATAAAATGGTCTTAAAACCTTCAGATGAGGTGAATAAAGAAAGAAACCCGAAGTATACAAAAGTGCATTTGGTATGCCACCTGGTATGTAAGAAAGGGGGACAATTCTCTATGTGTTTGTACATATATTTTAAGTACACAGTAATACAGGAAATCAAGGAAAGTAGAGGGCAGGGGAAAGAGAGTAGATGGGACAAGAGTGGGAGGGAGACCTCTCACCACACACCTCTATTATTTTGATGTTGAACCATGCAGTGGAATCTAGTTTATAAGGTAAAACTTCTAGACAGGTACATGAATACCTTCCTCTTGTTCCAGCAACCATAGTCAATTCTCTGAATGGGGACCATATGGGCAGAAGGGTCTCTTGAAACCAGAACAGGCAACCTAGCCCATTGTCTGTACAGGAGGCAAGTGCTCAGCGGGGAGGGAGCAGGCTCTGGAGCCATGCTGCCTGGGCTCAAATCCTGGCTCAGCCACGACTAGCTGTGTGAACTCCGCCAAGTTACTCAGTCTCACTACCCTTCAGTTTCTAGATATATACTCTATATACGGAGACAAACTAGCACTACCTGATAAGGTTGCTGGGACGCTTAAAGAGATTTTTTTTAAAAGTGCTTAATGAGCACTGGGTGTTATATAAGACTGATGACTCACTGACCTCTACCTCTGAAACTAATAATACATTATATGTTAACAAACAAAGAAAGAAAGAAAGAAGAAAAAGAAAAAATAAGTGCTGAGCACAGTGCCTAGCACATAGCCAACATCTGCTATGACGGCTATGTAAGTTATATGACTGTTTTTACTAATAAATAAACAAAAAGTGTGAATAAGAACCAATGAAGATGTTAACACCAGGGCTAGAAGTGTTGTAGGCACAGAATATCTGTGGCCCAGAGGTATACTGTTCTCTAGGGTTAGATCTTGTTGCAGCTTAGAGAGGGGAAACATACCAAAGCAAAGATGTATTGGCAAGAACACAAGCAAAACAACCAGTTGGGACAATGGGGATAAAAAGAGATACACAGAAAAGGAAATACAAAAGGTAAACATACAAAAGGGTATTCAACTTTACTTACAATGAAAGAAATTCAAATTAAGACAAGGTACCATTTCCATATATCAGATTGGCAAAGGTTTAAAGGTTGATTATAACCAATGTAGACAGGATGAAAGGAAATGGGTGTCCTTACACACTTTAAACAGGACTGTAATTTAATAATACATTGTATTACCACGGGACTGTAATTTTCCTGGGGGTGGGGAGAGACAACTATTCACATTTAAAAATCTGCATATCCTTTAAACTCACAAATATACCTCTAGGAATTTATCCTACACAACAGTACTAAAATATACATAAGACTATTCAATATAGCATTGGTCATAAAAGTAGGGAAAACTAAAAAATTAAATGTCCATCAATAAGGGATTATTTAATAAATTACATTGCACCCAAATGTGAAGAACAACATAATCATTCACTCATTCATTCAACATATTTACTGAGCATCTACTATGGGATTTGGCAGTGAACAAAGTCATAAATCCCACCTCATAGGGTGTGTGTTATGGGGTGGACAGATAAACAATAGAAGAAAAAATATATTGATAATCAGTGCTAGAAGTCATTAATAGGGAAGGAAAACAGGAAGTGACAGGAGAGGGAGTGGGATTTTATACAGGGCAGCTAAGGAAAGCATCACTGAGAAGACAGCATTTAATTAAGCCAGGAAGAGTCGAAGCCATGAAGAGATCTGGAGCAAGACTATTCCAGGCAGAAATGAGATGGCATGAAATGAGATCAGTATGACTTGATATAGAAAGATATGACTGTTAAGAAAGCAAGTTGTAGGGCGCCTGGGTAGTTCAGTCGGTTAGGTGACTGCCTATGGCTCAGGTCACAATCCCAGGGGTCTGGGATCAAGTTCCGTATCAGGCTCCCTGCTCTGTGGGGAGCCTACTTCTCCCTCTCCCTCTGCCTGCCACTTCCCCTGGACTGTGCTCTGTCTCTGTCAAATTTAAATAAATAAAATCTTAAAAAAGAAAGAAAGAAAGAAAGAAAAGTTGTAGAACAGAATATACTGTATGAGCTTATTCACATTTTAAGAAACAAGAATAAACACATGAGCCCAAGTGCTTGCACGGACAAACATTTCCCTCTACACACAAGAAATTAACAGTGGTCATCGCTGGTGGATTCTTTTCACTTTAGTATTTCCCTGGCTGGGTGGTTTGAAAAAATAATTGTTTTGATCATGAATATTAATTTTCTATACAAGAAACTATTTCAGAGAGTCCAGCAGAAACTCTGTAACATGGAGGGACGAAGGACTCTCCTCTCCTCTCTCCCAATCTTAGAAATTGATCAGCAAAGTGAGCATGATCATAGACTCTAGTCTGTAAGCCCCGATCCCAGAAGAAAACATTTTCGATACAGGGGACAGACCATTTTCAGCAAGCAAGTCTGTGCTATAGGAGGCTCACACAGGAGACAAGAATTGCCTAAGTTCTGTGTAACTCCCTTCTATGTAGCCTAGTCAATGACCATAAAAAGCTGTGAAAGAATTCACCGCCTGGATTATTGTCTGTGCTCATCATGAAAATATGTACTGATTTAATATGCTGAAGATCCTGTTATACTGGGGTCTGCAAAAGGCAAAGCATTCCTACAGGAGGGAAAACCTCTGAGAGGGAAATGTAATTCAGATCATTCAGATGCCTGAAGTGTCCCAGGGAAAAGAACAAACATGCCTTTTAAAACCCGGAATTAAAGTACCCACAAAAGGTCTAGAACAACGACTTGCAATAGTGGGGGAGGCAGAGGAGTGGTGAGGGAGATGTCCACTCCCCTCCCTCCTCTCTCCGCAGTTGTAATAACTGCCGAAGTGAGCCACTGTTACTGACAAGAATATACCAAGAAAAATGAAGTGGAAAACAGACTGAGAATATTAAGCCAGAACTTTTTTGCAACTCCTACGGCTTGTCAGTTCACAAAATCAGAATCAGGGTCTTAAAGATACCGGCGAGAAAAATGAAAGTAGCTACATTTATTGCTTCAGGTCAAGCCAATCCAACAAAGTCCCAAATCAAACTCCAAATCTATCAAGGCAAGTAAATGAGCTGCTTCATCCCACCCCCTTCTCACTGAGCTCTCCTCCTGGCCCATTTTGTGGTATTAAATGGTCCCATCAGTGGGAACCATATACAAGGACAGATTCCCCATAGTGATCTTGCTGTCAACATGGATATTCGTGTCACTCAAAGTAACCACAGGTCACAGAACAAAATCGATTTAAGTATCTGTGTACTCTTAATCCTACGCCCACTTGCCTAGCCAAGAGCTTACTGCTACAGTTAAGCTCTTTCTTTCTGTGCTGTACCATCGGCTTCCCCTTCTCCACAGGTTCCTTTCCATCAGCAAAGAAACATGCTCCAGAATCTCCCATCTTAAAATACCACACATTCATGTGCTACTTGTCCCTCTTCAGTTACTCTCTTTACTCTCTGTCCAAACTCCTCCAAAGAGTTATCTATGCCAGGGCCTGGCAGAGTACAACTAGTAGGTCAAGTCTGGCTTGCCATCTGTATCTGAAAATGAAGTTTCGTTGGAACACAGCCACACCCATTCGTTCATGTGTTATCACACTACAGAGCTTGTGACAGAGATCAAATGGCTGCAATGCCAGAAACATTTACTCTCTGGCCCTTTATAGAAAACATGTGCCGACCTCTGGGCTATACTCATGGTCTCTGCTTTCCTAGCGTCCATTCACCTTTCATCCCACCCCGATCCAATGTCTTCTTAGTCCTTTCAGTGAAACCTGTTTACTAAGATCACCAATGACATCACGACACCAACCCCAACACCTGACCCACCCCATTTGACCCATTCTGACGCAGCTGGCCACTCTCCTTCAAATACCGGCCTCCTTTGGCTCCCATGACACCATTCTCTCCTGGATTTCCTCCTGCCTCTCAAACCTCCCTTCAAGTCCCGTCTGCTGGTTCTCTCTACCTAACCAACCTCGAGGCTCTTCCCATTCTATAGTCTTATTATCAAGGTTTCTTGATCTTTGAATGTGTCATGAATCCTCCTAGAACCTGATGAAGCCTATGGACTCCTTCTCAGAATAATTTTTTAAAGATATAATATAAAACATGAAGGATTAGAAAGCAATTCTACTGAAATACAGTTTTCCAAAATATAGTAATTGTATTGTGTGCTTCTTTACTGGTATTTTGTTAATACATTAAAAATCAGCATCTACTTGTGGCTTTAATAACTGTACTGTAATTCAGAAGTAAAGGTAAGTGTAAATGCTATTTTTGGATATCAACATCAATCATAATGTGCTACAAAATATCGACTCTGGGGTGCCTGGGTGGCTCAGTGGGTTAAAGCCTCTGCCTTCGGCTCAGGTCATGATTCCCAGGGTCCTGGAATTGAGCCCTGCATGGGGCTCTGCTCAGCAGGGAGCCTGCTTTCCCCTCTCTCTTGCAGCCTGCCTCTCTGCCTACTTGTGATCTCTGTCTGTTAAATAAATAAATAAAATCTTTAAGAAAAAAAAAATCGATTTCTCCCGGTGGTGACAGCATTACAAATATTATTAATACTACTGTGCAAAATGGAAGGAAATGCTAAATTTCAGTGAGAGGTTAGTAAACAAGAAAAGTTGTTCCCAAATGAATTCATGGAGAATAAATTCTATCGATGAATCCCTGTGGGGTTCCTGGATCTCTGATTAAGACCTATCTGCCAGAAGATCTCAAGGCTTCAGAACCACTCATACGCCGAGGACTTCTGAGTCTGTATCTCCAACCCAGACCTCTCCTCAATTCAGACTGGTACATCCAACTTCCTGCTGGATATCTCAGAGGCATCTTAAACTTAACACCTTAACATGTCAAAGAAGCCAGGCCTGAACTCTTGAATCTCCTCCCCTTTGAATCTCTTCCCTTGAATCTCAACCCACCTTTTTTCTTTCTTTCTTTTTTTTTTTTTTTTAAGATTTTATTTATTTATTTGAGAGAGAATGAGAGAGAGAGAGAGCATGAGAGCGGGGAGGTCAGAGGAGAAGCAGACTCCCCACCAAGCAGGGAGCCCGATGCAGGACTTGATCCCAGGACTCCAGGATCATGACCTGAGCCGAAAGCAGTTGCTTAACCAACTGAGCCACCCAGGTTCCCTCTCAGCCCCTTTTCTATACCATTCTCCCCATCTCAGTAAATGCGCCCATACATCCTAAAGTTACTCAGGGCAGAAACCTGAGGTCAGGGGTGCCTGGGCGGCTCAGTCCTTAAGCGTCTGCCTTCAGCTCAGGTTATGATCCCAGGGTCATAGGATCAAGCCCCGAGTTGGGATCCCTGCTCAGTGGGAAGCCTGCTTCTCCATCTCCCGCTCCCCATTTGGGTTCCCTCTCTCACTGTCTCTGTCAAATAAATAAAATCTTTAAAAAAAGAAACCTGAGGTCAACCTTGACACCATCCTTCCCAAACTATCAGTCAGTCCCATTGACTCTACCTCCAAAATGCCCAATCCACTTGCTTCATGCCATTGCCATCAGTCTCTTCCTTGAATTGCCATGAGAGTTTCCTAACTCATCTCCCTGCCTTCTCTTAACACACCTTCCACCATTTACCACATAGTAGCCCAATTTATATTTTTTGGAATATAAGTAAAATTAAGTCATAACCTCACTTAAAACTCTGCCATGGCTTCTAATGCTGTCGAGATAAAATGCAAACCTCTATGGCCTGCGTGATGTGGCCCCACTTGCCTCTCCAACCTCATCCCTTCTCCCTCCTCCCTTGCTACACTCCAAACACAATGATGTTCCTTCATTCCTCAGAACACACAAAGGTATTTCCTACTTAAGAGCTCTGAACACACAGTAACACCTGTTTCAAACACTCTGCTCCATGCTCTTAGAAAGACCAACTCCGTGGCATCCTTTAAGTTTTAGTTTAAATTTTACCTGCTCAGACAGACCTTACCCTATTTGATACCCTTGGTTAATCTCTGTCCAGCACTCTCTTTGTCGCTTTCCTAGCATTTGCCTTACTCTGACATTTCTTTGCTTACCTGTTTATTGTCTTCTCCCATAACTACAAAGATACACCATGAAGGGCAGGGGCCACTTACTTCCTCTGCATCCAGGACTTAGAGCAGTGTCAAGTGGACAGCAGATGAACATAATACATATTTGTCAAATGAATATGGTCCTTGACCTCAAAGCACTTGCTATGAGAGGCTACAGGACCCAGAAGGTTCTCCAGAAAATACTGGAGAGAGTGATTCCATGATTCTATTTAACTTTCTCAACCATGATTTTTTGAAGAATTGTGCCCTGTGGCCTCATTCTGGGAAAACTCTCTACCAGATTACTGGAAATATACAAGAATATTATTTCTACCAGCAGTAGAAGAAAGGGACAGTAGTGAAAGAAACTTCTCAGGAAAATAAGTTTTGTGCCTACTACGTCAAGGAATAAAAAACTCGTAATAGCAAAGAGAGACAAAAATGTAATTTAATTCTATGTAACTTTATCAACACTGAGGTCACATAACAGGGCATGATGGCGTGGATGGCCTGCATGATCTCTGAGGAGACAGGGACTACTTCTAAATTGAAAAAATAAAGAGACAACAGCAGTCCCTTTTTCTACCAAAGGGACTCTACAATCAGAGTATGAATTCCGGGAAGTCCACTTGTAGGCTACTTTTCTTCAGAGCACCGGTTCTCAACTGGGCCATCAGAGACCATCAGGTAACATCTAGAGACATTTCTGGTTGTCACAACTCAGGGAGGGGATAAGGGGTGCTATTGGCATCTAGTGGACAGAGACCAGGGGTGCTACCCAACACTCCACAATGCACAGACAGTACCTATAACAAAGAACTATTCTGCCCCAGATGTCAACGGTACCAAGCTTGACAAACCCTACTGCCGAGCAGTATGTGATCAAAAACTGAAAAGGGTGCCTGGGTGGCTCAGTGGGTTGGGCCGCTGCCTTCGGCTTGGGTCATGGTCTCAAGATCCTGGGATCGAGTCCCTCATCGGGCTCTCTGCTCGGCGGGGGGCCTGCTTCCCTTCCTCTCTCTCTGCCTGCTTCTATGCCTACTTGTAATCTCTGTCAAATAAATAAATAAAATCTTAAAAAAAAAAAACTGAATGTGATACAACTGAAATGCATTTATTATTTCAGGGAGGACATGTAAGAAACTAATAAGAGGAATTCCCTCTGGGGAAGGGCACTGAGAGTTTGGGGAAAAGGGAGGGTTAGGGAGACTTACTTTTTAAATATATATACCCTTTTGTGCCTTCTGAATTTGCACCTTGTATACATGTTATCTATTCAAAAAAGAATAAAAAATAACCAAAAGATAGTCAATGTGGCTTAAACTATGGTCTCAACTCTAGCTTCAACTCACAGAACATTATCAAAAACAAACTAAAAACAAGACCAATGTCATAGATGAATCCTAATTAAAGAGTTAAAAAATCTAGGGGTGCCTGAGTGGTTCAGTTGGTTGAGCATCCAACTCTAAATCTCAGCTCAGGTCTTGATCTCAGCATCCTGAGTTCAAGCCCCATGTGGAGCCTACTTAAAAAAAAAAAAAAAAAAAAAAGTTAGATCTGAGCCTTCTCACTCTGAAGTGTGGAACAAAGCATATCACGAAACTCAGAGCCTACTTCCTCACATATAGAATGGGAAGACAATGAGCTCTACCCCATGTACCTAGAACTATGAACATCACATGAAACAATGCAGGGGAGGGGCACCTGGGTGGCTCAGTTAGTTAAGCGACTGCCTTCAGCTCAGGTCATGATCCCAGAGTTCTGGGATCGAGTCCCACATCAGGCTCCCAGCTCCATGGGGAGTCTGCTTCTCCCTCTGACCTCTCCTCTCATGCTCTCTCACTCTGTCTCTCTCTCGAATAAAAAAAAAAAAAATTTAAAAAAACCCAACAATGCAGGGGAAACACTCTATGAACTGTAAGAGTCATACAAACACATTACAGTCATTATTTTTCTAAAGGTCCTGGTATCATGAAAGAACAAGGCTAAATGAGACCCTTTAACTTTATTCCCTTCCTAAATTACACATCATTTCATCATTACTGGGGTTTTACAAGTTGTTCCCTGTTAATTGCACTGCCATCTTCTATTTATGCTGCCTACCTAAGATGCTAAGTAACTCAAGGGAAAGGTCTCATGATGAGCCACACAAACTGTAGGTGGTCAATACCTATTTGATGATTTGCATGATCATAATAAAGGTTAAGAAGAAAAACATTTTTTCCTGAATCACTCAGTTTGTGACAAAAGCAGCAGAGATGACAAATTTTGGCTCTGCTAAACCTCAACAGTAATCCTATGATTAGCTGCCTTAATAAAGAGAGCATAGGAAAAACATTCATCAATACAAAACGTGTAGTTTAACCATCCTTTCTCTTGCCTAACAGCTGGGCCACGTGGGCACAGGCCAAAAAGCTAGGTCTCTTACTCATGAAATCACTGAGTCATGAAAATAACACTTTCAGTACTCATAACTTTGAATGTCAAGGACAGTCAGTATGTAGGAGCTGCCTGCAAAGAATGATTAATGCTAATGATGTTGTAAAGTTCTCTAGTTTTAGCAATTCCGAGCAGAATAAATGAGCACAAGAGCAGAATGAGTGAGGCATCAGTCACCAGAAAAGAAAAAGGAAACTGGAGGTGTCTTACGTGATATACTTGTTATAGAGGATGAAGGCGTGTTCAATGTTGCCTTCCTCAGAGTAAATGGATGCCATTCGGATAATCTCGACTCCAGAGCGGAAGTACCGTCGGGGTGGAATGTCTTCATTTATCTCCACTGCGCTACCCATCTGGGAGAGGGCCCTCACCCGGTCTTCGGGTGGAAGGCTCACATCTCCATGGTCAGACATCAGGACCAAGAAGTTCTGAGACAGAAAAAACAGGTGGCATCAGCACCATGGTCCCCATCACCCCAACACAACCTAGCACACAGCATGGTTAGCCCACAAACTTCTACCTTACAGAGAAATTAAGAGAAAAATACCATATGCTTGTGGCTTGTATCAGATAAAGTCTCTTTCCCACAAGAAGGCTGAGACCCTCGAGGAAGTGCCTATCACAATGATAAAAGCATTGGCCGACTTAAAACCCCACAAAACCTGTGCCATGATTAGGTGGTACAGGGAGTAAAACTATAATGGGGATTTGGTTCTACCCTTTAATCATTCCCTATCATGAGGTGGCCCTGCTCTCAGCACCATAAAAAGATGGATGGTATCTTATATTTTTTGCGCTACTTCTCCCACCAGCTACCCACTTTCATCTATCCCAGTACTTGGCATAGTATACTCAAAGAACTTTCAAGATGATTGTTAACTGATTTCAAGTTTGGTCATTTTCATTTAATGAGTAATGACACTTTCCCATGGTGTACTTTTTCATCTCTAAGCACATGGTGAGGGGAACTAGTCTGGGAATGAATGCAGAACAATTCTAGTTCTGCTCACTAAATCCCTCTTTCAGTCAATCCACAACATCATTCATCATGTCATCATGGTAATGAATTTAGACCTGAAAAACAACTTACTCAAATCTATCCTCAAAGACTAAGCACTCTCCAAATAACAAAAGGGCACAAAGGTAACTCGGTACTCAAAAATAAATAAGTAGGTAAATAAATAAATAAATAAAACAGACCCACAAAAAGCAGGGAGTTTTCCCTCCCTGTGCTTCGAACTGCAGTAATTCTACAATCTTTCTAGATCTCATTCTATTGCTACAATCAGATTCCAACTCCCAATTGGTATGACTCTACATCATTTTCAAAAATAATCTGGGTACTTGATACACACTGAATTACAGCCCACCCTAGCCAGCATGCTCTAGAATATACGACTAGAGTAGAACCCATTTTGGAATTCAAGGCCCTCTCACAAGTGGTCCCACTTTCTTTTCAGTCTTAAACCTTACTCCTTCCCATCAGAGATCTTTCCCTTCACTCAGGATTCTAATCTGCCCAGAAATCCTCAAATGTGTTTCATTTGTCTACCCACTGTTTTCCTGTTCTCCCCTCCAAGCCCTCCCTCAAAGAGGCTTTTCTTGGTCAATTCCACCTCTAGGTCACACTTCCCCCAAGCTTCCTCTCTAAACACCCTCACAAGTAGTACAAAAGCTGTGCAGACTACCAGGGATGCAAAGGCCTTCCATCTCCCCCAAAGCCGTTTTAGAGGCTCAGAAAGCCGCTCAGCAAATCTAAAACCTCCCCAGGCTGCCTAATTAGTAAACTCGATCCAGAGCCCATTAAAGCTAACTGAAGCTTGTTGCGCCTCAGTACCTCTGGGGAGATGATCTGTAAGGTCGAGAATGGAACCCCCTCCCAAGGCCAGCGAGCGGTACTAGAGGGCTGAGCAACACTCCAGAGGAGATGCGGCATCCGCAAAAAAAGGAGAAGGTGGCATAAAGGACTGAGGAGGAAAGACGAGGTCAAAGGAAGTTGCAGGAACGAGCCGAGGGGGCGTATTCAGTGGAGAGGGACCTCCTGACACCTGCTTGAGATCCCCTCCTTCAAGGCCCTTACGCCCAAGTTGCCAACCCAGGGCAAAATTATCCAAGGTTCTCGGGTCTTCAGAGCGCGGCAGGAGGAGACGCGCGGGGACGCACGGGGACGCGCGGGGCCTGGCGGAGGCCGGTGCCGTCAGTGGCCTCGCGCGCGGCGGGCCGGGCAGAGGGCGCGGGGACGACAAGGCCGCAGGCCCCACACTCACGGCGGCCACTCCCCTTCAGAGTCCGACTACGCTCCGGGGCTCAGCCCCACCACATTTCCCGGACCCTTCCCCACCTGTCCCCGCGGACGACACTCGGAGCTTCCGGAAACGTCACATCCGGCGCGCGCCCCGCCCCTCCCGCTGGTCTACCCATTGCACTCTCAAAAACGCAGGACCCAGGGCGGTGAGCTGGTGGGAGGGGTTAGAACCGCCACCTCCCCCCCCCGTCCCCCCTCCCGCGAAAAAAGGCTGCCAATGAGGAGAGAGCTCGACAGCGGCCATCTTGGTAAAGGAAAAGCGACAAGGTAGAAGGGACAGCGCGTTGTTAAAGTAGTTAAATGGTCAAGCTAACTTCTATTTGTGGAATTAATTTGACTTTGGGTCGAGTTTCCTGCCAGATAGCCCCTATACCACACTTACACAAATCCACAAATCAACATTCAAGAAGGGATTGGTGATGCAAGTACCTGGCTGAACTAAGCAAGTTTTCTAAATTGGTGGGGGGGAAAAAAAACAAAAACCAAACTCTTGAAAATTTCTGCTTGTTTGTGTCACTTCCTACGCAAAATTGATAGCCTGAGGTATTTGGCAATAGCTTCTATTGCTTAGAAAAAAACTTGAGACTAACTTTTGAATGTTAGAACTCCAATACAAATTTATTAAAAATGAGTGTTTGGGGCCCCCTGGGTGGCTCAGTGGGTTAAAGCCTCTGCCTTTAGCTCAGGTCGTGATCCCAGTGTTGTGGGATAGAGCCCCACATCCGGCTCTCTGCTCAGCAGGAAGCCAACTTCCTCCATTCTCTCTCTCTGCCTGCCTCTCTGCCTACTTGTGATCTCTGTGTGTCAAATGGATAAATAAAATCTCTTAAAAAATAAATTTTTTTTTAAAAAATGAGTGTTTGACTTCTAAGGGCCACGTGCCATGCAGTGGAGACCGAAACTGTATGATGTGGTTCCTGCCCCTGCAGCCAGGACAGGCAGCTGTTTACACCAAGTACAAACAGTGGCATATTCTCTGTATGGGTGTGTGTATGTATGAATATCTTGCACAGCTGCTTTCCAAAAAGATCCTTCAAGCCTGCTATCTCCGTATCAGGAGATTTTGTATATCACCACTCTGATACTTTCTGCTCTCTGGGGACACTCTACCCACCAAACTTGGGGACCCTCCCTGTAAGTTCCTTAATGTGATGACATGACCTATCCTTCAAGGTCTTGCTTAAAGCCCCTGAACTGGTGTTATTTCTTCCACTAGATCAGGGTTCAGATCTCTAATTTTCTGACTCGCTGTTGTGGATCTGTCTTTGGAATTTCCCCAAAGTGATTCTATGTGGTCACTGGCTTTTGAGACTTACAGCTGAAAGCATTTAACAGAATGAGACTCTTTCTCTCCTACAAGCATAAATAGGCATGTCAGTGCAAGGATCCACTATCAATTCTCCTGGATCTCATGCTGATAACTCTGGCAGGACAGTTGTAAAGGGGACCATGGGGGTCCTCAGAACTCTATTTCTCTACTGACTCTTTCCCTTCAGAATGTAAACATAGTGGGTAGAGCCTGAAGAAATTAAGCCACTGGGGGAGCTGGTCTTAGGGAAGGCATACAGTGCAATCGGAGTCCTGGCAGAAGTCAACACAGTTCAAAATCCAACCCATCCAACTTCTCAGTAAACATTTGTTGAGCATCTACTACATGCCAATTGCTGTTCTAGGTGTTAAGGATACAGCCACGGACAAATCCAGCAGGTGGATATTGTTATTGTGCAAGTGCAGACAGAAGCAGAGCTGGTGGGGGGAAAAAGAGGCACCTGCTTCCATTAAGCACAGATTCCAAAAAGTAGCTCTTGGCTTTGTAATATTTAACATAACAAGTTAACAGAATTTACAAACATTCTAGAAGTTAAGAGTATGAGGAGAAGTCTTTAAGAAGCTATGAATGGGAAACACATAAGAGAGGAGTGTGGAATAATCACAAACACAGCAACCATCTCACAGAGGCTGTGCTCTATATTAGAAAGGAGATATGCCCCAGTGACGGCAGTTCTTAAGATCATGGCTAAGAGGATATAGTAAGCAGGATCTGGTTCACTCAGGGAGAGAATCTGTAAATATTGAACAGTTTTTGGGCTCTGGGACAAGTGGTCAGCACTCTTGGGTTTACAGGCATTGGAAACAACAAGCAAGAAAACCCTGGCCAATATGAATATCTGACATTCTTCATTTCTTTATTAACTGGGAAAGTTGAAAACTGGACCCTTTTATATGTGAAACCAGGAAATTAACGCTGCAAGAATTCTGTTGGCTCTTGGCTTAACTGAAGAGAATATTCTACTTACTCCTGCTCCCCAAATTGGAGGCTAAGTAAGATCAAGGTATTCTGTCAGCAGAGAAGATTTAGCAGCTCACCTGGGGGTCAAACCCGAGCTAGGAATTCAGGAGCTCTTTATTTTCTGGTGCCCATACCTAGTCAGTACATTTTCCCTGAATATTACAGTCTCCATATGACCTCTTCAAAGTTCAGCGTCACTTACTCCTATACTCCTGTATGTTTATTTCTACCTGCTCCTTCCTGGGCAGCAGCAAAAGAATCCTAAAAGGCAAAATTCTTACTTCAATATATAACATCAGGGTAGAGAGAAAATGCTCAGATGGGCTTTGTGGGGAAGCTAAATACAAGGAAATCTCCAGGCACATATCACTTTCTTCCTTGTCACTCCTGTGGTGAGCGACATACCTGGAAGGGCGAGGCAATGACATGCATGCAAGAATGACAACGCTTCTTACCTACTTCAATGCGATCTTACAACAGCAGCTAATATTCTTTTTAAAACAAATATCAGGTTCTATTGTTCCTGGGTTAAAAACCTTCCAATTACTTCCCATGGCAGTTGGAATTAAAAATTCAAACTCCTGGGCGCCTGGGTGGCTCAGTGGGTTAAGCCGCTGCCTTCGGCTCAGGTCATGATCTCAGAGTCCTGGGATCGAGTCCTGCATCGGGCTCTCTGCTCAGCAGAGAGCCTGCTTCCCTCTCTCTCTCTGCCTGCCTCTCCATCTACTTGTGATTTCTCTCTGTCAAATAAATAAATAAAATCTTTAAAAAAAAAATTCAAACTCCTGGGGGCACCTGGGTGGCTCAGTGGGTTGAAGCCTCTGCCTTTGGCTTGGGTCGTGATCCCAGGGTCCTGGGATCGAGCCCCACATCGGGCTCTCTGCTCGGTGGGGAACCTGCTTCCCTTTCTCTCTCTCTGCTTGCCTCTCTGCCCACTTGAGATCTCTGTTTGTCAAATAAGTAAATAAAATCTTTTTAAAAAAATTTAAAAAAAATCCATACTCCTCACTGTGGCTTGTAGAGTGACTCAGTCCCTGCTGCCTCTCTGACTTCATCTCCTACTCTCCCGTTTGCTTACCAGTCTTCTCCACACTGTCTGAACATCTGCTGTTCCATTCTAGACCTTTGCACAGATGTTTCTTCTTCCTGAGATGCTCTTACCCTGGTCTTTACTTGGCTGGCTCCCTGTTGTCATTCATGTATTGGTTTACATGTCACCTGCTCTGACCACACACTCTAAGTAGCCATCCAGCCACCCTCTATCACTCAGCGTTGTTTGAATTCTTTTTGTAGTCCTTACCATTGTCTGCTTTGGTCTTTAATGAACTGGATTGTTTATTGTCTTTCATTCCCCCTTAAAATATAATCTCTTGGAAGAAAGGAACTTTTTTTTTTTTGCCTTGTTCACAAGTGTATCCCCAGTACCTAGAAGAGCTTGGGACCCCAGAAGATACTCAATATTGTTGAACGTTCAAATGTTGTTAAAATAAATGTTGTCTCACTGTCCCCCAAATTAATTACAAGGATGGCTAGCCAATTATAGTGATAACTGAAATGAACAATGAAAAACAGTGTCTACTATGCTCTTGGGACCAAGTCATCTCTACAAGGCAGTTAGAGTTAGGAGCAGGAAACCTCCAAGGTTAGATACCTTCATTAATTGAGCAAATATTTGTTGAGTATGTATCATGTTCAGAACTCTATGTCAGGCAATGGGCCTACAATAATAGCAAAGAAAAACTCAGTTTCTGTTGTTGTAAGGCTCTCGTGGATGAGAGCTCAGAGCCATCAGAAGGGAAAAAGTTCTTCAAAAGATAATTAACTGGGGCGCCTGAGTGGCTCAGTGGATTAATGCCTCTGCCTTCGGCTCAGGTCATGATCCCAGGGTCCTGGGATCCAGCCCCACATTGGGCTCTCTGCACAGCAAGAAGCCTGCTTCCCCCTCTCTCTGCTTGACTCTCTGCCTACTTGTGATCTCTGGCAAATGGATAAATAAAATCTTTCTTTAAAAAAGATAATTAACTTTCTCAAGTTGATGCTAGGTGAGTTCCATGTCCCAAAACACTGAAACAGCCTATTTTGAACACTGCTAGGGAATGAAAGTGCTCTGAAAGCAAGAATGGAATGTGTACTAAAGACAAATTGTTCACATTTTTAAATTTTTGCTGTGAACCCATTGGGACTATAAAATGACAAATAGAATTTTGAAAATAAATACTTTTTAAAAGACGTGGAAGGAGCTGTTCAAAAAAAGGGGGGTGAAATGCAGCAAGTGTACTGAGATCTTTAATGCTGACATATTGCAACATATGCAACATTGCACATGCATGCAAATTATGTTCCTTTTCAGCTGAACTTGGAATTACCTGATGAAGTTGTTGTTCTTGAGAAGACAGCCACAGTAAAATTGGTAACATCAAGATAACTCTGAGGTTTAGAGCTCCACCTACAGTTTGTTTGAAGACGCGTAACTCCATTGCCAAGAAAAATTTCTAGTTGGGAAAATTAGTTCTTCCGCATGCTTGGAAAGGTTTTTAATGTGTGTGTATTGTTGCATTTAATGGTTAAATGTATATGCATAAGAGGTCAATTTAATTTTAGACATATTTTATTGCTTTATTACTTGCTAGTTAGTTGTGAGTTTTATAATTTGGTTCCTAATAACTCAAAGCCTTTTGTTCTAGGTAAGATTGACATTCTGAGGATTGTAAATTTCAACAAGGGTTAAATGAGATAAGAAATTTTAGGGCTATTTGAGTTGGACATGTTAGGTTGAGGGATTTTATGATTTTATATTCGGTTTCCATATTTCTTTGCCAAAATACTGCCATATAGCTGGGCACTATACCTTTGAATGGGAGATTTTTAAAAAAATTGCAGACCACTATAATTATGCTCTTTGAAAAATATTCATTTATTCAGTCAATCAGATAATATTTATTGTGTACTCACCATGTGCCAAACATTGCTCAAGGCCTTGGGCATGTGTCAGTGAACAAAGCAGACAAAACCCCAAAAACTGTGCCCTCAAAGATCTCACATGTTAGTGATGGGTGAGGGAGTGATGGATTATAAACAATCACCAAGTTAAACAAGTAACTTACAAAGAATATTAGAAGAGTCTAAGGGATATGGGAGAAAAGGGAACAGACTGAAGGAAAGAAGAGATATAGAGAGGCAGTTGTAATTTCCAATAGTGTAGTCAGGGAAACCCTTATTGAAAAAATTTGTGTGACGACTTCGTGGTAAGAAGAGCATTCCAGGCAAGAAATATCAAGTGGGAAGGCCCTGAGCCAGGAGCTTGCTTGTGGTCTTAAGGAACAATGAGGAATCAGAGTGACTGGAATATGGATGAGCAAAGTGACCATAGCAGTATGTCATACAACGTGGAGGTCAGCAAACTACAGTGTGAACTATCTTTGTAAATAAAGTTTTATTGAGACACAGACATGCCTATTTGTTTACGTATTTTCTGTGGCTGCTTTCACAATACAACTGCAGAGCTGAGTAGTTGAGACAGGGATTATCTGGCTCACAAAGACAAATATACTTATTGTCTGGCTCTTTGTAGAAAGTGTTCCTGACCTTTGACATAGTTTGGACCATATTAGCTGTGGTAGGGACATTGGGTTTGACTCCGAGAAAAACAAGGAGCCATGAGAGGGTTTTAACAGAAGGAAGATAGGATCTGACTTGTGTTTTGAAAGGATCATTATAGCGATCGTGAGGACAGATTTTTAGAGAGGCAAGGGTGGGACCTGAGAAGCCAGTTTGGAAGGTACACCAGGGTTCCCCCAGGGTACCACCACAAATTCATCAGGGTGTAGCAGGCTATTTTAAAGATTTTATTTATTTATTTGACAAAGAGAAAGATCACAAGTAGGCAGAGAGGCAGGCAGAGAGAGAGGGGGAAGCAGGCTCCCTGCTGAGCAGAGAGCCCGATGTGGGGCTCGATCCCAGGACCCGGGGATCATGACCTGAGCCGAAAGCAGAGGCTTAACCCACTGAGCCACTCAGGCGCCCCAAGGATATTTTAAATTTTTGAAGGGTCCACAGAAATATTGACATCTGTCAGATACCATGTGAGCTTCCAGGTGGTTCACGGTTTCAACCTTAGGTCATGCTACTTTCCTTTCAGTGCTGCTATATCTTTGTGAAGCTGGGTTCTTGGCAGCACCTGGAATAAAAAACCAGTCCTCTTTGAAAATCAATATGGGGCAGGAAATGAAACTGGCAGTGTCCAGTTTCACTCCAAGGTTTGAGATGTTGTGCAGTGCCCAACTCACACTCTCTCCATTAGCAAGTAATCGTGGTTATTTAAGAGTGAAATAAAAATATTTTTTCTTTTATTTATAGGTATTATTTTTCAAAGTCTACTTAGTTTTTGGAGAATTGCATTATTGCACAATGTATTGTGTGATTGGAGCATTTTTCCTCCAGCTACTCTAATGACTCACCACGATCTGTGACTTTAAAAAAAAGCAGAAATTTATTGTTTCATAGTTCTGGAGGCCAGAGTCTGAAATCAGTGTCACTGGGACAAAATTAAGGCATAATAAGGGCTATACTCCCTCTAGGGGCTCTGGGGAAAGACTTCCTTCCTTTCCTCTTGCAGCTCTGGGGGCTGCTGTCTGCCACACTCCAATCTTTGTTTCCATTGTCACCTTGCTTTCTCCTCTGCTGTCCGTGTCAAATCTCTTCCTGCCTCAATCTTCTAAGGACACATGTGAAGGGCACCTGGCTGGCTCAGTCGGTGGAGCATGGCACGCTTGATCTGGGGGTTGTGAGTTTGAACCCCACACTGGGCAGATAGAGTAGTTAATAAATAAATAAAAGGACATATGTGATTGCATTTAGGACTTACCTTGCTAAGCTGGGATAACTTCTCCATATCAAGGTCCTTAATTAATCACATACCCAATGATCTTTTTTTTTTTTTTTTCTAAATAAAGTCATAATATATACAGGTTACAGAGATTAAGGCCTGACCTGTTCGGATGGCCATTACCCAGCCTACTACAGGCATAAATACTTAGTATATTTTTGGCACCTAACTACTTGATAAATGGGACCATGAGGTTGTTTCTTGGAGAAAGAAAGAAAGGTGAGACACCAGGGGTTCGATGAATAGAGAAAGTCAGGGAGCCTCTGAGTTAGGAGGCTCTGCCAACAACCCAGGCAGGAAATGAAGGAGCTTGGACTTGAGTAGAAAGGGAGAAAAGTGGTCAAAAGTAGACAAGTTCCAGATACCATTTGAAGGTAAGACAGATGGAGTTTGCCGATGTTGTGGAGGTGTGGTTGGTTTGGGAAAGAGAAGATTCAAACAACTGCAAATCCTCCTTACACCTTTTCTGGGAAAAGTATCACTGTGATCTGAGATGAAGAACATGCTGTATGGACCAGATATTTTGCCGGAGAGGAGGGCAGATTGGTGGGTTCCATGTTGCCTGTGTTTAGAGAAGTAGGTACAAAGAGAAGAAGAAAAAAGGGAAGAAAAAATGCATGTTCTTGACCAGGCCCACCTCCAGACCTTCTACCTGCCCACAGGCTCATTCTGCCTCTCATTGTGGTCAAATGCCCTCCACCCATCAGCTTCTTAGAGGCTATTATGTTTTTTACATCTTATTCTAAACATGGGAGGAGCAATACAGACGAGAGGTTCCATGTTAGAGGAGACTCAGAAAGCCTCATCTGAGCCAGTGCCCTAAAGAGGATAGGCCACATGGGGCTCCGCTTTCAGGAACTAAAAGTTACAGAACCCCCAAATTTAAAAATAATTATGTCAAATGGTGGGGTGGAATTTCATTTTTTTTATTTAAAAAAATTTTTATAAGATTTTATTTATTTGTCAGAGAGATAGAAACCACAAGAAGGGGGAGCGGCAGAGGGAGAGGGAGAAGCAGGCTCCCCGCTGAGCCTGGAGTCCCAGTCGATCCCAGGACCCTGGGATCATGACCTGAGCAAAACGCGGATGCTTCACCGACTGAGCCACCCAGGCATCCCTGAAGTGGAATTTCAGATGGATGGAGGTAGCAGCATCGTTTTCTAATCTCCCCAAACCCTCTCACGGAAATAGATCAACCAAAACCAAATGCCCATGGGTAGCATTTGCCATAAAACTAGAAACCCCCAATATAAGGGGGTGGGTGTAATGTAAGCCAAAACAGTTGTTTTTTCCTTTTTTGTAATGCAAATGCCTGACCTAAGCTTTGATTGCTGAGATACCCAGTACTAGCCACACCCGGAAAAAATACCCAGGCCACCTTCCTCCAACTGAGGCTCCTCTGATTTAGAAATCTTGGTCAATTTCAATAACTAACTTTTTGGACCACTTGTGTTTTCTTTTCCCATAACTTCCCACTCCTATGTTTTAAATTCGCCACCAAGGAGTGAGTGCTTGAAATTCTTGCCCCCCCCACCCCTCTTGACCCCAACCAGTGCAGAACCCCTTCTCCCAGTACTCTATCTCTACCTGCAACCTCCCTGTGGGGCTCCAGGTATGCAGAGTAATTCCCAGGTCTTGTAAGTAATAAACCTCTACTTTTTCAAGCTTTCCTAATGGAGATCACTAAAGGACTTGAAATCATAGTAAGACTCAGAGGGCTGCTCCAACCACATTGGTTATAGATGGACTGAGTCAAGCATGAAACAGTAGGGCAGAGCACCTCTTCCCACAGGCACAGACCTGCCTGGCCAGGGTGTCTGCGCAGGAGGCAGGAGTAGACAGGACCCATCTGATGGCCGGGACGGAAGCAGGACTTCAAACTGCTAGCTGGTATTCACTCAGCAGATGGGCCAATGTGAGAACAGCAGCTGAGACCCGGAGGGGTCTTGTCCACTCACCTAGTGGTTATGTACGAGGGGACCTGGAGGGTGTCTAAAGGTCTGGGGTGCTCTTCGCACCCTCTGTCTGGACACTGAGCAGCCAGAGTGCTGTTCCAGGATGTGGCCCGGAGAACATCAGACACAAAGGGAAATGTCTTGATGGAAGTCTGGGGAAGGCAACGGAGCCAGGAAACCTCAGAAAGCAAGCTGCCATGTTTTTGAACGCTACATTTCACAAACAACGACAACCGGAAAAGCAAATTCAGAGCAGTTAGAAAACCGGTCCTCAACCACCACTCCTTTCCCAAGTGCATGAACACTGATTTCACTTAAAACATGGACAAGAAACAAAGGGTTGAGATCTAGTTTTATACAAAGGTAGTGTGGGGTCTGTCTCCATCAGATCGCTTGGCGGGCCCCCAGGTGTGGGGCAAGGATCCGAGGGAAGCTCGGGGCTGGGAGGAGAAGGAATTCCCCTGGAGGCAGAACAAAGGAGAGAGAAGTTTATTGAATCCACCGCAAGGTGGCGGCAGCGGGACAGAAGGAGGAGGCTGTCCGCGAGGAGACAAGCGGAGTAGACAAGGGATGGGACTTTGGGAATTTTTTGCTATAACTGTGCCTGGTTGTAAGTAGCCCACTGGTTAGTTAGGGCCTATGGATATTTTGAGGTGGGTGCCCAATGGGTCCGAGTGCGTCCACCCACATGGTCGCTCCAATCAGTTTGCCTTAAAAAGCAGCCTCTACATGCAGCATCAGAAAATGAGAATAAGGAGAAGAGCTTCCCCTCAGACGTGGAAAGCAAGTCCCAAAAGACAGGCCCACAAAACAGATCAAAGTCGGAACATGCAATTTCAAAACAAGCTAGAAGACATTAGAAGACACAATGCAAAAGATGAAAGAATACCGGGGCGAGTGAAGGAAGGGCAAGTTAACATCCAACAGCTCCAGAGTTTCTTTTGGGGGTGATGAAAAAGCTCTACAAGTGGCAAATGGCATTTTGGATTTTGTTCTATTTCCGTGAGAAGGTTGGGGGAGATTCAAACACTAGGCTGCTGCCTCCATCTTTCTGGAGTCCTGCTCAATTTTTGGACATAATTATTTTAAACGTGGATGGTGTGGATGGTCGCTGCTGCCTCTGAATTCTATGCTTAAAAATGGTTAAATGGTCAATTTTGTGTATGTGTATTTTACTGTAACAAAACAAAAAAAAAAAAAGAAAGAACAACATAAATCAGAATTTGGTGAGGTGAAAGAGCTCGGGACAGAATTAAATAAATTTTAAAATTTCCTAAATGAAGGCTTCCGTTGAAAATAACAAGAGTTATTGAACATAATGGATAATGCCTTAAGTGAAATAAACAAGAAAAGTAGGAAATTTTTAAAAATAAAAAAGGAGATAAAAAGAATTCTAGAGAAATGGGAAATATAAAAGATTGGCAAAAAAGCCAGGACAACTTTGAAAAGAGTAATACAAACACATGGAAGAATTTAGCATGCTATAAAAGTGACATTGCAAATCAGTGAGATAAATTAATCAAAACACTGTGATAGATACATGTTGAGACAAAAAATTTTTCTGGAAGGATTCACAGTGTGGCAAAAGTAGATGTCTCTAAAGGAGCAGGGAAATGGGCAGCTAGATATTTCTGTTGAATACCTTCCGTACCTTGTCCTATCATGTGAATTGATTACCTCTGAAGTCTGACTGCCTGAGATCAAACACCAGCTCCCCTGATTGCTAGCTCTTAACCTTTGGCAAATTCTTGACACTCTCCAAGCCTATCTCATTATTTGTGAAATGGATTAATTAAACTCTCAGTAAACGTAAAATACGAGCAGAAACAACCCAAATGTCCACAAACTGATGAATGATTAAACGAATGTGATAGAACCAGGCAATTGAATTATCGCAGTCCTAAAACGCAATGACGTGGACACTCTACAACATGGATGAACTTTGAAGACTGGCTAAGTGAGAGAGGTCAGACACAAAGGTCATGTAATGTATTATTTCATACGTATGAAATGCCCAGAAAAGGCAAATCCAGACAGACAGAAAGCAGATTCCCTAGTTGTCAGGGGCTGAAGGGAGGAGGGAATGAGAAGCGACTGCTAATGGTTAAGGGGGTTTCTTTTTGAGGTGATCAGAACGTTAGGGGTTAGATGATGATGGTGACACAAGCTTGTGAAAGTACTAAATGACACTAAATTCACAGTCTCAAAAGGTGACTTTTATGGTATGCTAATTATATCTCAATACAAAATAATTTTAAAATGCATAGTACAGGTTTCCCATGGTGACTTTCTGCAATCCTCCCCTCCTCCACGCCATTCCCTTTAAGGCTCCTCCCCTCTCCTCCTCTCCCCACTCTCTTCTCCCCTGCCCCATCTCGACTCCCCTCCCCTCCCTTCCCTTCTCCTCTCCTCCCCTCCCCTCCCCTCTCTTCCCTTCCCCTCCCTTCCCCTCGCTTCCTTTCCCCTCCCCTCCCCACCCCTCCCTTCCCCTCCCCTCCCAACCCCTCCCTTCCCCTCCCTCCTGATGCCCCACCTGGTCCCAGGAGCGCAGCTAGACCCTTGGCGCATGCGTGCTGCCCTGGTAGGCACGCTACGAGCGCTCGGACACCCGCTGTTCTTACCTAGAGGGGAGGGACCCCTCCGGCGGATTTTTCTCGTGAGCTTCGGTTGGACATGTTTAGAGAAGACGGCACGCGCCAGGGTCAATGGAGGACGACCTAGCAGGCCCCTCAAGTTAAGATTTAGGTCCCTCCAGAAGTTTGATCTCGACGACCAGTAACCTCTGGACGCTGTGCTCTGAAAGCCAGGTTGCCACCTACGGGCGCTCGCAAATACTGAAGGCTTTGGAGCCCTGTAGGCCTCAAATGGAAGCCTTGTTCTCCGCCTGCAGCGTGATCTCAGCCCATTGCTGAATCTCCCTAGTCAAGTGGCCCAGCGGGACTAGCCTTGCATGTTGTCGTGCACGTTCTCTGGAGCGGGGCATTCGCAGGCCTGGTGCACAGGTGTTTAGGAGATGGTGATTTTTATCCCAGGCCCAGTTCTGGAGGGCCCTCCTGCTGTTGCAGGTCACTTGGCTAGGCTCCTGTTACCAGCTGCCCCCAGATTAGATGTGAGCCCTTGCCATCCATCTGGTAGATTCCCCTATGATTCCTACTCCCCTTACCCAACCATAGCCCTAAATGGATAAGGCAACCCAAACCTTCTGGAGGGATGTCCTGAGTCTCTTGTTTTCAAAAATCCCTATCTGGTGGACATGGGAGGTAGGACCAATCTCCATGAAAAGCTTTACATGTTTCCTAGTAAAGCAAGACTCCTCTGTCATCTTCAAGTCTACTCAAAATGTCTTCTTTTAAGCCTCACCTCAGACCCTGATTCTGCCATTTCCCCCACTCCTGCTTTTTATGAACCCATAAAATCTCTCTCCCCCGTTGGCCTTCCTAGGCCTAGATCAAGTTCCTTCTAATTTTCTTCTTCCATTTTTCTCTGTTCTCCCATCCAACTTCCCATTCTTTCTCATGCAGCCTTTGATCCCCACCCACACCAAAAAAAGACCACAGTTAACAGCATCTCAGAACTCAAAAGGCTTCTTTATTTCTAATCTACTAATTTCATTTATGATGTTTTATTGTCTTAAAATATATGCAAATAAATAGAGAAACTTATACCTATCTATCTATATAGGCATGAACAGCAGGTACCCAGAGTGGTACAAACAATCTTAGCATCTCTTATACCTATCTATCTATATATGTATGAACAGCGGGTACCCAGAGTGGTACAAACAACCTTAGCATCTCTTATACCTATCTATCTATATAGGCATGAACAGCGGGTACCCAGAGTGGTACAATCTTAGCATCTCTTATACCTATCTATCTATATATGTATGAACAGCGGGTATCCAGAGTGGTACAACCTTAGCATCTCTTATACCTATCTATCTATATAGGCATGAACAGCGGGTACCCAGAGTGGTACAAACAATCTTAGCATCTCTTATACCTATCTATCTATATAGGAATGAACAGCGGGTACCCAGAGTGGTACAAACAACCTTAGCATCTCTTATACCTATCTATCTATATAGGCATGAACAGCGGGTACCCAGAGTGGTACAATCAATCTTAGCATCTCTTATACCTATCTATCTATATATGTATGAACAGCGGGTACCCAGAGTGGTACAAACAATCTTAGCATCTCTTATACCTATCTATCTATATATGTATGAACAGCGGGTACCCAGAGTGATACAAACAATCTTAGCATCTCTTATATCTATCTATCTATATAGGCATGAACAGCGGGTACCCAGAGTGGTACAAACAATCTTAACATCTCTTATATTGCATAGCCATAGTATCGAGAAATATCCATCTCCTTTTCCCTCTCGATGAAATATTGCACCTTCCCCACAGAGGTGTATTTGGCAGCATTCTCACGCTCTTGCTGAGCCTGCCTCTTCATGGCCTCCCTCTCTGGCCTCTGCTCTTTTGTGATGGGCTTTGACATGACTGGCTCAGGAACATTGGGTTTCCTCCACGGAATTGGTTGAAAGCTGAAGTCTTGGAGTAGATATTGGCTTTGAGCTTTGGGTGGCGACTTGGGCTTGGTCACAGCAATGGCGACAGGCTCCCGCTGGAGAGAAGTGCATGATGATGTTTTGTAGGGTGCAGGCCTCGAGGCAGCAGACTGCGGGACACTAGGCCGGGTCGGGTTGGTCAAGCCTGGGCGGGTGGGATTGGTTGAAATTGGCCGAGCTGGTCTGGCAGGACCTGTCAAGGAGGCAGGAGTTGGCCGGGATGAATTGACTGCAACAGGCCGAGCTGAGCTAGTAGAACCAGGCCGGGCAGGGTAAGGCATGGCAGACCGATGTGACGCCAGAGACTGTGGCCTCCGAGGAACAGGTCGAGCTTGAGGCTTCTCATAGGTTGGAAAAGGCAAAGGCACCAACTTGACCTTCCCAGGAGGTGGAAGCTCATACTGGGATGGAGATGGACACTCATTGTCAGCACCTCTGTCTAGTTTCTGGACTTTGACTTGTTTTTTCTCAGGACCTTTGCCCTCACGTGGTGTATCAAGCCATGGTTTGATAGCTGGGGGTCGCTGGGCATTTTTTGAGTTGCCGGAGCTTACCAGGGCCCGGGAGGAAGGCAGCCCGGTTTTCTTATCACTCTTCTTCCCCAGAGCATGAAAAACCTGCACAGACTCCAACATGTGCATGCCTAGGCAACTTCGAGGCTTCTTAAAGCTCTCTTGGATAAGCTCGGGTTGATTTTTCTTCCGCTTCCCCTTGGGAATGGTTGGCTTCTCTTCTGCCTTGACTTTGTTTCCAGACTGCTTACTCTCTTCTGCTTTCTTGGGATTGTTTTCTCTGGTCCTTTTGGTCTTTTCCTGCCCATGGCTCTTTGTTTTGCTGGTCCTGCTGGATGCTGCTTTCTGAGACTTGCTGTTGGAATGCTTGGCCCTGTTCACAGGAGCCCTGTCACCGTCTGCAACATTGCAAATAATCACTTCTTCCCCTAACAGGCACTCTGGGTTCTTCGCCTGGATTTTGGTCTTGGGAGCATCGTTGATCGGCTCAGTGGCTTTGTGTTTGTTCTTCCTGACGTGATCAGAGGGAGCCTTTATGACACTTGGCTTCTCTTGCACCTGTTTCAACTTGTTGACTCTGGTATCTTTGGCTTTCATCACCTTG
Organism: Mustela erminea; assembly: GCF_009829155.1. Lineage (NCBI taxonomy): Eukaryota > Metazoa > Chordata > Mammalia > Carnivora > Mustelidae > Mustela > Mustela erminea. The sequence continues at coordinate 91,473,402 of NC_045620.1, read as the reverse complement.
GGACCTTTGGCTTCATCAAGGTCTTTCAAGGAATTAAAGAGCTGGGGAAGATGAATGTCCTCCACCAGTGTAGCAATGTCTGCAAAACCACTGCTAGATTCGATCCCATTTTCAAGGGTCACTTGGTCTTTAAGACCCAGGGCATTTTTTCCCAGATCGGTGTTTTCAGAAACAGGCTTCTCCTCCTGGCCCAGGGGATCGATGCAGGCCAGGAGCTGGTGAATATCAGGAATTTCTAAAGGAAGTAGGGGAGGATCTTGGTTTTCTATTGGGATCTGATAGACATCCAGAGGCTTTGAAAGCTTGGTTTTAATATCATCCAAATTCTTATTCTCTGTTTGTTCCTGGCTTGGAGCTGGAGGCAATGCCAGGACATTATTGGAACTCTGGACTGGAGCTATCATTGAGATTTCTCCAAGCTCAAGTGGTGGGTTACTTTCAAGGATCTGGATATTTCTGCTACTGCGGGACTTGGAGAATTCTGGAGTTTGTGGCAGACAATATGTCTGACTTGGAGGTTGTAATCCCAGGGAAGCCTCCATCCCCAGGGAAGTCTCCATCACTACAAAGGAATCAAGGAAAAAGTCATTCCCTGGTAAGTGAGATGCTCCCCCCCTAGACACTAACACAGGAATTATGCACCTTCCAGCAATGGGCAGGGCAGTTCTACCAGCCTTTCTTAAGGATCAAGGACAGCAGGGTGTGCTAGGAGATACAGGAGGCGAATTCTAGTTCTTACAGGTGATCATTTGGTGTCATTGGTTCTTGGTTTTCTTTGTATTTTATAGGGTTGTTATAAGTCAAATACGTAAAGTGGTTTTTATATTATGAAATTTTCAACAAAGCCTAGCCTTCTCATATAGAGTCACTTCAAGTTTCTCCCCTTTCCCTAGAGAATAAGAATGCTTCACACTGTGAACTGGGAGAGGGAATGGAGCTCTTCCTGATAAAATACACAAGCAAGGGTAAATTCTTAGCCTGCTTGCTCTGGACAGGATCTCGGAAGGTGAGGTCTCAAATCCTGGTGTGAATTGAGGAAGTGAGGAAAAGTTGGCTAAGGAAAAAAAAAAAAAAGAAAGAAAGAAAGAAAAAAACTGGCTCCATCCTAACAAGAGTTCCAAGACACTTTCCAAAGGCACTGAAGCAATAGCTCAAGGAAGGGAACTCATTACCGTGGGACAGTATGGGGAGGCTGATTGGCTAGGGCAGTGACATGTGTGGCAGCCCTCACTATGCTCTTGGGATTCCTGCACCTGCGGCTTAGCTGGCCATCACAGTGTGCCACTCCATGCAGGCTTCTGAAACAGAGCCCGAAGGTGGAAAGCACCAAGTGAGGGTCGTGGTTATTTCTGTCTCAGGACTTAAGTTCTGCCAATCTGTGGACTCGCTAGCTCTCAGCTGCAGGTTTCACCCTTTTTTTGAACGCTGACCTTGTTTCTCTCCCTCTCGCTGCCTCTACTCACCTTGTAAACTTGTTTCTGTGATGGGCTGAGCAGACACAGAGTAGTAAATTCCAGAGGTGGAAGCTGGTGTTATGACGTTTGCGGGCTGAACCTCCTTGAGGACCATTACCATTTCTGGCTGAGGGACAGAGGCCCTACTCCCCGCATAGGACACTGAGCCATAGGACTGCAAGCAGGGGCCAAATTCTCCAGAAAGTAGAGGTCCCAGTGTGCCTTGATTATAGTAATATACCTGCCTGCCTTCCTGGTAGGGAAGTGCTAGGCCATGTCCTTGATTTGGCATCTGAGATGGTGTTCCCTGAACAAGGCTGGCAGAAAGCGATGGGTACAGAGAGACCATGCTACTGGCCTCTGAAGTTTTATCATACGAAGCTGCCAGAGACATGGAAGACACAGCTGCGTCCTGGTCAATGACAGTGACAGTTAAGTCTCTGAGTGAAGAGGACTTCTTTTCGGTACTTCCTGTGACATCCCACTCGAAAACCCCCGGATAGGAAGCAGCTGCCGTGGAAAGCTGGCTCTGGCCAGTAACCCCAGACAACACAGTTGTGCTGGAATGTTGGTAAAGGTAGGCACTCCCCATGAGTGGCTGGAAGGAGGCACCAGAAACTGATGGCAGCAGCCATGCCGAACTGACTGCCGGAGCAGAGACCCGGGAGAAGTTGCAGACGTTTCCTGTCAGGGAAGCTGCATTGGTTACCACGGGGAGGGAGAGCTGCAGAGAGTTTGGAGGTCCCAGTAAAGATCGATTTGGGAAATTTTCTGTAGGGAACAAGAAGGTGATGAAAAATCAGGGGGATGGATCAATTCTATGCTTGAGGAACAGCATTATCTTAAAGTTTTTGCTACCAGGAAGCCTCTGATACCAACCCTTGCTGAGATATCAAAAGGCAAACCGTGGAGGATGGTGGTTCTGTTCTCTTGTCTAGTCACGGCCCGGGCTCCCAGCCAGGGCCCCCGCATGCAGCAGACCCAGGCAGTGTGCTTCACGCATAGTTCTGCAGGCAAAAAGCAGCCTTCTCCCTGCCCTAGCTTTGCGGGGGCCTGCCCCCACAGCCACTCGCATCCCACTTCCCAGAATGAAGCCTTTCAGCACTCCCGACGGCTTGGAGAGCCTCTGGTCTCCTGTTCTCATTCTCTGAGGGACAAAGCTGAGGCTCAGAGAGGTCACTTCGACTTGTTTGAGGTCTCCCCCGACTTTAGGTCTCATTACCAGGTTACAGAGCCTAAGGATGCTGACTTCTTGCCAGGATTCTGCCCCGAGCCCCATACTGCCAGAAACCAGGAGAAATGAACGCATATAGACCTTTTCTCCCCACATTAGAGAACAGTACAGCTATGACCATTGTAACTTCAGTGTCTCATTGGGCTTGTGCACTTCTCATGCTGTTACCCAGAGTTCACGTACAGCTCAGTCCAGCTGGTAAATATAAAGCATCCCTCTTGGTGTGCCTGGTGGGCTCAGTCAGAAGGGTATGACTCTTGATCTCAGGGTTGTGAGTTTGATCCCCATGGTGGTTATAGAGACTACTTGAAAATAAAATCTTTTTTTAAAAGGAAGAAGGGTCATTTTTACCCTTTAAAACCTGGTTTTTGATTCTACCTCAAAATGACTACCTGAGAGTACGTTTCTCAGGAAGTGCTTTTTGAAAGAAAAAAGTTATTTAAACTCTCTCTGAGCTTCAAATTACTCATCAATAAAGTGGTTATAATAATAATAACAATAATAATGGAAATAATTCTTGCATGAATGTGAATGAAAGTGGTACATTACACTTTTTATATTTCTGTGAAGGAAGATATAATCTGTTCTGGAAAGACAGAAAAATCATGAAAAACATGTATTACAGAACTAAGAATATATAGATATTACCGAAAACTGGGCGATGTAGTGAGCATAATAAGTTCACTAATAAATGAAGTTCTGTATCATGCATGCAATATAGTGGCAGTGAATATTGCTACCCTGTTTTGCCAGAACACAACCCACAACAGAAAGTGATTTTGAATGAGTTCCTAGCCAGTGCATACAGAGAAGATAGACCAGTAAAAATTGCCTTACAAGCAGCAAATGCCATGAATGTGAATGTAAATGTAGCCACAATTTTTACAAATATTTCAATAAAATCTGGTACAGAGCAGAGAGGGAAATAATAACTGTAAAGGAATTCCATTATTGTGTTCATTCACATTTTTTTCTGAATATTACCCAGCAAGTAACAGGTACTAGGTCTAGTAGAAATACATATTTCAACTGTATTCTACCTCTGAAACTAATAATATACTCTCTGTTAATTAAATGAATTTAAGTTAAAAAATTAAATAAAATCAGAAGAAAACAATAAAAAGAGAAATATATATTTCAATATAATCATATAACAAAAAAGAAGTACCCCTGGAGCTAATAATACATTATATGTCAATAAAAATTAAAAAGAAACACTTAAAAAGCATCATTAGGTTTTTATACTCATCCAAAAATATATTTTAATCATCTTCAACATCTAGGAAAATGTCACCCTCAAAGCCTAAACGAGCCATCATCACTAAACTCAAATTTAAAAAATTTTAATGTAGGAAAACCAGAGAACTCTACAAAACTGTTTTAGATAAATGTGGAAATAGAGATGTGGGGCTTGACTTTCTTTTTCTTTTCTTGTTAGATTGCTCACTAAGATCTAAAAACAGATGTGTGCCCTCTGTGTTGGGAAGAAAATAACTGTAGAGATGAAAAGCAGCCTTATGATTCAATCTAGGAGATGCCAATTTTTCAACAAACTTAGTCTGATTTTTAATAGGCAAAACATCTACAAAGCTTAAAAATCAAAATGAAATAAAACCAAAAATTCTGTTTCTTCCAGCCCCCTTAGATAGCCACTTTTATTAGTTGCTTGTTGATAGGAAGCATCCTTTCTAAATTATATTTCTAAAATGCTTTACATTTTAAACTGTTAAGTGCCATCTGTGTTCAGGGAGGAATGAACAAAACCCAGACTACTGAGTATGACTTTTTCGTAAGCTACTTTTCCTAGTAATGCCCTATTCTGGCCATCCTTTCTTGCCTAGTCTATTAGTGGAAGTGCTTGCTAAAGTCAGTTTAGTTTGGCTCTGCTCAAAGCAGATTTCAGTTTATGCTTTCTGCTTTAATTTAAAATCTTTGGTTCTCTCCAACATTCCATCCTAAACTACCTCTTTTTTTCCTTAAGAGCTCCTCTGTGCTCTTCCCTTTCATTCTTTTTTTTTAAGATTTATTTTTTTATTCTGGAGAGAGAGGGAGAGAGAGAAAGAAGCAGACTTCCCACTGAATGTGCAGGGAGCCAGATGCAGGGCTCCATCTCGGGAGATCATGGCCGAGGCCAAGGCAGATGCTCAACTGCTCAACTGCTCAACTGAATGAGCCACCCAGGTGCCCTGCTTCCCCTTCATTCTCATATTTTCTCCTCCCCCTTGGTTCCTGTTGGCCTGGGCCGAGGGAAACAATCCTGAACTTCCTTACCTTCGAAGACGTGCCTCCCTAGAGCCCACTCTTCTCCCTCCTCTTTCCCTGTTTTCCCTTTTTGCCCACGCTAGGTAGAAAACTCATGTGACTCTAACTTTCTGGACAGCACTAAATTTAAAATACGACAGTTGAAGTATTAGTGGAGGGAACATTTCAGATGAGACTTCTTGGTAAACCGTTAGGTTCCTACATAACCTAGGTTTCCTCTCTATCTGTTGAAACACTCTCAAGAAGTCTCTGATTTCATTTTCTCCATGGGTGCCCACGACTCTAACTTTCTGAACAGCACTAAATTTAAAATACGACAGTTGAAGTATTAGTGGAGGGAACATTTCAAATGAGACTTCTTGGTAAACAGTTAGGTTCCTACATAACCTAGGTTTCCTCTCTATCTGTTGAAACACTCTCAAGAAGTCTCTGATTTCATTTTCTCCATGGGTGCCCTTTAAGACTCACAATTAGAAAAGAAAGGGACCAGAGAGAACAACCAATCTAACATCCTAACATAACAGATGAGAAAAAAACATTTTGTGATTCAATGACTCGTCCAAAGTCACACAGCTAGTAAATGCCAAAGTCAAAACTGAAATGAGTTCTCCAGATTTTTAGTTCAGTACTTTCTTTCCCCCATTATTCCATGTTACTTTGAACCTACAACTAAATTTAGAGACAAAAAAAAAATCCAATGAAAAACTTTAAAAAGTTTCTTTCCTTACCAGACATGTTCAGAAAAGAAGAAGAAACATCCACTGAAGAAACAAGGGATGAGGAGCTGATCCTGGAGGATGTCGGAGCAGCTGAAGCCAAAGAGCGCATGTGTCCAGTATGAAGGCGACTGGTTACTGGTCACTGGTTACTGGTCACTGGTCACTGGTCACTTGCGATGATCCAAATTTATTTACAGACAACTCCATGGAAACCCCCAGATTCTACCAGGTGGTGGTAGGTTTGGTGGGAGAATGATGTCACAAAGTAGGCAGTTTAAAGGTCTGAGGGAGCCAATGGGGAGGTCTGATTCCCAGTAGTAAGACGGGATTGGGTAGAAGGGGTTGTAGGAGAGCTAAGACAACACCTAAGTGGTACCTAACCCGTAAGACAGGTGTGATAGCCCCACTTTCCCCAGGCTCTTATGTTCAGGAAATCATCTCAACGTTTCTTAGAGATGTTCATTAATATAACCAGAAAATAGTTATTTATATTCTATGTATCATATTTTATTTTGTGTGTTCTACATTTATAATTATCCAGTTAATTAACATCTTTAGAGACAAAGGAAAGGCACATCTAGGTTGAACAATTACAGGTGTTCTCAAATAATATTAATTGATCTGATTAGTGAACTTACTGCAGCTTTTAAGAAGCAAAGAAGGGATTAAAAAGCTCTTTTGGTAACTTGATTAAAGAATAGGCTGAAGTTTGTTGAATGCACCTTGTAGGGAATGATGTGGTGCAGGCTCTTCTCTTTCAGTTTCTTCTCCTTGGATTCTGGCTTTCTTGGACCAGGCTGGCCTGGGCCAGATTGGACTTAGATCTCTCTTCTCTCCTTCATCATAGGCATTGTTTCTGGGACAAGCCTTGACCTTGCATTATTACACTTGTGGATGTTACTTCCGGTCAACTTCCAGCAGCAAGGGTCTTCTTTTCGGTGCCTGACACTTCCCAAAATGAATTCTGCCAGTTAGAAGCAAACAGCAGAGAGCTGAAGGATACAGCTGATTGCAGACCTTTCCTTTTCCAGCATTTGGTTGCAATTCTTTTGCCCATAATTTGTTACCTCTGGCCCTTGGGGCCACACGGGCATGCTGCCATACTGTTCTTTTATAGGTAAGAGGCATTGGTGGCATTCGGGATACTTTTCCTTTTTCCTTCTCACTTAAGTGTATCCAGTGTGGCAGTTACTGTAGCCTCCGCCCCCCCTTGCAAACAGCCACTGTAGAATCTTGGGCCTCTAGGATTCTCTGCCTGCCATCTTTGGGTGCAAGATCAGGCAAAATGAAGAGGAGAATAGTTAGAGAAAGAAGAGGACATTCAATGAGAATAGGGAACATGCAGAGTGAAAAAGTACAGGAAGAAAGAGATTTGTGTGGATTTTTTGCTTCTGTGAGAAATAAACTGACAGTGGGGTGCCTGGGTGGCTCAGTTGGTTAAGCATCTGCCTTCGGGTCAGGTCATGATGCTGGGGTCCTGGGATGGAGTCCTGTGTCCCTGTATCAGATTCCTTGCTCAGCCGGGAGCCTGCTTCTCCCTCTGTCTGCCACTCCCCCTGCTTGTGCACTCCCTCTCTCTCTGACAAATAAATGCCAAAAAAAAAAAAAAAAAGTCAGTTGACACATTTTGGCCTCATTTTGTATTAACAAAACATACAATTATATACACATTCATATGCATATAAATGTAAATATATATATTAGTATAACATTGATATAACAATGATAATAATTCATATATAACATTGGTTATAACTTATATAATAATATATTTTAGTATTTAATATCTTATAGTCATTATTTATTCATGCAGCTAGATAGCACAGCAACTGCCATGAACTCCATATACTAAAGAAGTAATCTTAAATATATTTTTTTCACTTTTTTGTTATATTACCTCATTTGTATCATTGGTATGTTTGTATAATGTAGGGTTTTTTTTTTAAAGACTTTGTTTATTTATTTGTCAGAGAGCACAAGCAGGGGGAGCAGCAGGCATAGGGAGAAGCCAGCTCCCTACCTAGGTCTGGATTTTCTTCTATCAGCTATAACTGAGTTTGTTGTGTCTTTTAGCACATTGGAAGTGTAGAACTGATATACCTTTTGTAGTTTCTGACAGATTTAAGTCACTTTTCATATATTATCATATCCATAGATATATATACCACTCTGTTTTTGGCTACTCCATGCCTATTGAATATTTTTTTCATAATTCAAAAAAATATTTTGATTGAGCACCAAAGTTGAATGTACCTAATTGTAAGTTGGCAAATGTGCTGTTCTATCTTAAATCTTTTCTTTTTCCAAATTGCAATTTGATAAGATTGACCTGTTTTACATTATGTGTAAGTGTTCAGAATTATAAATGCTTATAGATATAAACTTGATTAGAATATGATTGTCCCAGAATTGTTAAAGCTAGTGATCTTTTTACCCATTCATTTAGTCATTTATTCAATAACTCTGATCTTTCTGACCCTCAGTTTGTCCAGATCTCAAATGGTTGTGAAGACTAGCAGTGTATATATAATACTCTCAGAAATTAGAAACTAAAAAATACAAACAACAAAAAAACCCAGCCTGCAATTTAGTACTCTATTCTGCCTTCAGACCTACTGTAGGACATGTTGTTTGCTGTTCCACATATAGCAGAAATTAAGTTTTTCTAGCAGGTACAGATCCCTATGCCTGATACTGTGTTGAAATCTTAGACTTGAGCTTCTACTCTTATTTGTTTTTTTGTTTTTTCTAAAACCTAAATACCTACTGTCCACCTCTAATGTGAAACTCTAAGGTGCATGATAACAATCCAATAATAGTTTCACTGTGAGTGAGAGTGCCGCTGATACAATATTTTTGGAGGGCAGTGAGGCAGTATCTTTGAAAATTTTGAGTCTACATATCCTTCACTCCAACAATTCCACTTCTAGGGATTCAGATATAGATGTATACATATTTCAGGGCATTCATATTGCAGCCTGTCTGTAATACAGAACGAAAACCTGAAAAAAACAAAAAGTCCATCAGTATTGGACTGGTTATACAGATTATGTTTCTTATAATCAATGAAATACTATGCATACCAGGCATTGAAAAGAATAGAACGGATGTATGCATAAATTGGGAAAATCAGCATCCAAAATAGATTGGAGGATACATATACTACACTGCTTTTGTATAAAATAGGAGATACCTACATATGTTTATATATATATATATATAGATAGATATAGATATGTATATACATATATACACACACACAGTAAGTGTGAATGTGAGCAGTTGGAAAATATCTGGAAGAACCACACAAGGAACTGCAAGAGTGGGACTTAACTTTCACTCCATATCCTGCACTGTTTGAATTCTGAAGTGCACCAACATGCTAATCAAACCTGTGCTACCGGCCCCCAGCTTAGGAGGGCACTGTAGTTCCCCGACTCCTGTTTAGTAATCAAACTATAGTCGGCCGGCCTGCGTGGTTACGTCATCACGGCTGTCGGTGGCGCGTGCGCAATAGCAAAGGGCCTGGGAACGACGTGGGTTGCTGCCTATTCGCTTCCGGTCCCGGATCTTGTTTTGGCACCGAAGGCGCTGGGCTGGCGGCTTTGTCGCTCTTGCCGTTGGGTGGGCGGCATCTTGGGGCCCAGATGAGCCAGTGGCATCATGCCCGCGGCGGCTGGGGCCAGGGACGCGCGTTCTCTGGACGTAGCTCAGCCAAGAAGAAGCGCGGAAACCACGTCCCGGAAAGGTAATCAGCCTTGGCCCCGGGGCGTGGCCCTCCAGCTCCGAGCTCCTGGGCCTGGGCTCCATCTCTTGTGGTGGTTGCCTGCCCCTGTCCCCGCCGAACGCTTGTGGTCCGCCCCAGCTGGGAGGCACGATGCTCTAGCTGTTCCGCCCACGGTCTCCGATCATCTGTGAGGTTCTGATTTTTCCCCATTCTGTTGAAAGCGAGGCTCTGGCCATTGCTTTTCCGTTAAAATGCGGAGGGATGGCTTAAGATGGGACTGCCAATGTTGGGGACAACCCCTTAATTACCAAATTGGAGTCTCCCTCAGCTCCTCGAGCTGTGTTATTTTGGCACAGCAAATATGACTAATAACCTAGTTCGAGCGAAAAAAACCCACCAGGACATCCGAACTTTTCCATCGAAAAAGCTGATTTATAATGTTTCTAGGAATCATAGAGGGGATACTGTTGCTTCCTAACACGTCTCATTTGAGATGGCTGCTTCTGTACAAATGATTAATTTTGAGGCTTTGGTTGTGTGTGCATTGAACTCTTGTATTCCTTGAGCCCTTTCCTTCCATCTTCTGCATCAGGTCCCTTTCATTTTATCTCCTTCATATCTTTAACCTGTCAGTTTCTGTCAGCATCCAAATACAGAATTTGACCGATCTGTTGCGGTTAGGTCCTAACTAGTGTACGTTTATCTACTCTTGTTCCTTCCAATCCATTCTTCACACAAGAAGTCATTTTAATAAACTAGTTCAAATATTGCTCAAAAATATATATCAAAAACATTGTTTTAAGAATAAAAAGAAACTCTTTACCATGGTCTTTTAAGTCTCTGCATAGTCTAGACTCTTCTTTTGCTTCTCCAGCCCCATCTTGTGCCACTTTTGTCCTCACTTTCTGTGCTTTAGCTATACTGAATTAACCTTATTTAACTAACTCATCCTACAGACATCAGCTGCAGTATCACTTTTAGCTGTGACTCCTAACATTACTAAGTGAAGTTCATAGCCCCTTTTCTATCAGGTTGTCTTTTAAAATATGAACTTGAAGTTTCCTATTGATTGATTTTGATGGCATCAGTTGTATAAGGACTAAAAATAAACTGAAGTGAAAGAACTGAATTTAAATGATTTCAGTCGACAGGTATGTATTAATGACATCTTAGTATTCAGGATTGGTCTAGGTTTTATCAGGGATACAACAGTACTGGCCAACTCTGGCTTTAAGTCTGCCTTACTTGTTGAGACTTTTGCACTGTTTTGTTGCCTTGTGTCTGAGAGAGTGGAAGTTGTTACTAGGTGGTGTTGAATAAGTGGAACAGCAAAATTCAAAGCAAAGAGAAGAGGGGACCTACTGTGTGGGCTATGGTTTCCATTTACAAGGAGCCTTCATTCTATTCAGGGAGACAGGCTAACATAAAATCTGGCTAACAAAAAATGTATTAATAGGTGGAAAGACTACCTCCCAATTGGACAACGGATGCCTGGGACTCGTTTCATTGCTTTCAAAGTTCCTTTAAAAAAGGTGAGCAAAAGTAAATTCAGTATTCTTTCACAAATCCGAATTCATGGTGTAGAATACTCGTGCCTGAGCATGTCACACTGTTTCTCTGCCCCCCCTCTTGTTTTTAAAAGATTTTATTTATTTATTTGAGAGAGAATGAGTGAGAGAGAGCATGAGAGAGGAGAAGGTCAGAGGGAGAAGCAGACTCCCCAAGGAGCTGGGAGCCCGATGCGGGACTCAATCCCGGAAGTCCGGGACCATGATCTGAGCTGAAGGCAGCCACTCAACCAACTGAGCCACCCAGGCGCTCCCCCCCCCCGCCCCTTTTTTAAAAGTTTTTATTTTGTATGGTAATCTCTGTATCCAGTGTGGGGCTTGAACTCACAACCCCAAGGTCAAGAGTCCCATGCTCAGGGCTACCTGGGTGGCTTAGCTGGTTAAGGGTCTGACTCTTTTTTTTTTTTTCTTTTTTTTTTTTAAAGATTTAATTTATTTATTTGACAGAGAGAGATCACAAGTAGGCAGAGAGGCAGGCAGAGAGAGAGAGAGAGGAGGAAGCAGGCTCCCTGCCGAGCAGAGAGCCCGATGCGGGACTCGATCCCAGGACCCTGAGATCATGACCTGAGCCGAAGGCAGCGGCTCAACCCACTGAGCCACCCAGGCGCCCAGGGTCTGACTCTTGATCTAAGCTCAGGTCTTGATCTCAGGGACAGAAAAAATAAGAGTCACATGCTCTATGCCAGGCACCCTTCCATTTTCCCTTTTTAATAGCAAATACTTTGTTAACTTTGTTATATCCCCTTTACTATTCTGAAATAAAAATCATATATAAATACTACGTCCATACTTAATTTTAAAGGAAAATATCAATGTAATGCTGAAACCAATAACATACACAATAAATAAAGTAATTTATAAAAAAGTAATATGTATTAATTTCAGTATGTAAATATTTGGGCATGCCTATTCTAGAAATAAAAACATAGTCAATTACTTCCATCATGAATACAAAAACTGCAAATCCAGGTTGAAGTAGGTGGGTTTTCTTGCCTTGCTGGCAGAAATTTCCATGATAGTGAACAGCTCTTAATAGATTTTCAAATAAAACCTAGCATACGATCTTTACTTGGCTGATAATGTGATTACTGTCTTGGAAAAGTCAATGTACTTTAAAACTAGGCCAAAAAACTCGTGTTTATTTGTGAAATGAAGTTAGGTTCTAAGGCTTGGATAATTGTGAAACAGTTTTTCACCTGTACGAGCATTGAATAGGATATTCCAAAGTCATTCTCCGGGTGGCCCCTGAAGGAGGTCGCACCCTGAGGCACCATTGGCCATGCTGGCCAGCAGCAGTGTCTCTGGGGTTGCAGGGGTCTTCGAGGTGCAGCAGAGTCTGTGAGGTGAAGCTGAATGAAGGTCGTCCTGATGTTTTTCTGAAAACGTGTCTGAGGATGGCTGTGATAAAATGCGATAAAATGAGCACAATTGCGTGTAATGAGCATTTAGGTAGCTGCAGGGGAGTGAATGTTCCAGTCCATAACTAAGGTGGTAAAAAATTCTTCATTGCCTCAAAGACATGCAGTTGGAATGAAAAATGAAGACTTGGTCAAGAAGACATGAAGTGAAGCAGATGATGAAAATTAATATTTTAGTTAACCTTGATCACTCACAAGTTATGTAGAAAAACACGTGTGGAGTATTTTTATTTTTTTATTATTATTAAAGATTTTATTTATTTGAGAGAGAGAGAGTGCGTGTGCACAAGCAGGGGGAGGGGCAGAGGGAGAGGGAGAAGCAGGCTCCCCGCTGAGCAAGGAGCTAGCTAGACATGGGGCTTGATCCTAGGACCCTGGGATCATGACCTGAGCAAAAGGCAGATGCTTAACCGACTGAGCCACTCAGGTGCCCCTATTTGAATACTCTTAATTGCAGGGCAATAAGGTCTCATCATAAAAAAAAAAAGTAGTTCAAGTATGAGACACGTTTGTAGGACTGTAAGGAATTTGTCAAGATTTCTAGCATTCATAACCCCTGTTCACTAAATGCTAGTAAGACCCCTTCACTCCCATCATCATAACCAATAAACACCCCAAAAACCCCAATGCTGTGGATTAGTAAGTCAAGATTTCAGCAAGGAGATCCTGAAAATTGTGTTTTTGTTTGAACTAAGGAAGGAATAGGTGGGGATAACATTTGGCTAGTATAAAAAGAATGAGAAAATGGGGCGCCTGGGTGGCTCAGTGGGTTAAAGCCTCTGCCTTCGGCTCAGGTCATGATCCCAGGGTCCTGGAATCGAGCCCCGCATCGGGCTCTCTGCTCAGCAGGGAGCCTGCTTTCCCCCTCTCTCTCTACCTGCCTCTCTGCCTACTTGTAATCTCTGTCAAATACATAAATAAAATCTTTAACAACAAAAAAAAAAGAATGAGAAAAGACTTATGTCTCATTAAACTGGCCAGCATAGAATGGATTGGTATCTGGAAAAGCCTACTTTGAGTATGTTGGGAATTTATTTAGTTTGTGACTCATAGGTCAGAGTTCCTTTATTACCTGTTATGTTAGTACTTCTGCATCTAGACTTAAAAACTAGTCTTTTCATAAAGGTAAACATATGGTTCTTACTCACATCCATCAACACCAAGCATGGTGCTATTGAATAAGTTGAACAGTGTTTAGCATATAATAAATATTAGCAAATATTTGTGGAATGGACACCCCCCTCCCATTTGTAGTTACTGTGAATTATCTCCTATATTTCTCCTTTCCTCTGTGCGATTTTCCTAATTCCCTAACTCCCTACTCCATGGCCTCTAAAAGTGGATTTCTGAGGTTCTACCAGAGTCCCTGCTTAGCCTCTTGCCTAAAAGTACATCAGCGAGATAGAAGATAGGAAGACTCCGTGGTTTCCCTTCCAGCCACAAATCTTTCCTGTATGATACGGTTATTTAGGCCCTGTAAAGGGGATTACAGAGCTGCATAACCACCCCACTGCAGGTCTTACTTATGCTCTGAGTCAGGAAGGAAAATGTGACATTGATTTCTTGTGTGTTTCATGGAAGTCACCAAAGAAAAGCAGTCCCAGTACTTGACAGTCAGTTCTCATGCACATTGGAATATAAATTAGAGTATGTTAAGTATCACATAAATGCCATGGCAAGAAATATCAAGGATTTCAGAGGAGGGAGAATTGATAACAGACAGGAAGCCTTCCTAAAGGGTTTGTGACTTAAATTACTTATTTAAAGTTAGTTGTTCACACAGCTAGAGATGATAGTTGATCCATCGGCCCTAAGTCTGCAAGAAGCTTACTGGACAGGGCGCCTGGGTGGCTTAGTCGTTGGGTGTATGCTTTTGGCTCTTTGGCTCAGGTCATGATCCCAGGATCCTGGGAGAGAGCCCCACATCGGGCTTCCTGCTCAGTGGGAAGCCTGCGTCTCCCTCTCCCACTCCCCCTGTTTGTGTTCCCTCTCTTGCTGCATATCTCTTTGCCAAATAAATAAATTAAATCTTTAAAAAAAAAAAAAGCTTACTGGAGAGATTGTATGCCTTACTGTAATTAATTTTCTCTTCAAAACTTTCACAGTATTGTGTGGAAGACAACATCATCAATCTGTCAAATCTTCCTAATTAATTTATTATAAATTTAACATCATCTCAAATAGGGCAATTCTAAAACTCAGAGAGAAAAGTAAACCTAAATAGCCAGGAAAATTCTGAGAAAGAGCAATAATGGTGGAAGGGATCATGTAGCCCTGCCAGGTATTAAGCCTATATTAAAAGTGTTGCTAGGGCACAGGGAATTTTCAGGACAGTGAAACTATTCTGTGTGATACTATAAGGGTAAATATAGGTCATACATCGGTCAAAGCCCATAGAATGTATGATACATACTGATTTGAAAATGACACTGACATGACATGACATGACACTAACAAACGGACCACAGTGCTATGGAATGTTGATGGGGGGAAGCTGTTGGGGGGTAAAGGAGAGAGGGTAGAAGAGGGAACTCTGCTTTCTGCTCAGTTTTGCTTTGAACCTGGAACTGCTGTAAAAGCTAGTCTGTTAATTTAATAATAATAATAATAAATAGTGTGTTGCTGGCATTTGAATAACCAAACAGATCAATGAGCAGAGTATGTAAATAAGCCAAATACATAAAACAATATTTAGCAATAAAAGCCACCTTTCATATATGTAAGTACTCAAGAAGTACTTAAAAGTACCTATTTACAGGTGTTCCATGTGGAGCTGGACATACAGTGGTGGGCAGAATTGATGTGGTCCCTGCCTTCTGAGAGTTAAAGTCTGGTTGGGAGATCAACATAAAACAAACACAGAAATACAAAGAAGTGAGCTTATTTTCTTCCCTCTCATCTCTAGAAGAAAGGATTGTAACATAGCTTGTCAATTCCAGCAGAGTGGAAACTTGGCTTTGAATCTGTTGTGTTGGCATCACAAGGCTTGAATAAATGGAAAAGGATTTTAAGCACATGTTTGCTCTTTCTTATTTCATTCTAACAGAGTTTTGAAAAGCACCTTGCTCCAGAAGAACGTTTTTCACCCTTGGATCTTTTTAACAAAATCCAAAAACAGAATGAAGAACTTGGACTAATTATTGATTTAACTTACACTCACCGCTATTATAAACCAGAGGTAAATGGAACCCTTCATTGAAAAGAACCTACTTTCTGCCACTATAATAATGCATAGTAATTCAGGAATTGCTGTCTTGTGCTAAGGTGAATGTTGGCTTTCTTCCATGGGTAATAGTTCAAAAGGGAACTTAGTGGTTTCCTTAAGTACATATTTCTTATTGGTGTCTCAAAATGAGATTAAAGACAGGAACTAAAAACTGTAATATTGGATAGTAGACTCTGTATGTGCTGAAGAAATTCTATAAGCTTCTGTGTTCTATATTTTGAAAATGAAATAAACTTTCAGTAACTATAGTAGCAAGAAATGAACATCCATTATGTCTTTAGCACTTATTTTAAGCAGTTGCCTGAGCATGTGAGCATTGTGGTAAAAGACAACTGTTCTCTAAATTTCATGCTTTTCTTTTCCTAGTATCTCTTTTTTTTTCCCACAATATAAATGACTTTATTTAATGAGCTGAATTCAATTTAAATGAGTAACTGCATACAAGTAACAGATCTGAATAAATAACAACTTCATTTTTCATCCATCCTTGCCATTAAATATGCTTTGCCATATATTACCTTGCCATGACTGACTGACTTATTTTTACAACTGTGAGTGACCAGTAAGTGACCAGAAAGCTCAAGCTATAGCAGTCAGTCCTAGTATCTCTTGATAAAAGAGCCCATATAATCTCTTGGCCTGTGTGGCATCCTGGTGGAAAGGAATTATCCTTGTGACCAATTTCGTGGCCTTGGAAACAGTAACCCCTAATGTTTATTAATATTTGTAAAGCAGTTTGCTATTTAAAAAGTACCTTTACATGCTTTAACTTAGTTAATCCTCGCAACAGTCCTTTGCTGATGAAGCATTAGCAGTACTGACCTCTCCTGCCGAGTGCTTACTCTGCACGAAGCTCAGAGGATAGATGATTGCAGTTGCTCAGTCTATAGATGATAGAACTAGAGTCTCAAAAAAGGAAGAATTGACACTTGAATTCAGTTATTCCTCTTGGTTTTTTTTTTTTATTGTGGTCATGTACACATAAATAATCATCTTAAGTGTTCATAAGTATACAATTTGGTGGCATTAAATACATTGACAGTGTTGTGTAACCATTATCACTGTCTTTAACCAGAACTTTTTCATCATCCTAAACCAAAACTATACCCATTAAATAATCCCACTTCCTCTCCCTGCAGCAGTAACTTCTATGCTAGTTTCTGTCTCTGTGAATTTGACTATTCTAAGTACTTCACATAAGTGGAATCATACGATATTTGTCCTGTGTCCAACTTACTTCACTAAACATAATGTTTTCAAAGTTCATCCATGTAACAAAATGTCACTCCTTTTTATGGCTGAGTAATACTCCATTATGAGTACATTCACTGTTTTGTTTATTCATTCACCTTTGATGGACACTTGAGTTATTTCCACTTTTTGGCTATTGTGAATAATGCTGCTGTGAATACTGGTGTACTGGTACTGGGTCAGAGCCTTGCTTTCAGCTCCTCTAGATGTATAGATAGGAATGGAGTTACTGGATCATGATAGTTTCATGTTTAGAAACTTTCAAGAAACCATCAGACTTTTCCATTGTCGTTTTGTTTTTAAACAGTTATCACAAGTTTTAAAAATATACAAAACAGGCATAATACTTTGGGTAATCATTGTACAACCACGAACTCATCCAGCTTTAATCTTTATTAATTGATGACTATCGTGTTTCATTCTGTACACCTACTGGTTTCACCCCCATCCCATATTATTTTGAAGCAGATCCCATAGATCATATAATTTAACCTGTATATTTTTGGTATTTATATTTAAAATGAGGATTTTTATTTTTTACTATCATTATTTAACATTCAATATCCAGTCAGTGCTCAAATTTTCAGTTGTCTTCTAAGTGTCATAAAAAATGTTTTTTTTTAAGAGCTTGAATTAAATCCAAATAAGGTCCATACTTGGATTATTAGGTCTCTGACGTCTTATTTAGTCTGTAGGTTCTCCCTCCATGTCTCTTTCACTTTCTTTTTTTTCCCCTGGTGAATTTTATTTTTTGGAGAAACCAGGTATTTTGTTCATTCTGATTTGATGATTCCCTCCCCATGTGTTGTTAACATATTGTTCAGTCCTTTTATTTCCTATAAATTGGTAGTTGGACCTAGAGGCTTGATCAGATTCAGGCTTGTTTGGGTTTTTGTTTGTTTGTTTTTTGTGTTGTTTTTGTTTTTGGAGGACAGTTTCAGGAGTGATGATATGTTCTTCTGTGGAGACATATAAGTGATTATCTCTTTCTGTGATACTAGTAGTCATTGATGATTGATACCTACATCCATTAATTCATTTGGGACTTCAAAAAATAATGAATTCTATTCCTTTTTCATTTATGAGCTGGGTATATTTTTATCAAGAGAAGCTTCCTCTTCCTCCTCATCTATTTGGTTGCCCAATTATAGAAGCATTTTATTTAATAGGTGTCAAAATGATGAGTTGATGCACTGATATCCTCTGGTGGTAACCAATAAATTTATTTATTTACTTTTTGTATCATTATGGACTTCATTGCAGCTATTATTCTCATTGAGGCAGAAATTGAGGCCCTGCCTTTACCCAGTTGCTTCTCAGTGTGGCTCTTAAGTCCTTTGGACATGACATCAGTTGTTTCTAGGCTTCTTCTGGGCTCAGGGCTAGGAAATGTGTTTAATATAAAACAAATCATAGGTTCATACTGGTACTTTCCATTCCAATTCAGAACCATAGGATTTTCATTTAACCTCATCTTTTATTGGTGTCTAATTTCTCCCACCCCAAGAATACCAGTTCTCAACAGTGCCTGCAATCAAAATCCAAGTTTTTCTAACACTGTTCTCCTGTTCTGCTTAAATCACAGCTGCCTTATAACCCTTAAGATATAAAATATTTTTTTAAACTTTTTTTAAAGATTTTATTTATTTATTTGACAGACAGAGATCACAAGTAGGCAGAGAGGCAGGCAGAGAGAGAGAGGAGGAAGCAGGCTCTCCGCTGAGCAGAGATCCCAGTACGGGGCTCGATCCAGGACATGACCTGAGCCGAAGGCAGAGGCTTTAACCCACTGAGCCACCCAGGCACCCCTAAGATATAAAATATTTAGTAGAACTACTTATTCATCATTTTATATACATTTATTCATATGGACTCAGCTTTCAGGTTTGTATGCCTATTGCCTCTCCATTCTGTACAGTTTTTTATTCCCGATTCTGTAGTTTCATTGAAAATCAGATGGTACTTCCTGGTTGGAACAGCTTGGGAAAAATGGCTCTTTTTTCAGAATTACTGACAAACTATGTTTATTAATAATCTCTTGGTTTATATTCTGGCTTCTCTGGTTACTTTTTACTTCTTTCCTTACAAATGAAATAATATGCATTTTCCTGGTTTTGCCTTATAGGACTTTCCAGAAACTATTCCTTACTTAAAAATTTATACAATTGGGCATCAGGTGCCTGATGATGACACTATTTTTAAATTCAAATGTGCTGTTAATGAGTTTTTAAAAGAAAATAGAGATAACGGTGAGTTTGTTGTTGTTTTTTCTTTTACCTGAACTTTGCTATGCATTTTGAATGGGGATGGAACTTTTAGTGTGTTTAATAGTTTTAACGTTAGGCTTGTGTTTGCTAATGTTAAGGTAGATATGTCAGATGGTGGAGATAGATTGAGGTGTTCTTACTTTTATGGTCACAAATTAACAATTTAGTTTGACAAATGGCTTTAATAAGAAATGTGAACTAGCTTCCTCATCTCTTTTAAAAATATTTGGGAAATATATACGAAAATTAAAACATTCATTTATCTCATTTATTGGTCCAGAGGTGAGAGGTGTGGGGGGAAAGGTTAAGGATGTCAGGGTATTGGGTCAAAGGGTATGGGGAGCATGACTTGTGTGACCCTCTGCTGAAAACAAGGAAAAAAGATGTCAAGGTCTTGGTGTATATAAAAGAGACAACAAAAGGGAAAGATTTGGAGTGAGATGGAGCTCTGGAAGCAGAGCAAAACAAGGTGCACCCGGGGCATGGCCTCTCCATTGTGCACATCTCAGATATTCCTACTGGTTTTCCACTTGGGGTACAGATGCGGAAGGACACTTCTACCTCTCATTCAGACAAGGAAGGACCTAAAAAGCTGGCGCTTCTTGTTCCTGCTTCAAAATCTGTCCTACTCTGTGGGCAATAGATCTTAGCAAGCTATTAGCTTCTGAATTTTAAGGATCCACCTACCTATTTCTGTACCTGACTATCAGAAAGAATGTGGTATTTGCCATATTTTAAGACTGAGGAATCTTTAGTCTTTGGAAAGCCACCAATCTATAGGACCAAGTGCTCATTTTATTCTCTAAATTTAGCTTGAGGAGCCTATATTTTGTTAAGTAAATATGACAGAGAGTATATCTTCCATATATATATACATAGACACATACAAACAGGGAGTAGGAGAGAAAAAATAGAGATAGCGGTGAGGAAGTAGGGGATGGAAGGCGAGAGAGAAAGGGATGGGAATTTTAAGATAATTTTTCAAACTGTAACCTGGCTGCCTCATGCAGGCACTGGCTTTTCAATATCTTAAGCCCTGCTCCCAGATCTTCCCCATACTTTAAAACTTGGGAGGCTTGGCCCTGCCTCTGACAACCACAGCATCTATGAAAGAAGTAGACTCTCTGATTTGTATTAACTCGTCTTGGAAACATCGCCTCGTAGGATGTTAGGGTGCGGCTGCCAGGCTGCTCGTGGCTCCCCGGCTTCTGTGTGTGGCTGCTGTACAGTATCCCTTCGGTCCCATGAGTCCATGTGAACAGAGCCGTCCGTCTTGTTTGTTCATGTGCTGTCCCATGTTGGTCTCCTGCCTGTGTTGTGCTGACTTCACTGAGCTCTCAGCCCTGGCAGTCTGGAGAGCTTGCTTTTGATCATTTTGGCTCCTTCTGCTCTAAGCCCCTCCCACAGACACCAGGCTCTCTGAAGAAAAGGAGGACACTCAACTCTTCACTCCCTGGAGCTGGTAGAGGCTCAGAAAATACGTTGATTCAGTAAATGCTGAGAGCCTGTTAGATTTGTTGGCAGGGCCCAGGGATACAGAGGTTCATTAGAAACTGACAGTACCCAGGAAGACAAACGTGTGGTAACTATAAGAGAGTGGGTTAATTATAATAAAAGAATTAAGTGTTGGGATGCCTGGGTGGCTCAGTTGGTTGGATGACTGCCTTCAGCTCAGGTCATGATCCCGGAGTCCCAGGATCGAGTCCTGCATCGGGCTCCCAGCTCCATGGGGAGTCTGCTTCTCCCTCTGACCTTCTCCTCGCTCGTGCTCTCTCACTGTCTCTCTCTCAAATAAATAAATAAAATCTTTAAAAAAAAAAAAAAGAATTAAGTGCAACAGGAATATGGAGGAGAGGCTGAGGGAGGCCTGACCGAGGAGACAGCGTTTGAGCTAGGCTGTGGGGAAGAGGATTTTGCCAGAATATTCAGGTTTGGGGAGCAAGTGCAAAAGGCACAGGCCTTGACCTTGCGCCCAGGAGAGACAGCCTCTGTAATGACCAGAGGATAGCGTGAAAGGGCATAGAATTCACCTGTTGAATTTCAACAAACATTTATAGGACACCTTTTAACTTAAAGGCACTGTTCTAGGAAGCAGAACGGAAGAAAGTTCTTGCCCTTTTATACTCTGCATTCTAGTGGGGGACAGGAATAAATAAGTAACTATAGGAAATGTTAGATGGTGATAACGTGCTTTGGAGAATAACAAACAGGATTCAGAAGGGAGGGCCTGTGTTGGGTGATCAGGGAAGGCCTCTCTATTAAGATGTCATTTGAGTAGAGCCTTAAAAGAAATGAGGAACCATTGGATATCTGAGAAGTTTGGGGGGACAGAGTGTTGCCAAGCAGAGGGAATATTAGGTACAAAGCCCCTGAGGCAGGACTATGCTCGGCACAGCTGCAGACCAGTGCAGCTGCGGTGGGGAACGTGTATGAGGTCAGCACTGTAGAAAATGGGGTCTGGGAGGTTGGCAGGGGGCAGGAGGAGGTGGTCATGGAGGTCCCTGGAAGTCCTGGTTTGAATCATTATGGACATACAGTTCAGGTGGAGAGACTGATGATACCCTTTTTAAAGAGTTCTAAATGCTTTGTTGAAAGTTTGGGCTTTTTTCTATGCTAAATGGAGATTTTTAAGCAAGGGAGCAACCCTACGAGTTTGTATTTTAGGAAGATCCCCATCTTCCATATGAAGAATTACTTGAAATAGACAAGATTTAGAGGTAGGGAGACAGTAACCCAGGCAGGTGACGAGTGCTTTCCTACCAGACACCAACTAGTCACAGACAGACATTTTGCAGAGATCAACTACACTTAATTGTTCATTTAATTTCTCACACACTTTAAATTTATTTTATTTTTTAAGATTTTATTCATTTGAGACAGAGAGATAGAGAGAACATGTGTAGGGGCAGAGGGAGAGGGAGAAGCAGACTCCGTGCTGAGCCGGGATTCCGAGGTGGAGCTCGGTCCTAGGACCCAGAGATCATGACGTGAGCCAAAAGCAGACGCTTAACTATCTGAGCTATCCAGGCGCCTCTCACGTAATTTTTTCAAACGATGGACTAAGGGATACTATGGCATAGCTGGAGAAATCTTAGACTTGATTCTAATCTTTGCTCTGTCTGCCTGCTTTGCAGCTTGGGCTACCGTCACCAAGTCTGACTTTTTCATCAGGAGATACGAGCAGTGCTGCTCTCCTGGGCGCTTCATGGGCACGAAGACTGTGGGGCGTGGGGAGCAGCAAATGAGAACAGGGATGGAAGCGCTTTGGGAATTCAAGAATCCCGCAGAAACTGTTCTTTTTCATATTCAGTATCCAAAGAAAAGGCATTTGATTTGTTTTACTCAAAAAAAAGTTTGATTCTTCTAGCCTGTTTTTTTGGGGGGGGGGGTTGCCTTCATTTTCTGTAATTAAATCAGTTACTGATGGACATTCTATAGTAAGAAGCTGGGTTCGTCTCCATGCCATTTTGGCTGTTAGTACCTGACTAGGCCTTCCCCACTTACACGATTGCTTCTAATAGGGGCTATGCAGAATTTCTCAGGGGCAGTGAATTTCGACTTTATGTGAAATAATTTTTTAGAGTGTATTCCTAAAATAACACACTCCTTATCAGTTATTCCTTTTCAGGGTTGTGGTAGTGGCAACTAATAAATGGTACTCTAAAGAAAATAGTAGGATTTGTTTTAAGTGTATCTACTTATTTAACTCTGTATTCCTTATTTTGTAGACAAAC
Organism: Mustela erminea; assembly: GCF_009829155.1. Taxonomy (NCBI): domain Eukaryota; kingdom Metazoa; phylum Chordata; class Mammalia; order Carnivora; family Mustelidae; genus Mustela; species Mustela erminea. The sequence continues at coordinate 91,450,542 of NC_045620.1, read as the reverse complement.
TTATTGGTGTTCATTGCACCCATGGTTTAAACAGGACTGGCTATCTCATCTGCAGGTGAGTCGCCAACCCCAGGAGATAGACCACGTTTAAGTTGTTTTGTTTACAATAATAGCGTAAGCTAGTTGCAAAAAATGCAGTCAGTATTGAAATGTATGAAAGTTTAGAAAGCAGTCTTGCTCCCCACCCAGAGATTACCAGCAGTAATAATTTACTACATATTTTTCAGACTTAAATATGCAGACAGTTATAAGTTTATACATGTAATTTAATGGTGCTAATATTTAGACATCCCGTTTTATAATTTAATATATTGTGGACATCTTCCTATGAAAATATTTGGAAACCTCATTCTTTTTTAGAAGCTGCAATGTTTTATTGTTTTCTGATGAACATAAAAGTCAGTAGTTTTTAATATTTTAAAACACTGAATCAGTGAACATTCCTGTATGAACAAATTTGAATATATATGCTATTTTCTCAGATAATTTCATTCAGAATGGAATTTCTGAATCAAAGTATTGATACATTTGTTCATTCAGAAAAGACTGAGCATCTGCTCTGTGTAAGCACTGTGCTGGGTGCTAGCAGAAAGACCTCAGAGACTTGACTTGCCTTTTGTGAACTCTTAATAGTCAACAGAGTATGAATAGACATTCAGGAATCACACATATGCATGTGGAATTACAAATCTGATAAATGCCAAAGAGAGGGACATGGTATCTGAGAGCATATTAATAGGGGGGATTTGATCTTAGCATGGAGAATACAGAATGTTTCTTTGGGGATGTTTGAGCTGATACCTGAAGGATGATGAGGTTAGATACTGTTAGACACTGGGGAGAGAATTCTAGGCATAAGGAACAGCAAAGATTGATAATAGGAAAGCATATGCTGTGTTGGAATGAGCCAGGGAGGCTGGGCCATGGGAAATACGATGTTAAAATGGAGCAGAAAAGTTAAAAAAAAGGGGGGGGGTGGGAGTGCCTGGCTGGCTCAGTCGGTAGAGCATTTGACTTCTTGATCTCAGGGTCATGAGTTTGAGCACCCGGGATAGATTACTTTTTTTTTTTTTTTTTTTTGAGATTACTTAAAAAAAATAAATAAATAAAAGTTTAAAATGGAGGTCGAGGGGCACCTGGCTGACTCAGAAGGGCATATGACTCTTGATCTTGGTGTCTTGAATTCAAGTGCCAAAGATTACTTTTAAAAAAGTTTACAATGGAGCTGGAAGTATGGGGAGGAGCTAGATCACGTGGGTCTGTGTTTGGACTTAAGAGTAATTGAAAACCATTGAATGTTTTTTGTTAAGGGTGAGTATGTAGAACATAATCACAGTTGCATTATCAAGCCATCCTTTTGATGCTAAGTGGAGAATATATATACTGTAGGGAGGAAGAGTGGAAGCAAGAAGAAAAGTTAGGCTTTGTAGAAATAAAGGCATGACGGTGGCTTGGACCAGGGTGTGGTGGTCATTTGGGAGGAAAGATGTGGACATATTCTAGAGCTATTCATTGATAGGACTTGGTAGTGTGTTGAGGGTGAGGGAGAAATGGCTGGCGGTAGGCCGTTGACTCCTAAGCTTCTGGCTCATAGTGTTGGTTAGATAGTATTTAGATTTGAGTTAGTATTTTTCCCAATTTGTCTTTTTCTGTTGTTGGTTCCTGATAAATACTGTCATATTAAGTAAGTGTCCTGTTTCTAGTATACAAAACACTTTGATAAAAATGACTGTTGTGCGGCACCTGGGTGGCTCTGTAGGTTAAGCATCTGCCTTCAGTTCAGGTCATTATCCCAGGGCCCTGGGATTGAGCCCCCGTATTGGACTCCCTGCTCAATAGGGACCCTGCTTCTACCTCTCCCTCTGCCACTCCCCCCTGCTCTGCTCTCTAACTCTGTCTCTCAAATAAATAAAATCTTAAAAAACAAACCCAAAAATAACTGTTTATTTTTATCAGATACCTTTTTAACATCTGCCAATTTGGTCCTTTATTTTCTTCTCTTTCATTTAGTAATTAAGTTGTTGTATTAATGTAAATAATTACATTAATAGATTTGCTAGAGTTGGGTCATCCTTGGAATAAAGGCTTTTTGTGGTCATGATATATCATTCTTTAATTATGGGATTAGATGTGCTAATATTTTCTTAGGATTTTTATGTATGTAAGTGAAATTGGACCTTTTTTGAAAACACTTGATTTTTTTCTTTTCATATATATAAATGACTTGAATTATGTTGTTTTGTTAGATATTTGATTGATGTACAAGGCATGAGGCCAGATGATGCAATTGAATGTAAGTATAAGGGTTGTCACTATTTTTTCTTTTTATAAAAGTTGAAGGTGAAAATGTAGATGAATTTCTCAGATTTTGGAGAAAAGAAATAAATGTTTGTAATTCATTTGCTCTGACACAATACATTCTTTTGCCAAAAGTTTATAACGGGATGTATCTGGAAATAGTGAGGTATAACTGCCTGAGTGATTAGTCAGTGGCTTTCAGCTTTGACATGCTTTCTCTGGGAAAGATTTGCTTTTTGTAGTGATTTTTAACAGTTCACCCACTCTTCAGTATTCAATAGGTGCCGCGGACATTGCTTGGAAAGACAAAACTATATTGAAGACCTTCAGAAAGGTCCCATCAGAAGGTAAGTTGCATTTTATATGTGAGATCTATGGTTAGGGAGATCTGCTTTTACATCATGGAAGTTGTATGTGTTCATTCTTCTCGTACCTTATTTACTTGCTCAGGGAACTTTAAACAAGCAGGGAGGGGAGGATGGGATTGTTATTTTCATGGGCCAAAATATTGTCACTAAATTGGCTACAGAATTTGGAAACCAGTAATACTGTGTGGAAACATTCTCTTTGAGGAATTGGGATTCCAGTGTATCCAGATCAAGTGGTTTTGAAGATGTAACACACATGATGGAACCAGTCCACACCACAATTAACCAGTCCACACCACTGTATAAGCCTGTTAACCAAGGACATTGGTATAACCTACATCAGACCCAAGGTTACCCAGTTCCTTCTCGGCATTTCCACAGCCAAACCCAGGATTTGCAGCAGTCAGTAAGGTATCTTTTCTGTCCTCTTTTCTAGAATTAAAATAGAAATTTATATTGTAAATTAGTGCAAACACATGAAAATGGTGAAAACCAATGTTTTTAGCTGACCAGAGGTATCATTTGCGCCATATTTTGCATTCAGGGCTGGAAAATAAAGCATAGGATGGGAAGGAATATGTGAATTTTCAGAGGCAGTTGGGAAAATGACTTGGAAAATTTCACTGATTCTAAACTTAGTTTAAGCCAAAAGTTTGATGTGATTACCAAAAAGGATCTTGGATTCTTGGGCTCTATTAATAGTGGTAAAGTTTGCAGAATAAGGAAGGTTGTTATTTAAAGAGTAAATACAAATTATAAGGAAAAATATAAAATTCCAGTATGATATATTACATTTATTGATCTTGCTTTTGAAACAATTAAATTTCAATCTTAATTTCCTAAATTTGTTACATGTGTAGTTAATAATTAGAATTTCTATTCTTTTTTTTTTTTTTTAAGATTTTTATTTATTTGACAGACATATCACAAGTAGGCAGAGAGGCAGGCAGAAAGAGAGAGAGAGAGAGAGAGGAGGAGGAGGCAGACTCCCTGCCAAGCAGAGAGCCCGATGTGAGGCTCGATCCCAGGACTCTGGGATCATGACCTGAGCCGAAGGCAGAGGCTTTAACCACTGAGCCACCCAGGCGCCCCAGAATTTCTATTCTTTATAGCTAATTTATGTATATATTTTATACAGTGAAAGCAGCTCTCTGTTTTTAAAAAGAAATACCTTAATACTGTCTACATCAACTCTGCAGGACTTGGGGAGAAAGTATTTGATTAGAAAAGTGGGCATTTATCTCTGTAGGGAAGGGTTGGAACAGCTCTTGGGAACCTACTGTGTGGCAAGGTGTGTGGTAGGTAATTTAAATACATTGTCTTAATTTGCCTTGAAAATCACCCATGAAGATGGAAGGTATTACCTCCATTTTATAAAGAACTAAGAAATCCAAAGATGAAGCAGTTTATCTGCTAAGGTTGTACAAGGAGAAGACAGCAGAACCTGAGTGTTTGTGTATTATTTTATAAAGCTTATTAAGATATTTTATTAAAACTAATAATAATACATTACTTTTTGTTTTCTTTAAGAAAATTTTCACAGAACCAGAACATTTACCAGAGAGGCCATATCCCTCCTCCTGGTCCCCCTGGAGAGGACTATTCACAAATGAGGTACTCTTGGAATGTAAAGCCAAACGCCAGTCAAGCAGCCCAGAATACAGTGTGGTATCCGGGCAGTTACTACAGACTCTCCTATCCAACCTATTGTGGATGGACCGAATGACACAAACCTGTCCTAGAAATCTCTCTGCAGATAGAGCAGGACTGAAGACAGTTGAAGTGACTTTTTATAAGATCAGGTCAAATGTGAGGTTTATAATCTATTTTATTGCTCCTTCATGTGTTCAAGCTTAAAGAAAAATTACATTGATACCTCTTTGTTGATAAATATGCAGTATTTGCAACAGTAAAGGAAATAATCTGTCATTCAGTCTTTCTTTTTTTTTTTTTTTAAAGGAAGATGGTATTTTAGGACTGAGAAAGTAATAAAGAATTTCCCTTGTAAATTATTTTTTAAAAATTCTGTCTTCCTTATCGATGTGTTTCTTTCTGACTAGACTTGTGATAGGAGGGTATGTGCAGAACTTTCTGGTGTTTTTGTCATGTTCTATTATTGGCCCAATCATTAAGGCTATCTTTTTTTTCCCTAATTGTTCAAGATTTCTATTAAAACCTACCTAAGAGACAATCTCTTTAAAATCTACTTGAAGTTAGTAATTGTATTTTTTTAAGACTTTATTTGTTTGAGAGAGGTAGAGAGAGAGCACAGGTAGGCAGAGCAGCAGGCAGAGGGAGAGGGAGAAGCAGGCCCGATGCGAGGCCCGATCCCAGGATCTTAAGATCATGACCTGAGCCGAAGGCAGACACTTAACCGACTGAGCCACCCAGGTGCCCCTAGAAATTATATATATATATTTTTTTTTTTTTAAAGATTTTATTTATTTATTTGACAGAGAGAGATCACAAGTAGGCAGAGAGACAGGCAGAGAGAGAGAGGAGAAAGCAGGCTCCCTGCTGAGCAGAGAGCCCGATGTGGGACTCGATCCCAGGACCCTGAGATCATGACCTGAGCCGAAGGCAGCGGCTTAACCCACTGAGCCACCCAGGCGCCCCTAGAAATTATATTTTTGTGGTTAGACATTTCTTTCTTTGGTAGTCTACTGTGGGATTTGACCAACTTCTTTCACTGAATTGTCAGATATACCATCTAACACAAGAACAGATAAACTTTTAGGTAATAGACTCTCAGCTGGGCAAGAGAAACTGATAAACCAGAATGCTGGTTAATTTACCTGACAGGGTAATTGTTACCAACTGGGTAGAACTATTCAGAAAACTTGAGGACTTTTATAGACTACAGAAGTTCTTTAATGAACAAAATAGGATACAACACTTAAAGCCTGGGATGTCTGGAAGACTTGTGGACAAGGATGGCTCCTTGTTTTATTACTTGTCTGTTGAACATAACCCACTGGGATCTTTTTGCTCTTGCCTTACAGTAGAGTGGTGCCTTGATCTTGACTTTTTCTGTTCTCTTTCCTGAGGGTATACCTCTGGAACATACAGATGGATCACTTGGGAGGTGTTAAATATTTTTAGTTGCAGAGGAAGCCAGAGACCCGTTTGCTCAATAAAGTGTCTCACCAACATGACATCCTAAGCCTCAGTAGATATTCGATGAGTACTTGGGCAGCTTGGCTTCATTTTTGTTTTTAAAGCCTCTGACTTTGAAGATTTGTATCCTAGAATGTCTCATACTGCATGCGACAGGCATTTTCTTTATCGTCTTTTCCATCTGAACATGTGGAACCTGACTGTGAGGAAGTGCTCTAGTTCGGCCAGTCCCCTGGCCTGTGTCTCATTAGCTCCGTCACGCTGCTGCCCGTCATCTGAGATGCTCAGGAAGTGGTCCTCGGCCTGCCACATGTAACAGATTTGGAAGTTCTTCTTGCTGAAAGGCTGCTCTTGTGGCTACACCTTGAAGGCTCACGTGGACTGAAACTGGAGTCAGACAGATGGTGAGGCGTACGGGAAAGAACAAGCAGGGGCAGGCGTGGGAATCCAGCTACTCTGATGGTTTTCCTTGGCAAGCGGTTTCCAAGGAGGCTGTTGCCAGCAGAAGTGCCCTCCTTAGAAGTACTCCTGCCTTCAGAAATAGTGACCCTGTTATCCCCTCTGTCCCCTTCCCATTTCAGTCAACGTGGTTTGTTAAAAAACTAAACTCCTTAAAAACAAACAACAAAAAAAAGAGGCTGCTTTCGCTTTCTCATGTTTCATTTATTCTTCACCATACTAGAGTTCTGGTTTCTACTCGCACCATACCCCTTAAAAGTCTTCTGGCTAAAGGGACCAGCCCACTCCATTTTTTTAAAAGGTCTTCACTAGCCTTTTAAGCTTTTTTAAAGTTCTCATTTTTATTTAAAAAACATGTAGGAATAGTTTAAAATTCAAATAGTTCTACTGAGGTTACAGTGGAAAAGAACAGTCCCTCCCCCTGCCCCACCGGTATCACTGCCCAAAAGCAAACACTAAATATTTGTTTGGTGGAGAGGGAGAGTGGAGAGGGGCAGAGGGAGCAAGAGAATGAATCCTCAGCAGGCTCCAAGCTGAGTTCTGAGCCCAATGCAAGGCTCCATTGAACCCAGAGTCGATGCTTAACTGAGCCACCCAGGCGCCCTGAACACTAAATATTTTTGCATTATCTTCTAGTATTTGCCTCCGTCTTTTAATACTAGGTTTATTTTGCCACTTACTGCTTCTCCTGCCATGGAGAATACGGATTTAGCTCATGCACATCATTTACCCACATGCACGCTTCTGTTCTTACCCTCAGTATCATTCTCTCCCAACTTCTGGTTCAATCAGTATTCTAAGCTCCCGTTCCCTAGATATACCGAGCCGTAGTATGCTGAGCTCCTTTCTTACATTGCTTTTGTCCTCATTTTGCCTTGTTTGCTTCTTTTCCCTGCACCTATCACCGGTTCATCCCCAAGATCTCAACACCACTATAACATTTCTCTTCATATGGGTAGGACAGACCCAGATCCTTTTTTGTCTGAAATCTTCCCTGGAACCCTCCTGGCCTTTTCCAGGTTGGGCGCTGAGTTAGGATGCTAGGGCTGCCTTAACAAAGCACCAGCTTGGGCTGCCTAAACAACAGAAGTTGACGTTCTCACAACAGAAATTGACGTTCTCACAGTTCTGGGGGCTTCACCTCTGAGTTGAAGGTGTTGGCAGGGCTCGTCTCTTCTGTGTTTAGAGAATGGCCATCTTCTCTCTTTGTCCTTACATGGTCTTCCAGCTGAGACTGTTCAGATTCCCTCTTATTAGGACACCAGTCATAATGGATTGATGCCACCCTTATGACCTTGTTTAAATGTATTACCTCTTTAAAGACCCTCTTTCCAAATGTAATCACATTCTTGAGATCCTGGAGGTTAGGGTGACTTCAACATGAGAATTTATCAGGGGTGGAGAGTAGCATAATTCAGCCCATGACAGGGACCTTGATTGTTCTCTATGCCTGGGGCACAGCTGTTGCCTCGGGATTTCTCTCCACTATCACCCTGGTCATTTCTTATACCGCTCTCTGTTTCCTGGATCCCATAGCTACTGTGTTATGGTGTACTTCCTTGTTTGGTGGAGTATATCCTTCCTTAGCTTCCTAGGGAGGGTTAATGAGATGTAAATTTTTTGAGACTTGCATGTATGAAATGGGTATAGTTTAATCTCTCACTCCACTGATAATTTGCTAGGCTGTAGACTTGTAGGTAGGCCCTTTTGAATCCACTTATTCATACATTTTGTTGTTGCTTCTGAAACCCTGTGCTGTTGTGATTCTCAAGCTTATATTTGTGACCTGTGATTTTTCTCTACGAAGGCTTTAGGATCTTCTTTATCTCAAATATCCTGGAATTTCATGATATGTTTAAAAGTGGGTTTGTTTGTTTGTTTGTTTGTTTTTTGTAATGCTGCATACTTAGTGAGCCCTTTCAGCCTGGCAAGTTGTGACTATCAGTCCTGGGAAATTTTCTGGTTTTATCCCTTCTATTTCAGGATCCTCTATTAGTTGAATATTGGATTTTTTTTTTTTGAAATGTATCTCAAGTTAATTATGTATTTTTTCTCTTATTTTGTTTTTAACCTTTTTGCTCTTTTTTTTTTTTTTTAAATCAGGAGAATTTCCTCAGCTTTATTTTCTGCCTTCCATATATTATTTTCTGAATGACTTTTTTTGATACTTTTTCTTAAGGAATCAGCATTTATTCTGCCTTTCTTCTATTTTTTTTATTTTTTAAAGATTTTATTAGTTATTTGACTGAGAGAGATCACAAGTAGGCAGAGGCAGGCTCCCCACTGAGCAGAGAGCCCGATGTGGGTGGGGTTCATCCCATGAGACCATGACCTGAGCCAAAGGCAGAGGCTTAACCCACTGAGCCACCCAGGCGCCCACTTTTTTGTTTTTTAATGAATGTATTCTTTTTTCTCTCCAAAGTTACCAATTATGTTTAGGTTTCTTCTGTTCCCTGCATCAACTGTTTCCCTTCTTTTTTTTTTTTTAATTGTTTGTTGATGCCTGTCTCTCCTGTTAGAGGTATTCTTAGGATATCTGGTAACCTTTGCCCATCTTTTCGTACTTAAGATTGAGGCATTAAAAACTGATGGAAGCCCTGCTTGTCCCATGGTGGATTTGTAATCATAATGTTGTCAGTTCACTTTTTGTTTCCTTTCCCCTTGCTGCACGCATTTAGGTTTTGTTTTCTCCATTCTGACAGTTGCTGTCTTTGATCATTTTATTGCTCTCTCATCTACCATTTGGTATCTCTCCCCATTGTCTTTTGAGTTTTTAAACCATAAAAATTCCTTTTTTGACATTCTGGGTAGAAATAGAGATGCCAATATTTGGTCAGTTTAGCCAGTGTAATGAGCATCTGCTGCCAATAAAATTAAGTTTGGGATTTATCCTCGGTCTAACAAGCGTGATTTTTATACATTGTGTCCCAGAAGTGTAGGCCTTTGAGTATCCTCAGTCACCATTTGGTCTTGAAATGTCAGTCATAAACCCTCCTGCTGTGGCGGGAAGCCCCATATAGGAAGCTGTGTGAACCACCTTTCTGATGTAATTCTAACAACTGCCCCAGAATTATGCCGTACATATTTATGTCACATGTCTTTATCTTCCAGGTTGTTCCCTTGGCTATAATGGTGCTGTGGTCTCTGAGAGCAAATCATTCCCATTCTTGAAGCCTTTCTCAGTAAAGCCTTCTTTCCCAACTCTAACCCCCTGTTCATTCATACCTTTTCCTACAAGGTACCTTGTGTCACTATTTAGTATTTATTTCATTTATATCGCAGCTTCCAAGCACAGTCTCAGATTCCCTCAACTCCCCCCTTCCTTCCCAAAGGCGCCATCTGTCACCTGGCCCACAGTCCCCTTTTCCACCTTGGCAGCAAACCTTACTGCACTCCCTGAGCCGACTAAAGGTCAGGTTAATCAAGGCCCTTACAGCCTCCAGACCAAGCTCTCTCTCTTCTGACATTTCTCCACGTTAGAGCTGGAGGAGATGCTCTACTGCCAGCACAGGATCGGGCTTTCTGAACTGCCAATGAAGGGATGATCAGAAATGAGGAAGAAGCTCCCACTGTGTGGAGCCTTGATTAGTGAAACACAGAGGACTGGAGGACACCTGGCAGGCAAATTCATCCCCCTCCTTGCTCCCTTCTGTGGAGGACTGTGGGGAAAGGTTTTTCCTTTCAAGCCTTCCAGAGAAAGCTTAGCCCACTGAGCAGACACTTGCTAAACGACCCTGCTAATGAGGAAATCCATTACCTCACATTGCTTTGCAGCTTTCCTTGCTTCACTGCCTTTTCCCTGTCACTAGTCTGCACATTTCCCAAATAAAACATTAGCACTTTAACCCTTGTATGAGGCTCTGCTTTCCAGAGGACTTAGGTAAGATACTCAAGCATTTGTTAATACATTTGGCAGTCATAGGTTTTTTTGTTTTTAAGATTTTATTTATTTATTTGTCAGAGAGTGAGCACAGGCAGAGGCAGAGGGAGAAGCAGGCTCCCCGCCGAGCAAGGAGCCTGAGGTGGGGCTCAATCACAGGATGCTGGGATTATGACCTGAGCCGAAGGCAGCCACTTAACCAACTGAGCCACCCAGACGTCCCAATCATAGGTTTTTAATTGTTTAACCATGTATACGAAAGTGGGAAATACCAGAGCTCTTCCTGATCTGATATGGAGATCCTACAAATGTTTATACCTTTAGGAATACAGAAATGTAATATATTCAAAGTAACAGTTTACCAAGAAGTATAGGCTGTAGACTTTTGGGTAGGCATTTATTCTCAGGGTTATTTTCACATGACTTGGGAATAGTTTTTGGAGTCTCGGTGTCTTCTTTGACCCATTTGTTCAGATAACACTTCCAAGGTTAGACTCACTTTAGCAGATGGTAACAGTTATGCATGTTTATGCAGGTTTATATATTGTAGAGAACAAGGCTGATGTTCTTGTGATAGTTCTCATTTAACACTCTTCCAAATCAGATCTTTTGAACTCATTTTATGATGCATAGTGACCTCTTCCTCTGCAACTGTAGTAACGGGATTATCTTTGCCTCTGGGATGACTTTTTTTTACTTTTTTAAAGATTTTATTTATTTGACATAAAGAATGTGTGCACATGAGCTGGCAGAGGGAAAGGAAGAAGAAGGTTCCCTGCTGAGCAGGGAGCCCAACAAGGGGCTTGATCCCAGGACCCTGAGATCATGACCCGAGCTGAAGGTAGACACTTAACCAAAATGAGCCACCCAGGTGCCCGAGATGACTTTTTTTTTTTTTTTAGAAGATTTTATTTATTTATTTTTTTGACAGAGATCACAAGTAGGCAGAGAGGCAGGCACAGAGAGGAGGAAGCAGGATTCCCGCTAAGCAGAAAGCCCGATGCGGGGCTCCATCCCAGGACCCTGGGATCACGACCTGAGCCAAAGGCAGACACTTTAACCCACTGAGCCATCCAGGTACCCCAACCAAGATGACTTTAGGAACAGTAAAATTCATCCATTTTTAGTGTACAGTTCAGTGAGTTTTAACAAATGCACTGTTTTATAATGACTAACACAACTGAGAACCTTGCCATCACCCCCAAAACCTTCCTCGTGTTATTTTGTAAGTAACTGTTCCCACCAACCCCATACCCTGGCAATCACTGATCGGTTTTTGGTCTGTATTCTTGCCTTTTTCAGAATGTCATGAGTTTAATCACGTAGTATATAGCCTTATGGGTGTGATTTCTTTTATTTCACATAATGCTTTTGAGATCCATCTATGTCACTGAAGGGGATCAACATTCGATTCCCTTTTTGTTGCTGAGTTAGCATTCTGTTGTATGGATATATCACCGTTTGTTTATCTATCTTCCAGGTGACACTTCCAGTTTTTGACTTTTAAACAAAGTTGTTATAATCATTTGTATACAGGTTTTTCTGTGAACATAGGTGTTTATTTCCCTTGGAGTGAGACTGCTGCTATGAGGTAACTGTTATGTAATTTTATAAGAAACTGCCAAATGTCTCCCAAATGGCTGAACTATTTTACATCCCCATCAAGAGGGTATAGGAGTTCCAGTTGCTCACATCCTTACCAGCACTTAGTACCCTCAATTTAATTGTACCTATTCTAATACTGGCGTATTTTTGTCTCATCGTGATTTTTAACATTTGAGGGGGCACCCTCATGGCTCAGTCAGTTAAGCATGTGACTCTTGATTTTGGCTCAGATCATGGTCTCAGGGTCATGAGATCAAACCCCGAGCCAGGCTCCATGCTGCACACGCAGACTGCTTAACATCCTCTCTCCCTTTCCTTCTGCCCCTCCCCACCTCCCTCCCAAAAACTAGATAAAAGTTTGAGACATAACTGATATGATATATTGTATGTTTTTAAATGTACAATTTGATACTTTCGGCATGTATACAACCATGAAGCCATTGCCACAATTAAGGCAGAACATACCTGTTACCCCCAAAGTTTCCTTGTGCTATTTTGTAATTCCCTTTTTCCACCCAAGGCCCCCACCTAAGCAACCACTGATCTGCTTTGTGTCACTGTAGTCTTATGTAAGTGGAATCATACAAAATGTACTATTTTAATGTCTGGCCTTTTTTATTGAGTGTGATTATTTTGAGATTCATCCATGTTATTCTATGTGACAACAGTTGGTTCCTTTTTATTGCCAAGTTGTAGTCCATTGTATGGATATATGATTTGCTTATCCATTCAGTTGATGAACATTATGGTGGTTTCCAGCTGTGGATGGTTACAAATATGCTGCTGAAAACTGAGCTGCTTTTTTTTAATGTCTTTTTAATCAGCTTTATTGAGGTATAATTTATCGTCTATAAAATATACTTTTAAAGTGCACAGTTTGATGAATTTTTACAAATTCCTACTCACTATGTAACTAACACCACATCAAGATCTAGAACATTGGCTTCATAGCAAAGATTCCCTTGGGGTTTTTTCCAGGCTCCCCTCTCACTCCTCCATTCCCAGCAATCTTTTGCTTTCTAGTCACTCTAAAATAAATTTTTAATTCCTAGAGTTTTATAGAAAAGGGATTATACGGTAACAAATTCTAGTGTTTTTTTTCTGAGTATGTTTTGTGAGTCATCCATGTTGTAAGTATTGCCAAGTATCAGTAATTCATTCCTTTTTGAATGATAATAATAATGCTGTATCCCATTGTATGAATTTACCACAATTTGCTTATCCACTGACATGTTGTTGGGCATTGGGTTGTTTCCAGTCTTTTGCTGTTAAGACTAAAAGTTGCCGTGAACATTCATGTACAGGCCTTTGTATGTACATGTTTTCATTTTTCCCGGTAAATGCCAAGGAATGAAACTGCCGAGTACAGTAAATACACGTTTGATTTATTAAGAAATGGCCACTCTTTTCTAAAGTGGTTGTACTATTTTATAAAAGTCAAACCAGCAATACCGATTGTGTCTGACAACACTTACATTAACAGTTTTTAAAATTTTAGTTACGTGAATGTGTAGTAGCTCCTTATGTTTTAAATTTGCATTACTCTGCTATGATGTTGAGCATCTTATGTGTTTATTGGCCTGAGGTTTCATGTATCTTTTATAAAGTGTTCAAATATGTCACCCATTCATAATTAGGTTGTTTTCTCTTACTGAGTTATGGCGTTCTTTATACAGTCTGAATACCAATCTTTGGTCAGAATATCTTTTTCACATATACATTCCCACGTATTCAAGCCAAAGGGTACTCTTTGCTACCCCTTAAATAGAGGAAGGCCTTTGTGTTTCAGAGCCTTTGAACTCTGTGTTGGCTGGAATGCTGTTCTCCCAGATCATACAGCTTGCTTCCAGACCTCCTCCAGTCACTTTCTGGTGAGATCTTAACCATCCTATTTGAAACAGTAATACCCACGGCCAGGCATTCCTCCCTTTTCCTATCTTTTTTTCTCCATAGCACACACCTTCCCGACAGCTATATTTATTATTTACCTGTGTAAATGTACCTGTTTAAAGAAAAGTGCTGTCCAAGAAGAGCTCCAACTATAAACATGGAAAATAATGCTCTGCAACCTGTTTAGAGGATTACTTCCTCTCTTGGAGGCTGATACACTCTTACGGATGAGAAATTTCAGAGCCTCCTAGATGCAGGAAGAGGTTCATTTCATCAGTGTCCTGCCACCTATCTTTTAAGTACCGGAGGCAAATCTGTCCATTCCCTCTCCCTAGGAGACCCTCCCTAAATGACCCACCGCACCGACAGCAAGAAGGGAATAAGTCCCGCCTACCCCGCAGAGAACTGTAGCGGAGACGAAGGAGCTCATCCTGGCCAACACTGTGCTTTGCACTGGAAGAAACCTACGTCTCGCCCAACACGCGTCGGAGAGAAGGCCGAGACTCGGCACTGAAACCTCAGCGTCCAGTCCCCGTCGCCGGAAGTGACGGACAGGGCCTCCCGTCACTCCGCGTCCGCGGACAGCTCAGGCTGGGGAAGAAGCGTGTCCGGAGGGGCGGACGCCGCCTCGGCCCGGCTTCCGGAATGTGAGGGCTTTGTTTCCAAGGGGAAGGTTTTCCAGGAGGACCGGAAGCGCGGGCGTGTGGGTCCTCTCGGGGTTGGAAGGCCAGCCCCGGGAACGCAGCCCGGCAGGGGCAGGTACCTGTTCATTGACGTCCTGAAAGGGCGGAGAAGCGCGTCTAAGAGGGACCAGACCCGGGGCTTTGGGCGCCCTGGTAAATGGACTCTTAACGGCAAGTGGGAGAGAAGAAGGAGTCAGGGCTCTGCCGGTCGGGGGCGCAGAGCGGGGAGCCCGGGCACCGGAAGCCGGAGAGGCCGCGGCGGCGGCGGCCGAGAGAGTGTGGGCCCCGCGCGCCTGCGAGCGGAGGGAGTGACGGCTCGGAGTGGCGGGGCTGGGGGCTTTATCGCACGAGCAGCGGAAGGACCCGCTGTGGCTTACTTTTTGAGGGGATCGCTCTTTCTGCCCGCCGGAGGTTGGCTGGTGGGAGGGCGGGCGGGAACTGCGAGGCGACTGCCCGGGGAAGGCCACAGCCGTAGATGAGGGAGCGGTGTTGCTGGGGGCGGTGGGTGTAGGCGAGAAGTGGGCGGGTCAGAGGGATACCCAGGAGGTAGAATCGGCAGGACTGTGGATTAACTATGGGGTAGGTGTTCGGGGATGATTCCAAGTTTCTGGCCTAAGTGAGGGAATTTATTTTGACCTTTGCCAGGGATCCTTTTTTCCCTAGTGTTAAAACATAAACAGCGAAGAGGTTTTTTCCCTGCTGATGATATGTATTTCTATTTTGTGTGCTCACTGTAGAAAATTCAGAACGGACATCTTTTTTAGAAGGTAAAAATGACCAATATTCCTACCACCCGAGATGGCCATATTTTGGTGTGTTTCATGTTTTTGTCTTCTGTGTGCATCTTTTTTGGGAAATTGGGAATATATTCGTTATTTTTTTTCTGTATCTTTTTCCTCCCATTGGACATTCCCATGACTATAAAGATTGAACTGCGGTGTGCCAAGATATGATCCACACATACTGCTTTTTCCTAATAAAAACTCAGATGTCATTCCACCAAGTCAGAACTTTTCGGTTTATTTTCCTTTCAGTATTTTTATGCACTTTTTTGAGAAGTCCACTATTTATGCTACATTTTAGGTTTTGTTTTTCAATCACATGTTTTAAATCAATGTTATTTATTGCTGTTTTCACACATCCTTAACTGCTTTTCGGGACTATAGTTTTTAATATGGTTGTTGAGTTGCAACAAATTCCGTTATTAGTTAGATAATTTTTCAACTTTTTGCTATTAGGTTGATGAGAGGGACATCTAGTTTACATAAATTTTCAGGTTTTTGGTTTATTCTTTGAAAAGAGTCGTAGAAATGGAACCAAGTAAAAGGATAAAATGAATCTATCAAATTGCTTCATCCAAATATCTCACTAAGACTTTGATTGACATTGGTTTTTTTTTTTTAAGATTTTATTTATTTATTTGACAGACAGAGATCACAACTAGGCAGAGTGGCAGAGAGAGAGAGAGGAGGAAGCAGGCTCCCTGCTGAGCAGAGAGCCTGATACGGGGCTCGATCCCAGGATCCTGGGATCATGACCTGAGCTGAAGGAAGAGGCTTTAACCCACTGAGCCACCCAGGCGCCCTGATTGACATTGTTTTAAAGGTCATATTTTTGCAATACTTTGTTTATCAATTCAAAGATATGGTTGTCTTTCTGGTTAGTCAAGTTCTTGTCTTTTATGTTTCTTTTATGTCTTTGTCCTTTTCTTATTAAACTTATGTGTAAGAAAGGGCCAGTAATTGATCTTTTTTTTTTTTTCTTTGTTTAGTGATTGTACCCTCTCTGCTCAGATGTCATTATGAAATGAGTATCTTTGAGTCAGGTGTCATACGTTCTTCAATAAAATTTTCTTAATATTTGTGTCTAGGTTCTGCTAAAATTACATATAATGGTAAGCCGAGGAAGCTAAAAAGGCTAAGTTGGCATGAGGTTTTACTAATAGCATCAGCAACCTCTTGTCTAACAAATTCCTGACATTCTGCTCCTACTTGGCTGTTAAAGAAGCTTCCCCTCAGCCATGCATCAGATCCTGTCTGTACAACAAGGGAACCAGGCAGTAACCTTGATCCTTTCTGAAGAATGGTAAAGGAAGCTAGAAACACGTCAGCGTGGGTGGGAAGACATCTCATGAGGATGCCAAATGTGCTTTTGGGATGGATTCTTCTAGTTTAACAGTTCTGCCATCTTATTAAAGTTATTTTATTTGTTAGCAAGGCTATTTTTTAGTGAATTATAACATTAACTTTTAAACAAAGTCTTTTGGTCTTTTTGGTTTTATGCAAATAGACTCCTGCTTGTCTATGAAATGCAGTTAACACATCAGCTGGACCTATTTCCCGAATGCAGGGTGACCCTTCTGTTATTTAAAGATGTAAAAAATGCCGGAGACTTGAGAAAAAAGGCCATGGACGGTGCTATTGATGGTTCACTAATAAACCCTAAGGTGGTGAGTATAAGTGAGACTAGCTGAGCTATAACAGGGCATTGAAGAGTATGTTAATTTTTCATGATGTTACAGGTTAGCCTAAAACTGTCACCTTTGGGTAAAGAGTTCTCGTCCAGGCTTTGGAGTCAGGCTGGGCCAGCCTTGAATTTAACAGTGAATAGAAGGCTAAGTGCTGGAAACTTCCCCCAGGAGATAAAGAAAGGTTGTGGTCAGGCTCTGACCTAATGGCAAATTCCTGGATCTTCATCTTCTCGTCTGAACTAGAAAAAAATCTCTGCACAGGATTTGAAGGGCACATGCACCCAAATGTTTATAGCAGCAGTGTCCACAATAGCCGAAATATTAAAAGAGCCCAGATGTCCATTGACAGATAAAGAAGATGTGGTATATATATACAATGGAATAGTACTTAGCCATCAAAAAAAGAATGAACTCTTGCCATTTGCAGCAACATTGGTGGAACTAGAGGGTATTTTGGTAAGCAAAAGAATTCTGTCAGAGGAAGACGAATACCATATGATTTCACTCATGGAGAATGTAAGAAAATGTGAATATAGGGGAAGGGAAGGAAAAATAATGATGAAAATAGAGAGGGAGGCAAACGATAAGATGTTGAACTCTAGAAAACAAACAGGGTTGCTGGAGGGGAGGAGGGTGTAGGGATGGGGTAACTAGGTGATGGGCATTTGAGGTAATGAGCACTGGGTGTTATATGTAAGTGATGAATCCCTGAATTCTACCCCTGAAACTAATAGTATATGTAAACTAAATTGAATTTAAAGAAAGAATTTAAAAAATAAATAAAAATTTTAAAAAGCTGTTATGGGGGGGGGGGAATCTCTGTACAGGAGGCAGGTATAGTGGTTAAGAGGCCACACTGTGGAAACACAGCAGCAGAATTTAATCCCAGCTCTGCCGTTACAACTTTGAGCAGGTGGTGGCCAACCTTCGGAGTATGCTTACTCTGTTCCTTTCCATATACCAGCTCAGTCTTCACAACAACCTTATGAAATAAATACTATGACTATCTGCATCTGACAGATAAAACAGGAATTTGCCCAGGTCCCCTCAGTGGTTGAGTGACAGAGCTGGGATTCAAACCCAGACAACTCTTTGCTTTGGTTTCCTTATCCACTGCACATGAATAATAATACTGATTTCATAGGGTAGTTTTAAGGATTAAAATATCACACGTAAAATGTTTAGAATATGGCTTTTCCCATGATATTCTGAACAAATGTTATTTAAAAATTTTTCACTACCTAAGTTTCTTGCAGCTTTTAAAATTCTATGATTTTCTGAACACCCAGCAATTTTGAAAATGTAGTCCACAGAAATTGTGATGAAGTAAAATAGCCTGACATCGAAGTTACCAAAAGCTAAGGCATGCATCTCCAGGGCACTCCAGATGCTCCATGTGTAATTCTTTCTGTCCTCTTTGGTAGATTGTCGATCCATTTCAGATACTTGTGGCAGCAAACAAAGCAGTTCATCTCTACAAACTGGGAAAAATGAAGACAAGAACTCTACCAACTGAAATTATTTTCAACCTTTCCCCAAATAACAATGTAATTAATATGGATTTCACTTAATTTATTTCTGTTGACCTTGTCATGATATACCATGTGTTCCCTAGTGTTGGGTTGGAGGCTGAATTCCTGTACGCCTATTGTTGGTAACAAAGCAAAATAATAGTTAAGAGTTCTAGACAGAATTGAGGTTTAGCACTGCCTCTTACTAGACAAATAAGCTTAGTCATTTCAGATATGAGTAAACAGAAGTTAAGCTACATGAAATGAGGACAGTTTTATCTGTCCTTATCAGATAAAAGGAGAAGGAAGATCCTCCTAAATGATATATACATTTAAATGGTAAAACACTAAGCATAGATATTTGTGTGTTATCGTGCACATCTACTCTCCCTATAAACTTGAGGATAGAATCCATGTCTTTTCCATATCCAGAAGTCTTCCGGTTAACAGCCCTTAACACGGGTGCTCTCACACCTCCGGGGCACAGGAAGTTTGTGGTTTGAGGTACTGATGGTAAGTTACTGAGCTAAAGACATTCCATATGTGGTACATTAAAAAAATAACAACAAAAAAACCCTGAAAATTTTGCTGATGAAGTTTGAGTATTACTTACTACTGTTAATAACACAACCAGGTAATAATAGCATCCAGAGGATAACTGGGAATGCTGCAGCATGATTTCAAATAATGTTTGAAATTTTATAAAATTCATAAAGTGCAGGGTAATAGAATTAACTCCTTGGTACCTGGAGAAAAACATTTCCAGGTAATTATTATTTCTTTGAGATCATTTGAAATAACTTGAGAAACTATTCAATTCAGTAAGCATCTGTTGGGCTGGTCCCTCTTTTGGCTACAGTTCCAGGGCAGGAGAAGGAAATATGCTCCTGAGGAAGGCAGGGAAATGACAGAAATCCAGCTGCTCTAAGATAAATGATATATTGGGAATAATAAGTCAAACCTATGGGAACAACAAGGAAGCAACTCCTGTAAGGAGTGGGCTGCAGCGGGGAGTGCCATGTGCACTGGACGGTGAAGGATGAGGCACTCCAGACAGAAGGAGGAAAAGTGTGAAATGATAGGACCGGCACAGTCCAGGCTGGCTAGAAGGTAGGCGTGCGTGGCTGGAGGGTCATCGGGGATCAGAAGGATCAGAAGGAGGGGGTGTTTGTGTGCCATGCCAAGAATGGGCTTGCCTGTGCAGTAAGGAGGTGTACCTGTGAGCAGAGAGTGTGCTAGAGGCATAGCTGGTGGGTGTTAGGAAGGGCTGTTGAAGAGAAACACTAGGTGGAGAGAACCATTTGGAAATGTAAAATAACCCCCAGCCAGAGAAGGAGGCTGATGGGGAGATGTTTTAGACACAGAAACTACTAGTACATTATCTTACCTTTTTTTCCCTTAGATTTCAGAAGCTTTGAAAAAATTTGGTATCTCAGCAAATGACACTTCAATTCTAATTGTTTATATTGAAGAGGGAGAAAAACAAATAAATCAAGAAGACCTAATATCTCAGGTTGAAGGTCATCAGATTTCTCTGAAAAACCTTCCCGACATAACAAATATTACAGAAGTCAAAAAGGTTTGTAAATCTGTATTTTTAGAAAGAGTGATGAAGAGGGGCGCCTTGGTGGCTCAGTGGGTTAAAGCTTCTGCCTTCAGCTCAGGTCATGATCCCAGGGTCCTGGGATTGAGCCCCGCATTAGGCTCTCTGCCTAATTGTGATCCTTGTCAAATAAATAAGAAAAAAAAAGAGGAAAAGAGCCCCGCATTAGGCTCTCTGCCTAATTGTGATCCTTGTCAAATAAATAAGAAAAAAAAAGAGGAAAAGTAAAACCAATGCTGTTTGCTTATTGATCACCAATGCTTTTTTTTTTTAAGGTTAATGTAATTAAAAATTACTTGAATTATAGAGGCTAAGAATTAGAAGGTGCAGGTTTATGTAAAATATAGTTAGAAATTTAGTTGATAAAAGCATTCTCTAAGAATAAATACATTCTATATTTTATATTTCAAATGCACTGTGTAAGCTTGATTTTTTTTTTTAATATTTATTTTGAGAGAGCACAGAGCAAGAGAGGAAGCTCAAGCAGGGGAAGGGAGAGGGGCAGAAGGAGAAGCAGACTCCCAGCTGAGCAGGAAGTCCTATGCAGATGCAGATGTAGGGGTTGATTTCAGGACCCTGGGATCATGACCTGAGCTACCCAGGCTCCCCTGTGTGAGCCTGATCTTTAATGTCTAGATGTACACTTTTAAAATTGGTACAAATTTGGTTTTTGTGTTTAGAGGGTTAATCACCATAACTGCAATTTAAAGGGAACTTTTGACTTAAATGATGAGTTGCCATCTACTTTGCATATTTTAATTACATTTGTGATTTGTGATTTCATGCCATTATCCCATTAGATGAATAAAAATTTCACTTATACATGTTTGTATGATGAAAATGAGTAGTGCATGAATATATTAGCATGCCATAATTTGTCTTCTATCTTTACAGATATATAAACTGTCTTCACAAGAAGAAAGTATTGGAACATTATTGGATGGTATCATTTGTAGAATGTCAACAAAAGATGTTTTGTGAAGTGACAAATATTAAAAATTTTCAGTATTTATTTAAAAAAATGGATTTTTCTGTCTTATTATATATGTTCAATTGTAGAAAACACAGAATGTTACAACAAAGAAAAAAAAGCCACTGCTGTCTTCTCTTTTAATATTTTAAAAGATAGTCACTGTTGCTATTATGTGTTCTTATCTTCTTCTGTTTCTATTCAAATATATTTCATCTTTATGTAATTGGAATAATTGGGCATTTACTAGGTTCTTGCCTTAGTGATTTTATATTCATCAGTTCATATTCCTGCCCTTACTTCTGGCTACTCTGGCATTTTCCTTCCAAGCGTCCTGGTTCCGAAGGTTTTACATACAAGAATTCATTCATCATAGGTAAATACTAGTATAACCACCATTTTACACACAAGGCAACTAAAAGATTATACAAATAATAAGTAACTTCTCAAGGTCATACAGCTAATATTGTCATGTTTTATAGATGGTTTGGGTTTTCTTTTTTCACTTTGTCTTCTATTTTGATTGTAGCAGTTAAGACTGCCTTGGTTAAGGGTCAGCAAACTTCTGTGAAGGGCCAGATAGTATTTTCAGCTTTGCAGACCATAAGGTCTCTGCTGCATCCACTAAACTCTTGCTGTCATAGTATCCATAGGCCATAAATGATGAGTATGGCTGTGTTTCAACAAAATTCAATTGACAAAAATAAATGGTGGGCAGGATTTGACCTGTGGCCATATTTTGTGGACTTCTGGGTTAGATTAGGCTTCAGTTGTAGTCCCTAAAGCTCACTGGCTTCACACAACAGACAAAAGTCTGTGTCATCCTCAGTCTGCATAGCCAGGGTGAAGCAGTAAACACAAGGGGCAGTGACTCAAACCGGGTCTGCTTATCTCACATTTCATGGTCCAAAGCCAATCATGTGGTCCTTCCAACCACATAAGGGACAGAGAAGTATGATCCTTCCACATGCTGGAAAGTAGGAAGGTGGAAATACTTAGTGATTTCTATCATGGTCATAAATAATAAAGCATAGGGACATCACTGACATTTCTTGTCTATAGTGTGCTTAGCATTTTATATGTACTACCTCATTTAGTCTTACGACAATCCGGAGAGATTTTTACCAGCGAGGAAACAGATCTAATCTCTGAAGTCTATTTCAAAAAGTTTCAAACCTAAAGAACAATTAACAATTATACAGGAAAAGTCCATGTACCTTTCATGTGAATTTATTATTTGTTCTTAACACTTTGCTACATTTGTTTGCTCTTGCCTCTTGCTCTCCTACCTGCCTGTGCTCAGGTGTGTACAATACACACACACACACACACACACACACACACACACACACACACACACTTGCTGAATGATTTGAATGTAAGTTATAGACCTGGCACTCCAGCCTACACAGTGTTTAGTTGTTATATCTCCTTTCATCTACAGCAAAACTTTTAAGAGTGATGTTGACATTTTTTGAAGAGCACCCGAAGTATCTTTCAGAATTCCACACTATCTGGATTTGTTCATGATTTACATCAGCTTAAAAATTTTTGGAAGTAATCTTGGGTCCTTGCCATTGTGTGTCACCACACAATGTCCGTTGGCCCCATCATTAGTGATAAAAGTTGGATCCCTTGGTTAAGGCGGTGCCTTCCCCAGATGTCTCCATTACAAAGGCATCTCTTTCCCTGACAGAGCGTTTCAGCTGCCTGGGACTAATAGTCTGATCCCAATAACCCCAGGCCCCATGCTCTGAACACCTCCGTGGCATGGCTCCTCCCATGCCCCATGCCGTCACTCAATTTCTTTGTATTGACAAGGTACATGTAACATACCTAGTCTCTTCTTACACATTATACTGCTTTCAATGTTTCACTTTTGCAATAAATCTTTGTACATGTTTTTCTTTTGGATAGTTTCTCTAAAGTAGAATTCTTGGGGATGAGCAGTTGTACTCATTAGAGAACTTCCAGAGCAGAAAGGTGCCCTTCTGCCCTACCTACTGCAGCCACTTCTCTGCTCTGGTTTACTAATGGCAGCCACTCTGCACTCACATCACAATATAAGCATAACCTAGTCTGGTTGGTCTCAGAATGAAGTTTGTATTCATCAAATTTGCCTGTTAGTGATGTTTTTATAGTCCTTTCTGCCACTGACCTTCCTTCCATGTTCCCCTGTAGATCAATCCTTCCAATACCCCTGCCCCGCCCCTGTTCTGAGAGGTGGACCTATATGGCAGCAAGAGGACTCTTCTCCTTGGCTTCTGCTTAGGCTTGGCCAAGTAGGTGACCCGCAGGAGACTGGAAAGGGGAAGATCATGTGAGGCCAGCATATTTATTCTCCTGGCCCCCTCCCTGCAAGGTCATGTGGGCTGGCTTTGTCCCTGAACCTTTGAACTCCTGAGTCAGGTTTCTGTCATCTCTCCCTCCCACGCTGCTTCAGGCCTCCTGGGCAATAATACACCTTGTTCTTGCACCATCCTCGGTCCCTCTCTACCCACCCATACCTTCAGAATTAGTCCCTTTGATCATCTGCATGAAATCTGCTGGAGTTACCCTAATTTGGAATGCCCTAATTTGAGTTACCCTAATTTAAGAGTGCCTGATACTCTCTCACTCTCTCAGACAATTAGTTGTAAGGTTACAGAACATCTCTGTGGAGCTGGAATCATAGTTCTAGGATTCCTGAACATCTTACTAGGATGACCCACCTATCTACTTCTTTCCCACTGAAAGGACTTGCCATGATTTTCTTCCACTCATCTTCTCAAAATAATGAGCTCCCAGGAGAAGTTCAGGGCTTTGGTCTGATACTGGGTTATGGGGAGCCCTGATGAGAGATTAGTGGAGAATTTAAGGAATTTAAGTTAAATGAAACTGAATTGATGTTCTCTTCTCCCTGAGATTTCCAAAATGTAATGCCATTTATGAACTGTCCATCTCACTGTCCCATTTCTGGGCTACGCTGATGCAGTAAGGAATATTTTTCAAAGATATAAGTGTGGGGTTTTAATGACTTTTTCCTCTTAAATCTACAACCTTTGGACTAATGGTGATTCTACGAGGCCTTGGGTAGGAGATCTCAGCTTTTCTGGCCTTGGTTTCCATTTGTAAATGGGGACATTGATATCAACCTTAGTTCTTAGATTGTCATGAATATCAAACAGAGCCTAGGAAAAGAGATTCCTCACAGTGCCAGGCATCTGATTTCCCTTTATGTACTAGCCAGTAGTGCTGAGGCAGACAGGAGAATAAAACAGGACTCGTTGCTGGTGGAAAAGTAGAACAGTTCAGCCACTTTGGACAACAGTATGGCAGTTCCTCAAAAAGTTAAACATAAAATTACCATATGATCCAGAAATTCCACTCCTAGGTATATACCCAATAGAACCAAAAACAGGTGCTCAACCCAAAACACCAATGTTCCTAACAGCACAATTCACAATAGCCAAAAGATGGAAACAACCCAAGTGTCCCTCAGTGGATGAATGGATGAATGGATAAACAAATGTGGGATATCTCTACCGTGGAATATTATGGAGCCATAAAAAGCCATGAGCTACTGATACAAGCTACAACATGGGTGAGCCTTAAAACAAAGTGGAAGAAGCTGAACGCAGAATTTCGCCTACCACATGATTCGATTTAAATGAAATATCTAAAAAGCTGGTTAGTTGTTGCCAGGGTCTGGCGAGAGGAGGAAGGGAGAGAGACTACGTAGGGGCCAGGGGGATGCTTTTGGGGTGTGAATATGCTTTGGAACCATGTAGAGGCAGTGGCTGCACAACATACTGAGTGTGCTGAATGCCAATGAATTGTACACACTACACCAGTTAATTAAAATGGGAAATAATAAACACATGTGCCTTACCTTTGGGAGTTCATGATCTTAGCTAAGTGCCTTTAGACTCTCAGATCCAGCTGAGGCAGAGCCAGGTAGATTCCCACATGCCTCTGTTTCACCATCTGAAGGCCAGAGCCTGGAGTCTCAGCACACCCAAGGTTCCATCATTTGCACGGAGAATGACCCATAAGTCCTCCATCCAGATGCTGCCATCATTTGGTATGATCGCTCAGACTTTTCTCTTTGCATGCTTGCTTCTATACATTAGTTTCAAGCTATGGTTTTCCAAAAATGAATTAAAACCTACTGTTTTATAGTCTTTTTTAATGTCAATATATCCTCACATTATCATTGTTTATGGCTGTGAGGAAAGATGAAAAACCTGGAGACCAAGCCACTGGGTTTTGAGGAGGCCACAGAACCCAGTGAGAATACAAGGAAGGAGAGCATGGGGACAGATCACAGACCTCTGGTCCCTCAGCTTGACTGTTAGGTTTTTGACTGGTTAATATTAGACTCGCTAGGAAAACTCAACTGTTCTTTGGAGCCCCTTTGGATTCCTAGTTCAAATTCTGATTAACATTGAAATGTTTAAATATTAAAATGTATGAAACCAATGTAGCAAATACCCATGGCTCACCCCTCAGATTTCATGTTAAACTTTACCCTTGTGACCTTGCTGGGTGCCAAAGACCTGTCAGCAGTCTCCATCCACTAGGCCTGGGCCCCAGCTGCCAGCCTCTGGTTTCTGACCAGAAGGCTTCAGGATGGTACCACTAGGGGCACCAAGTCTGTCTCTCCCGCATCCTCCAGAGGTTCTTGCCAGAAATGTGGCTGTCATCTCTGACCCCTTCCTCGTCCTCATTCCCATTTGGGTCATTACAAACTCCTAATATTTCTGCCCACAAAATGCACTACAGGTGGGCTGGTTCTCACCATCTGGATTGCCTCACTCTGTTCCAAGCCACCACTCACTCTTGTAGGGCCTCTGTTAGCCCACGTGGCTCCTTAGTGAACACAGAACAAGGAAGATACCCCTTTCATACAGACAGCCTCCACTGAATGCACAGTCCAGTGGGCAGTGCCGCCTTTGAGCAAATAAGAAAAAGCTCCCCCTTCACAGATTCAGGTCTGTGTCAGGGCTCACGGCTTGGTGAGTGGAGCAGGGCTCTATTTCTGTTCCGACGAGTCCTCCTTGCCCGGATGCTCTTGAACAGTGAGCAACCTGCGTATCTGTACCTGGGGGCTCTTTTTTCACCTGGACTGGGACACTAGCCTGTGGGGGTGGGGGCTATGTGGTTCCACTCCGGTCTCCTCCCATTCACTCCCCAGATGGAGCCAGAGCAGGCACAGGTGCACAGAGGCAGGCACACACGTGCACACATAGACCGCTATGTTACTCCCCAGTTAAAAGCACATCGATGGCCTCCTGCCGCTTTTGGAGTAGAGTCCAAACTCCGCAAACTGGGACGATAGGCCCCGCATGCCCAGGCCCCAGCCGCCCTCACCACTCCCTCCCTCCCTCGGCCGTGCTGGCCACCTGTCCCCCGAACACTTTGCCTTTGACCTGCCTCAGGGTCTTCACGCCTCAGTCCCCTCAGCCCCGGACGCCCTCTCCCCCTCAGCCTCGCCGCGATCTACCTCTCCCTTCGCGTTCACCCTGAGGGTCCTCTCCGGAAGTACCCGTCACCCCCGCGGCAGCAGGTCCCTCTCCGCGTCGCGCCGCGCCGCGCCGCGTGCCTCACGGCTCTCGCCATTGCCGGCCACTGCTGAGGAGCGCCGCGATCTACCTCTCCCTTCGCTCTCGCCCTGAGGGTCCTCCCGGAAGTTCCCGTCACCCCCGCGGCAGCAGGTCCCTCTCCGCGCCGCGCCGCGCGCCTCACGGATCTCGCTACTGCCGGCCACTGCTGAGGAGCCCCTGGCACGGGAAACCTGGGTGTGCCAGGCCCTCAGCTCCGGCCGGGCTGCCCACAGGGCGCCTCGCCCAGACAGGCGTTCCATGAAGCTTAACACTCAAGCTTGAGGAGGACGAGAGCCCGGCTTCAGGAGCAGTGGAGAATATTAATAGAGGCGGGCCTTGAGGGTGCGTGGGGAGAAGCGCCCGCCACGTTTCCAGGGCGGAAGCGACCCCCTGGACAGCACACGTGTGCCACAGAGAAGGGCTTTTCTGTTGAATTTTTCCCCGCTTTAGTTGCTCTCAGTGCAAAATATTTCACAGCTGCACACACCAGGGGTGCGTCATAGCGGTGGCTGTCCCTGGCTTTGTCAGTGTTGTTTAGAGCTGAAGAGGCCGCCAGGCACGCAGTCATGGCAGCGTACACGACAGTACCTTGAACAACCGAATGAATGAAGATGGAGCCTAGTGAGATGAGGCCGGCGAACTGCAAAGGATCAGTTTCCCTCAGGCCGGGTAGAGCTAGGCAGGGAGAGAGCACCTTGCGTGCTGAGCCACGGGTCTGGACTCTAGCCTGTAATGACAGCACAAGGCGGGAGGTGCAGTCCCCAGGCTCCCAGAAGCTGTGTCCCAGAAGGGGCCAGAAGTGGACACAAGGGCATATCGAGGGGCCAGCTGGGAGATGCTCCAGGCTCCAACCACCAAGGGAGGAACGTGTAGGCCATCTGCCAGGGCAAGATTCCCTGAGATGTTCCAGACCCTGCTTCCCCTGGCAGGCTAATTCCCTGGCGATCGAGAGATCAGTGGAGAATGGGCTTCAGGTTGCATCATAGCCCAGCCTCTTGATCCTGGGGCTTCCATTGTGCGAAGCCAGCCAATCCGGTGGCCATCCAGGAAGGGGCTGGTTCCTGGTGGTGGAGGGAGCCCTGCACAGTGTCTCCTGGGATTCCAGTCAGAGACTGAGGGCAGGGCGGTCCTGACACGGCCCTGGACGTTCAAGTCTGTTGTGGTAGCAGGTGAGAGGACTGGGGTTGAAAGACAGTTTCTTGAGAGAGGCCTGGAGCCTGGGACCCTGTTCTGGGTATCAAGTCTGGGACTTTTTTAATGTTTGACTCTTTTTTTTTTTTTTTTAAGATTTTATTTATTTATTTATTTATTTGGAAGAAAGAGCACCATCGGGGAGAGGCAGAGGGAGAGAGAGTAGCAGGAGAAGCAGGCTCCCTGCTGAGTGGGGAACCTGACCTGGGACTTGATCCAGGATTCTGAGATCATGACCTGAGCTGAAGGCAGATGCTTAACCAACCAAGCCACCCAGGTGTCCTGATGTTTGACTCTTATGCCACCTCAGCAGCCTAAAAATTTGCAGTCAAGGGGGAAGGAGACTTTGTTGAAACTCTTACTTGGGGGCTGCTGGGTAGGCTGTTTGCTACATCCTCTAGGACAAAAGCAGAAATCCCCGGAGCAGTGTCTCCCCCACTCCCGGGAGGTGGCAGAGATGGGACACTTATCTGGCTTCCTTTCTCTTCCCCAGGGCTGCCAGGAAGGTCGCTCACTCTTGTGGACTTTAAGGTTCAGGCACGGCAGTCCTCCATGGCTCCTTACCACATCCGCAAATACCAGGAGAGTGACCGCACACAGGTCCTGGACTTGTTCTTCCATGCACTGGATGAGTATGGCCCTGCCTCCTTCCGCCACATCCTGAAGCTGCCCCGAACCTTGGTGCTCTTGCTTGGGGTGTCCCTCAGCCTCCTCCTGGTCTCTGGCTCCTGGCTGCTGGCCCTCATAGCCAGCCCCACCCTCCTCACTGCTCTGAGATTCCTCTGCAAATACCCCTGGACCAAGTTTACAGCCGACTGTTTGCGCACAGACATGTCCAACATCACCAAGACCTACTTGAGTGAGCCCGGCTCCTGCTTCTGGGTGGCTGAGGCTGAGGGGCAGGTGGTGGGCATCGTCGGGGCGCTGCCTGTCAAGGAGTGCTCCCTGCATAAGGAGCAGTTGGAGCTGCTTCACCTGTGCGTGGCCTTGGATCGCCGAGGTCAGGGGATAGCGAAAGCCCTGGTCAGGACCGTCCTCCAGTTCGCGCGCAACCAGGGCTACAGCCAAGTCGTCCTCACCACCAGTATGCTGCAGCACTCAGCCTTGGCCCTCTACCAGCGCATGGGCTTCCAGAAGTTGCATCAGTTCTCCCCCCTGTGCTGGAGGCTACTTGCTGTTCCTTTGGTTACGTTTGTCTACTGCCTGCCCTCTGCTCAGGCCTCTTGGGAACATGAGTAGGAAGGTGGCTCACGATCCTTTTCCTGGTGGCTTAGGAGAGGGCCGGCTCTACTGAGGTAGCAAGCAAACCCCAAAGTCTCAGTGTGATGGCACAGTGAGAGCTTATTGTTCCTTCCTTGGGAACCAGGGGGATGGTGGTGGGTGGCTCTGTTCCTTTCTGTCTTTTGGGGTGGCTGCTGTTTGATTTATCTAGCTCCACGGGAAGGCTGCATTAAAACAAATGAATAAAACAAATACACACAAATAAACATTTCTTTAGTTCACTTGTCCACCATCAGCAATTTAGGCTGGACTTGTCTGGCAGCACTTTGGTCTCCTACAACCTAATTCACACATCATCGTGGGGTCAGCTGGAGGGACAGGGCGACCGGGATGGCTCATCTTCCAACATGCGAACTCAGTGGTGGTTTTAAGGTAACTGCAGAGGAGCAAAAAGTGAAGCAGAGAAAAGCAAATGCTTTTCCAAGCTTCTCGGGTATCACATCTGCTGACATCCCAGACTCAGGAAGAGAAATGGGCCCCGCCTCTTTAGTGAGAGGAACTGAAATCACATAGCAAAGGGTGCCAAGAAAGAGACCAAGAAGAATCCTGGGAGAAGGACTGGGGCCTGCAATGCCATCAGCCTGCTTTGGCCCCCACCCACTGTGTCCGCTGAAGTGGAAGGCAGCCTGGGACAGGGAGTGGCATTTCAATGCCAGCTAGACCTAGAAGTGGTGTGGCCCCTACCGCGCTGGCCAGGTCCCAGTCACATAGCCCTAACATGCCTCGGGGAGGCTGGGAATGTGTGTGTCTGGGAAGAGGATATGGGATTGATGAGTTTCGCAGACTTGCAACACCTGGCAC
This sequence comes from Mustela erminea, assembly GCF_009829155.1. Taxonomy (NCBI): domain Eukaryota; kingdom Metazoa; phylum Chordata; class Mammalia; order Carnivora; family Mustelidae; genus Mustela; species Mustela erminea. Next base: position 91,420,830 of record NC_045620.1, on the reverse strand, counting down.
CCTGCCTCTTGTCCCAGTGCTCAGAGACTCCAGATTTTTACAGAAACCTCAGCCCTGACCTTTTTGTCCCTAAGTGATACAGTGACAGTGTGGTGTGTGCCCCACTGTGCACCTTGTCCGGTCAGGTCACCACAGGCACCAGGTCTCCTGACCCAGAGGCCAAGTCCCAGGAAGACCCAGGAAGTTCAGGCACACCCTTTCAGTCTGGGTCTTGTGACATACTCCCATCTTGGCAGTATGCCTGCTCATAGCTTCTCTCCTGTGAAGGATCAGTCAAGTCTCAAACCAGGCCCAAACCTGCCAATTGGCATTGCTGCTGGCACATTTCCCCTAAATGAGGACCTTTCATCAAATGCATAGGATGACTGCAAACATTCATGTTTTGTTACCCAAGACCGTGGGCCACAACTCTGCTGCCCTCCACTGGGTCTCTTTTCTCCCTAACTTTGGGTGACCCACCATCCCTTCTACCAGGCATTCTACCTCTTCCATGCCTGCAGCTTTTGTACCTTTCCTGCATGCTTCTCAAAAGACTGGACCATCTAAATCTCCTGTTACACTGTACCCCACCCCCACCTCACTCCATTTTTAAAATGAAGTTTCTGTTTCCTCCCAGCTCCAGCTTCTAGTTAATGGCAGGGCTTTGGGCCCAGCCTCTCTGAGAAGTAGAGGAAGAGGAGGTTCCCACCAACTGTCCTCGGCCCAGATGGCCTCTCAGGAGGAATTCCCAAGTGGGCTCCAGTTTGTGCTAGAGATGGGGAAGGCCCACAGAGGTCTTGATGCTTTGAAAGTTTTCTTAAGTGACAATTAATTGGTTTGCTAATCCCCATAGACAAGGTCCATGCCCTCCAGGGGCTTACAGGTCAGAGCAGTCTTGGAAACCAAGGAGGCAGCAAATTGGAATATGTTGTCATAAGTGTGCAGATGATGGGGGTACTGGACAAAGAACATCAAAGGGGCACCCCCCCCCCCCCACGGACTGGTGGACGGCTTCCCATGAGCCTCTGGTCCCACCTCAGGCAGAGGAAGTCAGGGGACCCCACTGCTCCCTATTGCCTGATCCACGGAGGGTGCTCCAACAGCCAGGGACAGAGGCCAGGCCTTTCCTGGAGACTACTCCTTTACTCATATTCCCCAGATCAAATTCACACTCTGAAACAGTGTTTGAAACAGGATTTGTGGAGTCTGAAACAGTGCTTTCCTGCAGAGTTCAGGTAAGGGGCCCAAGGCCAGATAAGTGAACGTGTCTGTTGATGAATGGAAGGAGGGTATTTAAGTCAAGACTGTGGGCTAAGGACAGCAGGAAGTTAGGCCGGAGCTTAAGACCAGGCACCAGGTATGAGAGAGAAGAAATAAGCTCTGAGACCCAAATGTGGAAGTTCCAAAGCAGGTGACAAAGACAGTTTAGAGGGGTTGCTAAGGGTTGGGGAAAGAAGAAATGGAGAGTGATGGCTGCAGGTTTTCTTTTGGGGCAATGGATATGTTTTGAGTTTCAATGTAGGTGGTGACTTCACATCATGAATGTACTAAATGCCACCGAAGGGTACACTTTAAAATTGTTAATTTTATGTTGTATGAAACTCACCTCCAAAAAGTCTTTCGAGATAAAAAAGGAAGAGCTTAGATGGCTCTAAGACCAAAGGGAGGATACAAAGGTTTGAGACAGCAGAGATGTTGAGAAGTTATGGGAGTTACAGCCAGCCATGAGTCTGCCCCGTACCAAGCAAAGGATGGGCAAGATGCCACCTACAACCCCAAGTCCACTGACAGAGAAGCCTTGAGAACACCTATGGACCTTTCTGTGGAGCAAGAGCTGATGGTTGATGTCTTCCTGGAGGAATCTAAAAGTCCACAGTCAGTGCCTATGGGCCTGGAACTCTGGCAGAAGGTGGGATGTTCCTGGATGTGTGTGTGTGTGGTGTGTGTGTGTGTGTGTTTGAGAGAGAAAAGGGTGGATGAGGAGAGAGTTCTTTTCCCTGAACTGGGCATAAGGGTATGCAGACAGAGGTGAGGCGGTGGGTTTTAGGGAATGGCAAAGTGCAGCTCTGTAACCTTGGCAAAGACCTCTTTGGGCAAGTGTAGGGGACTGATAGTTTTTCCCAGAAAGTAGGAAGGACGGAAGGGTGAGGTCCAGGATAATTTTAGAGGTCAGCAGTAAAAAACCCTAGAATGCTGACTCCAAACTTCCCTTCACTTTTCTCTAGCTAATAAGTAATTTGTTCAATTTGAAAGATGAGGTTTTATTCAGACTTTGGTCAAGTTTTAAGAACATCAAGGTTTCCTTTTATGTCCCAGTGTACTGGTTAAACTAGGGTAAGTTTGTTTTTGGTTTTGCCTGCCAGGCACATGCCTCTTCCGTCTGGCTCGCACATGTTGGTGCCCGTGTAGGTGGGTACCTGCAGGAAGGTCTGTGCTCCCCTGCTCTGCCCCTGCCTCCCTTTCTCCCTCCTCCTCGTATTTTTAATATTATGACAAAATATGCATTACATAACATTGACCATTTTAACACATTTTAAATATATAGTTCAGTAGCGTTAACTACATTCAGAATGTTGTGCAACTATCATCACTATTTTCCAGAACTTTTCAATCCCCCCAAAAGAAACTCTGTAACCATTAAGCAATAATTCCCCTTCACTCCCTCCTCCCAGCCCCTGGTAGCCACCATTCCACCTTCTTTTTATGAATTTGCCTCTAAGGATCTTGTTTAAGTGGAGTCATATAGTAGCTGTCCTCTTGTGTGTGGCTTATTTCACTTATCATAGTATTTTCAAGGTTCATCCATATTGTAGCATACATCAGAATTTTACTACCTTTTGAGGGCTGAGTAATACGGTTTACACACACACACACACACACACACACACACACACACACACATTTTGTTCTTCCATTTATCTGTTGATGGACCATTAGGGTTGTTTTCACATTTTGACCAGAGTTAATTTTTTTTAGAAACCATTCAGAAAAAAAATATTTAAGTTACAGTGGGGACATAGTGACTTTTAACTGGGAGACATTATCAAGGAGGTTAATGAATAAATTTTGCATGTATTATAACCAGGTGGTTACCTTCTGAACAAAATCAGTATGAAAATGCTCAGCTTTACATACTGGGGATAAGATCATTTAGATTTTGCTAAAACGGGGAAGTTTATTTAGGAACAACTATGCAGGAAGTATGGACCTGTGATCAGGTAGCAGGCTGGGTTTTAAAGCTAGCAGGTGACTGGGGAAGGCAGCATCTACTTTGAGCATTAGAGGAAATTAAACAAAGCTCTGCCTCTGTGGGCCATGTCACCCAGAGCTATGGCTAGAGAAAGCCCATAGGAGAGAGCAGAAGCAGAGAGAGCAGAGAGGAGAAGGTTACTCTCTTCGGTCAATATCTCTCCTCTGGGGGCATTTTAATTCCCCTGGGGTGTGAACCAGAGGAGGGGGGACAGCTGCTTGAAGCAAATGCCCAGTGAGGTAAAGAAGTGCCCAAGGGATAAAGTGAGTACCCTCATGGCATGTGGGTCTGGGGAACAAGAGAGACAGAGCAACCCTGATGGGGGTCTGGGACCAAGACCTGCTCCTACTAGCAGCCTGGTGGGATTCAGGGAAGCAAGGTTTAGGCAGTAGAGCTTTCTCCGTGGAGCATTCTGAGAGGTAGGAGGGGAAGATGGGGGGGTCTGTTGTCTGTTGGGTGCAACATGGAGGAAGGGCCCTTTCTCCCAACCACTGAAGGCATGAGGAGTCTGGATCCTTGATGATGTTGGATAACTTGGGGCATATTTTGAGCTTGAGCTCCAGCTGGATGCGAGGGGACTCCAGAGTGGGCATGGGAAGCTGACCTGTGGCCCACACCTACCTCTTGAGGGGCAGACGGGAGGAGGAATGAACTGGACAAAGCTGCTGGGGGTTCGGTGCTGCCCACAACAGATTCCTGGCTGGGAGGTGACCTCATCTCTCCAGCTGCCCCCCATAACAGCATGCCCCTTCATTTTCTTTCTCATCGCATACTTTTCAACTGTTACCTTGTTTTCCTTTCAAATGATTTCAAATGTATTGTGTCCTCATTGTTGACAGTATGTAGTTTGTCTATTAAAGTGTTTTAGCTTAATTTATCTGCTCTTAGGCTTCCTGACCATTTTTATTTTCCCCCTTCTAAAAAGTTTATATGTATACTATCTTAATTTATAAACTGGCTTTATCACATATTTAAAAAATTATTTCATTTCTTTTAAAAAAATAATGCCTTTAAAATTTCTCTTTGACATTTTAAATTGACATTTGACATTTGACATTTCTCTGTTGACATTTTAAATGTTTTTTAATTTAGGCTTTTTAATTCCAAGCTATACGTTTTACCAATATCTTAATATTTGTGATTTTTATTTCTTGTAAGTTGTAATTCCTTTCATTGTATTTATTTTATTATGAAAAATATACCTAACATAGAATTTGGCATTTTTAACCATTTTTAATTGTACAATTCAGTAGCATTAGGTACATTCACTTTGCCATGTAAGCATCGCCACCATCTGCTTTCACTTGTATGCACGAAACACCAGCTCTCTGCCCCCCTCCTCCAGTCCCCAGCAAGCACTATGCTACTTTTTGTCTCTATGATTCACTTGCTCTAGGTGCTTCATATAAATGGACCACCTGATTGTTGGCCTTTGTATTTATTTAATTCTTTCTCACTTAATGCTCAGTTACTGTTTAAATTTTCTTTTTGGATTTTTATCTAATTTCTTTGCATCCTGAATTTAACTAAAAAGTGTTTTTATAACAGAGTGACTTGCTCTGTTGTGCTGATGAGGGTCACCCCATATGGAAGGCTGGCCTTGTCCGCCCACCACTTCTCTATCAAGTTGGTACCTGTCAGTCAATCTATCCTCTTCAGGGCTGGCTTTCCAAAGTCTCTCTGGATGACATGAGACACAGATTCAAAATCCTTCCTGGGCGTTTAGCACCTTAGGTTGTCCTGATGAGACTTCCTGATGTAAGTGGGGACTCTCTTGGTTCTCATCTCTCCCCCTTTCCGTTTTCCCCAGCATTAACTTAGGCTACCCCTAATCCCTGTGGACTCCAGTTGCCAGACAAAAAATAGGACATACCCTAGTAAATTTGAATTTCACAAGAACAGTGGGTAATATTTTAGTATGTTTCAAATATAGCACAGGACTTACACTAAATCATTTATTCATTTAAAATTAAACTTCCTGGGAGTCCTATATTTTAATTTGTTAAATCTGGCAGCCCTACTGTTGACACTACCCAGAAATCTAAGTTTATGTATTTATTTAGTAATTTCCACCCCAATGTGGAGCTTGAACTCCCAACCAAGATCAAGAGTCAAAGGCTTTACCAACTGAGCCAGCCAGGTGCTCCCCACTACCCAGAATTCTAACTCGAGTTGAGTCCATAGGACTGCCATCTTTGACTCCGAAGTCCAGGAGGAGGAGGAGTATGCAACAGGGCTATTTCCCTCTGCCTTTTCTTCCAGGCTCTAAGAAAAACACACCAGATTGGGTTAATTTATGATAATTTGGTTTTACCATAGGGCAAGGGAATTACAATGTTCGTGAATGTGATCCAGATCTAGGGAGGCCTTCACCGCTTGGACAGGTTGATATGCATTCCCTGTAAGTCAGAGCTTCAGATGGACTGACTCATACCAGAGGACTCCAGAGGGCAAGTGCAGGGACTAGTCTGGCTAAGACCCTGGGGTTGGTCTGCACTCTCAGAGTTTGGTGGGACACAGGATGGGCAAGTGTTCTCTGAGGACCAGATCTGGGACATGCATGCATACCCAAGAGGCCAACATGGAGTATTCTGCTAATAATGAGCATTTCCAATTAATAATAAGTCAAGCAATTTATCATACATGTACAGGCCAGTTGTGTTTGTTCTGTGAAACTGCCTGCTTATGTTTTTATTTAGTCTCTCTTTCTATAGATTATCTTTTTAAAAAAAATGACTCATAAGAGTTCTTGATATACTTTGGATACAAATCTTTGTTGGTTACATGTGCTACAATTATCTTCTGTTTTGTGCCCTGTATTTTCAGTCTTTATTTATTATTTATAATTACCCATTCATTCATCATTCATTTATTTATGGGGGTGGAGAAGGGCAGAGGGAGAGGGAGAATCTTAAGCAGGCCCCATGCCTAGAATGGATCCTGACCCAGGGCTCTAACAAGCCCAAGATCATGATCTGAGCTGAAATGAAGAGCTGGACTCTTAACTGAGACACCCAGGTACCCCTATGGTGTCTTCCAATACAGAATTTTTTACATTTCATTAATTGAGTTATCAATCTTTTGCTGTACGGTTTGTGCTTTATTCCTTAAGACATTTTTCCTTAAGTTCTTAAGGATACTTTCCTATATTTACTTCTAAATTTTGTTTGTTTGCCCTTCACACTTGTCTAGTTTTTTCTCTCAGATTACATATGTACTCATCTATTTTAAAGAGTCAGAGGTTCTGTAGATTTGTGATGTGTAAGAAAAGCCCTACACTTCCCTGTGTATACTCACTTCTATGTCTTTAAAACATTTTTTAAAAAATTCTAGTATAATTAACATAGTGTTATTAGTTTCAGGTGTATAATATAGTAATTCAACACTTCCATACTTCATCCAGTGCTCATCATAGTAAGTGCATTCCTCAATCTCCATCACCTTCTTAACCCATCGCCCAACCCACCTCCCCTCTGGTAACCATCAATTTGTTCTCTATGGTTAAGAGATTGGTTTCTTGGTTTGGTCTTTTTTTCTGTTTGTTTCTTAAATGCCACATATGAGTGAGATCTTATGGTATTTGTCTTTTTCTGACTTATTCAGCTTAGCATTATACCCTCTAGATCCATCCACGTTGTTCCAAATGACAAGATTTCACTTTTTATGGCTGAGTAATATTCCATTGTGTGTCTGTGTGTACCACCTTTCTTATCCAGTCATCTTTTGGTGGATATTTGGATTGCTTCCATATTTTGGCTACTGCAAATAATGCTGCAGTAAACATAGGGGTGCATATATCTTTTCAAATAAGTGTTTTCATATTCTCTGGTGAATACCTAGTGCTGGAATTACTGTATCATAAGGTAATTCTATTTTTAACCTTTTGAGGAAATTCCATACTGTTAACCAGAGTGGCTGTACCAGTTTGCATTCCCACCAATAGTGCAAGATTGTTCCTTTGCTCCATAACCTTGCCAACACTTCTTTTATTTTCAATTTTAGCCATTCTGACAGATGTGAGGTGATAGCTCATTGTAGTTTTGATTTGCATTTCCCTGATCGTAAGTGATGTTGAGCATCTTTTCATGCCATCTGTTGGCCATCTGGAGGTCTTTGGAGAAGTGCCTGTTCATGTCTTCTGCCCATTTTTTATTGGACTATTTGTGGGGGGTTCTTGGCATTTAGTTGTGTAAGTTCTTTATCTATTTTGGGTACTGACCCCTTATGGGATATGTCATTTGCAAATATCTTCTCCGATCTGTAAGTTGTCTTTTTGTTTCCTTCATTGTGCAGACGCTTTTAATTCTGATGTAGTCCCAACAGTTTACTTTTGCTTGTTTTCTTCGCCTCAGGAGACATATCTAGAAAAATGCTGCTATGGCCAATGTCCGAGAAATTATAACCTGTGCTCTCTTCTAGGATTTTTATGGATTCAGGTCTCACTCATTTCCACATATTTTTTTTTTAATATTTTATTTATTTGACAGATATCACAAGTAGGCAAAAGGCAGGCAGAGAGAGAAAGGAGGAAACAGGCTCCCTGCCGAGCAGAGAGCCCGACGTGGGACTTGATCCCAGGACCCTGGAAACATGACCAGAGCCGAAGGCAGAGGCTTTAACCCACGGAGCCACCCAGGAGCCCTTTTCCACATCTTTAAGGGACTTGTGTGGCAGCTTCTTAATGCTCAGTTTTAAGCTTGTCTGTGGACTACTTTTTGGGAATTGAGGCCATGTCTACACTAAGCATGTGCACCCTTCCTACTCTCCAGCTTCCCAGAGATTGGACCACTTGTTGGGGAACAGCAACATTCTATGTTTAAGCTAAGCTACATAGTAAAATTATGATTACTTATCCTTTTATGTAGATTTTTGTTTTCTTTTCCTTGGAATTATCTTTTTATGTTGTTGTTTAGTTTTCTATATAGTTGTCACTTATTCAGCTCCACACTCTATCACATGTTTAAACAGATCCCCTAACATTAAGGTGCCTCAGGTAACTTATCAATTAAATACCCCTGAATTCTTTCCCAGAACCTCTGGGCTCCAATCTGGACTGATGACCCTTTTGTGTGCCATTTGATAAACCCTTATTGACTCAAACACTTGCTACACATTGTGTTAGCCCTGGCAAAACAAAGGGATCAGGAAGGGGTACCTGGCTGGCTCAGTCAGATCATGCAACTTTTGATCTCGGGGTTGTCAGCTTGAGCTCCACACTGGGTGTAGAGATTATTTTAAAAAAAAACAAAAAAAAAAACCCATCTTAAACAAATGAAACAAAAAACCCCCGACAAATGATCAGGCAGTGCTGACTATTGCCTCATAGAGTTACCTATTTAATGAACAATCAAGGAAACCAACCAACTCTATGCAGATTGTTTGCTATTCTTCATTATTTTCTGGGGTCCAGAGCTAGGCCTGCCTGTCAAAAGATGGCACCAAGTATGTGTCTCCTGAGTACTTCCTGCTCACCAGTTTCCTCCTTGGCCAAAGTTCTCAGCCTATAAATTAGGGATGGACAATGGGAACTATATGAACACTTTCCCACCTTTTCTCAACTGGTCCTTGTCTCATTACCTGAAGCTAGAGTAGGCATTTCTTAGTCCAGCCCCATCTGCCCCATGGCTAGTTGAGGTTCTGGACTTGGATTCTTTTTTTTTTTAAGATTTTATTTATTTATTTGACAGAGATCACAAGTAGGCAGAGAGGCAGGCAGAGACAGAGGAGGAAGCAGGCTCCCTGCTGAGCAGAGAACCCAATGTGGGGCTCGATCCCAGGACCTGGGATCATGACCCGAGCTGAAGGCAGAGGCTTAACCCACTGAGCCACCCAGGCACCCCTGGACTTAGATTCTACTGTTAAGCTGTCTTGTGTGGGGAGCAGTGGGTGAGGCTGGATGAACACTGTGATGAGAACAGGTCAGGGATCTTAGGAATATATGAATATCCTCCTAGGAGACATGTGGGACCTCAAACCCCATGCACAGCAGGAGTAAGACTACCCAGAATAAACGTGCCAGCCTCAAACCATCAAAGGAAAACAAGTCAGGGATAGAGAGTAAGAAAAACACCACACACTCAGTGAGGGAGAGAGGGGTAATTTATCCCAATGTCTAAGGAGGAGCTGGCTTGGGTTATCGAGTATTTTCTGGCCAACTACAGCTCTCTGAAAGATCTAAGAGCAGCAGACAGGGCTAGGGCTATGGACCAAGAAAATGAAAAGCCCACACCTATGTACCTGGGGCCTTATGTAATACCCTTAACATGTAGCCCAGTCATATTTGGAAGATGACTCAACCTTGGGGTTGGTAGTAAAGTTTTCTTACCTCAGGAACATCATCATGGGGAGTTTTCAGGGAGCAAGACTTATGGAGAGGAGCCAAGAGTGCCCCCTTGAGGCCAATAATGTTGGCTTTAACTGTTGATAGTGGACCCACTCCACACCACCTTCCCAACCAGAATTCAGGAGTATTTCATGAGAAACTGGGAAAGGGCTGTGTGCGAGGGTTCATGGTCAATAAAAATAAAACTGACACTGTAGGTTAAAAGCACCCAAGCTCTCCAACAGGGAAAGATGAAGACCATGTTAACAGCTCAGCTTGGCCTAACTCTCTAATGACTGGCCGGAACAATCCTTTGGGACACAAAATACATTGTGATTTATGGGCAAGACACTCCGCCTTCTTTGTACACTCGCCCACCCCACACTGCACCTGCTGATGGTCACTGAAGGCCTCTGCTGGAGGAGGGCAGCAACACAAGCTATCCTCTCAGAGAAGTGGTTGAGGAGGCTGAAGCCTAACCTCCAGGAGAAAGGAGGGCAAGTGGGTTCTCAGGCTAGCAAGAAGCAATTCCAGAATGAATCCCCATGACAGGTTGTGGCCAACGGTAATGGTCCAGCCTGGGCCTGCTTTTCCTGTACCCATGCAAGAAAAAAATAGAACAAGAGGCCCAATATCTTGCCTGGCATGGGACAAAAGCACTTACAGAGCAAGATCCTGGTATTGGGGCTCATGGAAAGCAGGAGAGCAGAGCCTGGCCACAGGCGTGGCAGCACAAGGTACTGACTCTGTGGCTTCTGCCTGATGCTCAGCCTCGACTGATGTGGGCAGCGTGGGGGGAACCATCCTGAGCACTGTGGGGGAAGAACAGGTTCCGGGAGAGGTACTAGGATTGCCTGTGAGGCCAATGCCTGGGATCTGCAGGCAGCACCTGGCCAAGGAAAACTGCAGTTGGGACAATTCTCAGGACACCTCCCCCATGCATGGCTTTGATTTTGTTCCCTACCCATGCAGGGCCCAATGGCCTGGGAACTACCATTAACATGTGAAAGCAAGTCTGTAGAACCTACTGGAGAGGCTAACAGCTTCTCCCCAGGGCATCAGTAGTAACATTCCCAAGCAGATGTGTTCTGGGGCTGGAGGCAGGGAGCTGGTGGCCAGCTGCCACCTGTGGCTTTCCAAGCCCTAAACCTAAATGCTCTGGGAAGGTGCCTGGATGACACAGCTCAGGGCCTGAAGAGAATCACACTCATCATTCCTAAGCAGGCTCCATCCTGCCCTGGTTTCTGCGCAGACCCAGGTTTCCAGACAACTATCACTTTCTGTTTGCATTCTGGATAATAACTCTGACAAGACAGAAGACAGTCATAGCATCTGAGGGCTGAAGGGAGGATACGGTTTAAGGGGTTATTAGCCCTTTTATAGGTGAACTGGCCCAGAGTGTGTAATTATCTTGTCTAGCATAAAAGGGAAAAACTAGGGAGTAAACTTCACATACCAAATGTTTTCTCTGAGTCTTCTTCATAGCCTCCTCCTGGGTAAGGAAAGGAGCCTTGGTGGCACCCTCGGAGCTGCTTGGTGGCAGAACTGCTGTTTAACTTGGCCTCTGCGGAAGGCTTTGGGGAGGCTGGGGCTTCCCTGAATTTTGAATGAGGCCGATTAGCACCTTCCCCCGTCAACTCTGGGCTTTAGCTGTCATTCTAGACTACAGGATTCATTATATGCTTTATGTACATGATTACATTTATTAACTCATGCTTTTCATAAGTGGTTATCCGGGTTATAAATGTTGGTTCTATGTGTGATGACAAAGGCTCTGAGGCTTCAGTCCTGAAGAGAGGGTGGCTGGAGGAAAATCCACCAAGGGCTAGAGGCCAATGGGGAGTTGGAATGAGGCTAAGAGGAGGCTCTCGACCCAAGGTGCCCGGTCTGCTGGGAGAGTCTGGGCTTGCCCAATAGCTACTCTAACCAGACCCCATCTCCAGAAAGCCCACGGCAGGGCTATCGTCAAGTTCTGCCATGTCTGTGAAGAAAGGCCACATTTCATTCTCACAGCCCACTCCCTTGACAGATGCTTTTAGACTGAGGCTCCCCACACACTTTAGGAGAGATATCACATAGCTCCCTGCACATCTCCAGATGGTAAAGAAATGACCCTCTGCTGCTTGCTTTACTATGATTCAATCAGAAGTTATTTATTTTCTAAAAGTATAAAAACACATACAAAAAGGGACTTACTTGTGGCTAGAATTCAGAAATGGTATCACTGTGACAAACATTCCTGTGGGCAAGGCCACTGTGGAGAAAATATTGCTCCCAAACCATTAATAATCCTAATCACCATTCTCCTCAGACTCTTTAGAAGGTTACTACTTCTAAATTAAACATAGACAAAGAGTTAAGTTTTATTAAACCAGACTCATAAAAGTAAGGATTGTGCTTCTTCATGTTGATAAAATATAATTCCAAGACTGTGAGGAAAATAATCTCCTATCAGTTCCAGGGAACTTTTCTCCCCAAGAGCTGATTGGTCACTTTCTGTGGAAGAAAAGAAAGACAGGAAAAAAGTCAGATACTCTTGCCATCAGAGGGAGACAGCCACTCCTCACCCTCTGTCGCTGAAGAGACCAGTGGGGTTCTACCCAAATCTTGTTTATCTTCCCCAGTTACAGAAACTATGGTAATTATGCAAAAAAATTCTTCCTGAAGTGTTTAAGAAAGATGATCTATATAGTTAGTATCTATTACTTCTGTACAGATACAGATCATTTATGATCCATCCATCCATCAGTTCAAACATACGAGCACAACGAGAGGCCTGGCCTGTGATGCTGACCCACTGGACAGGCCATGTGGTGCCTGGGGGCCCCCTCTTCGAAGGGCCCGGCCCAGCCCAGCTCCGGGTGTGCTCCAGAAGCAGTTCTCCAATCCCACATCGGTCTGGTATAAACACGTCTTTTGGATTCTGACTTTCAGAGTCCTCTGGTGGTGAAGTGAAGGGGTTGGGAAGGAAATGAGAACAGTGAAGGATATGGACCTTCAGGCATGGTTGCCTGCCTGGCTTCTCAAGGAATATACTGGTAGCAAGTTCCCTGGCCTTGGGAGGGTCTGGGACTTGTGGCACCACTGATTCCCCTGGGCCATGGGCTGGAAATGGTGGCAATTTTGAGGCTCTGAGTCCCCAGGCTGCCAACTCTTATGCTACACTGGGACGTTTTCCAGTTTATTTTATAAGCTCTAGAAGTATCTGACTTACCAATAAGGGGCACAGAACTACCATTTGGGACTCTAGAATGAAAAGCCAAGAATTCTGAAAGATTTGGACATTTCCACCATGACTCTTAAGTACAGAATTTGGTTTTGTTCCAAATGTATGCCTGGAGGGTGCCTTTTCTAGATTTGCCTTTCAGATTTATAGATTTGAAATCTAGTCATGGATGACATTATCTTCCAAATTCCAGGTGTGGTACAATGCATTACAAGTTTAAGTTTACTCCCCAGATATAGTTAATTCAAATAGGTCAGATGTGTTTTTCTCAACTTCTCTTTCCCCTAATAAACCTGATGGATCCTGCCCAAGGACTGACTGACCTTCTTGAAGAGCTGAGCTCGCAGGCGGTATGACTTGTATTCCAATCTCCTCTTCTCCTCGTCTCTCTTTCTCTGAACTTCTGGAAGCTGCTCATAAATCCTTAGGAATGGTGCCAGTAGGAAAACAAAAAGCACTGAGGTTACCCAACCACACAGCAACATGATTTCTTCTCCCCCATGTCCCTAAGGTCTGCTGCTCTCAGGGCATTCATATCTCAAACACAGGCCCCAGGCCTCTGTCTGGGCCTGCTTCTTGTCAGACATTTGGACACAAAGAATGATGGCTGGGTTCCTCATGATCTGGGAGGGCAGACAGATGAATAAAAACATTAAGAAATCCTGTTCAGGAATTCATAAGAATCCTAGAGGAGAACATAGACAGTAACCTCTTCGATATCAGCCCAGCAACTTCTTTCAAGATATATCTCCAAAGGCAAAGGAAACAAAAGCGAAAATGAACTTTTGGGACTTCATCAAAATCAAAAGTTGCTGCACAGCAAAGGAAACAGTCAACAAAACAAAGAGGCAACGGACGGAATGGGAGAAGATATTTGCAAATGGCAGTATAGACAAATGGTTGATATCCAGGATCTATAAAGAACTCCTCAAACTCAACACACACAAAACAGATAATCATATCAAAAAATGGGCAGAAGATATGAACAGATACTTCTCCAATGAAGACATACAAATGGCTATCAGACACATGAAAAAATGTTCATCATCACTAGCCATCAGGGAGATTCAAATTAAAACCACATTGAGATACCACCTTACACCAGTTAGAATGGCCAAAATTAGCAAGACAGGAAACAACGTGTTGGAGAGGATGTGGAGAAAGGGGAACCCTCTTACACTGTTGGTGTTGAAGAACAGTGTGGAGATTCCTTAAGAAATTAAACATAGAGCTTCCCTATAACCCTGCAATTGCACTACTGCGTATTTACCCCAAAGATACAGATGTAGTGAAAAGAAGGACCATCTGTACCCCAATGTTCATAGCAGCAATGGCCACAGTCGCCAAACTGGAAAGAACCAAGATGTCCTTCAACGGAAGAATAGATAAGGAAGATGTGGTCCATATACACTATGAAGTATTATGCCTCCATCAGAAAGGATGAATACCCAACTTTTGTCGCAACATGGACGGGACTGGAAGAGATTATGCTGAGTGAAATAAGTCAAGCAGAGAGAGTCAATTATCATATGGTTTCACTTATTTGTGGAGCATAACAAATGACATGAAGGACATAGGGTAATGGAGAGGAGAAGGGAGTTGAGGAAAATTGGAAGGGGAGGTGAACCATGAGAGACTATGGACTCTGAAAAACAATCTGAGAGTTTTGAAGGGGCGGGGGGTAGGAGGTTGGGGGAGCCAGGTGGTGGGTATTAAGGAGGGCACGTATTGCATGGAGCACTGGGTATAATGCAAAAACAATGAATTCTGTTAGGCTGAAAAGAAATTAATAAAAAAAAAAAGGAAAAGAAATCCTGCTCAGAACCATTAAAAAAAAAAAAAGAAATCTTGCAATTTGCAATGACATGGATGGAACTAGAGGGTATTATACTAAGTGAAGTAAGTCAATCATAGAAAGACAATTAACATATCATCTCACTGATATGAGGAATTTGAGAAACAAGGGAGCCGGACCAGGGCTCGATCCCAGGACCCTGAGATCATGACCCAAGCCAAAGGCAGACGTTCAACCAACTGAGCCACCCAGATGCCCCAAATTTGACTTTTTATAAAGCTTAATTTAATATGTCTTAGTATTTCATTATTTCTCACTGTATTGCATAAATTCCTAGAAAGGTGATTGTGCAGATAAAAGGATAGTGCCCCAAATAAACAATTTATTTCAAAATAGTCATATCTTATATTTTAGGTTTATTTATTTATTTTTAGGTATCTTTATTTATATAAGACAAGCCTAAGGCATGCAAATTAGAGGGAATTCTTTGTATGTTTCTTATCTGACTCATTCATACCACAAATCTGCTATTTTTCTTTCCTTTTTTAGTGCTATAAGTGAGAAACTTCTTTCACAACTAATTTTCTCATAACAAAAATTTTAACTTGAGCATATGTCTTTATTCCAGGGACAAACCAGAGCTCCTAATCAGTTGGTGGCCTTACTTATACTTTCGTAATTACTCTTATTCTTTTTAGCCTTACCGTTTAGACCTCTGAATCATTTCCTTCTTCCCAATAGGCCTGTTCTTTCGGGCATCCAGGAAGCCTAAGCATGAGAAGAAGGGGTTTTCAGGAGATAGCATCTTAATAGGGAAGGGTGTGTTGCTCAAAAGCTGTGAGAGGGAGCTGCTGGGACCTGATGCCCCTACCTTGAGCTGACAGTACTGGGTGGTGAGCAGTGGCCAAGGCTAAGGCCAAGGTTAGACTATGGGGGCTATGATAGCAGGCTCCTGAAGACACAACATGCTGTGGCACAGACTAGGGAGTGTGAACAGAAACACTGGCCAGTTTATAGGTAAGGCTGTGATGAAAGCATTAGGTCGCACTTGTAGTTTTCACAGAGCACATATATTATTTTCTGGAGATCTTACATCTAGCAGAATTGTTAGGAGTGCAGAGTCTAAAGCGAGCCCATCAGGGTTCAAATCCCAGCTTATCAGGTGTATACTCTTGGACAGAGGACTTAAGCTCTCGTTGTCTGTTTTCCCATTTGTAAACCAGGGTTATTAATAGTATCTATCTCAGGGAGGTGTTACAAGCATTACATAAGAACAGTGTCTGGGCAAAACATGTGAGGGTTACATATCATCATCATCATCATCATCGTCATCACAACCCCCCCACCCCCATGAAGTTGGCAATCCTGGAACTTGCTCACGGACCCACAGCTGGCTTATAAAAATACCATTCTCACTGTACACTCTGGTTTCGGAGATGCAGTGACAGGGCAGGAGGACCTGGGGCTTTTGTGGATCATGAGAGCGCTGAGTGCCACATGGGGCAGGTTTTGCTGCCCAGGGAGAGTGGAGACTCAGCAAGCTAAGAGTCCCTTTCTATCCCTGTTAACTGGGCTGGCACGGAGACACGCTCCCCGGGAGGCAGGGGGAAGCAGCCATGATAGGAAAGCGAAGAGGCAGAGGGTACCTCTTTTCAGAAGCGGGCGCACAGGGTCCCGGCCCTGCCGTTCTCTCACGGTGTTGAACAGGGCCTCCCGCTCGCTCTGTAACATGTTCTGCAGCTTCCTCTCCTGGACTATCAGCTTCAGACGCTTTATCCGCTCCCCAGAGCGGGAGATGAAGTCAGGTCTGTGAAACTGAAGGGATTCCTGAGGGGGAGAAAAGGATCCCTGACCTCACATGAATGATGCAGTCTGTTCTCTAACGGCTTGCAAAAAAGCCGGCCCCACAGTGGTTTGAAGAGCCTGTTTCTACAGTGCAGAAACTATGTAGAGCCGAAGAATAATCTAACAACTCCTGGGGGGCGGGGGGGGGGTGGCGGCAGGCCATCGGAGGTGTCAAAGAGTGCCTCTGCAGCAAGCCGAGAACTACGACCTTGGCAACTGTAACTCTTCTAGATGTCACTCAGCCCACTGTGCTATTTTAAATTTCCCTTCCAACAAATACATTATTAAATGACATTTCTTTCAGCTCCCAAGGTACATGTAAAGAAAGGACTTTGTGCCTTTTCAATCCCGTGCTAAGTAGGCACAGGAGTTCTGTAAACGGAGGAACACATGTAAGGCTGACAACAGTATCAGGCCTCCGGGGCGCGCCACGTGCAGGAACCCATGAACCCCGTGAGCAGCAGCATTACAACACCCTCCCTTCCCTTGCCTTGTCCCCAGGTGCAGGGGGCAACACCCAGACTGCAACGGTTGACAGTAAGGCAGCCTCTGATTAACGATGAGAGTAGGAACAGCTGAACTGCGGGAGCAGGTGGCTAGAAATGAGGGTGACATGACTGATCTTCAGAAGGCCAAGTCACAGTCTTAGCTTCTTTGTATGTCCCCCTTTGACCCCAGAGCTAAAATTAACTCAGTGTCACTGCACCTGTAGCGTTGCTCTCACAAACGGCTTCGGTGGCTCTCTGCCTGGGCCTGCTAGTGCCCCGTGGCTGTCCATGTGCTGTCCCTGCCAGTTCTGTTCCCGCAGCGGTTCCCTCCACGGTTTGGTGTTGGTTATTGGGGCAAACCAGCAGATACCAGGGCCATGATGCTTGGGCAGGTTTTCCTTAGGACCGGACTTCACATTTTCCATGGGAACAAACCATGAAACTCCTACGGGAAATATTTTAAAAAAGAAAAGAGATTTCCCATTGTGCTCATCAAAGATATGTGTGTAATATAGGCTCTCGGGGGCTCAGCTGTCAGATGCCCTGGAGTTGGCTAAACTACCAGCATGACTGTAATTTTAGTACTAGAAGATGTGCCAAGGTATTGTTTGGGGAGATGGGGTCAACAGAGTCATTTAGAAATAAAGAATCTTAGCATTGTGAGAGACTGGAAATTCATTAGTTCTTTGGCTACGAAACTGGAATTAGAAACTGACCTTCGCAAAAGCTGTGCTTGTTCTTCCTTAACTTTTTGTCCCCAAGATAGTTGGCAAGAAGTCTTTTCTCTGCT
Organism: Mustela erminea; assembly: GCF_009829155.1. NCBI lineage: Eukaryota > Metazoa > Chordata > Mammalia > Carnivora > Mustelidae > Mustela > Mustela erminea. The sequence goes on along the minus strand of NC_045620.1, from coordinate 91,403,135 downwards.
ATTTTTTCTTCTGACCAAGAAGTCACATCACTGTCCTCTTCTATTCTAGCCTCGCTAGAACTTGGAGTTGGGAAAGTCATCCCCACATCTCGAGTGTGTTTTTTGACACCATTCACAATCTCCAAGTTACCTGAGGAAAAAGATCCACAGATATTCTGGGAGTAGCCTTGAGACTTAGTTGACATGTGTATTCAATTCAGTAAATGAAAACTGTAAGCCTTCAAAAATGCAGGCCTCCTCTGGGTGGTGTGGAGGGGTGAGTGTGAGAGAGACAGAGAGGAGGGGAGGGAGAAAAAGAAAGGGAAGAAGGCAAGGAAGAAAGAAAGAAGGTTTTTACTTCTAAGTCAATTTAGATATTAGAGGGAAAAAAAACAACTAACGTGGATTCAATGGATAAAGGTTTCAGTTCTTTTTTTTTTTAAAGATTTATTTTAATTTATTTATTTGACAAAGATAGATAGATAGAGAGAGAGAGAGAGAGAAAGAGAGAAAGAGTGTGCATGCATAAGTAGGGGGAGTGGGAGAGGGAGAAGCAGGCTACCCAGTGAGCAGGGAGCCCAATGTGGGACTCAATCCCAGGACCCTGAGATAATGACTGAGCTGAAGGCAGACACTTAATTGACTGAGTCACCAAGGGGCCCAGGATTTCAGTTCTGATCCCAAGTGAGGAAGATAGCTAATGCTTATTGTCCTACTGGCAGTCACCCAGGTAAGGAAGAGGCTGACAGATACTAAGTCAAGACTTGAGGGGAAAAAAAAAAAACAACACAAGGGCAACGTTTATTTTTGTTGGATAAAATCAGAAGATATAGAAAAAAAGTGAAAAGCCTCCTTCACATTCCTGCTTTCTATCATTCAGTTTGTAACCCCATGGTTCCAGAGAATTTTTTGCACACATTCAAGCAACTATCTTCCTTTATTTTTAAAGTACTTTGCTTTTCCTTTTTAATTATCAGTGTTGGAGATCTTGTCATCTTAGTAGAGAGAGAGTGTCCTCACACTATGCTTCATGATATGGACATATGATAATCTATTTAAGCAGCTGGCTATTGATGGATATCTAAGTTGATTTAAATTTTCGGCTATAATAAACACTACTTCAGGGGCGCCTGTGTGGCTCAGTGGGTTAAGCCTCTGCCTTCGGCTCAGGTCATGATCCCAGGGTCCTGGGATCGAGCTCTGTATCGGGCTCTCTGCTCAGCAGGGAGCCTGCTTCCTCCTCTCTTTCTGCCTGCTTGTGATCTCTGTCAAATAAATAAATAAAATCTGAAAAAACAAACAAACAAACAAACAAAAACAAACCCTCTACTTCAATGATTAATTCTGTACACTTGTCATTTTGCACATAGGCAAAACATACCTATAGGCTAAATTCCAAAAGTAAAAGTACCAGGTCAAAGTAATTTTGATTGAAACTGCCAAATTGTCTGTAGGATTGTATTCCCAACCAGAACGTATGAGTACCTATTTCTTTACACTTGTGCCCACAAACTTACTACCAGACCTAGATTTCTGCCAGTCTGATAGACGAAAAATGGGATTTGAGTATAGTTTTAATTTTCATTTTGTTTTGAGGCTGAGTATCTTAACATATGTTAAAGATCTACTGGTATTTTAATGGAAATGTTTAAACTCAGGTAATTTACCTGCTTGTATGCTCTTGTTTAACATTTGTACATTTTGCTTGTTGCCAAAGGTAGAGCTTGAGCTCCAGAAACTACTGGTAGAAGATGAAACAGAATCAGAAGAAATCACATGGTCTGGCACCTGGAAAAACAAAGAGGAGACCCTGTTACTACCTGCAGTCAATCGTACAGTCACCCACAGGATAAGAAAACATACAAGTTACCAAGAGCACTTTTTCACTGGATTCCATTTGTTGAGATCAAGTGGCCAGGAAGCTTGTGACAATGGGAATATTTTCCAGCACCGTTTATAAATGGGAGAGGAAAGCTGCTGCTATTGGATAAGGGCTTGAGCTCTTTTTTTTTTTTTTTAATATTTCATTTATTTATTTGTCAGGGAGAGGGGGAGAGAGAGAGACAGAGAGAGAGACAGAGAGAGAGAGCACACAAGCAGGCAGAGAGGCTGGCAGAGGCAGAGGGAGAAGCAGGCTCCCTGTCGAGCAAGGAGCCCATGTGGGACTTGATTCCAGGACTCTAGGATCATGACCCGAGCCGAAGGCAGTGCCTTAACCCACTGAGCCACCTAGGCGTCCCAGGGCTTGAGCTGTTTTAAGAAGGGAAGACATGTTGCTAACTGAACATAATAAATGAATAAACAGGTAATAAAACAATGACTCTGAAAACTCAAAAAAAACACAAAAACCAAGATAAAGAAAAAGAAGGGAAGACATCAAGACTGAGTATGTTCATGGGACTTGAAAAAACTGAGAAGATGCTAGCCAAAGATTAGGGTGGTGGGTCTTCAGAATGAAATTCTGGTGAGAGATAAAGAGGGCTAGGAATGACTAAAGGTGGTGGGGGGAGGTGCAGAGGGTGCTCTCTAGTAAGATCAGACTCAGAAACTTACACACAGGTAAATGCAAAGAGGTTGAAAGGCCCATGAGAAGCCCCAAGGGACTAGAGTATTACAAAATTATTAAAGAACCCAAAAGGGCTTTATAATTATGTTCAGAGCAATTAAGAGCAAGAAGGACAACTTCATGGATTGAAGTTGATGGTGGAATGTTAAGTGAAAGACAAAAAGATGATCAAAATATAGTATGAAACATTATTTCTAAACTTGTTCATTACAACAATCTCCTGGGGGATAAGGGTCCTAACCCAGGACAATGATGTGGCATCTCTAGGTGAGGGTATGGGCATTTATATTTTTTATAAATGCCAGGTACTTGTCTACTTAAGCAAGTTTGGTAAAGGTGAACTGAGGCCAAGTTAGGAAGGAAACTAAGAATGTTCGCTGCCTGAACTAGATAAACTATATTCCAGGGCCCTCAGGAAACTGAAATAGTTTCCTTTTAGAAACTTGATATCTGGAGACAAGAAATGTTTTAACTTTCAAAAGATAGGCATTGCAAACTGGATTTAACAATGACGACACGTAAAATTCTAGAATGGATCACCAATGTAATAATCTGCAAGCATTTGGAGGCAAAGGAAAGATGAGCACATTTCAGCTAGTGCTCAGGAAGGCAGGCAGAATAAGCCCTGCCAGGTTAGCCTGGTTTCTTCTGGTAGATATGGTCACTAACAGGTCAGCTGAAAGAACTGTGTAGTTGAGTACAATTAGATTTCAATAAAATGACAAAACTTCTCATGACATCTTTGAGGGCAAGATGGGAGTTATGTGGGTTAAATGATAAAATAAGTTGGTAGAACTATAACTGGTTGAACCACCTTACCAAACATTATTAACAAAGAGAGGCCTTTTATGAGTGTATTTCTTGGATCCAACAGCAAGTATTTATTAAGCACTAAACACTAAGTGTCCAGTTACTTGGTTTGCTCTGGCTATTCCTTTTCAACATTTCATATATGTGACTTGGAGATATGGGAAGCAGGTGATTTCTCATATGATCCCTATCTGGGAGGGCCTAAATGACTGTCAAGATCCAAAATAATAAACAGGAATTATGCTAAATCAAACAAGGGGTAATTGTAAAGCCCTACATGTTAGGCGGGGGCGGGGGAATGGTGATAACTTTGACACAGTAGAAAAAGCTCTGTGTCTGGAGTCCCAAGACTTAAGTCAGTCTCAGATCCTCCCTTCACTAGTTGTCTGTACCCAAGAACACAGAATAGATGTATATATTTGGGTTTTTTTTTAGTTCTTCTCGATATATATAAAAAAATATATATTTTATTTATTTGAAGAGGAAGGGGAGAGAGAGTGTGTGCACAAGCATGGGGTAGGGGTAGAGGGAAAAGCAGACTCCCCGCTGAGCATGGAGCCTGACCCAGGACCCTGAGATCATGACCTGAGCTGAAAGCAAGAGGCAGATGCTTAACTGACTGAGCTACCCAGGTGCCCCACTCCAAATCAACCGTTATTTCTATATTCTAGCAATAAACAGTCTGAAAATAAAATTAAGAAAACAATTCCATTCAAAACAGCATTAAAAGAATGGAATATTCAGGAATAAAGTTAACAACAGAAGTGCAAGGCTTGCAGGACTGAAAAATGCAAAATATTGGTGCGAAGAAACTCAAGATCTAAATACATACTGAGACATTCCAACATACGTAATTTAAAAATGGGCTTAAAGGGCGCCTGATGGCTCACTCGGTTGAACATCTGACTCTTGACTGCAGCTCAGGTCATGATCTCAGAGTCCTGAGATGATCCCTGTGTCAGGCTCTGCTCTGGGCGTGGAGCTGCTAAGATTCTCTCTTCTTCCTCGGCTCCACCCCCCTGTTCTATGGTATATAAATTTATACTTCAATAAAGCTATTTTAGGGGCGCCTGGGTGGCTCAGTGGGTTAAAGCCTCTGCCTTCGGCTCGGGTCATGATCTCAGGGTCCTGGGATCGAGGCCCCGCATCGGGCTCTCTGCTCAGCGGGAAGCCTGCTTCTACCTCTCTCTCTCTGCTGCCTCTCTGCCTACTTGTGATCTCTATCTGTCAAATGAATAAATAAAATCTTAAAAAAAAAAAAAGCTATTTTAAAAATCTCTGTGAAGATGTGCAAGAACTAATGACACTGAGTTGCTCTGGAAAGGAGCGCTATGTGCCTGGGGAACAGGAGTGGGAAGGACGTCCTGTATCAAATACTCTTTTTATACATTTCAAGTTTTGTACGATGTGGTTGAACTCCCATTTAAGAAGTGAAAATATCTGCCTCTAGCCTGCCACTCTGTCTGCCTGTGCTTGCGCTCTGTATCTCTCTCTCTAACAAATAAATAAAATCTTTAAAAAAACAAACAAAACAAAAACAAAAACAAAAACAAAAACATACAGGAAGAGTGCCGCTAAAGAGGCTTTGTGGCTCTGGTGAGCTCAACAGAAGGAAAACGTATGTTAGGCCAAAGAAATGTTCCAGCCACCAAAGGGAAGGTGATAAATCCGCTGTCAACAATGCTCTCACCATCTGAAGCACAACACACTTAGTTCGGAGATATGTTTAAAAATAAGGTACCGGCAAACTTAATAGACCCAGGAAAGCTGCCAGTTTCTAGGAAAGGGGAGCAGACAGCCTGCCCTGTGAAAAATGGTTCCGAGTGAAGACCTGAGAGGAAACACTTCCAGGAAGGAAGTGGGAACCCCAACAGGAAGACCGGACCTACTTCCTACGCCTTTTGAAAGCAAAGCTGGGACAGAGCTTTGCCAGGGAGTGCAATGACTGCAGATCTTGGATCTCTAGAGGGTAAGACCTTTGATAACAGAGCCTCAGACACACGAATGAGCTGCCCGTGCACAGAGAGGCAATGGTGGGGCTCTGCAAGCAGAGCCTTGAGGGCCTCGTGGTGCACACGCAGTGGAAATGACGATCGCTTCCAAGCCCGAGTCCCCTGAACATCCCAGGGGCACAGCCAGTCAGGGTATGCACCACTGGGGGTGAAAAACAGATGTCTACATCTGATTTCAAGGAGGGGCTTTGGGGTGTGTGTTTCTGTTTCTAGTTCGAATCTCTTTCGGATAATTCTTGCCTATAAAATGTCACAAACATTTTTAAAATAGAAAAAAGTCTAAAAATTCCTTCATAATAAAATATATTTAGTTAGCTGTCTAGGATGGTGAAAACCCAAAGGACAGACAAAGACAAGGGTTTTCAAGGATGTGCAGAAGCTGGAGCCCTCACATTCTGCTGGTGGAAATGCAAAATGGTGACAGTACTTTGGGTAACAGTGGGCAGTTCCTTAGATGGTTTAATGTGGAGTTAGCATACGCTCCTGCATATATCTGCTCCCAGGCATCTGCCCAAAGAAATGAGTACATACATCCACACAAAACTTGGAAGGACTGTTCCCAGCAGACTTAAGAATAGCCAAAAAGTAGAAGAAATCCAAGCATCTGCTGACCGCTGAGTGGATAAATAAACTATGTAATGGAATATTATTTGGCAATTAAAAGGAATGAACACACTGCTACAAAGTAGATGAACCTTGAAAACATTAAGTGAGAGAAGCTAGTCACAAAAGATCACGTACTGCAGGATTCCATGTATACGAAATGTTCAGAAGCAGAAAATCCACAGAAACAGGAAGTAGATTAATAACCACAGCCCGGGGCTGGGGCAGGGGTGAGAAGCTGCAGAAATGCAGAGGGACTTTGCTAATGTGTACAGGGTGTTTTCTGTTTGTTTGTTTTGTTTTAAAGACTTTATTTATTTATGACGGAGAAACAGCAAAAGAGGGAACACAAGCAGGAGGAGTGGGAGAGGGAGAAGCAGGCTCCCTGCTGAGCAGAGAGCCTGATGTTGGGCTCAATCCCAGAACCCTGGGATCATGACCTGAGCTGAAGGCAGACGTTTAACAACTGAACCACCAAGTACTGGGTGTTTTTAGGGGGCATGGGAAATGTTTAATATTAGATTGGGGGGATGGTTGCACAACTCTGTGAATAATATTAAAATCCATTAAACTACACATTTTAGGTGAATTTTATGGTATGTGAAAAATCTCAAAAAAGCTGTAAAAATGTGTTTATTCATTATGCAAACAAATAATGGAGGTAATGAAGACTTATTTGGAGAATAAAACTTATGTTCTGTGGTCCTACATCTCCTGTTAAGTGAAATAAGAATAGTGGAAGCGGACCAAAGTGTCATTTTCATATAATAAAGCATGAACAATCCCAACAAAAACTTGGGCCCTGGATGTTGTTGGTATGACATAGCACTATCCACACTGTGACGAGGGCCGGCGCAAACTGTCAGAATCGTGCAGTGATGCCAGGATGACAGCCACAGTGTCATAAAAATCATCACAATGCATAGGCCTCACTGGGTCTGACAATCTGTGCTGATGCCCCACCAAGAGACATCACATCAGTTCTGCCGCATTCATTTATGGATGCTGTTGGTAAACCAAAACAGTCACTCCTTTAGTCCATGGGAGAGTCTCAGGCATCTCCTAGGATAATCTCATCATCCCTTAGGGCCTCGGTGTGAATCAGCTCACTCAGACTTCTGCAATGAGGCTTACATGAAAAGATTTAAGTGACTACACATCAGCTGACATCATCAGCCATCATGGTTTCACGTTTTCTATTGCAGGGATTCTTGAAAAAAGACAAATGCTGGTGGGCTGGCTGGCTGCGGTTTTAATTTCTAGTATTATGATAGCAAACTCACCTGCCAATGTCTTATTCCACAATGGAAAAGAAAAAAAAATAACTCCTACCATCTCAGGCTTTTTCAGTACTGTTCAGTTTAATTAAAATCTAGGTCAGACTCAATTCCCACATTTACTGAGCAGAGATACCTTCAGATAGACCCACCCCCCAAAAGCTTTTCAATTAAAAGTTACTTTTTTTAGGTAGAAATTGGGCTGAGGAAAATATATCTAACATAGGAAAAAGGTCATGTTTCCTTACATGAGCCTATATAGCTCTTCTTCATATAAGAAATGTGTTATTGCTACATTCTGCCAGTCAGATGCCTGCCTGGGAGATGCTTTTCTTTCAGAGCAATGTGTTTATGCTAGTTCATTTATAACCACTGAAGTTTAGGATCAGAGATATACAATGATAAGACAATGTCAAAATAGGAACCAAAGGACAGTCTTTTCTTGTGAAGAGTTTTAGGTATATGTAGATCACATGTCAACTGTAGCTTCAATAATAAAATTTACTAACCAGTAAAGGTGACACAATCACAAACTGTCTAAAACACAAAATTTTGATATAGATTGTATGGACAGTAGTCCTTTGATATAAATTTATTGATCAGAAACCCGATTCTATCACAAAGTTTTATATAAGAAATTGGTACAGATTAAAGCTTATAGAAGCAGGAACTCAAGTGATAACTGCTTGTTATTCACCTTTTAAAGAAGCAGAACTGGATATTTTTTTCTGCAAGTCTGGTAGGTAAGAACTATGAAAAGCCCTTCTCAAAACATTAAAAAGGCATTATGCCTGCATAATAGTTCCTTAGAAAATTTTTTCATTAATCTTCTTTCAGACTAGAAGACTTATTTCAATTATGTATTACTTTATTGAACTTGTTCAAATATACAATTTCCCTCTAAATATAGATTTAGTCACACCCCATAACTTTTGGATTTTGTGCCTTTTCTGTCTATAATGAAAAAAAAAGTGTATTTTTCCATTTTTAGTCCTTCTGTAACAAAAAGGATTAGAATGAGGTTTTAAAATTTTTATCTTCTTAAAGAAAAAAATTATAACTATTAAATTCCAACTTTATTGCATTGTGGTTAGAAAATACAAGCTTAGTTATAAATCGTCTACTTTGGGGATTTGTTGACATTTTGCCTAAGTACAATTAATTTCTGTTAAATATTCCCATGGGCATCTGGTACTAGTGCTGTGTTTTTGGAATAAAGTTTTATATAGATATTTTAAATCAATCTTAATATTGCTAGCAAAATCTTCCATTACTTTTGTCTGTTACAAGTTAAAATCTGAAAAAAATCAATTAAAGTAGCTTATTCTTGCACTTTTCACATTCTCTATTTTAACTGCATCTGGATGAATGGAAAATGAATGCATTCTGGTTGAAAGCACAACAGTAATTTTAGAAGTCTCAGACTCTTCCCTCCTTTTTGACAATTACAGTGGGGATAGTGTAAATAGATTCTCAAGTAACATTAAACTAAAAATGAAAAGAAAAGGGGGTGCCTTGGCACAGTGTGTTAAGTGTCTGATTCTTGATTTTGGCTCAGGTCATCTAAGGGTTGTGAGATAAGCCCTACATGGGGCTCCACACTGGGCGTTGGAGCCTGCTTAAGATTCTCTCTCCCTTTCTATCTGCACCCTACTTCCCCATTTGTGCACACATGCACATGCTCTCTCTCTCTCTCGAAAACCAACCAACCAACCAACCAATCAAACCTTGGTATAGAAATTTTTATTTCTAATCCTCTGGCCAACTAGAAATTACTGGCAGAAAGTGGAAATGTAGGAATTTGCATGCATTGCAGTTAGGAAATGGACTAGAAAGCGGTTTGGTACGAATGTGGGAAACTTATATAGCTTACGATCTAAGAATTTCACTTCTGGATATATATGCCAAAGACAGTTTCACACAGATCTAATGAGGGGTATGGACAAGGGTGTGCACTCCCACTGTCTGTGGTGACGAGTGCTGACAGCAACCTGTGTTGCTTCATACAGGGACAGTATGTTGGTGAACTGGTAGATGCACTCAATGGAATACTATGTGATGATCAGAAACCTGGTTCTATATACATGTTTAGCAATGTAGATAGATGTTAAAAAAGCACAATGCTTACTAAAAATTAAAAGAAAAACACCTTATACCTTTTATATAAATTGAAAACACACATACAGAATACATACAGAATATAAATTTTGTGAGATTTCTTGTAAGCTGAAAGGTATCTGCATAATAAGACCAATTGCCTATGGAAAATGAGAAATGAGGATGTAAAATGGGATAAAATTTTCAAGAGAGGCCATGAAACCTAGGAGCACATTTAACTCAACCACTCAGCACCCCAAGTTAAATTTTTTTTTAACTTCATCTTAGCATAGAAACTGTTTGTAATACCTTTCCACCCCTATTCTTTCACTCTGCTTCTAGAAGGATTTATTATGACTAGATTGGGGATACAAACAGTTATTTTAGGCAGAAGCTAGAACACAATGTGAAGCTTGAGAATCCCCTTTTCCAGCTCATAACTAACATTCTGTGTTTGATCAGCCTGGCTTACCTAACTTTTTTATTAATGTCAAACAAAACGACTTTTGTTGGTATCTTATTAGAAAATGCATGCTTCTTGTAAAAAAAAAATCAAAGACACATTATAAAGGAAAAAGATTATGAACCCCATAATTTTAAGATAATTTGTTAATATTTGTTCCAGTCATATACATAGATGCATATATAACATATATGGCTTGACATCTTGCTTTTTATCTCTTAGCATTTAATGACATTTATCTCTTGGGTTCCAAGATACTGCTTTTGATTGTTGTTTCCTTCCATACTGGAGTGTGAGTATGGACTGTTATGAAATCAGCTTGTTTTATAAAAATCTAAGACTCACTGGTAAACATTTACTAACTATCACTAAAGCTCTCATTTTATTCTCTAGTGGAGGCCTCTTTGTTTGGTAGTTTTGTGTTGTTCATCTGCCAGCTGCTGGAAACATGGGCAATTGAAGATAATGAGAGGTCAAAACCAGAAATAATTCATCTTCAGCTGTTTCAATAAAAAGTGATTCAATTTGACTATTCTTTTTTTTGTATGGACAGTAGTAAACTACTACTCTTCTTAGACTAGCACACAACCAGATACTGAGAAAAATAAAAACGGGGAAAGGAGGGAAAAAGAAAGAGAGCAGAGAAGGGAAGAGGGAGGGCGTTGTGTGCTCACAGAGACAAACAGAGCAGGGACGTGACAGAAAGGGCAGAAGAGGGGAATAACCCAGACAAGCAAAAGAAATCCAGCAGAGACAGCATGGGAGCGGGAGGAGGAGAGCGCAAGTGTCCGAAAAGCAGGTGCACAGAGACAGAAAGAAACAACAGAGGAGCCGACGGAGTGGATAGATACAGTAGAGAGAGGGAAACGGGAACTGCACAGACTGAGGAGAGACAGCACAGACACAGGGAGAGAGGCACAGAAAGGGATGTGTCATCAAAGGAAGGGGAACGGGACGAGCAGGCGGCTGCTGTTATCCACTTATATTGGCTCTTAAACCCTCATATGTCTAAAGAGTTAAGAAATGTCCTGGGCGTACAGGTTTAGGGGAAAAAAAAACATTAGCAAATCTAAGGAAACATGGGTTAAAAGACGAGACAGGCAGCTCATAAAAGAATAAATATAAATGGTCAGTAAACACATAAAGACAAAAACTCAGCAGGTGTGGTTAAAGAAGTATGAACAGAATAAACAACCATATTTACGACTTATTGGGGCAAATATTAACAAGAATCCTACCAGAAGGCTATTGACCAAGTTATAATTTTTTCATTACTGGTGAACAAATAATAATTCAACATTAAGGAGAACACCTTAGCAGTGTAATTAAACACTTTTAATTCCCAGAAATTCCATGTTTAGAAGTGTATCTAGAGGAAACAGAAAAATTCATAAAGATATAACAAGACTACTCATCAAAGTGCAGATTATGATGAAAATTCAAAAAGGGCACCTGGGTGTCTCAGTCAGTAAAGTGGCTGCCTTGGGCTCAGGTCATGATCCCAGGGTCCTGGGACTGAGTCCTGAATTGGGTTCTCTAATCAGCAGGGAGCCTGCTTCTCCCCCTACCTATTCCCTCTGCTCCTGCTCTCTCACATAAATACATAAAATCTTTTAAAAAATTCAAAACAAATTAAATACCTGCCATTAGGGAAGTAATGAGATAAATATTATACTTATATAATGGAACCCATAAAGCCATTAAAAATGACTACATATCCTAAATTTATTAAAAATAATTTAAAATAAACAATAAAAAGATGTCTATGATATATTAAGCATAGAGCAAGAAAACAATATATATGGTATGATTTCATTTTTTGACTATTGTTTCTCTCTACATTGCCTGGTAGGCAAGTCCTCCACACTCTGTGATGAGGAAAGACATAAGCATGGTTCTAGTTGAGAGGAAGGAATCTATAGAAAAGGAAGAAACTGAATATGAGAGCGAAAGAGAAACACTGTAGAAAAGAGATGAATGGATTTTAGAAAATATGACAGCACAGAGATACTCTTAATGAATCTCTTCTTCCATAACTGAAAGATACAAACAAAAAGTGAAAAGAATATTCAGAAGCTAGGGAAAACCCTCAACTCATACCACAAAATTGCAGAAACACTGGAGAAAAAGACCAAATTTAAGGAGCCATCACAAAGCTCTTCCAACACAAAGGATCATGAAGAAGGGTAAAAGGAGAATCAATTAAATTAAAATGCTACACTGATACCTCAGAGAAGGACTGAGGCAACAAGTGGCTCAGAAGAAAAATATTCCAACTGGAGATACGTCTTAGTGAAAAAAATAGCACCTTCTCCCATAGCCAGAATGACTTACTATATACCCTCTTTTGGCCAAGAAGTCAGAAAAAGATCTGGGAAATAATCTCTTCAGTATAAATACCTTAGTTGCATTACTAACACTTGCTAGAAAAAGATAAGGCCCTAGCCATATCACTGCCTACATGACAATGCCATGAAAACAGTCACCAGCTGACCCTAAAACAGTACAATAACAAAACTCCAAGGGCATATCCCATAGAATTAAATACTTTCGTTATTTCCACACTTGGTAAGGTGGTCCACCGTTTCTGACTTTCCTAACAATGGAAAGAAAATGTTACCTGCTGTAGCTGGGCAGAGTCCTAGATAATTACCTACTATCGATCTCCCTGACTTTCCCCAAATCTGAGGGGCAAAAGAAATATAAGAAATACACAATTAGCCTTCCATTTCATGTCCTGGGAAGAGGATTCAAAGCAGTATCTTACAAACAGGTAATAAAACAGTATCAAGAATTCAACCACATTCTTTGTGGGCAAATAAATGGTTTCCACACAACTGTTCAGAGACAAAGACAAGCAGTCTGAAGACAAAGACAAAGATAATACATAAATATTTTCTAGCATTAAAGCAGAAGGAAGGGAAAAAAAAGATAATTTATTTTGCAAGAAGCTTTACCCATTTCAGCCAATAAATAATTTGTACTCTCACTCTAGAGAAAATTAAAAAGGTCATGGACCTAATGAAATAGATCCAAGATAAACTAAGGCAATATAAGATTAAAAGGCAGTTGACAAAATTAATACAACTTATCAAAAAAATTGTAAGTATATTCTCTGTTTTGGGAGAACCAAAAGCAGTCACTTAAAAAAAAAAAAAAACCAGAACTGAGGACAAAAATAATAGCATCATACCACTGCAATAGAAGACAGACATTTTATTAAAAAAAAAAGAAAACTTAGCCAGTGGGGTAGATTAGATTGAAAAAGTCTCCTAAAATGCAAAGCAGAAACATAAATAGACATACTTCCCAAGAAGAGTTATGGATAGCCCACAGACACATGAAAAGACCCACATTGCCATTTGCAACACCACTGATCATTAGGGAAATGCAAATCAAAGCTACAAAGAGAGATCACCCCATATGTGTCAGAATGGCTAAAAACAACACAAGAAACAATAGGTGGTGAAGATGCAGAGAAAGAGGAACCCTCCTGCACTGTTGGTGGGAATACAAACTGACGCAGCCACTGTTGAAAACAGTATGGAGGCTCCTCAAAGTTAAAAAAGAACTACCCTAAGATCCAGTAATTGCACTACTGGGTATTTAACCCCTAAAATATAAAAACACAAATTCAAGAGAATACATGCACCTCAATGTTTATACCAGCATTATCAACAATAGCCAAATTATGGAAACAGCCCAAGTGTCCCCTGACTGAAGAATGGATAAAGAACGTGTGTGTATAACAGAATATTACTCAACCATGAAAAAGATTGAAACTTTGCTATTTACAATGACATGGGTGGACTGGGAGAGTTATGCTAAGTGAAATAAGTCAGTCAGAGAGAGACAAAATCCATTCACATGTGGAATTTAAGAAACACAACACATGAGCAAAGGGGTAAAAAAAAGAGAGGTACACCAAGGAACAGACTGTAAAACTATACAGAAACTACAGAGAACAAACTGATGGTTATAAGAGGGAGGCGGCTGGTGGGGATAGGTTAAATGGGTGATGGGGATTAAGGAGGGAACTTGCTGTGATGAGCACTGGGTGAAGTACAGAAGTGCTGAATCACTATATTGTATACCTGAAACTAATATTACACTGTAGTTTAACTAAAATATAAATAAAAACTTAAAAAAAAAGTGGGATGCCTGGAATGTCTGCCCTTGGCCCAAGTAGTGTTCCCAAAGTCCTGAGATCCAGTCCTGCATTGGGCTCTTTGCTCAGTGGGGAATCTGCTTCTCCCCCTGCTTGTTCTTCTCCCTCTCTCTGTGACAAATAAATAAAATCTTTAAAAAATTAAAAAGAATAAAGAAATATAACACAGTAATAAAACACAAATAACCCAATTTAAAAACCCAAATAGTCCTTTTTTTAAAGATCTGAATAGACATTTCTCTAAAAAGATATAAAAAGGCCAGTAAGTATAAGAAAAGATGTTCAAAAAACCAAGTCATTATGGAAATGCAAATTAAAACCACAATGAGAGGACGCCTGGGTGGCTCAGTTGGTTGGACGACTGCCTTCGGCTCAGGTCATGATCCCGGAGTCCCGGGATCGAGTCCCGCATCGGGCTCCCAGCTCCATGGGGAGTCTGCTTCGCGCTCTGACCTTCTCCTCGCTCATGCTCTCTCTCACTGTTTCTCTCTCAAATAAATAAATAAAATCTTAAAAAAAAAAAAACCACAATGAGATACCATTCATAGTCATTAGGATGGTTATAATTAAATGACAGACAATAAAAAATGTTGACTAGGATGTACAGAAACTGGAATGTGATCCTGGTGGGAATGTAAAATGGTGCAGTCACTCAGAAGATTAAACAGGGAGCTACCATATTGTCCAACAATTCTATTACTAAGTATATATCTAAGAACATTGAAAAAAAATGTCCACACAAAACTTGTATATTGGGGCACCTGAGTGGCTCAGTCGATTAGGCATCTGCCCTCAGCTCAAGTCAAGATCCGATGGTCCTGGGATTAAGCCCTGCGTTGGGCTCCCTGAGCCTGCTTCTCCTCCTGCTTGTGCTCTCTCTCTCGAATAAATAAAATCTTAAAACTTGTATATTAATGCTTACAGCAACATTTTTCATAACGGTAAAAAAAAAAAAAAAACCAGAAACAATCCAAATGTCCATCAACTCACGAATAAACAAAATGTTGTATATGTAGTATTATTCACCTCTAAGAAGCAATGAGTATTGACTCATGCAATGAAATGGATGAACCTTGAAAATACCTTTAGTGAAAGAAACCAGACACAAAAGGCCACATAGTGCATGAATCATTTTTATGAAATGTACTGAAAAGGAAAATCCACAGAGACAGAGAGTAGATTAATGGCTGCAGAGTGGGGAGAAGTAGGAGGGGCTGAGAAATGACCATTAATGGACATACGGTTTCTTTTTGGTGTGACAAGTATGATCCGGATTTAGTGGTGACGGTTGTGTAGTCTTCAAAGAAAATACTAAAAAGCACTGAATTATATATTTAAAAGTAAACTGCACAGCAAGTGAATTTTATTTTAAAAAATTAATAGAAAAAAATTAATAGAGATTGACCAATACTGAGACAGGAATGTAAATCCAGGACACCACAGGGAAAAATATATCAGGGTTGCCTCTGATACAGAAACATTAAATGCTTGTGCCCAGAAAAGGGGAGAGAACTGACAGAATTCTGAATTAAGGATTATTATCCAAAAGTCTTACATCCAACTAAGTTGTTCTTACATAAAGATAAGAGAAAGACAGTCTCAAATTGTAAGAACTAAAGAAATGCTTATTCCTGAACTGTTTAAAATAATCTAACTAGGGCACCTGGGTGGCTCAGTGGGTTGGGCCTCTGCCTTTGGCTCAGGTCATGATCTCAGGGTCCTGGGATCATGCCCTGAGTCGGGCTCTCTGCTCAGCAAAGAGCCTGCTTCCCTTCCTCTCTCTCTGCCTGCCTCTCTGCCTCCTTGTGATCGCTCTGTCAAATAAAGAAATAAAATCTTAAAAAAAAATAATCTAACTAAACAGAATTATTTAAATGAACAGACTCATTAAAAAATAGTTACATGAAAAGGCTCTTGGTAAATACTGGCCCTGTATTTTAGAACATAATATAAAATGGTGATTTTGCTTACAATATGGAAGTGACATGTTATAATCCTTGAAAATAAAGGTAGTCAACGTAGTAGTAATATTACAATAATGAACTAAGACAAAATTTACAAAAGATAATAATATTGGTAGGTTGTGGGGGAAGAATTGTGTGTGTGTTAGTGGGTGGGAAGTAGTAGCAGAAGTACAACACAGTTTCTTAATTTTTCATATGATGGAGTCGGTAGATACTGTTAGGTGGTTTAAACACAGTATTTAATGAGATTACCTGGCTTTTATAAGTTATCAGAAAAACAATTCAATAGACACTGAACTCTAGGAAACTGAGTGTTGCTGGAGGGAAGGTGGGTAAGGAGAAGGGGTAACTGGGTGATGGGCATTAAGGAGGGCACTTGATGTAATGAGCCCTGGGTGTTATATGCAACTGATGAATCACTAAATTCTACCTCTAAAACTAATGAAAAAAAAATTCAACTCAAAGAAAATCATATAGCAATGAACAAAAGAAGACTGGAAACAGTAGGAAATCATTAAAAATGATAAAATACCCTAAAGAACCAAAACAACTTTGAAAAAGAACAAAGCTAAAGGACTCACAGTTCTTGAATTCAAAACATATTACAATACAGTACAGTATGGTACAGTAATATAGCAGTTAGTACTGGCATAAAAACAGACAAATACTTCAATGGACTAGAATAGCCTAGAAAGAAATCTTCATGTATATGGTCAAATGATCTATCGTCAAAGGATCTTTGACTCTTGATGCCAAGACTACTCAAAGGGGAAATTTCTCTTCAACAAATGGTGTGGGGAAAACTAGATATCATTTGCAAGAATGAAGTTGAACCTTACTTTATACCATCTAGAGAAATTAACTCAAAATGGATTAAAGACCTAAACACAAGACCTAAAACCATAAAACTCTTAAAAAGAACACACAGGGGAAAAGTTTCATGGTGCTGGACTTGGTAATGATTTCTTGGATATTTCAGCCAAAATTATAGGCAAAAGTAAAAACAGACTACAGGGATTATATCAGTACTAAATATATCTATGCATCAAAGGACACAATCAATAAGGTAAAAAGGGAGAAAAACTTAAAAATTATCTGATAAGGGGTTATCAGATAACCAGAATATATGAAGAACTATATAACTCAATGGCCAAAAAATAAGTAACCTGATTCAAGAATGGGCAAAGGACTTGAACAGACATTTCTCCAACAATGATGTACAAACGGTCAACAAGCACATGAAGAGATGCCCAACATTACCAATCACCAGGAATGCAAATTAAAACCACAATGAAATACCACTGCATACCCACTAGGATGGGTACTATAGAACAACAACAACAGCAGCAACAGCGACAACAATCAGGAAATGAGTTTTGGCAAGGATACGGAGAAACCGAAACTATTGTGATCTGTTTGGATGGACTATAAAATGGTGCAGCTGCTGTGGAAAAGTATGGTGGTTCCTCAAAACGTCAAAAACAGAATTACCATATGATCCAGCCATTCTACCTGCAGATACATGTCCTTAAGAACTGACCCCTGGGGCAGATAATACATTATATATTAATAAAAATAATTAATAAAAAAAGAATTGAAAGCAAGGTCTTGAAGACATATTTGCATAACCATGTTCACAGCAGCATTATTCACAATAACTGAGAAGTGGAAGCAACCCAAATGTCCACTGAGGGATGAATTGATAAACAAAATGTGGTATATACATACCATGAAATATTATTCAACCTTAAAAGGTAAGAAAATCCTGGGGCACCTGGGTGGCTCAGTCATTGGGTGTCTGCCTTCGGCTCAGGTCATGATCCCAGGGTCCTGCGATTGAGCCCTGCATCAGGGCGAAGCCTGCTTCTCCCTCTCCCACTCCCCCTGCTTGTGTTCCCTTTCTGTTAAATAAATGAATTAAAAAAAAAAAACCCTGTCACATGGTACAACATAGATGAACCCTGAAGACATTATGCTAAGTAAAGTAAGCCTGTTACTAAAAGACAAATACTCTGTGATTCCACTTAAATGAAGTTATCTAAAATCAAGTAGAACCAGGGGCTCAGGGCAGGGGGAAAGGGAGAGTTGTTATTTAATGGGTATAGATTTTCCTTATTACAATATGAAAAAATTCTGGAGATCTGTTTCATGACAATGTCAATATACTTAATACTACTGAATTTTACATTTTTAAAAATGGTTAAGATGATAGCTTTTTTGTCACTTTTTTTTTAAAAAACCACATTAAAAGTTCACTTGCCTTGGTCTGAAATGGGATTTTGCATAATAAACATATCAGAAAAGGAAAAAAAATAAGGATAATAAAATTTAACCCAAACATATGTTATAACCTCACAGTTAAGTAGAATAAATTTGCCCCAAAAGAAGAATGCTCAAATTTGTTGGGGAAAAAGTTAAATTCAACTAGATGCTAAAGGCTAAAGATAGAAGGACAGGCAAAGAGCAACCGGGCAAATGTAAAGTCTTAAAAATTGTACTGAAGTGGAATCAAAGGTAAAACATTAAAAATGGAAAATAAAACTTACTTTGTATGATTTATAGTATAATTCACAGTG
This sequence comes from Mustela erminea, assembly GCF_009829155.1. Lineage (NCBI taxonomy): Eukaryota > Metazoa > Chordata > Mammalia > Carnivora > Mustelidae > Mustela > Mustela erminea. The sequence goes on along the minus strand of NC_045620.1, from coordinate 91,384,620 downwards.
AATAAAAAAGTATCACAAATGTTTATGTGCCAGACATAAAATAAACATATACATATAAACCATTAATTACCATGGAGACAAATCAACCTTCAAATATACTTTTTTTTTTTTACCCACCAAACAATACCTTTTAAATGCTGTCACAGTGACCCAGAATTCATTGTTTATGCATCACACCCAGTGCTCCATGCAATACATGCCCTCCACAATACCCACCATCAGGCTCACCCAAATACCACCCCCTTCCCCTCCAAAACCCTCAGTTTTCTCAGAGTCCACAGTCTCTCATGGTTTGTCTCCCCCTCCAATTTCCCCCAAGTCCCTTCTCCTCTCCATCTCCCCATCTCCTCAGTGTTATTCCTTACGCTCCTCAAATAAGTGAAACCATATGATAATTACTTAAAAAAAACTTTTTTGCCAACTCCCATTTATTTACCATCAATATTTTAAGTTTGTGCATCTATCCAACTCTTGTGCATGACAACACTGCAGCTTTTTTTTTTTTTTATGGAAGCTTTACATCCAATGTGGGGCCTGAACTCACAAGGTCAAGAGCCGTATCCTCTGCTGACTGAGCCAGCCACATACCCTAAGTACACTCTTTAAAGTCCTTAACAGACCAAAGAAACCAGTATTTGGGAAAAATATAATTAATAAAGGTAAATTACTGGATATAACTGGAATGTCACACTATATGGAAACTCCACCTCTTTTATAATACCCCTGAAGTAGTTGTTCATACATTAAGCCACAAAGAAGATATCTATAATATGCTTAAAACAGAAATAGAACTGAGTACAATCTCTGATCACAATACTTTAAAACTGTAAGTTCATATGTACTGACAATAAAGCCAACTTTAAGAATTTTAATTAAAAAAAATTATTCCCTAAACTTTCTTTTTGGGCCAAACAGGAAATCCAAAGCTGTAATTACAGAACATCTAGAAAATACTACTAATACAAATACTACAAACCTAAATCTAATATATATATACATATATTTTTCCATTTAGGGATCTAGACAGTCAGATAAAGCAGCCCTCCATTCTTATAATACCACCACCGTCAGCACCACCACCGCCACTACTACCACCACCAACAAAAGTGTATTAATTTTAAGTTCATGACTTCCTTGAAGTCGTCAGAAAGTTGAGGTCACAGGTCAACCTTGGCCCAAAATCTTACTAAGGAGAAACTGTTGCCTGCAGGGAGACATGAGACATGAGCATCAGATCATCTGGAAGAGATACAACTGGACAATATTAAGAAGGATGGAGACTGGATTAAATGGAGCTCAGGTATACACTGGCAAGAAATGTGAAGCCCTTGAGAGCTATAGAAATTGGGGAACTCTGCACCTGCTTGCTATTTCTCTATAAACTCCACCAGGAAAAAGAGGAGTTTATTCAAATGTCTATTATAGTGCATGCAGACTCAGGAAACAGGAACAGCAGCTGTTGTGGGAAGGGTATAAAACTACCTTGGAGGGATGTTAGCAAAATCAGGAGAATAAGGACCTCCAGGGACCAAAAAACCTGGCAAGAACTGTCAAAAAATCAACCTCATCAGAATTCTAGAAGACAGTCAAAGGTTTATGGCAATTAAGTGAAAACTTAAGCAAGAGCAAGGCCACCTAAACAAGATAGGTGAGCTTTGTGGCTTTTAACTTACCTTTCCCAGGCATGGCATTAAAGACAGTAGCCTGCATTCACGGTGTAGGTACTTGCTTCCAAAGGAAGCACAGAGTCTGTTTTTCCCAAGGAATTGCTTGTTTGAACCTGCCTGGGTACTCCCTAAAGGACTGACACAAGTGGGCCTATCTTCGTTTCACTAAACTTGGAACTCTTTTAGGGCATTTTAAAGGATAGGATTTCCTTGAAAAAACCGAAAACTAAGTGAAAAAGGCATTACAGCATAGGGCGATCAATCAATCAATCAATCAATAAAAGTTGGTTGAAACACCAGGCACACTAAAGCCAGGGAGAAAAACAGTGAGAATTTTGGGGAACTGGGATTTTGAAAATCTCCCATAAGCCCCAGGGAAACTAGAAAGTGCATGTACAGGGCAGAATGCATGTGCAGAAAAGACCTAAGAAGACTATAAGATTTTACAATTGGCTGATCTATAGGTTCAGTGCAAGCTGGAAATTTGACTAAGGCAGAGTTATAAATGGCCTATCTAAGCACTGGAGTACCTAATACAAAGATAATCTACTGGGGAATTCCGCCCCCCTTTCCTTCTTTCTTTTTTGCTTTCTCTTGATTCCAGGCACTTAAGGCAATCTGTCAGACAACTAACTAATGAGCTAAAGAAACAGAGACATCAGAGACCAAAAATACAATCTGTATAAAAATAGTTTAGAAAAGTCACTAAACATACCAACAACTTTAACCCACAACAAACAGTAACAACAAACCCTACGGAGTGGGAAGGATAATTTGATATTCAAATTATCAGAACAACATACATATCTGACAGTTTCTGATGAACTACTAGAGTAGCAGCAACATGATATTCAAAATGTCAAGTTTTCAACCCAAAATTACAAGACATCCAAACAAGAAAGTATGGGACACTTACAAGGAAAAAAAATGACAGAAACTTCCCACCAGGAAGCATAGACACTGGACTTACTATACAGAGACTTTAAAAAAAAAAACAAAACCTATACAAAGACTTTATATCAACTAAATATATCCTAAATATGCTTGAAGAGCTAAAGGAAACCATGGACAAATAAACAAGGAGAATGTTTTACCAAATACAGATTATCAATAAAGAAAAATAAAAAGGAAACAAATAGAAATTATGAAGCTAAAAAGTAAAATAACTGAAATGAAAAATTCACCAGAGTAGTTCAACAGCATATTTGAATAGACAGATGAATCCATGAACTTGAGGGTAAGATAAATGAAATTATCCAGTCTGAGGGACAGAATAAAAACAGAATAAAGGAAAATGAACAGAGTCTAAGAGACTTATACAATAGAGTCTTATGAACAGAGTCTAAGAGACTTATAGAATAGCATAGGAGCTATTCATCCATAACATGGATGGTGGGAGTGTCAAAAGGAGAAGAGAGATAGGAAGAGTCAAAAAGAATATCTGAAGAAATAATGGTTGGAAACTCCCCAAATTTGATAAAAGACATGAATCTAAAATTGAAGTAGTTCAATGAACTAGTAGGATAAGCTCCACACCAAGACACATAATAATCAAACTCTTAAAAGTCAAAGAAAAATCCCAAAGCCGTAGGAGTGAAGAGACTCATAACACAGAAGGGATCATCATAAGTTTAACTGTCACTTTCTCATAAGAAATTTTGGAGGCCAACAGGCAGTAGAATGACATTTAAAGTGGTGTGAAAATCTGAAAAAAGAAATCTGTGTCTGGCAAAACTATCTTTCAAGAATGAAGGTGAAATTAAGATATTCCCAGATAAACAAAAGTTGAAAGAATTCATTACTGGAACACTTTGCCCTACAAGAAATGCTAAAGGGACTCCTTCAGGCTGAAATGAAAGAACAAGAGGCAACATGTAAAGCCATGTGAAGCAATAGAACCATAGGATGCCCTATGAAGAAATAACACTGGTAAATGTAAATACATAGGTAAATATGAAGGTCAGTAATACTGTACTTCTGGTTTGTAACTCCCTTTCCTTTCCCTATAAGATTTTAAAGACAAATGTATAGGTGGCTCAGTTGGTTAAGTGTCCAACTCTTAATATTGGCTCAGGTCATGAGACAGAGCCCCATCTTAGGCTCCATGCTAGGTGTGGAGTCTGCTTGGGATTCTCTCTCTCTCTCTCTCTCCCCCTCTGCCCCTCCCCCTGCTCATGCTCTCTCAAATAAATAAATCAAATCTTAAAAAATAATGAATAAAGTTTTAAAAAATAAGTAAAAGGGTGAGAGGCCAAGAGATACATAAGTGGGAGCTTTTGTATATTATTTAAGCTAGATTGGTATTATTTCATGTTATTATATTATGCTATATATGTAAGATATTAATTGTATCCCCAAGGTTAGTACTATGAAAATAAATCTAAAGGAAAGGAAATGAGACAGAGATCAAAATGGTTCATTATAGGACACCAGTTAAATATAAAGGCAGGCAAGAATAGAGGAATTGAAAAAGAAAAAATTTATATAAGACATAAACAAATGGCAAAATTGCCAAAGTAAGTCCTTTCCTATCAGTAATTATTTTAAATGTAAACAGATTAAACTCTCCAATTAGAAGGTAGAGATGGCAAAATGGATTTGAAAAAACATGATCCACTTATGTGTCATCTAAAAAAGAATTCATTAATTCATTCATTTCAAAAACTAAGGTAAAATATTTTTAAAGATTTATTTGTTTTGGGAGGGGAGGAGCAGAGGGAAAATCTCAGGCAGACCCTCTGCTGATCACAGAGCCAGACAGGGACTGGATCTCATGACCCTGAGATCAGGACCTGAGCTGAAATCAAGAGTTGGACATTCAACTGACTGAGCTACAGGTTCCCTATCTAAGGCAATTTAATGGGGTCATACAGATACCTGCATTGAGGGGGTGTTTTCTTATACAGTTGACCCTGAACAACACAGGAAAAAGGGGTGCTTACCCCTGAGGGTAGCAGAAAATCCACATCTAACCTTTGACTCTACCCAAATTAACTAATAGCCTACTACTGACCAGAAGCCTTATAACATAAGCAGCTGATTAACATATATTTTATACGTCATATATATTATATATATAATAAACTGTATTCTTATAATAAAGCTAGAGAAAAGAAAAATGTTATTAAATAAGAGAAAATACATTTGCAGTATAGAATTATATTGAAAAAAATCTGCATATAAGTGGATATTTTACACTTATGTTGGTCATATCCATGCTGTTCAAGGCTCAATTGTAATTTAAAATGCCATGGAGTGTGACTGATGTTTTAGCCCATTTCAATTAGATTCAATCTCATATTCTCAAGAACAGGATTTGTTGTTGCTGCTACTCTAGTAGTTCATCAGAAACTGTCAGATATGTATGTTGTTCTGGTAATACCCGACAATTCCAGGCCACTACTTCGAGAACCCATGCAGTTAGGACTTCTGGGTGAGAAATAAATCCATGTGTCTTTATCACAAAGTCTGTCTTGTCTTTATCACACATCTATCCTGGCAAATGTCAGTGTGTGGTAGCCTATACTGGGAATGTTATTGGTGCCATACCATTTTTACCAGATGTTATTAATGGAATGAAGTCATTCTGCTCTCCCCTTCCACAGCACCACCAGAGAAGGACAGGGTCCTCAACCAATCACATAAAAGATGTACAGTCCAAACTGCCATTCCCTTGCTGTCCCCCATATCTCCCTCCATTTTGAAAAAGACTCATTTTAGATCCAAAGACACAGTATTTGAAAGTAAAAGGATGGAAAAGATATCCCATGCAAATAGTAGTAATGAAAAGAAAGGTGGGTGGCTCTACTAATACCAGAAAAAAAGAGACTTTGAGTTTAAAATCATTATAAGAGATAAAGAAGGAGATTATTTATTGATAAGAGGGTCAACCCATAAAGAAGATATAACAATTATGGACATAAACACAGCTGACAACAGAACTTCAAAACATGAAGAAAAAATAGACAGAACTGAGTGGAGAAACAGTTCCACATTAATAGCAGCAGATATCAATACATCACTTTCAATATGATAGAAAAACTAGATAGAAGACCAGTAAGGAGGGGCTCCTGGGTGGCTCACTCGGTCAAAGCCTCTGCCTTTGTCTCAGGTCATCACCCCGGAACTCTGGGATTCAGCCCCGCATCAGGTTCTCTGCTCAGCAGGGAGCCTGCTTCCCCCTTGCTCTCTGCACCTACTTGTGATCTCTGTCAGTCAAATAAATAAATAAAATCTTAAAAAAAAAAAAAAAAGACCAGTAAGGATACAGAGGACTTGAATAACACTATAAACCAACTAGACCCAATAGATATATACACAACACTCCAACCAACAACAGCACAATCCTCTCAAGTGCACGTGAAAATTCTCCACGAGAGACCATATGCTAGGCTATAAAACAAGTCATCATAAATTTAAAAGGACTGAAATAATACAAAGTTTATTCTTTGACCACAGTGGACTGAAACTAGAAATCAATAACAAAGAAATTTGGAAAACAAAAGTGTGGTAATTAAATGGTCAAACTATTAATGGTCAAAATAGAAACTACAAGGGAAATTAGAAAATACTTTGAGATGAATGAAATGAAAACATACCAAAACTTTGGAATGCAGTAAAGGCTGAATTTAGAAAAAAATTCTTATCTACAAAAGCAGTACTCAGAGGAAATTTATAGTGGTAAACACCTATACTGAAAAAGAATAATAATTTCATAATTTTTCTTCCAAGTTTTTATTTAAATTCCAGTTAGTTAACATACAGTGTAATATCTGTTTCGGGTGTAGAATTTAGCGATTCATTGCTTACATTAAATGGTAATTTCAAATCAATAATCTAACTTTAAACTGTAAGGAATTAGGAAAAAAAGAACAAACTAAACCCAAAGGAAGCAGAAGTAAATCATAAAGATTAGAGTGGAGATAAATGGAATAGTGACTAGAAAACAACAGAGGTGGATAAATTCTTAGAAACACAGACACTATAAAAACTGACTCAAGGAGAAACAAAATCTGAGTAGACTTAAACAACAAAGAGATTGAATCAGCAATAAAAATTCCCCCAAAGGAAAATGCACGACTAGTGCCTTCACTAATAAATTCTACCAAACATTTAAAGAAAGCATCAATTATTAACACTAGATCTTCCCAAACTCATCCAAAAAATAGACGATGAGGGAACAATGTCCTAACTCATTCTATGAGACAGCAGACAAACGTACCTTAAAAAAACTACAGGTTAATTATCATTTAGAAATAGAGATGCAAAAATACTCTTCAAAATTCTAGCAAAGTGAATCCAGCAGCAGATTACAAGAATTATATATCAAGACAAAGGAACAGTTAAGGATTTATCACAGGAATGCAAGGTTGGTTCAATACATGATCATCAATATATACCATATTAATAGAATAAAAGAAAAAAAAAAGACACATGTAATCATACCAGTAGATGCCGAGGCAGCTGGCAAAAAACCACAACCCTTTTATGTTAAAATTACTCAACAAAGAAGAAAAAAAGGGGGAACTTCCTTAACAGGATAAAAAACCCAAAGCTAACATCATTCTCAATGGTGAAAGACTAAATGCTTTTCTTCTAAGATCATGAACAAGACTATGATGTCCTCTTTTGCCACTTCTATTTGATACTGTTGATCTGGAAGTTGTAGCCAGGCCAATTAGCAAGAAAAATAAATAATGTGTACCAACATTGGAAAGGAGGAAGTAATATTATCTCTATTCACAGATGACATGATCTTATATGCAGAAAATCCTAAAGAGTCCACAAGAGAACTGTTAGGAGTTAACAAATGAATTCAGTAAAGTTACAAAACCAACATGCAAAAATTCATTATGTACCTATATACTAGCAGTAAACAATGTAAATATGAAATTAAGAAAACAATTATACTTAAAATAGCATCAAAAAGAAAAACTTTACTAAAATTAATATGGAATTTCAAGGGACTCTGAATAGCCAAAACACTCTTGAAAAAGAAGAAAAAGTTGTAGGTCTGACACTTTCTGATTTCAAAATTTATTATCAATATACAATAAACCCAAGACAGCATGGTATTGGCATAAAGAAAGACATAAAGGCCAAAAGAATAGAAATCCCAGAAATAAACCCTCACATATATGGTAAAATGAGTTTTGATAAGTGTGTCAAGACCATTCAATGGGGAAGTCTTTTTTCAACAAATGGGGCTGGAACAATTAGATATCCACATGCAGAAGAATAAGTTGGAGCCTTACTTTGCACCATATACAAAAAATTACCTCAAAATGGATTAAAAACTCTTAGAAGAAAACAGAATAAAATCTTAATGACATTGCATTTGGCAATCATTTCCTGGATATGACACCAAAAGCACAGGCACCAAAAGCAAAAATAGACAAACTGGATTACATCTAAACTAAAAATGCCTGTGCATGTAAGGACAAAATCAACAGAGGGAAAAGGCAATTCACAGAGTAAGAAAGAATATTACAAATTGGGTAGAAGAGGCTAACATCCAGAATATATAAAGAACTCCTACGACTCAACAACAAACTTGAGTAAAAAACAGGCATAGGACTAGAATAGGTATTTGTCCAGAGATGATATCCAAATAGCTAATAAGCACATTAAGATGTTCAACATCACTAATCATTAGGGAACTGCAAATCAAAACACAATGACATACCACTTCACACCCCTTAGGATGGCTGCTATTAAAAAAACATAAGTGTTGGCAAGAATGTGGAGAAATTGGAACCCTTGTGCACTGTTGGCGGGACTGTAAAATGGGTGCAGCTGCTGTGGAAAACAGTATGGTGGCTCTTCAAATAATTAAAAATAGAATTATCATATGATTCAGCCATTCCACTTCTGGCTATATACCCCCTAAACTAAAAGCAGGCTCTTGAACAGATATTTGGACACCCATATTTTTGCACACCCAGATATTTGCAAACACCATTTACACACACAGTAACATTATTCACAATAGTCAAAAGATGGAGTAACCCAACTGCCTATAGATAGTTGCATGGATAAGCAAAATGTGCCATATCGTACACAGGAATATCATTCACCCTTCAAAAATAAGAAAATCCCATTACATGTTACATAATAGATGAGCCTTGAGGATATTTTGCTAAATGAAATCACCCTACAAGACAAATAATGTATGATTTTATTTATATGAAGTACCTAGAGTAGTCCAATTCACAGAGACAGAAAACAGAATGGTGGTTGCCAGGGGTTGAGCATAAGGTGGAATGAGGAATTGTTTGAGTGGGTACAGAGTTTCAGTTCTGCAAGATGAAAAAGAGTTCTGGAAGACGGTAATGTTTGCACAGTGATATGGTGGTACCTAGTACCACCAAGCTGCACACTTACAAATGGATAAGATGATAAATTCTGTTATATGTGTTTTACCACAATTAAGAAAAAAGAAAGAGAACAAGAAAATCAAATACAAATAAAAAATTAACCATGAAGGTGCAAGACATGGACAATGAAAACTACAAAACATTGCTAGGAGAAATAAAAAACCTAAATAAATTGACTGGCATATTGTATTCACAGACTGGAAAGCTTAATGTTAAGATGGGAATAAACTCTAAACCAATCTACAGATTTGAAGCAATTAATACCAAAAGCCCAATGAACTTTGGGCAGAAATGGAAAAGTTGATTTTGAAATTCATGTGGAAATACAAGGGAGCTGAATAGCCAAAGTGGTCTTGAAAAAGAACAAAATTGGAGAACTCATGCATCTCAATTTAAAACTTACTACAAAGATATAGTTATCAAAAATACTGCAGTAATGGAATACAGATAAGCATGTAGATCAAAGGAATACAACTGAGGGCTCAGAAACAAACTTTCAAATCTGTCGTCAATTGATTTTTGACAAAAGTGCCAAGACCATTCAATGGGGAAAGAAAAGTCTTTTTAACTACTGGTGCTAGGACAACTGGATATCCCTTTGGAAAAGAATGATGTCATATCATACACAAAAATTAACCCAATATATATCAAATATGCAAAGGGAAGAGCTAACAAGTATAAAAGTCTTAAAAGAAAATATAGAGATAAATCTTCAAGACTGTGGATTTGGTAATGGTTTCTTAGATACAACAACAAAAGCACAAGCAACAAAAGAAAAAAATAGGACTTCATCAAAGGTAAACTGTTACACATCAAAGGACAGTAATAAGCAAGTGAAAAGATAACCCAGCGAGTGGGAGCAAATATTTGCAAATTATATATCCAATAAGGATCTACAATCCAATCCAGGGGTGCCTGGGTGGCTCAGTTGTTAAGTGTCTGCCCTCAGCTCAGGACATGATCCCAGGGTCCAGGGATCAAGCCCCACATTGGGCTCCCTGCTCTAAAGAAAGCCTGCTCCTCCCTCTCTGACTCTCCCTGGTTTTATTCCCTCTCTCACTGTGTCTCTGTCAAATAGATATAGATAAATAAAATCTTAAAAAAAAAAAAAAGAATCTACAATCCAGAATATATAAAAAATTCTTGCAATTCAAAAACAAAAAGATCAACAACTTAAGTGGGCAAACACCTGAACAGACATTTCTCCAAAGAACATATATATGGCCAACAAGCAAACAAAAAGATGTTTAATGTCATTAGCTATTAGGAAAGGGAAAGGCAAATCAAAACCACAATTAAAATAACGAGAATGATATACCACTTTATACTTAATAGCATGGCAACAAAATGCCACAAAACTAAGTAAATAAAAAGTGCTGGTGAATATGGAGAAACGGGAGCCCTCAGACATTGCTGGTGGGAATATAAAATGGTGTATCCTCTGCGGAAAACAGTTTGATAATTAATTAATAAGCTAAACACAGAATTACCCTATGACCCAATACTTCCACTCCTAAGTATATACCCAAAAAAGAACTGTAAATAGGTGTTTAAATAAGTAAAAACTTACATACAAATGTTCCTATCTGCTCTTTTATAGTAGCCAAAAGATGGAAACAACCTCAATGTCCATGAACAGATGAATGGATAAATAAAATTTAATATGTACATGCAATGAAATATTATCCAGCCATGAAAAGCAATAAAGTACTGATACATACTAGGACATGGGTGAATCTCAAAAATACGCTAAAGTGATAGAAGTCTGACATAAAGGTTACATACTGTATCATTTCATTTATATGAAATACACAGAATAGGCACCAGAGAGTGAGTGCTTAATGATTATGAAGTATCCATTAGAGGGATGAAAGAGTACACAAACCAGATTGTGGTGCTAATGTAAAACACTGTGAAACTCAGTGCCACTGAATTGTATATTGTAAAATGGTTAAATTGTAAGCTTTATGTAAAGTGTGTGTTTCACCACACACAAAAACCCTCTACCACGATTTTTTCCCCCTATCTCCTCTAATGGAACAAAAAACCTTCCTCCATATCATTCCCAATTCTTCACCTATTTTTTTAAAAAAAAGGTCATATTGTACCATTTACACATGTAAATGTAAATCATTATCATTTAATACCTACCAAAACTCAATTATGAGAAATATTTATGGCAAACTATCTGAATGTCTTGTGCCTCCTTTCCTCTAGACAAGTAGTCTCTAAATTTTTTGATCATGCAGTCCTACGGATGAAGTATCTTTGAGCACAAATTACCAAAGTAGATATTTATAAGTTATAAATTATGACTGTACTCATATATTATAAAAGATATAGAGAAATATACATTTTTAAAGGTTGAGAAAAATATACATCTAACTTTTTTTTTTTAACACCTCTCTTTCTATACTCTACTGACCCATTCTGCAAGCGTCCTTCTTTGGAGAGCACTGCTTTAGATACCTTAAATTTTATTCTTGGGTTAAAGTAACACTCTGCACTTGCTGACCCCTGGAAATGTACCTTGACCGAACTCCCTAACCTAAGGTCATAGTAACCTTATGGGTGTTGTTACCGAATCTCTTGTAAGGATGCTATTGAAGGCTGTTTTATACACCATGGTGCCTTCTTTACGAGGACAGATGAGAAAAATTTCTCTTAGGTCTTAAATATCTGTAACACTTTTGAATATTTAGTTTGTTTTTATATTACAGACTTATGTAATTGATGGCAAAATTCTAGCAACACCAACTGTGAGAAAACATAGAGTGAAAGTTGTGGTTTACTTCTGGCAATCATATCCATAGGTATATTGATTGACTTCTCCTCTGGCTTCAACTTGTCTTCCCATCACTACCAACCCTTCATCATTTATTTATTTTTAAGAATCATGTTGTAGCTCACCCCTCCCTGGCTTCAGTTTAATTTTCTACCATTCTAAATCTTCATTTACTCAAAAAAAATCATTACTGTATTACTTATGTATGTATGTGAGTGTATATATGGGTATGTATCTGTGTATGTTTTTAAAAGTACCTCAAAATTTCTTGAAAGACAGGAAGGAACGAATAAAAAAAAGCCAGGCACTATTGGTCGGAATGGAGAACATCCGACACTGGCGGTCCCCTGTGTCAGGGGTTTACTTTGCAGATTCTGAAGCATTTAGTAGCAAAGCCCTTCATCCAAAGGGTAAGTCGTAACTGAGTGTCGATGAAAAGAATGACAACTCACAATAGCACTGTACTACACTTTCTCACTCTTTTCCAGCTGGTAAGAAACGTTATAGTGAGGAAAGGGCAATTGGCTTTTTTTTCACCTGTGTGCAAAGCTTAACTAAAGAGTCCATGAAAAAGGCAGTCACATTGCCAGATGGAATTTGTAGCCATGTACCTGGATGTGTTTCCTTCTGGTGTGCTCAGAAGTCATTTGGGGATGAGCCGTATTCAGTGCTTTCTTGTTCTTCTTGTTCCGCCTCTCAAAGAATCTCCTCTGATGGTCGGTGAGGCTGCTGTACAATTTAATTCGCCTGGGTGACAGACAAACTCTTTCTTGGCCAAAAGCTTGGATCAGTCGGGCAGTGTCAATGGTGGAAATAGAGCTGCTCCTCTCATGCAGAGTCACCTCTCTATCTGTTTGGGTCAACATATCTGATTCCACTGGAGAAGTGGTGGTGGAAACAATGTTGGTGGGGGTGTCTGTAAGCAGCTCACTCTCCTCTGAGGGTCTAGAATCTGAAGAAGTGTTGTTTCTGTAATAAAAACCTGGCTGTTTTCTCAGGATATACTTATCAAATTTAATCTGTTCAATTTTAATCTGATTGGGTTTCCCAGCTTGATGAGTAGAAAGCACCTTGCTTTTTTTAAGCTCTCCTGCAGTTTTATGGAATTTCTCTAGGCTCTTATACCGCTTCTTTTTCTGAAGCTTGTTTTTCTGCTGTTGCTGTCTACCACTCCATTCCTTAACATCTTGTTCTCCTCTGCTATCATCTGGTGTGCTTTCGGAGGTCCGGAGAGAGTACGTGATGGGATTCTGAAGAAGTTTAGCCAAACGATCAAGTCGTTCCACCAAGGATAGTTCTTTCCTGTCACTGAACTCAGGAGGTTTCTTTTGCCTCTGTCGCTCCTGATACTTGTTCCAGAGTTCATTCAAACTCACGCTGTGCTGAGCTGTTGGCTCTGGGGTGACCTTATGATCCTTTTTTTGATCATTAATTAGCTTGTCACTTTTTGGATAATCTCTAGCCCGACTTTTAGCAGTATGCATCACTTCATTTTCCAAGTTTACATTGATACTGAGGCTCTCTATTCTGGTATAATCTGCCTTCGTCTTTTCCACATTTTGGTGAGGTGAAGGAAGACGAGTGTGTTCTCTTTGTTTGTCTGGATGATGCTGAAAGAAATCTTTCCAAGAATGTCTCATGAAAACACTCCTTCCTAAGGATTCATGGCAAAAATCTTGATCACTTGGTAGGTGCACTGGATGATGAAAGTAAAACTTGGCTGACCTGAAGACAGAATGGGTAGTATTTTCAAATTCTGAATGACATCTGGACTCTGAAAAGGAGAAAGGAGAAGATTCTGAAAGACTTTCAAAATGTCTGCATTCCCTTTAGAAATGGTAGTCACACTTAATTCTCTAGATATAGAACAAAGACCTAAGGAAAGTTTTATATAAAGTTTCAGGAAATTAGCTGCCTCCACAAAGGATTCTAGCCATACGCCTATGGGCCAGACTGACACAATAAAACTTCAAGGGACTAAGGGTCAAGAGACTGGTATTCTAGGTTAGATTCTGCCACAGACTGGCTGTGTGACCTTAGGAAGGCAGTTTAGTTCTCTGGATTGTAACAGCAACTGCTGTGCACTTACTACCTGCTACATGCAGAGTATTATGATATATGCTCTGTATCTGTCTTTTTCCTTTTAATTCAATTTTATTGATAAAACTGAGAGAGAGGTACTGTTAACCTTATTTTCAGTTAAGAAATCTGAGACTTCATTTTCATCATCAGTAATTAAACAGGTGGGATTAAAAAAAAAACCTCTTCATATGTCTTAGAGGCTTTTAAAATTCCTTTCTCTGAACCATCTTTACGTTTCCTCCCAATTTTTTTTATTGTGGTAAAATACACCCAACCTAAAATTTACCATCATCTCCAATTTCTGACAGCCATTATTCTATAATAAAACAGGCATTTTTAGATATAAGAACATCTTACAATTATAAACCCTAACTGTAAATACTAATATACCCGTTTCTGGAGTTCTAAGTCATATGGGGAAACAAAGATAGATATGCAACAAAGTAACAACTGTGACTATGGGATCCTTTTCGCCCACTGTATAGATTATTGGCAACCAGAATTTTCTTTACTCTGAGAATCCCTAAGACAATTTCCCCAGACTACAATAAGATAGATGCATCTGTTTTTATAGCTAAAGTATAAAAAGACTCTCAAACCTCCCAACAAATAAAAGCCCAGAACCAGACGGCTTCCACGAGTAAATTCTACTACATATTTAAAGAATACAAAATCTTCTCAAAGTCTTCCAAAAAGTACGAGGAGGAGGGAACACTTCCAAACTCATTTTATGAGACCACTATTACCCTGACCCCAGACAAGGGCACTACAAGAGAAGGAAATTACAAGCTAATATTCCTAATGAACCCAGGAGCAAAAATCTTCAAAAATATCAGCAAACCAAATTCAACAATATATAAAAAGGATCATACATCATCATCAAGTGGGATTTACTGGAGGGATTCAAGGATGGTTCAATATCCACAGTCAATGTGATACACCAAATTAACAAAAAGGAGGATAAAAATAATATATCTCAAGAGATGCAGAAAAAGTATTTGAGAAAATTCAATACGTACTTACGACAAAAACTCTCAACAAATAGGTATAGAAGGAATCGACATCAACATGATGCAGGTCATACATGACAAGACCATAACTGACATTATACTCAATGGTAAAAAACTGAAAGCTTTTTCCTTAAGATCAAGAACGAGACAAGGATACCTACTCTTGCCACTTTTATTCAACATACTACTAGAAGTCCTGGCCAGAGTAATTAGGGGAAAAAGAAAAAAAGGCAGTCACTCCTGTCTTCTTCCAATCTGTTCTTCAAAGAGTAATCTTCAAAAATGTAAATTAGACCTACCATTTTCTATTTAACAACTTTCTCTTACTCTTAGAACAAAACTCAAACTCCTTAATAAGGTGTACAGGTATCTCACCATGCATTACTATCCTTCTTGATAATTATATTCCAATCATGCTGGCCTTTCCCCTTGTTTCATTAAGTAGCATGAGCAAAGGCACAAAAGCAGGAAGCATTAAGCAAACAGTTGAGTGTAAACATTCAGTTTATGTGGTTATACAATTTGCAAAGTAAAGGCAGTAGATAAAATAAGGTAGGAAAAGTTACTTGGGACCAAAAGAACAGAGAGCCCAGAAATAAGTTTACCCAACTCTGATAAACTGATCCTCAATCAGAGTGCTTAGAATACCCAGAGGGGAAAGAACAGCCTCTTGAACAAATGGTGTTAGAAAACTAGGTATCTGTAGGCAAAAGAATGAAATGGACCCTGACCTTATGTCATACACAAAAATCAACATATGGGGTGCCTGGGTGGTTCAGCTGGTTAGGCGTCTGCCTTCGGCTAAGGTCATGATCTCAGGGTTCTGGGATCGAACCCAATGTCAGGCTCCCTGCTCAGCAGAAAGTCAGTGTGTCAGACTCTTCCTCTGTCCCTTCCCCCGCTCATGCTCTCTCTCTTTCCCAAATAAATAAATCTTAAAAAATCAACTCAAAATGGATTACAGACTTACATGTAAGACCTGTAACTATAAAACTCCAAGAAGAAAACAAAGGGAAAAGCTTCATGACACTGATCTTGGGAATGATTTCATGGATATGACCCCAGAAGCACAGGCAACAAAAACAAAAATAAACAAGTGGAACTACCTCAAAATAAAAAGGTTCACCTTGCCTATCCACTACTATAGGATGTATACCTTAGAAAGAAAAGTAACCTCTTACATACCATTATCAAACCCATCTAATTTTCCATTGATATGATACTAAAGTGAAGTTTATGTTCAAATTTCAGCAATTTCCCCCAAACTGTTCTTTGTAGTAATTTTTCTCCCTGGGCTAGAGTCCAATCTAGGATCACGACTACATTTAGCTGCCATGTCTCTTTAGTATCCTTTAATCTAGGATAGTTTCTCAGCTTTTGTTCTTCACAACACCTACATTTTTTAAGAGGACTGACCAGTTATTTGTTGAATATCCTTTAATTTGAGTCCTTCAATTTGAGTTTCTGTGAGTTTCACTGTGATTAAAGTTATGCATTTTGAATACTTCTATTGGAGTGATGTGTCCTAAGTACATCGCATGTGAAGTACTCAATTTCAATGTTTCTTATTACTGGTGGATGTTAATTTTGATGTCCAAAGTTCTCTACTGCAAAGGTAAACTTTTTTCCCTTTGAAATTAATGAGCAATGTGGGAAGATATTGCGGGATATCTTGAGGCTGAATAAAATACCCTTCTCCCCGGTAAGTTTTCACTCACTGGTTTTATCATCCACTGATGATTCTTGCTTAAATCTATTATTACTAAGAAGTTTTTCTAACTCTATTTTTCCTCCTATATTTAGTTGGCACTGTACTATAAAGAACAGCCTCCCCTTTTCTTATTATCTAATCAATGAATAATGTATCTTATCTGTTTTAAAATCCATATGGATGCATGTTTATTTATATTATTCTTAATTATGTTCAGTTAGCCAACATATAGTGCATCATTAATTGTTGATGTAGTGTTCAACGATTCATTGTGTATTATACCCAGTGCTCATCACAACATGCCTGATTTTTTTTACTACGCATGACTTTTTTTAAACCTTTTGATTTAGAATAGTTTAGTCTATTGTATTATACTGTGAACACAGTACAAATACTTTTCTATAATTCATGCGCAGTTTCTTCTATTAACACCTTCCATCAATGTAGCACTTTTTTTACGTTTAATGAACCAATAAAGATGGATGGTTATTAACCAAGGTCTACACACTATCTGATTTCCTTAGTTTATACCTAATGTTCTTTTTCTATTCCATGATCCCATACAGAAATATGCATTACATTTAGTTATCATATCTCCTTAGGTTATTCTGGTCTGTGACAGTTTCCCAAATTTTTCTTGTTTTTCATGGCCCTGACAGTTTTGACAAGTACTGATCAAATAGTTCATAGAATGTTCATTTGGGTTTTCGATGTTTTTCTCACAACTAGGCTGGTGTCATACATTTTGGGGAGGAAGACTTTAAAATGCCATTCTTATCACATATTAAGGGAACATACCATCAGCGTGAATTATCACTGTTGATGTTAACTTTGACTACCTGGCCGAGGTAGTATTTGTCAGTGTTCTTCACTATAAACTTAACTTCTGTCCCCTTCCTATGCCAAACTGCTGGGAAGGAGTTTACTTTGAGCAATCCACTCTTAAAAAGGAAGGAGTTATGCTCTGTCTCCTTAAGGGTGGAGTGTCTATATACTCCATACATATTCAGACATCTGGAATTCTGCACAGAATTACCTATTTGCTCCCATTATTTATTGATTTCTTTAATTGTTTATATATATTAATATGGATTCATAAAAAAGGACAAAAACAACTGAAACTAAAGGCTGGTTCTTACAAAAGGTTAACAAAATATTTACCCTTCGGTTATTATTCAGTATTACTATGCTGCTCAACTTGTGGCAACTTTCATCACTGGCAGTTCTTTTACTTGGCCCTTGTGTCCCCTTGGCATACTTATCATTGTCAGGTTTTCTAACTTTCCAGCACTAAAGACGCTCCTGGCTCTTCTTTATTTTTTTGCTCTAACTGTAGAATCAGCCTATTTTCCCAGGAGCCCTGAAAATATGTTTTTGTGGGTTTCATTTCTGCTTTTAATTTTTACTTTTTATGCTTTTTCACTCCTGGTGCTTATGAGTTTGGTATTTGGGGGAATATTTTGAGGTCCCAGTTGAAATTTCTTCAGAGAGATGTGTATCTGCTTCAGCCTTCAGGCATATGAGTTGGCACTACGAAGCTAGGGCCATTTTAAATAAAATTCTGGGCTGGAGAATTTTCAGATAACACGTAGTCCATTGCAAATAAATCGTACCAGTGCAAAAAGTTGGTCTGCAGTTACAAATTTCAGGATAAATTTGCCACTGCCTTCTTTCCCTGAACTCATTACTAAGGTTGAGACAGGCGAACTTCCTTGTTTTATTCTTTTGCACGGATGTGTTTATTTCTTATTTATTATTTTACTTAGATTGCAGCCTACTGGAAACCCAAGAAGGACTTTTCCACCATTAGTGTGCCTTAAGTTCTATATTTTGTTCCCGACTTCATGTAGACATTAAAATTAAATCCCAGGGCAACCCTCTCAGATCCCCTCTCTCTTTGGGAGCTTTGTACCATTGCTCAATAAACTTCACTATCACTCAATAAACTGCTTTGTTGCTCACCACAAAACAAAAAGAAAAAAAATCCCAGATCTAAAGAATTCAGCTGAAACCTTTGGGTGACAGTCTGCTTTAGTGCTTAATTATCTCTATGGTGCATTCCTGCTTTCACCCTGTTTTTGGGACCTGAAGATGTTTAACTGCCATGTCAACTCTGATAAGTGTTAGAAGATAGTTTTTTTTTTTTTTTAAGATTTTATTTGATCGAGATTACAAGTAGGCAGAGCAGCAGGCAGAGAGAGAGAGAGAGAGGGAGAAGCAGAGAGCCCAATGTGGGGCTCGATCCCAGAACCCTGGGATCATGACCTGGGCCAAAGGCAGAGTCTTTAACCTACTGAGTCACCCAGGCGCCCCTAGAAGATAGTTTTGAGGGATGTATGTCTGGGTGGCTCAGTGGGTTAAGTGTCTGCCTTCAGCTCAGGTCACGATCCCAGGGTCTTGGGATCGAATTCCACATCAGGTTCCTTGCTCAGCGAGGAGCCTGCTTCTGCCTGCTGCTTGTGCTCTCTCTCTCTCTCTGACAAATAAATCTGAGTGAGGAGTCTGATGCAGGGCTTGATCCCATGACCCCTAGGTCAAGACCTGAACAGAAACCAAAAGTTGGGAGACTTAACCAAATGGGCCACCCAGATGCCCCAGGTACAGCTATATCTTGGGAAAATTTATGGTTGTAAATGCCTATAAAAAGAAAGCAGAAAGATCTCAAGTAAAAAACCCTCAACTTCCACCTTAAGCATTAGAAAAAGAGCACACTAAAACTAAAGCAAACAGAAGGAAGGAAATTATAAAGATCAGAGTAGATATTAATGAAATAGAGAATAAAAAAGGACAAAACAAAACCAAAGGCTGGTTCTCACAGGAGATTAACGAAATAGACAGACTTTAACTAGATCAACTAAAGGAAAAAAAACTAAGAAGACTCATATAAAAAATGAAATAGAGAACCAAATTATTACTGATAAATATAAAACTAATGTCAGCATTCTAGATCTAGAAAGTGATCAGGGAGCCTGATGCGGGGCTCAGTCCCATGACCCTGGGATGATGATCTGAGTCGAAGGAAGAACCAGCTGAGCCACTCAGGCACTGCTGACATTCTGTCTTAAACACAATATGGTTTTAGCTGTGGATTTTTCATAGATGCCCTTTACCAGATTGAGGAAGTTCCCATCTATTCCTAGTTTGTTGAATGTCTTTATCAACAAAGTGGGGGAAAGAGGAGGTTGGATTTTGTTAAATGCTTTTTCTGTGACTTTGAGATGATCAAGTGAGTTTGTGTTTTAGTTTGATGATTGATTTTGAGATATTGAACCAATCTTGTATTTGTGGGATAAATCTCACTTGCCGAAGGTATATAATATTTTTTATGTGTTATTAGATGTTAGTTTGCTGGTATTTTATTGAGGCTTTTTGTGTCCATATTCATAAGAGATCTCAGTCTAATTTCTTGTCATGTCTTTGTTGGATTTTATTATCAGGGTAACACTAGCCTTTTAAGATGAATTGAGAAGTGTTCCCTTCTCTTTATTTTTTAGAAGAACTTGTAAAAAATTAGTTTTAATTCTTTAAATGTTGGTAGAATTCAAGGGTGAAGGTGTCTGGGACTGAACTTTCCTTTGTAGGTAATTTTTTTAAATTACTAACTCAAACTCATCATTTATTTTCAGTCCATTCAGATTGTCTGTTACTTCTTGTGTTGTTTTCAGTGGTTTATGATATTCTAGGAATGATTTGTCTATCTATAAATAAAATCTTTAAAAAAAATAAATTTTTTTTAAGATTTTATTTATTTATTTGTCAGAGAGAGAGAGAGAGAAAGAGCGAGCATAGGCAGAGTGGCAGGCAGAGTCAGAAGGAGAAGCAGGCTCCCTGCGGAGCAAGGAGCCCGATGTGGGACTCGATCCCAGGACGCTGGGATCATGACCTGAGCCGAAGGCAGCTGCTTAACCAACTGAGCCACCCGGGCGTCCCAAAATAAATTATCTTTAAATGAAATTTTTCAGATGCCCATAGAACATTTCCAAAGAGCTTTATTGATATATAATGCACATACAATTCACCTGTTTATTGTGTACAATTCAATGGTTTTTACCCTATTCATAGGTGTCTGCAGCCATCAACAGTTGATTTTAGAAGTGTTTTTATATCCTCAAGAACAAACCCTACATATACCCTTAGCTATCACCCATCTTACCCCCTCATTACTCGCTCCCGATCTACTTTGTCTCTATAGATGTCTATATTCTGGACCTTAATACAATAATTAATTATTGTGGAATCATATAAAATATAGACTTTTGTGACTGGCTTCTTTTAACTCAGCATGATGTCTTCAGGTTCATGTAAGTTATAACACATAGCGATATTTTATTCATTTTAATGGCTGAATAATATTTCATTGTATGTATATGCCATAACATTTCATCCATTTGCCCATTAATGGACATTTGGGTTGTTTCTACCTTTTGACTATGATAAATAATGCTTCTTTTTTTTTTTTTTTTTTTTAAAGATTTTATTTATTTATTTGACAGAGAGAGATCACAAGTAGGCAGAGAGGCAGGCAGAGAGAGAGAGAGGAGGAAGCAGGCTCCCTGCTGAGCAGAGAGCCCAATGTGGGACTCGATCCCAGGACCCTGAGATCATGACCTGAGCCGAAGGCAGCGGCTTAACCCACTGAGCCACCCAGGCGCCCGATAAATAATGCTTCTATATAAATATTCATATTTATATATAAGTTTTTGTGTGGCTATATGTTTTCATTTCTCTTGGGTATATACCTAGGAGTAGAATTGCTGGGTTATATGGTAATTTTAAGTTTAATCATTTAATGAACTCTCAGACTGTTTGTCAAAGTTGCTGCATTATTTTACATTCCCACTTGCAGTATATGAGGATTCCAATTTCTCAACAAACTCAATAACACTTCTTATTATCTGACTTTTAAAAAAGATTTATTTATTTGAGGGAGCAAGCAAGTGTGGGGAGGAAGTACAGAAGGAGAGGGAGAGAAAATCTCAAGCTGAGTGTGGAGCCTGATGGGGCTTGATCCCACGACCCTGAGATCACAACCTGAGCCAAAACCAAGAGCTGGATGCTTAACTGACTGCATTCCCCAAGTGCTCCCTAACTTTTTTTATTGTACCTATTCTAGTGGGTATCAACTGGTATATCATTTTGCTGTTGATTTATTTATTTGTCAGAGAGAAAGGGAGAGAAAGATAGAGAGCAAGCACAAGCTCCAGGGAGAAGGAAAAGCAGACTTCCCACATAGCAAGAAGCCTGATGCAGGGTTCGAGCCCAGCACCCTGGAATCATGACTGAGCCGAAGGTAGACACTTAATTGACTGTGCCACTGGGGTGCCCTCTCAAGACTTTTTAAAGCATTCAAACATTTATACGGATCTATTAGATCACCCTCATTTTTTGCATTATTCTCAGATGTATTTTTAACTATGCTTTTTATAAACAATTTCATTTCTATGATCTCTCATTAGGTAAGCATGGGTATTCAGCCTTTCTACTATATTTTGTAGTGTCCATTTCTTCTTGAAGATTCTCTATAGAGTTTTGTTAGTTTATGGTCTGTTCTGCATTCCTCCCATCCCCAAGCAATGTTCTCTCTCCCCACTTAAAAACGTTTTCATTTTCATTTTATACATATTTTTATGCTAATCCATGGTTGACATATGTGTTATAGCCTCACAGTGGATTGCAAATCAGTGTAAAAATATTCCTCCTTGATTACTGCAACACTTGGGTGTTGTCTATATTAATATCATGTCTTCAAATTTCTTTTTGATATGACTCTAGTTTTCCTTTTACTTTCAACGATTCTGAGTCACTTTTTTTTTTTTAAAGATTTTATTTATTTATTTGACAGAGAGAGATCACAAGTAGGCAGAGAGGCAGGCAGAGAGAGAGGAGGAAGCAGGCTCCCCGCTGAGCAGAGAGCCCAATGCAGGACTTGATCCCAGGACCCTGAGATCATGACCCGAGCCGAAGGCAGCGGCTTAACCCACTGAGCCACCCAGGCGCCCCTGAGTCACTTTATTTTTAATGTGTCTGCTATATAGCATGAAACTGAGTTTGTTTTTAACTCAATCTGAGTTGTTAAAAAATTGATTAATTTATTCCATAAATGTATATAGCGTTGTTTTGTTTTCCTTCTAATATGCCCCCCGTAGCAAGGGCGAAGCACAATGTGGGGCTCAAAACCTCAACCACAAGATCAAGACCTGAGCTGAGATCAAGGGTCGGAGGCTTAACCAACTGAGCTGCCCAGGTGCCCCAATGTTTACACAGCCTCATATGCTCTCCATTCTCTATTTTATAGTATTTTTTTCCTTTTCAGGTCTTATTTATTTATTTGGGTGAGAGAGAGAGAGACAGAACATGAGCAGGGGGAGGGGAAGAGGGAGCCAGATGCGAGGCTTGACCCAGGTCCCTGGGATAAGAACCTGAGCTGAAGACAGACGCTTAAATGACTGAGCCACCCAGGCACCCGGTATTTCTTCTTTTGTTACAAATTTACTTTTTTCTTTTTCCTTCCCCTTACTCTCCCATGACTCTTATCATTTTTCTAAATATTTCAGATGTTTTCTACTTTAATTTTTTTTAGTTTAATTCTTTTAGATGTAACTTTTATAATTTAAAATACTATAACTTACATATGTATTTCTTGATTTATCAACTTAAAAGATGAAATTTATCATCTTGAATTTATCTTTATCAACTTAAAAGATAAAAGCTCACTTATATTTCTTTTAGACTGCCTTTCTTCTTTCTGCCTGCCTCCTTGCTGATTTTTCATTTTGTTTTTTTGCCTTGCTTCTTCTGTGTAAATGTCCGTACAATGTGCTCTTTTTCTTTGAAGTTCAGTACTGTCACCAGTATATGTTTGGGTGTTGATTTCTATATACAAATTTTTCTCTAGGACTGGGGTATGTCCTTTTAAATTACAGGTTCAGTTTTCCTTAGATATCTTATTATTTTTTGTTGTCTTCTTTAGAGACACTAACAGTTATCACTATGTTAGACTTCCACTGTCATTCCTCAAATTATTTTTTTCCAATTGCTTTCATTTCCTTTTTCTGTTACAATTCTTTTCCTTCAATTTGTTCTCTGATCTCCTAAATCTCTTTACCTCTTGTTATTACCTAAACTTTATTTAACACATTTCATGTCTTCTGTAATTATTATGGCACAAAACATTCAGGAAAAACTTTCCTGTCTTATAGAATATGTTTTTACAGCTTGTAGTTCCACCGTTCTTTTTCCAAGTTATGTCTCCGACACTACCAATTGCTGAGCTGCAATTTTGTTTTTTCATCTTTTTTTTTTTTTTTTACTGTGGTAAAAAACATCCAACATTAAATTTATCATCTTAACCATTTTTATGTACATAGTTCAGCAGTGTTAAGTATATTCACATTGTGTGCCACAGAATTCTAGAACATCTTCATCTTGCAACATTAAACACCATATCCACTAAACACCAATTCTTTCTCTGCCCTCTCTACCAGCCCTATGCAAATACTTTTCTGTTTCTAAAATTCTGACTACTTTAGATACATACTTCATAGATATGAAACACACAATATTGTCCTGTTGTGACTGGCTTATTTCACTTAGCACAAGGTCTGTGAGTTCATCTATGTTGTAGCATGAGAGAGGACTGCCTTCATTTTTAAGGCTACACAATATTCTACTGGATGTATGTACCTCATTTTCTTTGTCCATTCGTCTGTTGATGGACATTTGGGTTGTTTCTGTAACTTAATTGTAAATAATGCTGTGATGAACATAAGTATGCACATGTCTCTGGGATTTGGTTTGAATTATTTGGATACATACCCAGAAGTAGGATTGCTGAGTCATGGTAATTCTATTTCAAATTCTTTGAGGAACTGTGATACTATTTTCCACAATGGCTGCAACACCATTATATTCACACCAACAGTGCACAAGAGTTCTAATTTCTCTGCATTGTTGGGACAATTGTTACTTTCTGATTTTTTTGCTCACATCCTAATGGGGTATGGAGTGATATCTCATTGTGGTTTGTGATTTGCATTTCTCTGATGATTAGTGATAGCAAGCATCTTTTCATATGTTTGATGGCTAGTCATAAATCTTCTTAGGAAAACTCTATTCAAGTCCTTTGCCCATTTTTAAATTGGGTTTCTTTACTGTTGAATAACATAAGTTCCACGTATAATCTGGATATTAACCAATAACCATGATCTGCAAATACTTTCTCCTCATTCCCTAGGCTGCCTTTCATCCTGTTGTGCCCTCTAAGGCAGTTTTCAATTCTGAGTAGTATAATTCATTTATTTTTGCTTTTGTTGCCCGTGCTTTTGGTGTCAAATCCAAGAAATCCTTGCCAAATCAAATGTCATGAAGCTTTTTCCCTTGTTTTCTTCTAAAAGTTTTTAATTTAGCGGTTATACTTGATCTTTCATCTATTTTGAGTTAATTTTTGTATATGGTAAAAAGCAAGAGTTCACAACTTCATTCCTTTGCACGTGGATGCCCAGTTTTCTAACACCACTTGTTGAAGTGTACTTTCTCCACTGTGTAGTCTTGGCACCCTGTGGAGACTCATTTATCTTATCTATTGATCTTGATGTGAAGTAGCTGCAACTGGACTATACTCAAAATACAAATATAAATAGATCAGCTCTTTGACTTCTTTCCTCATCTGGTATGTTCTATCTTCCTCTAAGAGGTAAAGTTTGACACCTAGGTAGAAATGACTTATTTTATTTATATGAGAGAGAGAGAAAGAGCACGAGAAAGGGAGGGGCAGAGGGAGAAGCAGACTCCCTGCTGAGCAGGGAGCCTGATGTAGGACTTGATCCCAGGACTCCAGGATCATGACCTGAGCCAAAGGCAGCTGCTTAACCAACTGAGCCACCCAGGCACCCAGTAATGACTTATGTTCTATATGTTCTCTTATGTTAGAAATAGGGGGCCATGGGTAAACATGGCCTTTTACTTGGCTTTTACTATTTTTTTTTTTTTA
This sequence comes from Mustela erminea, assembly GCF_009829155.1. Classification (NCBI taxonomy): domain Eukaryota; kingdom Metazoa; phylum Chordata; class Mammalia; order Carnivora; family Mustelidae; genus Mustela; species Mustela erminea. The sequence continues at coordinate 91,359,000 of NC_045620.1, read as the reverse complement.
AGTTTGTATTGAGGCTCTTTAAGTCTTTATCACAGTCTTCTGAAATGCCTTCAGATTTTAGGTTTTCTCCTGTTTTAGTACTGAGACATGATACTTCTATTATTATCAGCCTTAATTTAAGTATTTACTTGTAATCCTGTTTCTAAGTTCACAAATCTTTTCCCAGGGGTTACAATTATTTTACATAATAAAGTGATTTGCATGAGATAGCAGAAGAAAAAGAAGAAAAAGAAAAATGGATCTCTATTTAAATTGTGAGGGAACATTATCATAAAAATAAAATGGGGGACCGCCTGGGTGGCTCAGTCAGTTGAGTATCTGACTCTTGCTTTTGGCTTGGGTCATGATCTCAGGGTCCTGGGATTGAGCTCCACATTGGGCTCCACGTTCAGTGGGGAATCTGCTTGAGCATTCTCTCTCTTCCTCTGCCCCTCCCACTGCTCCCACTTCACTCTCACTCTCTCAAATAAATCAATCTTAAAAAAAAAAAAAGAATAAAATGGAAACACACAGACACAGACCTTGTCTTTCACTCTGTCACTCCCTTTGTAGTCCCCTCCCCAACCCCCTGCCCCAATCCCATTACCTGCAATATCTATCTGGAAGGATTCTTTTTCTTTTGTCCAGGCTTCCTTAGGAACTGTTCTCTTAGTATGGCTCTCCTCTTTCTGTTTAACATCTTCAGTGTCTGGCAGACTTTCAGTCTTTGTGTCTTGCAGTCTAGCTGAGTGCTCTGCAGCCGCAACACCACCAGAACCTGAGAGAGGTAAATTAACACAGTAGCCAGACAAGAGGTTGACAAGAAGTATTTTTAAATACCTATCAAGCATCTAACAGGTGAAAGGCACTGTTACTGGTATTGACCAAAAAATCCCCACAAAAAACAAAAAACAAAAAAACCATAAATAAAAAGACCATTTAGAAATGTGTTTAGAAACTACTGTTCCAAATTGGAGTTAAAAAATACACAGAAACATGGGGCGCCTGGGTGACTTTTGATTCTGGCTCAGGTCAGGATCTCAGGCTTTTGGGACTGAGCCCCACACTGGGCTCCATGCTCAGCATGGGAGTCTGCTTAAAAATTCTCTCCCTCCCCCACCCCCAATTTCATGTGCATGTACCCTTTCTCTCTAAAATAAATAAAAATATACAAAAACAGATGTCATACAAAGTAAAAGAATTAGGGTGCCTGGGTGGCTCAGTGGGTTAAGCCGCTGCCTTCGGCTCAGGTCATGATCTCAGGGTCCTGGGATCGAGTCCCGCATTGGGCTCTCTGCTCAGCAGGGAGCCTGCTCCCTCCTCTCTCTCTCTCTGCCTGCCTCTCCGTCTACTTGTAATCTCTCTCTGTCAAATAAATAAATAAATCTTTAAAAAATAAAATAAAAGTCTGCTCTTTAAAAAAAAAAAAAAAGAATTACCACCTAAGAGAAAGAAGTATATGTACTCAGAAAGAGATAAACTACTTCTAGCTCAAAGGATCATGAAAGAATTCTAGAGTAAAATAACAATTGACTTGGGTGTTAGAGGATAGCTAAACTGAGGGGGCGCCTGGGTGGCTTAGTTGGTTCAGCGGTCATAATCCCAGGATCCTGGGATTGAGCCCTGCATCAGGCTCCCTGCTTGGCAAAGAGCCTGCTTCTCCCTCCCCTCCACCTGCCTATCTACCTACTTGTGCTCTCTCTGTCAAACAAATAAATAAAAAAAATCTTAAAATTAAAAAAAAAAGAAGAATATAGCTAAATGGGATAAACACTGAGACAGAAAGACAAAAGGCATTTTAGGCAAAGGTCACTGCATACGAAAACAAGAGAGTCAGGAAAGCAAATAAACATAGAAGAAACAGAGCAAGTGTATGGTTTGAGTACAGAATTTATAAGAAAAAAAGGTAGCTAAAAAGTTGTTTGGGAGCTGATTTTCCTGTTCTGAAAGACTGTACTAAAAGAGTTTAGATTTTATTCTTAGGGCATTGAAAACTTTCTGATTGTGAGATTAACAGGATCTGTTACTAGAACATTCATTTAGCAACCGCAAAAAGGGAGGTAAAATTTTGAAATGTTGCCCAGAATACAATATAACTTGTGAAAACAAGCAATACACGCACAAAAAAGAAGTGGCTAATTATGCTCCAAAATGTTTCTATTTATAATATTGTCAGAGACTACCAGCTGTCCTCCGAAATCCATTTTCCTTTCCTCTAAAATAAACCCCTGACAATAGAGTAGACAGGCTGAGGGGATCTTGTGTCCTTCAAATTCCTCCCAGTGAGTTCTTAATGAGCACAGAAGCTCGTTTCCAGCCATTAACTAGTTCAGAATCTAAAGCAGAACCAATTACAGGCAACCAGTGTCCCTAGTCCTATCCTAGGCCACTGAATAATGCCCCAAAGAGCAACCCCAGCCATCAGCCCTTGGAAATAATTCTTAAAATGGAACTCATGTCAAAACAGTAAAATGAAGAATCAACAAAACAAAACAAAAACAAAACAATTAGTTTTGGAAGATTTCGATTTGGTCAGCTGCTGGGTTAAAGCAACATAATAATGTATAATAATGTTTATTTGGGGAGAGAAAAAGCAAGTGTATCCTAGCTCTTCAAGTCTCTCTTAAAGCTCAACTGGAGAAAGTAAGAGCTAAGTATCAGCTGAGAAGCAGAAATCCAATCCCACCTTAGATATCCAAATATTTTCAGACTGTATGGTTACTTCCATGATGCCACTAGTTTACCCAATTCTAGACTATGCCCCTCTTGGACCTGTTTAAGGAGAACTTCACAAACTGTCAGTCTGATGAGCAGAGGACTGCTACGCTTCTACAACAGGACTGGCAAATGCCCTGTCTTAACGTCATTCAAAGTTATTCATGGAGACATTAAGCCAGAGAACCCACTTCTTGAATCAACTAGAAAGCTTAAGATTACAGATTTTGGGGAGCTAGTTTATGTCCTCATCCTCTAGAACCACCCACTTACTGCAGCACCCTGGACCACCTGCCCCCTGAGATGATTAAGGGCCAAATGCATGCTGAGAAGTGAATCTCTGGAGTCTTAATGTTCTTTGTTATAAATTTCTAGTTGGGAAGACTTCTTCTGATGTAAGCACATACCAAGATACCTGTAAAACATATCCTAGACTGAATTCCTATTCTCTGACTTTGTATAAGAGGGAGTCAGAGACTTCTTTACAAGACAGCTAAAATATAACCCTAACCGAAGGCTGGTTCTCAAAGAAAAGACAGAACACCCCCGGATCACAGCAAATTCATGGAAATCCTCTATCTGGCAAAAAAGGCAAAGATTTGGGGCGCCTGGGTGGCTCAGCGGGTTAATCCTCTGCCTTCAGCTCAGGTCATGTTCTCAGGGCCCTGGGATCAAGCCCCGCATCCAGCTCTCTGCTCAGCAGGGAGCCTGCTTCCTCTCTCTCTGCCTGCCTCTCTGCCTACTTGTGATCTCTTGTCTGTCAAATAAATAAATAAAATTTAAAAAAAAAAAAAAGGGCAACGATTCAACTTTGAAGATGAATCTTGTAGGGAGGGGCTCGTGGCTGGCTCAGTCAGTAGATCATGCAACTCTTGATCTCAGGATTCATCATAATCTGGAGACAAGGTTCAATTGCAGCCACCTCACAGCATGTCCTGAGTATGGAGTCCTTGTGGAAGATGGAGCCGGGGTCCAACTGGGGGTTTACTCCAACTTGATCAGTTAAAGAGCCAGGCAACAGCCTTCCAAGTAACTAAGGGTGTGTGTTACCTACTGGGTGGCCAGGCTTGGTAAAGCTGTCAGAATGAATATGTGATTCGTTCTTTCACATGCAAAAACGAAGATTTTTGTATTAAAAAAAAAAAACAAAAAACCTTGACTTCACTGGGCATATGGTTATCAGAATAAATATTATATTTCCCAGCCTTTTGGCAACATAGCTTAGTATGAACATGTGACTAAGTCTGGCCAATAGAATGGAAGAGGAATGCTACATGTAACTTTTGAGAAGTATTTAAAGAAGGAATATACTTTTTTCTGTCCCTTTCTTCCTTTCTGCTGGCTGGAATATAGGCCTAATTGCTACTGCAGGAGAATGGAGGCTAAAAATGTTGGAGCAAGAGGAGAGAAAGAGCTTTGTTCCTTGGTACACTGACGTCTACACCTGGATTTTTACAAGAAAGAGAAATAATTTCCTGTCCTCTTTAAGACAATGTTACTTTGTCTTTATTTTCATCTCTCAGAACCAAAACAAATCCTATTTTTTTTTTAACAAATCCTAACTTTAACATGTTATTATAGTCTTTTTTAAATTAGCATAATCCTACGGAAGTATATTAACTGGATAGGTACTTAAGAAGTAAACAAGCTGAATTCCTAGAGAAAAAGGTTTATGTACAACAACAGTATCAAAGAGTAAGCATCTGGGACGCCTGGGTGGCTCAGTGGGTTAAGCCTCTGCCTTCGGCTCAGGTGATGATCTCAGGGTCCTGGGACAGAGTCCCACATTGGGCTCTCTGCTCGGTGGGGAGCCTGCTTCCCCTTACTCTCTGCCTACTTGTGATCTCTCTTTCTGTGTGTATCACATAAATAAATAAATAAAATCTTAAAAAATAAAAAAGAGTAAGCATCTTGTGGAACTGATTTTTTCTTTCTTTCTTTCTTTCTTTTTTTTTTAATTTTATTTATTTATTTGACAGAGATCAGAAGTAGGCAGAGAGGCAGGCAGAGAGAGAGTAAGCAGGCTCCCCGCGGAGCTGAGAGCCTGATGTGGGGCTCGATCCCAGGACCCTGGGATCATGACCTGAGCTGAAGGCAGAGGCTTTAACCCACTGAGCCACCCAGGTGCCCCGGAACTGAATTTTTTATCAGTAAAGTCCATTATGTGAATTTCTGGCAATGAGATTAGTTGTGTTAATTAACTTGTGTCACAGAGTTGTCCAGAAATGTCTTAAAGAGCTTTAAAAATGTTAGTTTTACCTGCCAATCTATACCAAAAACATTGCAACTAATATCCTATTTCACATATGAGCAAGACAGTGAAAGGCTGAAGACAGTAAGGGAAAAGAAAATACTTTTCTGTTTCTACTCATTTTAGAAGGCCAGAATAAAATAATACACAGATAATCCAGTTCAGTTACCTTCAGTGGTTTTCTGCAAGGGTTCTTTTTCTTCAGATTGGGCAGGCTGAGTCACTGTATTTTTATTGTATATCTCCTTTTTCTGTTTTTTATCTGAAATGTCCTCGTCCCCAATGATGGAAACTTGAACTTGGGCATCTGTAATAATGACATCACACAATTCCATAGAGAAGGAAAGGACAATAAACACAATAGGCAAGTAACTGCCACCAACCCCTGCCAAAAAGTCCAAACAAAACCCCAAACCTCTTTATATATTAAGAAAAAAAAGCATCTCCTAGGCCCCATCACAGCTTTTAAGTTGCGACAACTATGATGGGTTTACAACATAAATTGGAAAGCTCTTCCTATTTTTCTGTGTACAATGATGGTTTAAATAAAATACCACTTTATTTTTAAATTTAAATTCAATTAATTAACAAATAATGTATTACTGATTTCAGAGGTATAGGCCTATGATTCATCAGTCTTATATAACACCCAGTGCTCATTACATCACATGCCCTCCTTAATGCCCATCACCCAATTATCCCCTCCCCCCACCCCCTACCCCCACCAGCAATCCTCAGTTTGTTTCTTATGATTTAAGAGTCTCTCTTATGGCTTATCTTCCTCTCTAGTTTCATCTTGTTTTATTTTCTCCTCTCTTCTCCTATGATCCTCTGTTTTGTTTCTTAAATTCCACATATGAGATCATATGATAAGATCATATGGTAACTGTCTTTCTCTGACTTATTTCTCTTAGTATAATACCCTCTAGTTCCATCCACGTTCTTGCAAGTGGCAAGATTTCATTATTTTAATGGCTGAGTAATATTTCATTCTCTATGTACCACATCTTCTTTATCCATTCATCTGTCGATGGACATCTGGGCTCTTTCCACAGTTTGGCTATTGTGGACACTGTTGCTATAAACACTGGAGTGTAGGTGCCCCTTCGGATCACTACAGTTATATCTTTTTTTTCTTTTAAAGATTTTATTTATTTATTTGAGGGAGGCAGACAGAGGGAGAGAGAGAAGCAGGCTCCCCACTGAGCAAGGAGCTAGATTTGGGGCTTGATCCCAGGACCCTGGGATCATGACCTGAACCGAAGCAGCTGCTTAATGGACTGAGCGACCCAGGCGTCCCTTTACATTTGTATCTTTGGAGTAAATACCCAGTAGTACAATTGCTGGACTGTAGAGTAGCTCTACTTTCAACTTTTTGAGGAACCTCCGTATTGTTTTCCAAAGTAGCTGCACCAGCTTGCATTCCCATCAACAGTATGGGGGGGTGGGTAGGGTCTCCTTTCTTCACATCCTTGCCAACATCTGTCATCTCCTAACATGTTAACTCTAGCCTAACATACCACTGTTCTTTACTGGTTTGACACAACAGTTAAAAAAAAAATCAATTGTCTTTTTCAAAGTAAAAAAAGGGATGTGAATAACTCTTTTGAGTTCTTTGGTTTTTTCAAAGTTTTTGTCACTTCTTGAGCCAATTTTGATATTTCATATCATCCTAGAAAAGCATCTGTACCATCAAAAATTTATGTATAATATTCTTGTGACTTCAGAAACCTCCTGAAATTATATCCTTTTAAAACTGCTTTATATTTTCCACTTTTTCTGTTTTTCTTGGTCATATTTGCCAGAGATTTATCCACCTTATTGGTTTTTTAAAAAAAAAAATCAGCTCTTTTCTTTCTTATATGAGAAAACTCAAGTGTAAAATATTATGTTACTAAGTATATTAAAAAGTCACCAACAGGGATGCCTGGGTGGCTCAGAGGGTTAAAGCCTCTGCCTTCCGCTCAGGTCATGATCCTGGGGTCCTGGGATCGGAGCTCACATCAGGCTTTCTCCTCAGCAGGGAGCCTGCTTCCTTCTCTCTTTCTGCCTGCCTCTCTGCCTCCTTGTGATCTCTGTCTGTCAAATAAATAAATTTTAAAAAAAGATCTTAAAAAAAAAAAGTCACCAATAAAGCAACTAGGATAACAGTTAACAATGTTTATGTTTTCACAATGGGTAAAAAAGAGGTTCAGCTCTTCCTAAGTATGAATATTTTTCAACAAAAAAATCAGAAAAGCAATAGAGATTACTAAAGATATAATGTGTCTATCAAAGAGCTTAAGAAATAAAACATTACAGATATGATTCCCTGTGTAAAGGCTCTCTGTCTTCTCAGTAGCAACTTTTATGTTGAATTTAGATTTTATTAATTCCAAGGATGTTTCCGAATTTTTTTTGCTTTATTGCATGTATTAATCAACAATAGTACCCAGACTGGAACACAGAGTTATCCTATGCTTTAAAAATTGCCCTGGAATCAGCAGCACCTATTTAGCTAACAGCCATGCACAGGAACTAAAAACAGTAAATGCAATAAAGCAACAGAAGCAATTATACATGTAGAATTTTCAGTGACCACTGGAGTCTCCCCCACCCCCCCCCCACCTTTTAAAAGATTTTATTTATTTATTTGACAGACAGAGATCACAAGTAGGCAGAGAGGCAGGGAGAGAGAGAGGAGGAAGCAGGCTCCCCGCTGAGCAGAGAGCCTGATGTGGGGCTCGATCCCAGGATCCTCGGATCATGATTGGAGCCGAAGGCAGAGGTTTTAACCCACTAAGCCACCCAGGTGCCCCTGCAGTCTCCCTTTAATAAATACAATCATGTGTCAGCTAGGGGAGTACAATGTCAGGGAGGTAGAGGAAAAAAAAAAAAACAAGCAGGTCTCTAAATATTAAAAAGTTTCATAAAACAGTGGGGCCTATATCTGGGGATAGGGTTGAAAGCTCAAATACCCCTAGTGACCAGACAGGTAAGGTGGATGAATGAAGCAGACTGGCTCTGAGAAGGATGGGGACTTGAAGCAAACACAAGAATGTACATCTTCTCTGCAGGGAAGACCCATGCATTAGGGGCAGGTGATTACTGTCATGGGGGAATGCAAGCTGAGCACAACCAGATATTCTGATTTTCAAGGGAAGTACAAAATCTTATTTTCAAATGTTGGCAGCAAAATGAAAAGAAAATTAAAAATACCACGTGAACCATATACTTTCTTGCAAAATCCAATCTACGAAAATATTAGTTTGTACCATCAGATAAATTCATGAAGCAAATTTAATCAAGATTTTCTAGATTTGTTTCTAAAACATACCTGACTAGATATTATTTCACGTCAAAAGTTGCAGTATATTTTATTTCCCACAGTGAAAATAAATAGGTCTAAGAAACCTGTTAAGTATTTTAGAAGATTTTATAAATATTTTACCTTCTTGTTTACAACCAATGAAATAGCTAGGAGAAAAGCTTGTGTAACACCAGAAATAAGATAACCAGAAATTCTCAATAACCAGGGGGAAAAAAGGCTACAAAATATACAAAGCCAATTCAGTTACCTGCATTATCTTTCTGAGGAGGTTTTGTCCCCAGTGGCAAGGCTGTCTTAGCCCTCTTACTGTAGATCCCCTCTTTATGTTTAAGATTATCAGTGACTGGTAGGTCGTCATCCCTTGTGCCTAGCACCTCCGCGGGGAAGTCTGGAGCAATGGCATCATTGGACCCTACAGAAAAGTGGGAAAGTAGTACAATTAATATAAGTTGAAGTTGAAGAAAGACAAAAAGTTTTAAACTGCTTCTATTAAAAAGGTACGACAATAGGAGCGTTGTAATGTGACCAGAAGGCGATGTCAGTTAAATTGAAGCTGTCAGACATGTATAATAAACTGCAACAATACATAGTGGAGAAGCTAATGACAGAAAATACAGAGTATCAGCTCCGAAGAAAGGTAATTTCCAGTTCAGGAAGGCTTTCAAAGAAAAAAGAATATAGACTGTAACTTGGAAAATAAGTAGGCTTTTTGAACTATGCAGAGGAAGACAGACATTTTAGGAAGAGGTGAAGCATGAACAAAGACAGAGAAACAGGAAAGCAAAAAGTATTTAAGAACAGCAGCCACTTTGTGGTCAGGCCAGATCATAGAGCACATTAAAGAAAGTGGTGGGAAATATGAAAAAATAATTGTTTGGGGCAAAATTCCACAGAGCATGGAATCCCAAGCTATAGAGCACAAATTTTATTGTACATGAAATGTAACATCATTAAAAAATTTTTAATAAAGGGAAAATATAATCAGCCATGTTTTAGAAGATTAATCTGATAATAATATAAGATACATAACACTGAAAGAAAAGTAATGTGATAAAGAAATACAAGATTGGAAAGTAATTTTACCTTCTTTTGAAACACATTTCAATATTCCTAAATCTACTGGTAAGAAAAGTTTATCCATGCCATAAAAAAGAGGTGAAGAACATTTCTGAGCACCTAAACTATGTATGGCAATAAAAGCTCAGTATCAGTCTCATTAGTACAGTGCCAGTGTACGTGAGTCATGAAGGACTTTTTTAGACAGATTGCAAGGATCCTACTAAGCCTGCTCGGTCATATGTACAGATTAAATTGGGCTTTTCGTTAGCTGCTGTGGCATCACTTTCTCTTATTTGCTCCCTATCTCTCTGGCAAACCCTTAGTATCTCTCCTTCTACCAAATCTCTCAGTTCAGGAGCTCCTCCAGGGGTCAGAACTCTTTTGACTTCCTGAGTGGACTCATCAATTACCAATGGATTGAACACTATCTATCTATATGCTGATGACCAACAAATACGTATCTCTGGCTGAGATCTTTCTTTTGAGCTTCAGATTCTAGCATTTAAGACACAGCTAGTCCTTACAGCATCTTTTGAAGAAATTAGAAAAAGGTGTCCCTTTCTTAATTAAACAAATTAAGATATTATATATTATGGTACAACATAACAACTGTACACAGGGATCATTCTCCTCACAAATACTTCCAGATACCAGAGAACACACTCCACCAGCAACCAGCACATGCATGCTCTTCACCATCACCCCGCTTTGTTCTCCAAGAGAGGGGAGTATGTCAGGTTCACAGTCAGATGGGGAACAGTAAGTCCCTGAGAATAGTGGTGGATAGCAAGAGAAGCAGGTCTGTGGAGCTGAGGGGCAACTGAAAGCCCGTCTAGCCAAATGGATGTGTGAATGCCAACAAGTGTATGTGTACTTATTTTGCCTCATCCAAGCACAACTGTGGGACTTCTAAGTATAGATTTTTGTTTGGGGCAAGAACAACTCTAGCTGGAGATCTGGAACCTTCATACTCACCTATGTATTTTCATAAAAAACAGCATATATCTCTATGATGTTAGTAATACAACCTTTTATGTGGCACCCTTGCATATAACCTTAAATGTGTAAATCAACTCTGTTTATGGTCAAGAGCCTTCTGACTAACTGGTGTCCTCGCCTCCACACTTCTAGAGTCTTCCTCACCTTGGCTCCCCTCCTTTCCACCTATGAAGTGGTTCTCCATCTCACAGCCAGATAAATTTTGCAAATGTAAATGAAACCACAGTTGCCTACTAGAATAAAATACAAATGTTTTAGTATGGTTTACAAGACATTAAATGATCTTGGGCCTACCCATCTAACCACCATTCTGCTCCAACCATACTGCACATTTGTCAAATACATCAAGCTCTTTCCCGTTTCAGGAGCTTTGCCCATTCTGTCACTCTCTACTCTTTGCCTGCCTAACCCACCTTTATCTTACTGACCTCATCTCAAAAATTTTTTTCCTTGGAAAGGCCTTCAGGAGCTCCTAAAACTAAACTGGGTACTCTTATTATTCTCATCCAATTCTACTTTATTTTATTAACACTTACCATTTGTAATTATGTACTTATTTGGGGTCTATTTGTTTACTATCTGTAACAACATTCCACATACTCCATAAACTTGGGACCATGTTTATTTTGCCTCTGTAAATGTAGCACATAGTGTAGCATCTGCCAGGAACACAGTAAGAGCTTTAATACTTTTGGGTTGAAGAAACAATGAACATGAACTGAAAGCTTTTGTCACCTTAAGAAAAACAAAACAACCAAACTTTGGTTTTATGTGCTTTGGAATGAATATACACAGGGAATGCAACGTATGTAGTTTCCTATCTGGTTTTTCCCCCACACTCAATTCAAGATAAATTTTACATGGAATCTAGAGTTTAAAGTCAGCATATAAAATGAAAAACCATACAGCACTGAAATTACCCCACGAAGGTTCCTTTTTTTTTTTTTTTTAAAGATTTTATTTATTTGACAGAGAGAGAGAAATCACAAGTAGGCAGGGAGGCAGGCAGAGAAAAGAGGAAGAAGGCTCCCCGCGGAGCAGAGAGCCCAACACGGGGCTGGATCCCAGGACCCTGGGATCATGCCCTGAGCTGAAGGCAGAGGCTTTAACCCACTGAGCCACCCAGGTGCCCCCCCACAAAGGTTCCTTAAGAAGGTACCATGTTGAAACTGACATCCTATTGGCTCAACAACTCCACCAGAGAGTACTTTCTCCCTTTGGCTCACAGCGAATCACTGCGCCTGTTTCTGAGCACCTGATGAAGAACGTGGCTTATGTTTAGAAGCCATGTTATAACAAAAAGACACTTTAGTTCTAGAATCATTCTCAGGGAATCAAGATAAGCTGTTTAAACTATTATAAAAGGAAAATGAGGACAGTAAAGTTTGAGAAGAGAGGTTTCCCACCACCCATTTCAAATCCATCACAGTATGTTCACAGAGTATACAGACTACACACAACTCTTGTACCTTTCTAAAGATTTTATTTTTAAGTAATCTCTACACCCAACCTGGGGCTTGAACCCACAACCCAGAAATCAAGAGTTGCACGCTCCACTGACCATGCCACTGAGGGCATCCCAACTCTTGCCCTTTTAGCATATGTCTGTGCTGAAAGACATGCGCTTTCTCTTTTTTGTTAAATATATGTATTTGAACATGCTTAAGTTAAACACATGTATGACAAAATGCCAATGTATGCTAAATTTGTCATAGCTAAAAAGATTTCATTATAATCTATTCATTTGAGTTTATGCTATCTTAAAGTTTGTTTCCGGTTTTTTTTTTTTTTTGGGGAAGATTTTATTTATTTATTTATTTAAAGATTTTATTTATTTATTTGACACACAGAGAGAGATCACCAGTAGGCAGAAAGGCAGGCAGAGAAAGAGGGGGAAGCAGGCTCCCTGCTGAGCAGAGAGCCTGATGCAGGACTTGATCCCAGGACCCCAAGATCATGACCTGAGCTGAAGACAGAGGCTTAATCCACTGAGCCACCCAGGGGCCCTTTATTTATTTGTCAGAGAGAGCAAGCAAGCTAGTACACAAGCAGGGGGAGTGGCTAGTGGAGAAAGAAGCAGGTGCCCCACTGAGCCAGATGTGGGACTCAATCCCAGGACCCTGGGATCATAACCTGAGCTGAAGGCAGACAGTCAACCACCTGAGCCACCCAGGCGTCCCTTCTGTTCTTGTTCTGTTATTTTGCAAATTTTGTACACTCAACAGTAGTCTGGAAAATAGATATCCAGTTTAAAAATTCTATTAGAGGAGCATCTGCGTGGCTCAGTTGGTTGGGCAACTGCCTTCGGCTTGGTCATGATCCCAGAGTCCCAGAACGGAGTCCTGGGTCCCCGTCTTCTGTCGGGCTCCCTGCTCAGCGGGGAGTCTGGTTCTCCCTCTGACTCTCCCTTCTCTTGTGCTCTTTCTCATTGTCTTTCAAACAAATAAAATCTTTAAAAAAATTCAATTAGTGTTTTTCTAGTAGTATTTTTTTAGCATTTTTTTATTGAGGTAAAATATACATAAATTTTGCCATTGTAACCATTTTTAAGTGTATAGTTCAGTGGTTTTAAGTACATTTACACTGATGTGCAACGATCATATCATGCATCTCCAGAATTCACACATTTTCACAAACCAAAACTGTCACTATTAAATGGTAATTCCCGGGACGCCTGGGTGGCTCAGTTGGTTGGACGACTGCCTTTGGCTCAGGTCATGATCCTGGAGTCCCGGGATCGAGTCCCGCATCAGACTCCCAGCTCCATGGGGAGTCTGCTTCTCTCTCTGACCCTCTGACCTTCTCCTTGTTCATGCTCTCTCTCACTGTCTCTCTCTCAAGTAAATAAATAAAATCTTTAAAAAAAAAAATGGTAATTCCCTTTTCCTCCTCCCCTCAACCCTTGATAACCACTGTCCTACTTTGTCTCTATGAATTTGACTACTCTAGGTACCTCATGTAAGTGAAATCTTAGAATATTTGTCCCTTTGTGATTAGCTTATTCACTTAGCACAGTATCTTCAGTGTTCATCAACAATGTAGCATGTGCCAAATTTCACCCTTTTTAAAGCTGAATAATATCCCACTGCATATATGTGTCACATTTTATGTATTTATTCATCAGCTGATAGACATTTGAGTTGTATCCACATTTTGGCTATAGTGAATAATGTTGCTATGAACATGAGCACACAAACATTTATTCAAATCCCTGCGTTCAATTCTTTTGGGTATATGTTAGCTCAGTAATTCCATGTTAAACATTTTAAATGTTTTTGTTTTGTTTTGTTTTGTTTTGGTTTTTTTTGAGAGAGAGAGAGAGAGCATGTGCACAGTGGGGGAAAGAGGAGAGAGGAGAGAGAGAACCTTAAGCAGGCTCCATGCCCAGCAGGGAGCCTGTTGCAGGGCTCGATCTCATGACCCCGAGATCATGACCTGGGCCAAAAATCAAGAGTCCGACACTTAACCGACTGAGCTACCCAGGTACTTCTCTATGTTTGACTTTTTCAGGTACCACAATACTCTCTGTAGTGGCTACATCCTTTTAAATTCCCACCAGCAATACACATGGGTTGCAATTTCTCCCCCCAACCAAACCTTGTTATTTTCTGTTTGATATCAGCCCTCCTACTGGATATGGAGTGGTATCTCACTGTGGTTTCGACTTGCCTTTCCTTTATGTCTAATAATGTACAGCATCTTTTTAATGGCTTTTTTGGCCATTTGTGTATCTTTATTGGAAAAACATTTATTCGGATCCTGTGCCCATTTTAAAATAAGACTGTTGGCTGTTGTTGAGTTATTAAGAGTTCTTCATATATAATGAATATTAATCCCCTATCAGATACGTGATTGCATTTTGCTCTAATTCTGTGAATTACCTTTTTACCCTGTTGATAGATTTTTGATACACAAAAGTTTTAACTTCTCATAAATTCCAATTTCTTTCTTTTGTTGCCTGTGCTTCTGATAATGTATTAGTTTTATAAGAACTTATTTTTTTAAAGATTTTATTTATTTGACAGAGAACACAAGTAGGCAGAGAGGCAGCCGGGGGGTGGGGGGAAGCAGGCTCCCCACTGAACAGAGAGCCCCATGTGGGGCTCGATCCCAGGACCCTGGGATCATGACCTGAGCCCAAGGCAGAGGCTCTAACCAACCCACTAAGCCACCCAGGCGCCCCATAAGAACTTCTTTAATCTATCTGATCACCAAATCATGAATAAAATAAGACTTCTTTGGTCTTTTCTATCAAACACAAAGGATATAATTAAACTGTGTTTTGTTCTCATGTTTTTCATTCCAAAATTAACTTTTGACATTTTTTGTTCGTCTTGTAACTAAAATTTCTATTTAGGTGAGTGTTATGTTAACCTGGCTTCAAAGTTCACCACTGCTTCATTACTCTTTCTGGAGCTCTTCATTTAGAGCCACCTCTTCAGGTGGATGAGTCTTCAAATTCATTTTTTTAAGAAAGTATGAAGGCTTCCTACAAAGAGACTCATTTTAGACCTAAAGACACCAGCTAAATTAAAGTGAGGGGGTGGAGAAACCCTTAATAGGCAAATGGATGTCAAAAAAAAAGTTGGAGCAACAATACTTATATTGGACATACTAGACTTTTTTGTTCTTATACTGTTTTTATCCTGCTTTGGTATCAAGGTAGTACTGGACTCATGGAATGATTTTGAATGTGTTCCCTCTCCTCTATTATTTTAAGATTTTGATAAGATTGTCATTATTATTTTTTTTTAATGTTTGATAGAATTCACCAATGAAACCATGGGGTCTTGGGCTTTTCTGTGCTGGGAGAGTTTTGACTCCTAATGTAACTCTCATGCTTGTTATTGGTCTAAGATTTCCTACTTTTGGGATTCAAGATTCATGATGCAATCTTGGTAATTCGTGCATTTTTAGAAGTTATCTGGTTGTATATTTCTAAGTTATCTGATTTGTTAGTATATAATTATTTAAAATAATCTGTTTTCACACTGTATTTCTGTGGTTATCTATTGTTTTCTCTTCCATTTCTCATTCTGGTTTTCGGGACTTTTCTTTTTTCCCCCCACCTTAGTTGATGTAGTTAAAGCATTGCCCATTTTGTTATTCATTTACATATTTTTGAAAATCTGGTCATAACTTTCAACATTATGTGATTGTTTATTCTGGTCTCTATTTTAATTATCTCTGATTTTTCTTTGTTTTTTCCTCCGTCTACTAAATTGCAGCTACATTTATTCTTTTTCTAGTTCCTTGGGGTGTGATGTTAATCTTTTCCCCTTAACATCAGAAGCATTTATGACATAAATTTCACTCTAACATCTGCTTTTGCTGCATCCCATTGGTTTTGGAATGTTGTGTTTTCTTTTTCTTTTGTCTTGAGACATATTTTGATTTGCATTTGATTTCTTATTTGGCCCAATGCTATAGAGTCAAATTGGGTGTTAATATTTATTAACATTGGTTAATAAATAATTGGCCAAATAGGGTGTTAATATTTATTAATATTGGCCCATTGCTATGGGGCATAGGGTGTTAATACTTACATATTCAATATTTCATATTTATATTGTAGATTTCCAGCTTTGTTTTATTGTTGATATTTAGTTTTATAACATCATGGCTGGAAAATACACTTGGTATATTTCAGTCATCTTAAATCTGTAATATTTGTTATATTTCTTTTCAAGTGATTTAACCAGGGAATTTTTCTGTGTGTATTTAAAGAAAATGTGTATTCTGTTTTTCTTGGGTGGAATATGTTACATAGATATTTTAGAACCATGTATTCTGAAGTATGCTTCAAGTAAAAAAATGTTCTTGATGAAAAAAAATAACTTTAACGGAGGTTACTCATTTAAAATAAAGCATATCAGAGGGGAGATGGGTTGGAGGTGTTCGGTGAAGTAAGTGAAGGGGATTAAGATGATGAGCACTAAATAATGATGTACAGAATTGTTGAATTACTATGTTTTACTCCTGAAACTAATATAACACTGTGTGTTAACTACACTGGAATTAAAATTTAAAACCCAATAAAAAAAAAGTATGAAGGCAGAGTATGCTTTGAGTTCCTATGTATTTGTGAAAATCTCTCTGTTGCCATATTGCTTGAAAACTACGCACTTGGGTCTATAAATCCTTCAATTATACAATTTCCCCACTAAATACATATTTTGCTTCATTTATTTCTCACATTTACAATCTGGATCTGGATTTCTGTTTTTTTCCCCAGATGTGATAAGTTTTCAGCTATTTCTTTGAATTAATTTTCTGCTCCCTTTTTCTTCTGAGAGCCCTATGAGTGTCATGCTTATCAGCATCATCAAGTTCCCCTAACCTCCTATTATCACTGTTTTTTCTATCTTCTGTTCAGCTTGATTGCTTTCTATTACTCTGTGTTCCACTGCTCACTGATCCATTCTTCTGTGTTCTCTAGACTACTATTTTTTCTCTAGTCTACTATTTTTTCTCTCTCTAGTGTATTTTTAATTTGTTATTGAGTTCATCAATGATTCTTTTTTTTACATTCTCTCCTTGTTGAGAATCTCACTGAGATATGGCTCTCTTTTCTCAAGTTCAGTGACTATCTTTATTAACATTACTTTATATTTTCCATCAGGCATATTGCTTATCTTCATTTTGTTTAGCTCTCTTGCTGTGATTTTTGTCCTTTTCTTCCATTTGGGACATATTCCTCTATCTCCCTTTTTCTAATTGTTTCTCTGTGTTAGAAAAGTCAGCTGCGGGGGGCCTGGGTGGCTCAGTTCATTGAGAGTTTGCTTTCAGCTCAGGTCGTGATCCCAGGGGCCTGGGATTGAGCCCCACAATCAGGCTCCCTACTCAGTGGGGAGCCTGTTTCTCCCTCTTCCACTTCCCCTGCTTGTATTCCCTCTCTCGCTGTCTCTCTGTCAAATAAATAAATAAAATCTTAAAAGAAAGAAAGAAAGAAAGAAAGAAAGAAAGAAAGAAAGGTAGGTCAGCTATATCTCCTGGTCTTGATAGTGGCCTTGTGAAGAAGAGGTCCTGCAGTGCCATGCAGTGCAATGTCCCCTGTTCGCCAGAACCTGGCGCTTCAGGGGTAACTCCTCCAAGTATTGCATGGTCCTACTACTGTGATTTAGCCATGTTTGCCTTCAGTCCAGTCAGCTGCAATCGGTCTCTTCGCTTGTAGTGGGCAGGTTTAGACTCTATGCTGTTATGGGCCAGTCTGGGGCTGCCTTGTGATTGAGTTGGGTATGACCAGATGTCTGCTGGAGCTGCAGTTGCACTGCACTGCAGGGTGCTCTCCTTGTGTTGTTCCCTAAGAGGCTTTTGTTGGTGGGCAGGGCATGTAGTCAGACCAGATGTCTGCTCCCAGCCCAAAGTTGAACTGGTATTTATCTTCATCTCTACTCAGGGAGGGAATCACCTTGGAGTGGTCCTGGTCACTACTGGGGCTACTTGCACAATACCATGCTTCTGGTGCTACTTTCGATGGACTCTTGCCAAGGATGGGTCAGATGGAACAAATTCTCAGGAGAATGTGGGGGCAGGACACATTGTTAGCAATGCTAGGTATGTGTTGGCATGCTTGTGGGAGAAG
The DNA here is from genome assembly GCF_009829155.1 of Mustela erminea. Taxonomy (NCBI): domain Eukaryota; kingdom Metazoa; phylum Chordata; class Mammalia; order Carnivora; family Mustelidae; genus Mustela; species Mustela erminea. The sequence continues at coordinate 91,341,102 of NC_045620.1, read as the reverse complement.
ACCCGGCACCTTTGGGAGAACTCCCACTGAGAGCAGTTTGGATGCGGCATATCCATGGGAGCACAACATGGGAGTGGGGGATCCTATTAACAAAGCTAGGTGGAGAGCGTTCATGCTTCTTCAGCAAATATGCGGGATTGTGGATGGGGAAGAAAAATGGCACTGGCTCTTTCATTCTTGGAGAAATCTAAAGATCCTTGCTCCTACTGCATACCTGAGGTTGGTAAATAGATCTTCTGATGTACTCTAGGCATTTTTCCAAACTACTGCTTCTATACTGTATCTCAGAAGGGCTGTTGTGCTGTTCCTTTAAAAGCAGGGATTCAATTTCCTATTGCCCTCTGGCTATCCCAAAGCAGAGCCAGCTTATTTTTGAAGTTCCTAGTGTTAAGCCCCAGTGATTGTGAAAACTCTAGAATGGTATTCATACCATTGCTGGGTCATAGAATAGTTCTATTTTTCACTTTTTGATGAACCCCATACAGCCTTCCAGAGTGGCTGCACCAGTTGGTATTCCCATCAAAAGTGCACAAGGGTTCCTTTTTCTCTACATCCTCATGAATACCTGTTGTTTCCTGCTGTTGATTTTAGCTATTCTGACAGGTGTGAGGTGATCTCTCATTGTAGTTTTGATTTGCATTTATCTGATGATCAGTGATGTTAAGCATCTTTTGATGTGTCTGTTGGCCATCTGCATATCCTCTTTGGAAAAATGTCTATTTGTGTCTTTTACCCATTTTTAATTGGATTACTCATTTTTGGGGGTTGAGTTTTATAAGTTCTTTACATACTTTGGATACTAATTCTTTATCAGATATGTCATCTACAAATATCTTTTTCCATTCCATAGTTTGCCTTTTAGTTTTGGTGATTGTTTCCTTCCCTGGGCAGAAGCTTTGTATTTTGACATAGTCCCAATAGTTTATTTTTTGTTTCCCTTGCCTCACAAGACATATCTAGAAAGAAGATGGTATAGCTAATGTCAAAAAAATTACTTTACTGCCTATATTCCGTTCTAGGATTTTTATGGTTTCATGTTTCACATTTAGGTCTTTAATCTATTTTGAATTCATTTTTGTATATGGTTTAAGAAAGTGTTCCAGTTTCATTCTTTCACATGTTACTGTCCAGTTTTACCAATACCATTTACTGAAGAGACTGTCTTTCTCCCATTGGATATTCTTTCCTGCTTTGTTGAAGTTTAACTGACAATGTAATTGAGGCTTCATTTCTAGGTTTTCTATTCTGTTCCATTGATCTATGTGGTTATTTACGTGCCAGTACCATACTGTTTCGACTACTCTAGCTTTGTAATATAACTTGAAGTCTGGAATTGTGATGTCTCCAGCTTTGTTTTTCTTTTTCAAGGTTGCTTTTTAGCTATCTGGAGTCTTTTTTGGTTCCACACAGATTTTAGAATTGCTTGTGTTAGCTCTGTGAAAAATGCTACTGGCATTTTGTTAGGGATTGCACTAAATGTGTAATTTGCTTTGGGTAGTATAGACATTTTAACAGTATTTGTTCTTCCAGTCCATGAGCATGGAATGTCTTTCCATTTCTTTGCATCATCTTCAATTTCAGAGTATAAGTCTTTCAACTCCTTGGTTTGGTTGATTGCTAAATGTAACAGTAAGATACTGTTTTTGGTGCAACTGTAAATGAGACTGATTCCTTATTTTCTCTTTCTTTTGCTTCATTACTGCTGTATAGAAATGCAACAGATTTCTGTATGTTGATTTTGTATTCTGTGACTCTACTGAATTTATCAGTTCTAGCAGTTTTTTGGATTTCTGTATATAGTATCATGTCATCTGCAAACACTGAAAGTTTGACTCCTTCCTTGCTCATTTGGATGTTTTTTATTTCTTTTAGTCATCTGATTGCTGTGGCTAGGACTTCCAGTACTACACTGAATTAAAGTGGAGAGAGTGGACATCCCTGTCATGTTCCTGCCCCAGAAGAAAAGCTCAGTTTTTCCCCACTTAGGATGGTATCAGCTGTGGGTTTTTTCACACATGGTCTTTAGTACGTTGAGGTATGCTCCCTCTAAACCTACTCTGTTGAGGGTTTTTATTGTGAATGGATGTTGTACTTTATCAAATGCTTTCTCTGCATCTATTGAAAATGATCATATGGTTATTATATTTTATTAATGTGATGTATTACATTCATGTAAATACTGAACCATCCTTGCAACCCAGGAATAAAACCCCATTAAGTGTATTTTTAAAATCATAGCCTTGGGGCACCTGAGTGGCTCAGTCGTTAAACCTCTACCTTCAGCTCAGGTCATGATCCCAGGGTCCTGGGATGAAGCCCCGCACTGGGTTCCCTGATGAGCAGGAAGCCTGTTTCTCCCTCTCCAGCTTCCCCTGCCTGCGTTCCCTCTCTGCCAAATAAATAAATAAAATCATAGCCTTGCATGCCATGAAATTTCTTCTAGTTCCTGGTTATAGGCTTAATAATTAATCTTATCATTTGGTAATAAGAGCATTTTGATGGTTCTTTTTTTCAGTAGCTTCACAGTGGGGAATTAGAAGCAGTTGTACCAGGCACTTTAACTTAGTTACAACTAGGTACTTGCTTGGTCCTCTTAAAGTTAACTACAAAAAAGTCTGCCTAAGACTAGGGAAAATTTCTCATTTGTGTGCTATTTCTACACATATCAAGATATCTATTGATAAATCATGAAAAAAAAATTGTATCTAAACTGAAACAAGTCATCTCCTGTGGACCACCCTAAACGTTATGGCATCAATCAAAACCCCACACCACACCAACTCAGTATTCTTATCTTAAAATCCCCACAAAAACTATTTACTGAATTCCTGCATGGGGTGCTATTCATTTTCTAAATCTGCAGTTACCCTGTGGTGATCTCACAGGGGGTGCTATGGGATATTTTAAGATTCCACGGAAACAACAGTGATAACTGGTACCTAGTATACAGTGCACAAGCTACTGGCCCAAAGGAGTTCAAAGTTTCAGTATTAGATAGTACCATATTCCTTTCAATGCTGTTGTATCTCTGCGAAGCTGGATTTTTGACAGTTTCTGTAGTAAAAGCAGCAAATAACTATGATTGTGTAAAATTTCATCTCAAGGTTTGAGAAGCTATACAGTGTTCTAACAGCTGCACATACTGCATTGGTAAGTAACTAGTTATTTAAGAACAAAGTAAAGTATTTTCTTTCAAAACCCAAAACTAAAAGGAAATACCTAATATTTTTGTTTAAATTGTTAGATCAAAACAGTAAGTATTTATGTCTTAATAACTTACAGCAGTTTAAAAAAAACACTTATTATGTTCATATGTATTCTACATGATAAGAAAAAAAAATCACCAAAAGGGCACTGTAAACAGAAAAACTTGGAAACCTTCATCTGAAATAAAGTCCACTAAACTAAACAAACAATTATCCATATAATTTTCATTAAATACTTATTAAATGTTTCTATATACATAACACATCTCACCAAATAACACATTTCTTTGAACTAGAGACTGAGGCATGAAAAGCTCCATATTTCACGCTATAGGATTATGTCACTGAGCTTTCATATGTCATTCTAGAATTAACCAGCCAATCCACAAGTAAAATTTCAAAAAATAAAATTCTGAATAATTTATGCATAATAATTTATGCATAATACCTGAGTGTGAGCTCTCAATGGTGGTATCTGATCTGGAATCCAGAGATGGAGGAATTTGTTTCAATTGTGGAACATAGTACATCCTCGTACTACCAGGAGGCTTATATGGCAACAGTGAAGGCTGGCCTAAAGAGAGAAAGATCAGAAAAATTAATAAGATTTATTAATTCACTGAATAATACTGAGTGCCTTTCATGTGCCAAGCAGTGTACAAGATTCTTGGGAAAGATCAGGGTGCCTAGCTGGCTCAGTCGGAAGAGCATGTAACTCTTGATCTCAAGGTTTGTGAGTCTGAGCTCCACATGGGAATGTAGAGATTATTTAAATAAATAAACTTAAAAAAAAAAAAAGTCTTAGGATATATCAGTGAACTAAAACAGAAAAATATCTCTGCTTTCAAGAAGAGCTAGCATTCTAGAGGAAGGAGGTATATGTAACAAAGTAATAATTTGATTATCATAGAGGAGATTTATATATATATATGTATTATATATATATATGGTTTTGTCTCTGTGAAGTCAAGGGAAACAAGAAAGTGTAGAGAGGAGGGGAAATTTTAATAATTTTTTATTTTTTATAAACATATATTTTTATCCCCAGGGGTACAGGTCTGTGAATCACCAGGTTTACACACTTCACAGCACTCACCAAAGCACATACCCTCCCCAATGTCCATAATCCCACCCCCTTCTCCTAAACCCCCTCCCCCCAGCAACCCTTAGTTTGTTTTGTGAGATTAAGAGTCACTTATGGTTTGTCTCCCTCCCAATCCCATCTTATTTCATTTATTCTTCTCCTACCCACTTAAGCCCTCATGTTGCATCACCACTTCCTCATATCAGGGAGATCATATGATAGTTGTCTTTCTCTGCTTGACTTATTTCGCTAAGCATGATACGCTCTAGTTCCATCCATGTTGTCGCAAATGGCAAGATTTCATTTCTTTTGATGGCTGCATAGTATTCCATTGTGTATATATACCACATCTTCTTGATCCATTCATCTGTTGATGGACATCTATGTTCTTTCCATAGTTTGGCTATTGTGGACATTGCTGCTATAAACATTCGGGTGCACGTGCCCCTTTGGGTCACTAAGTTTGTATCTTTAGGGTAAATACCCAATAGTGCAATTGCTGGGTCATAGGGCAGTTCTATTTTCAACATTTTGAGGAACCTCCATGCTGTTTTCCAGAGTGGCTGCACCAGCTTGCATTCCCACCAACAGTGTAGGAGGGTTCCGAGGAGGAGAAATTTTAAACAGAAAAAATAGGCTATTGCCTCCACTTCTATTTGGTCATTACTGTAGTCATTGTAGGAATATTGATTTATTAATTTTCTTTCTCTACCAGTGTATATAATGTTTGATAATGATGGTTATATTCACCAGTTAGGTGAAAGGCTACAAAAAAAATAAGTAATAACAAGTGGGTAGAATTACAATGGACCGAGAGCAAGAATGGCTGTCATGCAGAGCTGGAGAATTCTGAGACAGAGAAGTGGCTTTTCAAAATTCCTGACAACTTTGTTTGGATGCAATAGTTTTAAGGTTACTTTGGCCTGGCTGCTTATGGGGAAAGAAGTGACTACACAGCAAATAATGGTTATTCTTAAGAAAGAAAAAAAAAAGATTAGAGAAGGATAAAGAAGAAAATTCAACTATAAAATTTATTTCTTCAAAAACTTGGAAAATAGAAACAAATATATACATATATTATTCTGAATTTGGTAATTTATGTATTGAGCACAGTCATGTGTTTAACATACTATTCTTTGTAAGTTAAAATGTTTTCATACAAAAAAAATCCCACAAGGGACGCCTGGGTGGCTCAGTCAATTAAGCCGCTGCCTTCAGCTCAGATCATGATCCCAGGATCCCGGAATCAAGTCCCGCATTGGGCTCCTTCCTCGGCAGGGAGCCTGCTTCTCTCTCCGCTTCTACCTGCCACTTTGACTGCTTGTGTGCTCTCTCTCTGACAAATAATAAAATCTTTAAAAAAAAAAACAAACCCACAAAATTTTACTTTTAAATACACAGTATTAAAAACACTATTTTAGGGGCGCCTGGGTGGCTCAGTGGGTTAAGCCGCTGCCTTCGGCTCAGGTCATGATCTCAGGGTCCTGGGATCGAGTCCCGCGTCGGGCTCTCTGCTCAGCAGGGAGCCTGCTTCCTCCTCTCTCTCTCTGCCTGCCTCTCTTCCTACCTGTGATCTCTCTCTGTCAAATAAATAAATAAAATCTTTAAAAAAACAAAACAAAACAAAAAAAAAACACTATTTTATCAGTAGGCCAAATGACATTCATCCTTTATAGGAATCCTTTCTCCTAGATCCTGTATGCCAAGATGAAAACATAAATTATGGCCTCTATATAAATAGATGCATTTGATGTAGGGGTTTAAAACATACTTTCATTTCCCCTCTTATGCTTCTGGCATCACCATAAGAACAATATAACCCAGGGCAGACATTGTTCCACTAGCTGGGGTTTCAGAACAAGGCTTAGCGTACAGACCTAAGCCATTTCTGTAGACTGAAGCCAAACTCTGATTCACAAAACCCATGAGTGGAAAACGCAAATGTTTATTGTTACAAAGCCCATATTTGGGAGGTTGTTTCACAGTATCATTGTGGCATTAGGTAACTGATATACAAGGATGTTCTTGGTGATATTTATTATTTGGGGGTATTTTTTTTTTCACCATAAAAATGTGTAAGAATTATAACCATCTTAACATACAAGTGTACTTGTTTAAATTAAATTCAGTCAAAGTTATATGGTGAATCAAGAAATTTTCTTTATATATTTAGGCATACCCCATCTTTATCTACAGACCTTTTTGCATAAGGAGGAAAACTTAAATATTTTGAGAAGACTTTGTGCAAACTATTAAATTCTTAAATTACTAACTTAAGTTAGTAATTTAACTCTCATTTGAAGGAAGAATGGGAACTTAATTATTAATTTTCCTGCTATTGGTCTGAAAAAGAAAATAAAATGCTCTATTTTGAATGTTATATAGTACAAATACCACGTACTACCACTCTCACAGCACATGAACACTCTAAATGTAGACCTTAGGGTTGAGATCACCAGCTGTTCATCAAAATCTACTTCTTTATCCTCAAAATCATGGCTAAACCATTTCCTAGCTAGAAGAAAGTGATCTGAGCCACTTCCAGGCCTAGGACATGGGGTTCTCCATGCTTTTTTGGGTCCCTTCTAGTTGACTGTGATGGTGAATACAAGGAAATTATGGATTCTGTGTTTTAAAGACAGCAGGGCCACAGTCAACCTGGGTTCCTCGTCATTGATTTATAAGCAACAGACTGGTATTGTGCTTGTACTATTACATATTTTCATCTATTTATTACAGTATGTTAACATTTAATATAATACAAAATGGCAATACTTCATCTGCCGGCCTGAAACCAGACATCCATAGGTTTTTTTTTTTTAAATTTTTTATTTTTTATAAACATATTTTTATCCCCAGGGGTACAGGTCTGTGAATCGCCAGGTTTACACACTTCACAGCACTCACCAAAGCACATACCCTCCCCAATGTCCATAACCCCACCTCCCTTCTCCTAACCCCCCTCTCCCCAGCAACCCTCAGTTTGTTTTGTGAGATTAAGAGTCACTTACAGCTTGTCTCCCTCCCAATCCCATCTTGTTTCATTGATTCTTCTCCTACCCACTTAAGCCCCCATGTTGCATCACCACTTCCTCATATCAGAGAGATCATATGATAGTTGTCTTTCTCTGCTTGACTTATTTCGCTAAGCATGATACGTTCTAGTTCCATCCATGTTGTCGCAAATGGCAAGATTTCATTTCTTTTGATGGCTGCATAGTATTCCATTGTGTATATATGCCACATCTTCTTGATCCACAGTTTTTAAATTTTTATGAACTAATTCATTAAGTATCATGAGATAAAAATAAATAAACCACAAGCAGCCTGAGTCCCACATAAGTTATCTCCACTAGAAATTAAGGCAAAAACATGCCACATTCCTTTCACAGCCATGTAAATAAAAGATGGATAAAATCATGTAGAATCCTAATGTTTAAAACTAAAATTAGGTTTTCTTTCCAGGAGTCCACAAACTGAGGGTTTTTTTTTAAATTTAATTTTATTTTTTCAGTGTTCCAAGATTGATTGTTTATGCACCACACCAAGTGCTCCCTGGAATATGTGCCCTCTTTAATACCCACCACCAAGCTCACCCAAGCCCTCAAAATCCTCAGTTTGTTTCTCAGAGTCCACAGTCTCTCATGCTTCATCTCCCCTCCAATTTACCCAAATTCACTTTTCCTTTCCTTCTCCTAATGTCCTCCTGAGGGTTTTAAAGAGGAGGGGGGTGGTGGGATGGGTTAGCCTGGTGGTGGGTGTTAAGGAGGGTATGTACTGCATGGAGCACTGAGTTTTATACACACACAATGAATCATGGAACACTACATCAAAAACTAATGAGCCAAGATGTCCTTCAACAGACAAATAGATAAAGAAGATATGGTCCATATACACAATGGAATATTATGCCTCCATCAAAAGGATGAGTACCCAACTTTTGTATCAACATGGATGGGACTGGAAGAGATTATGCTGAGTGAAATAAGCAGAGAGAGTCAAGTATCATATGTTCTCACTTACTTGTTGAGCATAAGGAATAACACAGAGGACACTAGGAGAAGAAGGGAGTTGGGGGAAATCAGAGGAGGGGACAAAGCATGAGAGACTGTGGACTCTGAGAAACAAACTGAGGGTTTTGGAAGGGAGGAGGGTAGGGGCTGGGTGTGCCTGGTGGTGGGTATTAAGGAGGGCATGTACTGCATGGAGCACTGGGTATTGGTGCATAAACAATGAATCTTGGAACACTGAAATAATAAAAGTTTAAACAAAGACTAATAATGTATTGTATGGTGACTAATATAACATAATAAAAATAAATTAAAAATATAAATAAATAAATAACATTGGATTTTTTTTACTTCAAAGACCCCCTCACAAATTTCTGAGATCATTTCATATAGAAGTTGGTAATATGACCTAAAATGTAATCACATTCTCTTACCATCTGTGCCATGAGGATGAGTAGTAATCTGTTGGCCTGAAGATGATGAAGCAAATTTGACAGGAACTTTGCCCACCTTTGGGGTACTGGGCTCTGGAATTTCAAGTCCACGATCATCACCATTAATAAAAATCTCAGATGAGAACATGGTTTTTCCTGGACTTTCTGTTGTTATCTGAGTGACTGCATCAGATGACAATTTTCCAGGAAAAGCAGAAAATGGGGTCTTAATCTCCTCTGATGGTCTGAACAAAAAGGAGAAAAGACACAGAAGGTAATATCTGTGGCTTACCGAATACTGTAATCTCTTTCCAAAGGCAGATTCAAGGAACATTATGTGGAGATACATCAACCTCAAATGGCTAAGTATTTCAGCAGTACCCTTTGCTACCTTAAATACTTACAATGAAATCATGCATGAGTTTTCTTTATTCATTTAAAAATCTATTTTAAATTTCAACTTAGAATGCTACTGTACAATTTAGGAAATGGTACTTTCCAGTTGAAGTAAAAATATAATCATTTTTTAAAAATTACTAGACATCTACAATAAATTAAGGGACTGTGCTAAATGCATAGAGTGTACAAAAATAGAGACTTGCTTCAAGAAGCTTATTGTCAGTGGGGGAACCAGAGGTATTTAAGATTGTAATTATGTACTAATATTTTAGAGAATTAATACGAAAACAGAATAGAGTAAATAAATGATTTTTAAAATAAGAGAATACAAATCTTCTTTACAGAAGAATTTCCAAAAAATATATGCAGATACCTCCTCATCCAAGGAGGTGAAGATTAATCTTTCCCTTCTTCCCTGAGTATGGGCTGGACTTATTAACTGGATTCCAAAGAACAGAGTAATAAAAAGTGATAAATAGTAACTTTACAGTAGAGAAACCTAACAAACACCATATTATTCAAGTCATCACCAGTGTTGTGTGGATGTCACATACTCTCTGCTGGGATGTGAAAACATGGGTACCCTTTTATGGTATTTTTTTCATAACCCATAATTCCATCTAATCATGCAAAAAACAATCTAAACTCAGATTGACCAATGTTCCTCAAAACTCAAAATCATGAAAAATAAGGAAATGAGGAACTGCCATTGACAAGAGGAGACGAAAGATATACAATAGCTAACCAAAGGGAATGTGATATGCACTGGGTCCTGGAACAAAAAAAAAAAGTTATTGATGGAAAAAATGTGAAACATAAATAAAATCTGGAGTGTAGTTAATAGTAATGTACAAAGTTGGCTTCTTAATTCTGACAAATGTACATTATAGTAATGTAAGATTACTATACATAATAATAATAACAATTATTATATTATTATATAATATAATAATAATATAACTAATAATATTATATATAATATATATTATACTCTATTATGTTTGTATCTTTTCTGTGGTCTAAAATTGCTCAAAAATAACAAGTTATTGAGGTACCTGACTGGCTCAGTCAGTTAAGTGTCTGACTCTTGATTTCAGCTCAGGTCATGATCTCAGAGTCATGTGATTGAGCCCTGCACTCAGTGGAGAGTCTGCTTAGGAGTCTCTCTCTTTCTCCCTCTTCCCTCTGCCCCTTCCCCTGCTCACACAGATACTCACTCTCTCTCTCAAATTAATATTTTTTGAAAATAAGAAATAAAAAGTTATTCTTTTAAAAACAGAGTAATATTGTATTATTTTGGAGTAATAGTGAGAAGAACTTCTGGGGCACCTGGGTAGCTCAGTGGGTTAAGCCTCTGCCTTCAGCTCAGGTCATGGTCTCAGAGTCCTGGGATTGAGTCCCGCATGCTTTCCCCCTCTCTCTGACTGCCTCTGTGCTTACCTGTGATCTCTCTGTCAAACAAATAAATAAAATATTAAGGAAAAAAAAAAAAGAGAAGGCTTCTGAATTTCTACCTTCTGCCTTCACTAATTGAAAAGGACAATTAGGAGAAAAGAAAATAATAGGCCAATCTCCTTTATGGGTATAAAATCAAGAATCCTAAACCAAATCCAAACAAAATCATAAACAAAATCCAAAACTAAATGGATGTACGTGAATTCCTACCAAGATGGTTTACTCCTGGAATGCAAGGTGAGTTAACACTCAAGAATCAATCAATATGATTCACCACATCAATAAAATAAATGAGAAAATGCATATGACCATATAAATATAGTCAAATATAAATACAAATATATTGATATATCTATATAGATATATATACATATATATTGATATATACAAATATATCAATACAAATATATTGATAAAACTCAGTAATTACTTAGATAAAAACTCAAAGCAAAGGGAAACCACAAAAAACTTTAGAGCAACCATCCTATTTATACTGAAATGAAGAAAATGTTCACTGTGAGATTAGGAACAAAATAAGGATGCCAATTCTTACCATTTCTGTTCAACTTTAGTAAAGGTCTTAAATGGCATTAGCAGTAAGTCAGGAAAAAGAAATGAGAGACAGAAGGATAACAAAGGAAGAAATAATATTGTCATTGTTCATATTTGACATAATTAGGTACACAGAAAGTCCAAAACAATCTAAACATAACTCATTAGAATATAAGTAAGTTTTTAGGAAAGTTGACAGGAGATAAAATTTTTTAAAAATCTACTACTTTTCAGAAAAACAATCTGAGGGTTTTGAAGGGGTGGAGCCAGGTGGTAGGTATTATGAAGGGCATGTATTGCATGGAGCACTGGGTATGGTGCAAAAACAATGAATTCTGTTAAGCTGAAAAGAAATTTTTAAAAAAATCTACTACTTTTTTTGTATTAGAAAAGTTATGGAAGCATCAGGAAACAGTATTATCTAATAAGCTAGAGAGGGGCATTTTGGAGATTATGGGCAGGGACAGAGTATAGGCAGACATACTCCACTGGGAAAGAGAAATTACTCCTGGGCTGGCATGATGAGGTGAAATCTAGCAGAATGCCAGCCAATTTTCCCCACAGGACACTTTTTTAGTATCAGGATGGTATGGGAGAACGGAAAGCTAAATCAGAAAAGTGGAGTGAAATCTCCTTCATAGTCATGGCACCAATAACAAACCAAGTCCCACTAGACAGAGGTGCCTGTAACAAACATCAGGTCTCCTCCTCAAGACATCTGCCAGATTCTGAACCTCTCAATAAAGCAGGAAGCTAAATAATTACTGCCTGAGGGAGAGAACTTTCAAACCTTAGGACATATTCCAGACTGACAATAAAAACCCAGAAGTGCCACCCCCAACAAGGGGGCTGAGCCAGGAAAAGTAAAATCATCTCAATGTTTGAGTTCTTATGAGACAAATGTCTATTAAGAAAGTGTAACTACAGGGGCACCTGGGTGGCTCAGTGGGTTAGGGCCTCTGCCTTCGGCTCAGGTCATGATCCCAGGTTCCTGGGATTGAGCATCAGGCTGTTTGCTCAGCAGGGAGCCTGCTTCCTCCTCTGTCTCTGCCTGCCTCTCTGCCTACTTGTGATCTCGGTCTGTCAAATAAATGAATAAATAAATCTTGAAAAAAAAAAAAAAAAAGAAAGTGTAACTACAACAAATACATAGCTGGACTCCCCTTACATTTGCCATATTCTGAAGTTGCAAGAGCTGAGAGTTGAAAGAGCTGAACTCGAACACCTGAGAGACTAAACTGAACATCTTGCTGTATTTACTTACTGAAGAGTTAAAGATCTGTCAGGCTTAAAGAAAAAATCCAGGGAGGCCACAGATCCGGAAAAATCAAAAGTATAATGAGTTGGGACACCTGGGTGGCTCAGTCGTTAAGCCTCTGCCTTCAGCTCAGGTCATGATCCCAGGGTCCTGGGATTGAGCCCCCCATCCGCTCACTGCTCAGCAGGAGCCTGCTTCTCCCTCACCCTCTGCCTGTTGCTCCCCCTACTTGTACTCTCGCTTTCTCTCTCTTTCTGTCAAATAAATAAATAAATCTTAAAAAAAAAAAAAAAGAAAAAAAATTTAATGAGTCACTGCACTGCACCCCAGTGCTGACCCAGGAAAATTCCTGACATGACTAAAGTGATCAGCCACTATATATGATCAGAGGAATAGGCAAATCCTCTGGCTGGAAAGTAACAGCATCCTCAGTCCCTATGATTTTTCAAATTCACAACATTTATTACATAATCAAAAATTACAAAATTTATCAAGCAGAAAAACGTGACTAAAAACTGAGAGAAAAAACAAGAACTGTTTTACAGAGGATTCAAGATATTGGAATTAGTGCAGAAAGAAGAACTTTAAAATGACTGTGAATATATTAGAAGATCAAATTATGGGGAATAACAGATAAAAATACAGGGCTTCTCAAAAAAATTGGAATCTACCTTTTAGAATCAAATACAGAAAAAATTTAAAAAATAACAGAACACGTCCCCAGCAGACCTCAAGAAATACTAAAAACTTTCTAGGCTCAAATAAAACAATCCAACATGGTACAGAACTACAGGAAAGAATGAAAATACTTATGTCTGTGTGTGTGTGTGTGTGTGTAACATACACAAGTACGTATTCATATACACTCATACAGATGCACCTTTTTATATATACTTGTATGTTCTATATTTCACATGAAAGAAAATAAGCAACAATGTCTTGTGGTGATTTATAAAAATGTAGAAAATAAACACATGAACAAAAGCAGGAGGAGGCAAATGGAGCTAAACTGTTACAAGCGTATTTAATTATTCGGGGCACTGGGTGGCTCAGTCTGTTGAGCAGCCAGCTCTTTGATTTCAGCTCAGGTATGATCTCAGGGCTGCAAGAATGAGCCCTGCATGGGTTCTGTACTGGACGAGGAGCCTGCTTAAGATTCTGTCTCTCTGTCTCCCTCTCCCTCTCCCTCTGCCCTTCCCCACTCCCACCCAGACACTCTCTCTTTCTCTTTAAAAAAAAAAAAAAAAAAAAAAAAAGACTCTTCAAAAAAATTTCATTTATTTATTTGAGAGAGAGAGAAAGAGAAGCAGACTCCCTACTGAGCTCTGGAACCTTGACGTGAGGCTCAATCCCAGGACCTTGATATCATGACCTGAGCTGAGGGTAGATGCTTAAATGACTGAGCCACCTACGCACTCCTAAAGAGTCCTCATTGTTCATGAAGTAGAAAGAATACTAATTTAAAATGAATTGTAAAGTATCATCGTTAGAATAATCACTAAAAGAGTAACAGAAAAAAGTACAATAAAAAATGCAACAGGGGCACCTCTTCCCTACTTGTGTACTCTCTCATTATGTCTTTCTCTCAAATAAATAAATAAATAAATAGATCTTTTAAAAAATCCAACAAAGGAGAGAACATGAAATAAAAATAATTGAAATAATAAAGGACAGGGAAAACAAACAAATGAACAGCAAAACGGCAAACCTTAACACAATCATTTCAATGACTATATTGAATATAAATGACCTAAATATCCCAATTAAAATACAAATATTGACAAGATAAAAATAAATAAAACCAAACTATATGCTATTCACGAGATACACTTTAGCATAAGGTGACAGATATATTGAAAGTAAAAGGATAGAAAAAGATATACTAAGGAAATCCTAATAAAAAATAAGCATTTTTTCTTTTTCTCCTCCTCCTGCCTTATTTTCCCCATCCTTTTATCTTTTCTTTCCTGAATGAAAAGTGGAGTGCTCCTTCATAGTCATGGCACCAATAACAAACCAAGTCCCACTAGACAGAGTGGAGAGAATAAATTAGGCACCTATATGGGGTAAGGCAACAAGTACCCAGAGTAAGGTAACAGAGCCTCTTTAGTGTAAGGAGTAAAAGAGTAAAACAAAACAACAACAACAACAAAACCAAGTAAAAGAGCAGCCTAATACAAGGTATCATAATCTAATAAGGGCAAGGAGAGAATCTGGAGGCGTGGCCTGATATAAAATAACAGAGCCTAATAAGGATGGGAAAGGTTTCCATGGAAAGGCAGGTCCAGCTTGGCATGTGGACTGATCCCAAACAGAATGAAGAAGGTGTCTCTAGAGTGGGTGCCCCACTCTAGAGAAACAGGGAACCTGAATGTTCACAGCAGTTATATTCCTAATAGTAAAAAAACTGGCAACAATACAAATGTCCTTTACAGGATAAACTGTGATATATTCATACATTAGAATACTACTTAGCAATTAAAAAAAATAACTATTGATACATATAATAATTCAGATTAATCTCCAGGTCATTAGGCTGAGTAAAAAGAGTTAATCCCAAAGGTTACATGCTATATATGATTCCATTTATAGAACATTCTCAAAATGACAAAATCATACTTAGAAAAACATATCACTGTTTTCCAAGGGTTAAAGAAGGCAGGGTCAGAGAGAAGGAGTGTGATTAGAAAGGGACAGGTACAAGGAATTCCTTTGTGATGACAGAACACCTCTGTATCTTGATTATGGTAGTATTTACATAAATCTATGTGATTAAATTTCATATAATTATACACATATATATTTTTAAAAAACCAATTGCATGCAAAAACTGGTGATATCTCTTGAAGGTCTATAGTCTAGTTATCTGTATTGTATCATGTAAATTTCCTGGTTTTGATAATGTACTGAAGTTACATAAGATATTGTGTAAGAGAAGTTGAGTGATGGGAACCTGGGACTCTAAACTATTTTTGTAATCTCTTGTGAGTCTATATATTTTTAAAGTAAAAAGTGAAGAAAAACGTAATAGACCCATGAATGAAATAAGAAAGCATGATTCTGTATGGATATAATAAACCCAAACCTGCAAAGGTGTAAGATATTTACATAATTTCAAAATACTTCCCACAAAATATGTAATTACAAAGGGAAAAAGAGTAACTTCCCAGTGAAGGAACTTAGCAGCCATAACCTGAAGTAATTAATGTCGTAACAGTCAGCAGTGGGACAAACAAAAATTGTGCAACATCTGATAACTATGATGAGAATTCAGTGTCACTTCTGTGATAGTCCTAACCCAAACCTAATCATGATAAACATCAGAGAAACCCAAATTGAGAAAAATTCTACAAAGTAAATGAACTGTTATCTTCAGAAGGTCAAGAAAGTCAAAGAAAGACTAAAGAAATGTTCCAGACCAAAGGAAATTGGAGTCCTAACAACTAAATGCAACATGTGATTTTTAACTGCCTACTTTTATTATAAAAATCCTTACTAGAACCACCAGAAAACCTGAATAGTGTCTGTAATGGAGCACTGATATTGATTTCCTGATTTTCATGGCTTTATTGGGGTTATGTAGGAATATGTTCTTTTTACAGGAAATGATACAGTGATGGGGCAGTATGTCAACAACTTACTCCCAAATAGTTAAGGAAAACAAAGGAGATATTAACATAATATTCTCAAATGCTGATTAAACAAGCAGACAAAAATTCAGTAAAAATGAAGATTTCAACATAACACTTGATCAACTGGACCAAATTGACATGTATAGATATTACATTCAGGAACTGCAGAATACATACTCCCTTCAACTGTGCATTGATCAAAATAAAAATATATTGTAAAGTGAAGCAATTCTAAGAAATTTAAATATGTCGAAATCATTTAGAATATAATCTCAATGACCACAATAGAATTAACTTGAAATAAATAATAATTAGAAAGTTCTCATATAATTGGAAATTAAGAAACACATCTCTACATAGCCCATAGAACAATAACAACAAATTGTAACAGAAATGAGAAAATATTTAGAGCAAAGACGGTGATGAGAAACTACATAAAAATCTGTTTATATCAAAAAAAGGCTAAATGTTAATGAACATGAAAAAAAAATTGAGTACTTATTTTCAGAAATGTAGAAAAAGACCATCAAGTTAAAACCCCCAAACAGAAGGAAAAAAATAAATATATAAGCTGAAACCTTAAAAACAGAAAACACACACTAGAGGGTCAACAAAACCCAAATGACTTAACCCCTAGAAAAATCAAGCAAGTAAAAAAAGAGAAAACAAAAATCACTGATATCAGACATAAAAAAGCTAATTTCACTAAAGATTCAGAAATTGGAAGGATAAGAAGATATGAAAATAACTCATATCAACAAATTCTGACAAGTTAGAATAGAAAAAAAATTATTGAAAAACACTTTCAAAGTTGACATCAGAAAAAAAAGAAAATCTGCACAGTCTTATCTATTACATTGAATCTGTACTAAAAATTCAAGGCCACAATGGCTTCACTGGTGAATTCTGCCAAATACCTAAGAAAGAGAGAATATTAATCTTACACAAACTCTTTCAGAGTATCCTCTAATATATTTATGAGGTCAACCTAATGCTCATACCAAAACCAGACAAAGATATTACAAAATTATAGGTGAATATCCCCCATGAACATAGATGTAAAAATCCTAAATGAAATACTGGGTAAATTGTGTCTAGCAACAAAGGATAATACATAAATTAAGATGATTAGGGTAATCTCTACAACTGTAATAAAGTCTGATTCCATTTTTGATGTTTCACTAATGACTTCTTTTTAAGCATTGCCTTTGGCCCTACATCTGGACAGGCTGGTAAGAAAGTCTGAATGTGAGTACCTCCTTCTTTGGCACCAAAAAAAATTTTAACCTCCCACACATAGAACCCTTTTCGTAGTTCTACTTCCTAGCCACTATAAGCCCAATCCACTCACTCTGCTTTGCCAAAGCTAGCCAGGACCTGTTTGTATTCATCCAGCTCATCCTAAAAGTTCCTGTGTGAGTAATAAACTTCTTCTCAAATTCTCATAGTATGAGAAATGTCATAGCTGACATATCTGAACCAAATTTGGGGCAGGAATCATCCCATTTCTTTATTAAAAATAAAGAATGTATATAAAAGGCCTATAAGAAGAATAAGGCAAATAATAAAAGATGCAGGGTAAATTAAAAAAAAAGATGGCAGGAAAGAATGGACAAAATCTATATGACACAAATAGAAAGCAAAATGTGATATGGTAGATTTAAATCAAATAATACCTATCTAACACAAGCTCTTTCAGACAATGATAAAAGAATGACTATTTCCCAGTTCTTCTTTGAAGCCACCATAACTGATATCAGGACACTTCAAAAAGATTATAGACCAATATTAGCAAACTATAATCAGTAATAAATGTAAAAAAGGACAATATGTCATAAGCAAGCAAGTTTATCCCAATAACACAAGATAAATTTAACATTCAAAATCTAATCAGTGTAATTTACCACACTGATTTTTAAAAAAGAAAATACCTATGATTACCTCAACAAAGCAGGAAAAGCATTTGACAAAATTCAATACCCACTCATGACAAAAACTCACAGTAGACAATAAAAGAGAAAATCTTTAATCTGATAAAGGGCATCATCTATTAGGGGTGCCCAGGTGGCGGCGGTCGAAACTCTTGGTTTTGGTTCAGAATGTGATCTCTTGGTGGTGAGATGGACCCCACTCTGGGCTCTGCACTCCTCTTAGGACTCTCTCCCCTTTTTCCTCTGCCCCTCCTCCATTGTCTCTCTCAAATAAGTAAAGAAGTCTTTTTTCAAAATCTACAGGTACTATCACACTTGAGAAAAACGAACCTTATTCCCCCTGCTCCCAAAACAGAGAAGAAGGCAAGATGTCTACTCTTACTACTTCTACTTAATATTATATTGAATGTCCTTGCCAGTGCATTAGGCAAGAAAAAGAAATAAACCCATGAAGATTAAAAAGGAAGAAGTAAAACTACTCTGCTTGTTCCCTGACAATAAGATTGTCTACTAAGAATAAATACCATACTTGCAGATCTCATTAAATTTAGTTAAGACACTCCCTAAATCTTAAGGGAGTTACAGAATATAAAATAGAGAACAGCAGGTATGCCTCAACTTAACCACGGAAATATTAGCTTACTTAAATTCTCTGTGATCTCAGAATCCATTGCCCTCAATTACCCCATAGCTCTGATCCAACAAGTAAAAAATTAAAAATGAAAAGTAACTTGTTGACATATATAAATTGGCTTGACAACAGTATTTCTATATACAAGCAACAAATAACTAGAAAATATAAATTCTGAAACACCATATACAATAGTATTAAAAAACACAAGTATTTAGAATTAAATTTAACAAAAGATGTGCAAGATCTAAACACTGGAAATTACTTTTTACTGAGAGGCATTAATAAGAGGGAAAAACTATTCATGTGTGGGACTCAATATTCTTAAGATATCAATCATTCATAAAATGATCTATAGATTCAATTCAATACTAAACAAAATCGCAAGAAGCTTTAACATACAAATTAGGAAGCTTTTTCTAAAATTTATATTGAAATGCAAAGGACTTATAGTAGCAAAAGTAATGTTGAAAATAAACACAAGGTTGGAGGAGGACATAACCTGATTTCAAGACTTAATATCAAGCTATAGTAATCAAGAAATCGTGGTTAAAAAAAAGACATCATGGTATTACTATAAAAATAGATATATTAGAGGAACAGAGTAAAATTATTTTTACCCACACATAACTGACTTCTGACAAAGGTTATAATTAAATTCAAAAAGGAAACAAAATTTCAAAAATGGTGCTGGAATATCTAAGAAAATGACTCTCAATAACACAAATTACAGAAGGAAAACTTTCCTCTTCCAACAGAGGAGGTTTGGTTCCCTCTGTGCTAAGCCACCTACAACTGACACAAAGTACACAGGAGAGAGGAGTAAATTAAGCTCCTGCTTTCTGTCCTGAGAGCCAGGAAAGGGGAGCTAAAGGAAAAACTGTAAAGAGAAAAGAAACTCCTTAACGTATGTTATAAACTCCTGGGCCTATCCCTGAGCCATTTGTGTGTGTGGATCTGAACCTAAACAGCATACCTAAACTTTGAGCACAGAAGTATGAGACAGACTCATACCAAGTCTCAGACTGGCCACAGGTCAGATCTGAACAGTAGTGCAAAAACTTTGAAAACTGAACTCACATGGAACTATAACCCACAGAAGGCAGGTAAGAATTTGTAATATGAATGTGAATGTGTTGATTGCCCAGTTAAACAAAAATATCAAAATTTTCTATAGGATTTAAATGACTAGTTACTTCAAAATATTAAAAAATACAAACAATAACTACTCAGCATATGAAGAACCAGAACAATCTCAACTCACATGGGAAAAGAAAATCAACAGACACCAATGTAGGATGAAAGAAATGTTAGAACTATCTGACAAAAACTTTAAAGAAGCTATTATAAAATCCTTCCAACAAGTAAAGGTGGATACCCTTGAAACAAATGGAAAGACAGGTCTCAGAACATACAGAGAAAGAGAAGATCTAGAGAAGAAATGGAAGATGTTTTAAAACTAAAAAATGATATAACTGAAATAAAATACTCACTGGATGAGCTCAACAGCAGAATGGAAATGTTGGGGGAAAGACTTAGTGAACTCCAAGACAGATCAATAGAAATTATTTAGGCTGAACAACAGAGGATAAAAAAGATTGGGGAAAAAAAAATCAAGAGAACTTCAGGGACTTACAAGATAATACCAAAAGGTTTAACATTTGTGTCTTTGGAGATGTAGAAAGAGAAGAGGAAGAATGTGGTAAGAAAAAATGTTTGAAGAAATAAGGGCTAAAACTCCCTAAATATGATGAAAACTATAAACCCTTAGGAGCTCAGCAAACTCCAAACATGATGCACCAAAGAAATCCATGCCTAGAAACATCATAATGAACTGACTCAAAGCAAAACAAATGAAAAGGCAATCTGGGAAAAACGATACATTGTTCTAGCTTATATGGGAATAATGATTCCACAACTGTAGATTTCTCATCAGAAACCATGAAATTCAGACAGAAGTAGACTATTTTTAAAGTACTAAAAGAAAAGGACTGTCAACCTAATTGCATGAGACATAAAATAATGAGTAAACTTGGACTTCATTGAAATTTAAAAAAACTTTGTTCTGTGAAAGACCCACTGAGTAGATGAAAAGATAAGTCACATACTACAAGAAGATATTTGCCAATAACATATCCAGCAAAGATCTTATATCCAAAACACATTATCCAAAACTCTCAGAACTCAACAGTAAGAAAATAAAACCCTATTAAAAAATCATTTCACCAAAGAGGATGGTAAAAAAATCACATGAAATGAGGAAAACCCATTAGGGAAATACAAATGAAAAACATGTTGAACTATCACTGTACACACATAAAAATGTCTAAAATATGTGGACAATACCACATGCTGGCAAAGATGTAGAGTAACTGGAACACGTATCAATGCTAGTGGAAATGCAAAAATAAACAGTTCTTGTAAGATTAAATACACACATATACCACGTGATTTAGTAATCCCACTCCTGAGTATTTACCCTACAGAAACAAAAACTAGCACACAAAGGTTTATTGCTCTAACTGTAATCACCCCAAAGTGCAATCACTCCAAAGAGTGAATGCATGGATAAACAGACTACGGTAATCTATAAAATAGAATTGTAATATAAAGGAGTAATAAAATATCACTGCTTTCAATAAAGCAATAAAAAGCAAAAAATCTGCTTCACAAAAAGGAGGGATGAATCTTAAATGTGCTTTACAAACTAAAAGAAACTAAACCTAAAGGCTGTTACATATTTATTATTTCATTTATATGACACTATAGAAGGCAAAACCAGAGGAAGGAACAAACCAGGAATTACCAGGTGTCAAGGGAGGGATTTGTCTATAAATAGAAGGCATGTAGAAATTTGGGGACTGATGGAAAAACACTGTATGAACTGTGATGGTGGATTTATCATAATTGGTAAGAGTTGTACACCACAAAATGTAAGTTTTAAACTATGTAAATTTTAAAAATGAACCATGATGTAAGAACAAAGATAGAATGCAGGATGTGACAAATGATAATAACTGTATTATAAATGAATCACAGAAGGGTATAGGAAAAGAAAAAAAAAAAGAACATGACCTAAGAAACGTCAGCAATGTTTTTGTTTTTTTTTAATTTTTTATTTTTTATAAACATATTTTTATCCCCAGGGGTACAGGTCTGTGAATCACCAGGTTTACACACTTCACAGCACTCACCAAAGCACATACCCTCCCCAATGTCCATAATCCCACCCCCTTCTCCCAAACCCCCTCCCCCCAGCAACCCTCAGTTTGTTTTGTGAGATTAAGAGTCACTTATGGTTTGTCTCCCTCCCAATCCCATCTTGTTTCATTGATTCTTCTCCTACCCACTTAAGCCCCCATGTTGCATCACCACTTCCTCATATCAGGGAGATCATATGATAGTTGTCTTTCTCTGCTTGACTTATTTCACTAAGCATGATACGCTCTAGTTCCATCCATGTTGTCGCAAATGGCAAGATTTCATTTCTTTTGATGGCTGCATAGTATTCCATTGTGTATATATACCACATCTTCTTGATCCATTCATCTGTTGATGGACATCTAGGTTCTTTCCATAGTTTGGCTATTGTGGACATTGCTGCTATAAACATTCGGGTGCATGTGCCCCTTTGGATCACTACGTTTGTATCTTTAGGGTAAATACCTAATAGTGCAATTGCTGGGTCATAGGGCAGTTCTATTTTCAATATTTTGAGGAACCTCCATGCTGTTTTCCAGAGTGGCTGCACCAGCTTGCATTCCCACCAACAGTGTAGGAGGGTTCCCCTTTCTCCGCATCCTCGCCAGCATCTGTCATTTCCTGACTTGTTGATTTTAGCCATTCTGACTGGTGTGAGGTGATATCTCATTGTGGTTTTGATTTGTATTTCCCTGATGCCGAGTGATATGGAGCACTTTTTCATGTGTCTGTTGGCCATCTGGATGTCTTCTTTGCAGAAATGTCTGTTCATGTCCTCTGCCCATTTCTTGATTGGATTATTTGTTCTTTGGGTGTTGAGTTTGCTAAGTTCTTTATAGATTCTGGACACTAGTCCTTTATCTGATATGTCGTTTGCAAATATCTTCTCCCATTCTGTCAGTTGTCTTTTGATTTTGTTAACTGTTTCCTTTGCTGTGCAAAAGCTTTTGATCTTGATGAAATCCCAATAGTTCATTTTTGCCCTTGCTTCCCTTGCCTTTGGCGTTGTTCCTAGGAAGATGTTGCTGCGGCTGAGATCGAAGAGGTTGCTGCCTGTGTTCTCCTCAAGGATTTTGATGGATTCCTTTCGCACATTGAGGTCCTTCATCCATTTTGAGTCTATTTTCGTGTGTGGTGTAAGGAAATGGTCCAATTTCATTTTTCTGCATGTGGCTGTCCAATTTTCCCAGCACCATTTATTGAAGAGGCTGTCTTTTTTCCATTGGACATTCTTTCCTGCTTTGTCGAAGATTAGTTGACTGTAGAGTTGAGGGTCTATTTCTGGGCTCTCTATTCTGTTCCATTGATCTATGTGTCTGTTTTTGTGCCAGTACCATGCTGTCTTGATGATGACAGCTTTGTAATAGAGCTTGAAGTCCGGAATTGTGATGCCACCAACGTTGGCTTTCTTTTTCAATATCCCTTTGGCTATTCGAGGTCTTTTCTGGTTCCATATAAATTTTAGAATTATTTGTTCCATTTCTTTGAAAAAGATGGATGGTACTTTGATAGGAATTGCATTAAATGTGTAGATTGCTTTAGGTAGCATAGACATTTTCACGATATTTATTCTTCCAATCCAGGAGCATGGAACATTTTTCCATTTCTTTGTGTCTTCCTCAATTTCTTTCATGAGTACTTTATAGTTTTCTGAGTATAGATTCTGTGCCTCTTTGGTTAGGTTTATTCCTAGGTATCTTATGGTTTGGGGTGCAATTGTAAATGGGATTGACTCCTTAATTTCTCTTTCTTCTGTCTTGCTGTTGGTGTAGAGAAATGCAACTGATTTCTGTGCATTGATTTTATATCCTGACACTTTACTGAATTCCTGTATAAGTTCTAGCAGTTTTGGAGTGGAGTCTTTTGGGTTTTCCACATATAGTATCATATCATCTGCGAAGAGTGATAATTTGACTTCTTCTTTGCCGATTTGGATGCCTTTAATTTCCTTTTGTTGTCTGATTGCTGAGGCTAGGACCTCTAGTACTATGTTGAATAGCAGTGGTGATAATGGACATCCTTGCCGAGTTCCTGAACGTCAGCAATGTTTTGACTATAGCATCTAGTCACCTGAGTGACTAAATGTTTTTCACCAGAGTATGGGTTAGGAATTCCGAAACTATCTAATTAAATACAAGGGTAAATATATTGTAGATAATGAGAGCCAGGTGTATCACCACTGAAGAAGTAAGTTAAAAATAAGGGTAAGGGGTGGGATTATGGACATTGGGGAGGGTATGTGCTTTGGTGAGTGCTGTGAAGTGTGTAAACCTGGTGATTCACAGACCTGTACCCCTGGGGATAAAAATATATGTTTATAAAAAATTAAAAATTTAAATAAATAAAAAAAAAATAAGGGTAAGAGGCTTGAATCAACTCTGTGGCTCTAGATCAGTTGAGGGTATCAATACTGACTAGTGGTTTAAAAAATACTTAAGGGGCGCCGGGGTGGCTCAGTGGGTTAAAGCCTCTGCCTTCCGCTCTGGTCATGATCTCAGGGTCCTGGGATCGAGCACCGCATTGGGCTCATCGGGCTCATCGGGCTCATCGGGCTCTCTGCTCAGCAGGGAGCCTGCTTCCCCCCCTCTCCCCCTGCCGCCCTGCTTGCCTCTCTGCCTACTTGTAATCTCCATCTGTCAAATAAATAAAATCCTTTATTTTATTATTTTTTAAAGATCTTATTTATTTATTTGACAGAGATCACAAGCAGGGAGAAAGAGAGAGAGAGGAAGGGAAGCAGGCTCCCCGCTGAGTAGACAGTCCGATGCGGGGCTAGATCCCAGGAGTCTAGGATCATGACCTGAGCCGAAAGCAGAGGCTTTAACCCATTGAGCCACCTAGGTGCCCTAAAATCTTTTAAAATAAATAAATAAATAATAAAAAATACTTAAATATACAGATAAACACAAACACATACACACATACTGATAGAGATAGGAATAAGTAGAGAAGTAGGTATATGTATGAAGTAATATATATATATACATATAATTCTTAGCTTGAGTAACTACTAGAAGCAGTGACATCCTAGTAACAATGAGCCAATCTGGTATTATACCTTTGTTTCTAAATACTATTCTCCACTGGTCAACAGAGGGTACCGAAGCCCCTTACTATTATTGTATTGTTATCTATTTCTCCTTTCAGATATGTTTAATAATTGCTTAATACACTTAGATACTCCAATGTTGGGAGTACAATTGTTATACAATCTTGATGAATTGTCCCCTTCATTATTACATAATGGCCTTCCTTGTCTCTTGTTACTGCTTTTGGCTTAACGTCTATTTTGTCCAATATAAGTATAAATACAGCTACTCCTGCTCTCTTTTGGTCACCACCTGCACGGAGTATCTTCTTCCATTTCTTCACTTTAAACCTGTGTGTCTTTAAGCTAATGAGTCTCTTGTAGGCAGCATATTGTTGGGTCGTGTTGTTGGTTTTTTTTTTCCCCCAATTCATCCGGTCACTCTATGTCTTTTAATTGGAGAATTCAATCCATGCATATTTAGAGTAATTATTGATAGGTAAAGACTTAATTAATGCCATCTCATTATTTGTTTTCTGGCTGATTTGCAGTTTCCTTGTTCATTTCTTCCTCTCTTGCTGCCGCCTTTTGTGAATTGTTGATTTTTGAAAAGATTATGTTCTGATTCCCTTCAGATTTTTCACGAATCTACCATGTTTTTGCCTTGTGGTTACCATAAAGCTTACATAAAACTTCTTATAGTTTTAACAACCTATTTTATATAATAACAAGTTTGATCACACACAAAATCACTATCATTTTGCCCCCTGCACTTTTATGTTTTTAAATACCCCAATTCAACAATGGATAGATCTTCTAGGTGAGAAAATGTTGGACTTGAATTATAATTTAGACCAAATGGACTTAACCGACATATATAGAATATTCCATCCAACAGCTCCTGAGCACACATTCTTATCAAGCACACACAGAACATTTTGCAGGACAGCAAATATGATTAGGTCACAAAACAAGTCTTAGCAGATTTAAGAGGACTGAAATCATGCCAAGTACCTTTTCCCACCACTATAATATGAAACTAGAAACTAATACCAGCAGGAAAACAGGAAATCTCTAAAATACGTGGAAATTAGACAATATAGTCCTGAACAATCAATATGTTAAAGAAAAAAATCAAAAGAGAAAGCAAAAAAATATTTTGTAACAAATGAAAATGGAAACACAATATACAAAAATCAATGGGATGAAGCAAAAGCAGTTCAAAGAGGGAGGTTTATGGTGATGAATGCCTATATTAAGAAAAAAGAAAGGTCTTGAGGCACCTGGTTCACTCAGTAAGTTAAGCAAATGACTTTTGATTTCAGTTCAGTTCATGATCTCAGGGTCGTGAGACTGAGCCCCATTAATTGACCTTAAGATTCTCTTTCCCCCTTTCCCTCTGCCCCTCCCTCCTGCTCATGCACACTCTCTCTCTCCTGAAAAGGAAAGGAAAGGAAGAGGAAAAGAAGGGAGGAAGAAAAAAAGGAAAGGAAAGGAAAGGAAAGGAAAAGAGAAAGGTCTCAAATACCCTAACTTACACCTCAAGGAAAAAACTCAGAAGGAAGGTAGTAACAAAGATCAGAGAAGAAATGAATGAAATAAAGTTCAGAAAAACAACAGAAAAGATAATGAAACTAAGAACTGTTTTTTTTCCCAAAAAGATAAAGAAAATTGTAAATCTTTAACCAGACTAAGGAAAAAAGAAAAGTCACAAATGAATAAAATAAACAATGAAAGAGAAGACATCACAGGTGATACCAAAGAAATACACAGAATCATGAAACTACTAGGAACAATTATATACCAACAAACTGGAGCACCTAGGGGGAAAAAAAGATATATTCTTAGAAACATACAACTTCCCAAGACTGAATCATGAAGAAATAGGAAACATGAACACACAAATAATGAGTAAGGAGATTGAATCAGTAATCAAAAACCTCCAAACAAAAAAAAAAAGTCCAGGACCAGAAGGTTTTATTGGTGAATTCTACCAAACATTTAAAGAAGAAATAACACCAATCCTTCTGAAACTCATCCAAAAATTGGAGAGGAAGGAACACTTCCAAATTCATTTTATGAGGTGAGCATTACCCTGACCCAAAACTAGGTAAGGACATTGCTAGAAAACTACAAACCACTATCCCTGAATACAGACATAAAAACCCCAATAAAATATTAGCAAATCAAATACAACAGTACATTTACAGAATCCTACCCGATGATCAGTTTGGATTTATCCCTGGGAGGCAAGGACAGTTCAACATAAGCAGGTAAAAAAATGTGATATACAACATTAATAGAGTGAAAGATAAACATCAAGAAAGGCATTTGACAAAACACAACATTCACTAATGATAAAAAACTATCAACAAATTGGGTACCTCAACATAATAAACGTCATATATGACAAACCCTCAGCTTATATCAACCTCAGTGGTGCCTGATAAAAGCATTCCCTTTAATGTCAAGAACAAGATAAAAGTGACCATTCTCACCATTCTTATTAACATAGTACTGACAGTCCTAGCTAGAGCAACCAGGAAAGAAAAAGAAATAAAAGGCATCCTAATCAGAGAAGTAGTAAGACTATATATTTTTATAAATAATATAATCTTATATATGGAAAATCTTAAATATTTCACCAATGATTAGTGTTTCTATACACTAACAACAAGATATGTGAAAAAAAAATTAACAACCCAGATTTACACTAGTATCAAAAACAATAAAATACCTAGGAACAAACTTAATCATCGATGACCTGAAAGATCTGTACCCTGAAAACTGCAAGACTTTGATAAAAGAAACTGAGGCACACAGAAAAAAAATGGAAAGATGCCCTATGTTCGTGCACAAGAATTAATATTGTTAAAATGTCCACACTACCTAAAGCCCTTGATAGAGTCAATGTAATCCCCCCCATCAACACTCGCTAGCATTTTTCACACAAAGAGAAAAAAAAATTCTTAAATTTATATGGAGCCCATTCTCTTACACCATACACAAAGATAAACTCGAAATGGATAAAAGACCTTAACATGAGGCAGGAATCTATCAAAATCCTAGAGGAGAACACAGGCAGTAACCTCTTCGATATCAGCCACAGCAACTGCTTTCAAGATATGTCTCCAACGGCAAAGGAAACAAAAGCGAAAACGAACTTTTGGGACTTCATCAAAATAAAAAGCTTCTGCACACCAAAGGAAACAGTCAACAAAACAAAGAGGCAACCCACGGAATGGGAGAAGATATTTGCAAAAGACACTAAAGACAAAGTGCTGGTATCCAAGATCTACAAAGAACTCCTCAAACTCCACACACACAAAACAGATAATCACATCAAAAAATGGGCAGAAGACATGAACAGACACTTCTCCAATGAAGACATACAAATGGCTATCAGACACATGAAAAAATGTTCATCATCATTAGCCATCGGGGAGATTCAAATTAAAACCACACTGAGCTTCTACCTTACACCAGTTAGAATGGCCAAAATTAACAAGACAGGAAACAACAAGTGTTGGAGAGGATGTGGAGAAAGGGGAACCCTCTTACTCTGTTGGTGGGAATGCAAGTTGGTGTAACATTTTGGAAAACAGTGTGGAGATTCCTCAAAAAATTAAAAATAGAGTTACCCTATTACCCTGAAATTGCACTACTGGGCATTTACCCCAAAGATACAGATGCAGTGAAAAGAAGGGCCACCTGTACCCCAATGTTCATAGCAGCAATGACCACAGTCACCAAACTATGGAAAGAACCAAGATGCCCTTCAATGGACGAATGGATAAAGAAGATATGGTACATATATACAATGGAGTATTAAGCCTCCATCAGAAAGGATGAATCCCAACAAGGACGGGACTGGAGGAGATATGCTCAGTGAAATAAGTCAAGAGAGAGAATCAATTATCATATGGTTTCACTTACTTGTGGAGCATAAGGAATAACACAGAAGACATGGGAGATGGAGAGAAGTGAGCTGGGGGAAATTGCAGGGGGAGACAAACCATAAAACACTGTGGACTCTGAGAAACAAACTGAGGGTTTGGGAGGGGAGGGGAGTAGGGGGGTTGAATGAGCCTGGTGGTGGGTATTATGGAGGGCACGTATTGCATGGAGCACTAGGCATGGTGCATAAACGATGAATTTTGGAACACTGAAAAAAATGAAATTAAATTAAAAAAACATTTGTATGAGGCCATAAAAGACCCCAAAACAGCCAAAGAAATTTTGAATAAGAACAAAACTGGAGGCATCACACTTCAAGATTTTAAACTACACTACAAAGTTACAGTAATCAAAACAGAAACACAGACAAATGAACCGAATAGATAGCACCGAAATATTTCCCTGCAAATACAGTCAAGTAATATCTGACAAGGGATCCAAGAATACTCAATGAGGAAAAGTCCTGAAAAAACTGAATAACCATGTGCAGAAAAATGAAACTGGACCCGTATCTTATACCACTCACAAACGTTAATTTGAAATGGGGCAAGAGTTAAACATAAAACCTGAAAATTAGTACTAGAGAAAAACATATGGGAAAAACTCCTTGACATTAATCTTGGCAATGACTTTTTTAATGTGACATCAAATGCACAAGCAACAAAAACAAAACTCAGTAAGTGGGACTGTGTCAACAAAAAAATCTTCTGTACATCAAAAGAGACAATCAACAAAATAAAAAGGCCACTTACAGAATGGAAGAATATATTTGCAAACTATGTACTGATACGGGATTAATATCCAAAATATATAAAGAACTCACACAAACTCGATAATAAAGAAACAAATTGACACCCCCAAAATGAATAACCCAATTAAACAATGGGCTGGAGGGGTGTCTGGGTAGCTCAGTGGGTTAAAGCCTCTGCTTTTGGCTCAGGTCATGATCCCAGGGTCCTGGGATCAGAGCCCCACATTGGGCTCTCTGCTCAGCAGGGAGCCTGCTTCCCTTCCTCTCTCTTTGCCTGCCTCTCTGCCTACTTGTGATCTCTGTCTGTCAAATAAATTTAAAAAATAAATTTAAACAATGGGCTGGAGATATGAACAGACATTTTTCCATAGAAGACCTATGGATGGCCAACAGACACGAAAAGGTGCTCAACATCACTGATTATCAGAGAAATGCAAGTCACAACTATGAGAGATCACCTCACACTTGTCAGAATGGCTAATGCCAACAACAGAAGAAATAAGAGATGTTGCTGAGGATGTGGAGAAAGGGGAAACCTCTTGCACTGTTGGTAAGAATGCAAACTAGTGCAGCCACTGTGGAAAACCATATGGAGGTTCCTCAAAAAGTGAAAAATAGAACTACCCTACCATCTAGCAATTGTATTACTGGGTATTTATCCCCCAAAATATAAAAACAATAATTCAAAGGGATACATGCACCCTGATGTTTATAGTAGCATTATCTACAATAGCCAAATTACGAAAACAGCCTAAGTGTCCATCAATTGATGAATGGATAAAGAACATGTGGTGTATATATACATATAACAGAGTATTACTCAGCATAAAAAGAATGAAATCTTGACATTTGCAATAACATGGATGGAACTAGGGAGAGGGAGTATTATACTTGTTAGAGACAAATAAATACCATATGATCTCACTCATGTGGAATTTCAGAAACAAAACAAATATGCAAAGGGTGGGGGGATGTGAGAGGGGCAAACCAAGAAGCAGACTTTTAACTATAAAGAACAAACTGATGGTTGCCAGCAGGGAAGTGGTTGGAGGCAACGGGTTGGGTACGTTAGGGAAATTGGTAAGTGCACCTGTTGTGATGAGCACCAGGTGTTGTACGGAGGTGCTGAATCACTATTTTGTACACCTGAAACTGGAACTGCACTGTATGTTAACTAACAGGAATTCAAAAAAAAATTTAAAAAATGAAATTGCGCAGAGGAATTGAACAGACATTTTTCCAAAGAATGCACACAAATGGCCAACAGGTACATGAAAAGGTGCTCAACATCACTAGTTATCAGGAAAACACAACCCTCTAGCTCCATGAAAACCATGAGCTATTATTCCCTGACACCTGTTAGAATAGCCATTATCAAAAAGAAAAGTGAAAGGGGCACCTGGGTGGCTTCGTCGGTTAAGCCTCTGCCTTCAGCTCAGGTCATGATCCCAGGGTCCTGGGACTGAGCCCCACATAGGGCTCCCTGCTCTGTGGGGAGACTCCTTCACCTTCTTCCTCCACCCTTCCCCACAGCTCGTGCTCTCTCTCAAATAAATAAATAAAATCTTAAAAAAAAAAAAAAGCCAAGAGATAAATGTTGGTGAGGATACACAGTGAAGGTAACCCTTGTGCACTACTGGTTGGTAATGTGACTGATACAGCCACTATGGAAAACAGTATGGAGATTCTTCAAAAACTTAAAAACAGAATTGCCATATGAGCCAGCAATCTCATTTGTGGGTATATATTCAAAGGAAATGAAAACAGGATATTGAAGAGAGATCTACCCTCCTACGTCATTAATTCATAATAGCCAATCTGGAAACAACCCAAGTGTCCATCAATATATGAAGGGATAAAGATGTGCTATTTATACGTATCTATATATTATATATAGTATTATATTATTCAGCCATTAAAAAGAAGGAAATCCTGCATTTGCAACAACACAGATGGACCTTAAGGGCACTATGCTAAGTGAAAAAGTCAGACAGAGAAAGACAGAAACTGTATGATACATATGTGGAACCCAGAACAGCCAAACTCCTAGAAACAGAGAGTAGAAGAGTAGAAAGGGAATGATCAGGGACTGGAGGGTGAGAGAAACGGGGAGATTGTGGTCAAAGGATATGAACTTCCAACTAGAAGATGAAGATGTTCTGGAGATCTATGCACAGCATTGTAATGATAGCTAACAATAATATCATACACTTGAAAGTTGTTAAAACAGAAAACCTTAAATGTTTTCACCGCAAAAAGTAAAGGCAATTATGTGACAGGGCAGAGGTATTAGCTAATGTATAGTGGTAATTGTTTTGCAATATATGTGCATCAAATCAACACACTACAAACTAGTAAACTAGTTTACACACTAGTAAACTAGTTTACACACTAGTAAACTTACACAATGTTTTATGTAAATTACGTGTCAAAAAAGCTAGAAAAAAATCCTTTTTTCAAGAAGGGAAAAAGAAATGAAAGGTAAAACAAGGAAGAAAGGAGGGAGGAAGGGATGGAGGGAGGGAGGGAACAGGAAACAAGAGTTCTTGGGAGAAATGGTTGATGGGGGCGGCAGAGGGGCTAGTGCAGGGTACAATAGCCAACATGAAAATGTTCTCAATAGCTAAAACTGGATTAATTTGAGTAGTATTGCTTACAATCCAAAGAATGAAATAAATGCCCTGGAATCCATACTGATGTACATTAATAAAGTAATAAATAAATGGAGAAGGAACCATAGCTCTTGCTTATAGAAAAATTCCACCTAATAAGAATGAAAGAAATATAAAAACTCCATTAGAATACCAGAGTAATAATTGCTACGGGCAAGATCCAGTGATGAATGCTAAAATTAGTGATCAAAGTTTAAGCAGAAACAGGATGTTTACACAGTCTACCAGTTTCTCCCTCAAATACCCAGTATTTATACAAAGGAAAAACAGTAACTGCACAGTGGAGTGTCTTGGTAGACACCACTGCAGCCAAGTGATCAAGGTTAACATCACCAGTAATGCATATCAACTTAATGTGCTGCTCCCTAATGACATGCAATGCAAGTGCTGTGAATAATGTTAAGACTGATGAATCACAGACCTGTACTCCTGAAATAATACATTATATGTTAATAATTAAAAAATAAATCTTAAAAAAAAGCATAATCTCAATATACTCCTCAGACATCAAGTAAAACTAAGTAAAAACTTTCTCCAAAATAAGTAATCACTTCTCTTCAGTGTCAATGTCATAAAAACAAGGACAGCCACAGAGTGGAGGAAATAAAGTTGACATGACAACTGTAACACAAGGTGGAATCTTGGTGGGATCTTGGGTTGGATCTGAAGCAAAAAATGTTCAATTGTGGAAAAATCAGGTGAAATCCAAACCAAATCAGTTTATATTTTAGGTATAATTTTATATGAAGGATAGTTTCTTAGTTTTGGTTAAATGTTTTATGGTTATGATGTTATGGCAAGATGTTAACATAGAGGAATCTTTGGTAAAGGATATATTGGCACCCTCTAAGATATTCCCCAATGATCTCTGAATCCTGGTATTTACACCCTTGTGTAACCCCGAATCCTTGAGTAAATAGTGATTCATTTCTACTGAAGAGAAAGTGGCAGAAGTGGTGAGATTCACATAGAAAGTTAGGTTGCAAAGACTATGACGTTTGTTTTGGGTATCCTTCCTTGTTCTCTCACATGTTCACTCTGAGGAACATCTGGCTGTCATATTTGTGCTGCCTTATGGAAGGAAGGGAATGATGTCTCTGGCCAGTAGCCATGTGAACAAGCCTGGAAGCATATCCTCTCAATCAAGCCTCAATATGGGACTACAGCTGCAGGCAATACCTTGTTTGCAACCCTATAAGAGACCCTGGGCCCAAAGCACCCAGCTAAGCCTCACCCAGATCTCTGACTCATTGAAACTCATATTAATATTCTTTTAAGCTGCTACATTTTAGAGTAATATGTTACACAGCAATAAATAATACAAGAAATCTTCCTATTTTTCTAATACCTCTGTAAACTTAATCTCAAAATTAAGAAGTTTTAAAACAATACACACATACTTACACATTTTATTCATATGTATATACACATATGTATACAGATGTGTGTGTGTGTGTGTGTGTGTGTGTGTGTGTGTGTGTGTGGTTTGAATTACTGTTGTTTTTTCTAAAGATTTTATTTATTTGAGAGAGAGAGCACAAGAGGGCGGAGGGTCAGAGAAAGAAGCAGACTCCCTGCTGAGAGGGAAGGCCAATGTGGGGCTCCATCCTGGGACTCTGGGGTCATGACCAAAGCTGAAGGGAGATGCTTAACCAACTAAGACACCCAGGTACCCTTTGAACTACTATGGACTCTGGAGTCAGACAAACTAGATTCAAATGCCACCTTTTAACACTTAACAATAGCCAAGCACTGGTATTGGGCCAAACATTAAATTTCTCCAAGTATTAAGGATTTTAAAATCCTGATGTTTATATTAAGTATAAAATGATATCCACACCTACTATAACAGATGGCACTTAGTACGTTCTAGACAAATGGCATTATTTTTAGTTTATATTTATAGTCACCTATTATTTTCTTCTCATTTGAGGAATTCAACACTAATTCAGTATTATAATACTGAAAGCGGAGACTGACCCTGTTTTTCAGGCCCAATTCAATCTAAATCACTAAGTTTTAGAGCTATAAGGGGCCTTCCGGCAGCTTTTCAAGCCTTTCCTCCCACCATTATCCACATATGAGTACCAAAGATATTAAATGACTTGTCCAGGAGAATAGCTGATAGAGAAGCTGAAAGCAGGGTTCAAGGTTTGGGGAGACGCTACCATGCAGTGAATGACCTCTTGCTTTAAACAGACTGCACTAGAATGCCTCTTCTGTTGCTTACAAACAGCAGTATGTGTGGGGGCACCTGGATGGCTCAGGGGAGCCTGCTTGAGATTTTCTCTCCCTCTCCCCCGACCCTTCCCACCCTCAAAAAATAAATTAATTAATTTAAAAAAAAGGCCAAAAAACCCCCCCAAACCCAGCATTACGTGAGACCATACTGTCTGCTGACAAAGTAGCAATATTAGCATCTTGGTTTCCCAGAGAATAAAAAACCTACCTCATAGGGTTATCATGAGCATTAAATGAGATAACATACAGAAGTCCCTCACTGCCGTGACCACCACACGTGGATGCTGAACAAACCTTTTTTTCCCTTCCTTCTTTACGAACCCAGGCTCTTCACTACGATATGCTGCTTTCTCAACTATCAGGTAGACCGTGAAACACGCAGGGTAATTCTGTTTAGCTGTATTTTAAAGGATTCAAAATGTAAAACTGAATTAATGATAGTCTTAAAATTAGTCTGAATAGTATAAATGTAATGCATTTAGTCCTGACCTGGGTTTCCTTCCCTATAATACACTGTAAAGTGGGGTATCACATCAAAGAGAACATTATATTGACATGCATTACTGGTGATGTTACCCTTGATAACTTGACTAAAGTGATGTAAGCCAAGATTCTCTGCTGGAAAGTTACTTTTCATTATAAATACTAAATATTTAAGGAGAATCATGAAATGGAAACCAAGAAGGGAGAGAGAGAGAACATGCAGAAACAAGCAAGAGAGTGAGCACATGCACATATCCCAAAGCCTGGTGTTCAGCATATTTCCAATACAATAAACAATTAGTAAATTGTACGATGGGATGATCAAAGACTCTTCCCAAAGTAATGTGATGTTTTGAAACACTCAATGCCAAGTCTTGTCAAAAGCCCTCTGAAATTATAAATACATTACTTTCAGACATTCTCTTTTACCTAGGTATTTATGTCTTGAAAGACTTCTAGAAGAATAGTCAGTTACAACCTCCCCTAAGAAAAATTGTACTGCCTTTCCCCCAAGAACTTACATTTGCTTAAGTATTTAAAACCCTCTATCCCAAATTCCATCAGCTTGCTTGTCATCGCATTGAGACTCACCGATCTGCAGATACCGGAGTCCCTTCTGAACTGGAATATCCTTCCAAATCTGAAATGTTCACTTGTGTTTGCCTTGAGGTTACTATCTGGCTATTCTGAAAAAGTATGGTTTTCAAGTCCTGGGAAATAGTATCACTATCTGGAGGAGGAGACTGTACAACTTGGAAGTCCGGTGAAGATTTAGGTCCTAGAAAACCTAAAGATTGTTGATTCTGTGCTACAGGTTTACCGGTCAATAATTTGGAGGTTGGTTCCAATGATCTTGAAGATATAGTTTGTAGGTCAGGGTTAAACTCACTATTCATCCTTGTTTTAGAAGCAGGATCCAATGAGTGAAATCTTTTATCTAAGGTTCCACTATCCAACTTGGAAGGAGTCTTGGGATAAAGAGTTATACGAACACAAGAAAGTGCTTTTCTATTTGTGGGTGGAGTAGATGCAGATGTTACTAATGTACACTGATTTGGGGCTGACTGGGACACCACATTATTGAATTTGGCTTCAACATTTATCATACTGGAAATGTATGATTTAAACTTATGCTGGTTATTCTTTTCTACTATATAATCCTGACCTTGAGGAAGAGGGGAATGGTATTTTCCCATGTGATCTACATCTGGGGTTTTGCTTTGTTCAAAGAGCTGACGTTGTTCAAGAAAAATGGAAGAAGGAATGTCTGAAGCTATATAATCCTGACTTTGAGGAAAGGGACAGTGGTTTTCTCTCATTTGATGATCTAAATGTGGGGTTTTGCTTCGTTCAAAGAGTTCTCGTTTTTCAAGAAAAATGCGACAAGGAAGGTTTGGAGCTATGTAATCTTGATGTTGAGGAGGGGGAGAATGTTTTCTCACATGGTGATCCGCATGTGAGGCTTTGCTTGGTTCAAAGAGCTCTCGTTGTTCAAGAATAATGTGCGAAGCAATATCTGGAGTTATAGTTACATTCTTCTCTTTTACTCCTAGTGTGGAACTAGGTCTGCTCATTCTAATGAAGGTATGGTTATCAGAAAAATGAACTTCCTTGACATTGCTACCCTTTTCACTGGTACTGGGCTCAGAATCACTGCCTTTAAAATCTGATCTTTCTAAGAGTTCTTCTTCTTGCTGAGAATGTTCAACAGATAGTTTTTGGCTTTGTCTACCACTTTCTGCTAAGATAGTCACAGCTTTATCTGGTGAATGACTAACAATTTTAAATGACGAAGGGGAAGAGGATCTCTGTTCTAGATCTTTGGGAGGATTTTGCTCTTCAGTGAAATGAGAATTAAATACCCCCACAGAGGCTCCAGTACATTGGCTACCTTCAGTAACACCAACCTTAAAAACAGAGGAATCTGAAAAGCATTTAGAATGTCGGTGAGATGAAAAAGTGATGGAAGTAGTTAACTTTTTCAAGGGTTCTGGGGGCAGCATTTGTGATGAAGAATGACAATCCATTTCTTCAGATGGCACAGAAGCAGGTTCTACTAATTCTGAGAGCCAAGGGTCTATCTTTTCATGAAATGGCATTCGAAGACCCTGGCTAATTCTGAAGTCATCAGCTGTAAAGTTTTGAAATGGGGAATGACTTCGTAACTGCAAGGAATTCCAAACTTTGAAATGGGGGTTACTCTGGTCTAGTGATTTGGAAAGGTCGATGTGTCTGGTTCTCCATGATGATGGACTCTGTTGTCCTCTGATCATTTCTGAGGGGTCAGCAGATCTGAAAACACAAGGGTGACTATCCAATTGTGGTTGTTCAGCAGTTAGAGTCCTGAAACATCCTTTTTCATGGCTCTCAATAATAATGTGACTACATACAGCTTCTGGCTTGCATCCTATTCCCCGTGGACTCCGTACACCCTAGAAGATATAAACAAGTTCTTACTTGTAGTCCGAATACTTATATAAACCAGTTACATAATCCAGGCTAAGATTTGACCACAAAGGTCCTGTTGATCTATTACAATAAAACAGGTAGGAACATAACAAAAAGGACAGTTAACTATAGGATAAAATGGCTCATGATAACTAAGACCACACAGTTCGCCCCCCCCCCCCGAACGGTACATTTATTATTTTTTCTTTTTAAAATTTTTTAAAATTTCTTTTCAGTGTAACAGAATTCATTGTTTATGCCACACCCAGTGCTCCATGCAACTCATGCCTTCCATAAAACCCACCACCAGGCTCACCCAACCACCCCCCCCTCCACAACCCTCGGATTGATTCTAAGAGTCCACAGTTTCTCATGGTTCATGTCCCTCTCTCATTTCCCCCAACTCCCTTCTCCTCTCATTTTCCCCATGTCCTCCATGTTATTCCTAATGCTCCATAAGCAAGAGAAACCATATGATAATCGAATCTCTCTGCTTAACTTATATCACTTAGCATAATCTCTTCCAGTCCCATCCATGTTCTTAAAAAAAGGTGGGTGTTCATCCTTTCTGATGGAGGCATAATACTCCATAGTATATATGGGCCATATCTTCTTTATCCATTCGTCCATTGAAGGGCACCCTGGTTCCTTCCAAAGCTTGGCAACTGTGTCCATTTCTGCTATGAACATTGGGGTACAGATGGCCCTTCTTTTCACTACATCTGTATCTTTCGGGTAAATACCCAGCAGTACAATTGCAGGGTCATAGGGAAGCTCCATGCTATTTCCCAAAGTGACTGCACCAACTTGCATTTGCACCAACAGTATAAGAAGGTTCCCCTTTCTCCACATCCTCTACAATACACGTTGTTTCCTGTCTTGCTAATTTTGGCCATTCTAACTGGTGTAAGGTGGTATCTCAATGTGGTTTTGATTTGAATCTCCCTGATGGCTAGTGATGATGAACATTTTTTCTTGTGTCTATTAGCCATTTCCATGTCTTCTTTGGAGAAATGTCTGTGTATGTAAGACCACATTGTTAATTTCTTCTAAAAATGTTTCACTAGGGGTGCCTGGGTGGCTCAGTGGGTTAAGCCTCTGCCCTCGGCTCCGGTCATGATCTTGAGCCCCACATTGGGCTCTCTGCTCAGCAGGGAGCCTGCTTCCCCCTCTCCCTCTGTCTGCCTCTCTGCTTACTTGTGATCTCTGTGTCAAATAAATAAAATCTTAAAATTTTTTTTCAAAAATGTTTCACTAAACTAACAAAAGTAAAGACTACTTTGGTCCCTCAGTATTCTCAGCTATTTGCTTTTAGTAACAGAGGTCCCTTACCCCAACTTTTGCTGGTCACATGGACACAAAACTGGAGACCTTTCCAGGTTCCTTTACCTAGGAATGACCGTTATGACTAAGTTTAGGCCAATGGTATATGAGCAAAAGCAGTAAGTATAAATTCTGCCTCCTGTCCTTAGAAAATCAAATTCTTGACCTCGATGTTCCCCTACTATCACCATCACTATCATCAGCATTACTCTTGCCAGCTGAAAATGGTAATATCTAGAACAATCTCAGAAGCCATGTGTGCAAATGGCTTAGCTGCCAAGTATGCTTGGGTCTTTGGATACGTTTAAGGAACAGAGCTCCTCTTCCTATCCTAGACTACTATAAAAAAGGAAAATAAAATACCATATGTGAGCCATTGCATTTGGGGGGTCTCTTTGTTACAGAAGCTTGGTCTATACCCTAATATTATACCAATAAAAATAAGGAAAGGAGGGGCGCCTGGATGGCTCAGTTGGTTAAGCAACTGCCTTTGGCTCAGGTCATGATCCTGGGGTCTCAGGATCAAGTCCCGCATCGGGCTCCCAGCTCCATGGGGAGACTGCTTCTCCCTCTGACCTTCTCCCCTTCCATGCTCTCTCTCGTTGTCTCTCTTTCTCAAATAAATAAAGTCTTTAAAAAAAAAAAAAGAATAAGTAAAGGACTATTCCTAAAAATAGGAAAAAGAACGAGTACTTCTTTCTGGGGTACTGGATCAGAAGCTAAGCTACCATAAAGATAAAACTTCTTTGAGATTTCTGTCTTACCTATGAAGTCATTACCTGGCATCCTATGTGATGGTAACAGCCACATTTGATTTCAAATAAAAATACCTAAAATTATGCTGTCACTTCTGATGTAATGGAGTAGTTGTACCTTCTCCTATTTGTCTGATAAGTGTAACTAAAAGTCCTAGACATTATATATAAAAAAACATAAGAATTATCTGAAAGATGGAGAGAAGGCAGGTGGGCTAGGGATTCTGGGACCAGAGGAAGGACATGGTAGTGAAATCCCTGGGTTTTCTTTGTAACTCATATATTCCAGATTTAGGAGCTAAAGAGGCCAGCAACACAGGAAAAAAGGGGCATAGACAAAGTCTCTAATAAAAACCCACCCTCATTAGCTTAAAAAACAAAACAAAACAATACAAACAAAACAGTAAAAGCAAAGTCTAACAAGACAGAAAACTTTTAGACCATAACTGCTCTATTCCAGCCAAACACCATGGTCGGGGGTGGGGGGGGACGCCTGTTTTTCTCATATCAGAAAAGGCTAAATGAGGAGCCTAAACCTCTATCCTTGCTAAATGACAAGACACCCCAACATCTAAGCCAAGGTATTAGAGATGGCCAAGCAGGGGCCCAGGACCTATTTTTAACCCATGATGTCTGGTAAGGAGCTACCCCTTCCTGTGTGGAGACCACACAGGGTAACTGGACTTTTCCTTACAGCAGCAATGATGGGTCCCTCTCTCTCCCAGCTATAGGCTGGAAGAAAATTTTCCAAGCCTTATATCCAATAAACACTTGTATCTAACACACATAAGGACGTTGAAACCTTAATAGCTTTAAAAAAAAAAAAAAAAGACAACCCAATCAGAAAAATGAATAAAACCCCAGCATTTCTCTTATTAGAACAGAGATGGGGAATAGGGGTGTAACAATGTGTTCAATACCATTTACATTAAGGAAATGCAAATTAAAACTATGACTGCTTTTGCACAGCGAAGGAAACAGTTGACAAAATTGAAAGACAACCAACAGAATAGAAGAAGATATTTTCAAATGACATATCAGATAAAGGACTAGTACCCAAAATCTATAAAGAACTTATCAAACTGAAAGAAATAATCCAGGCAAGAAATGGGCAGAAGACATGAACAGACATTTCTCCAAAGAAGACATACAAATGGCCAACACGAAAAAATGTTCAACATCACTAGGCATCAGGGAAATACAAATCAAAAACACAATGAGTTATCACTTCACACCAGTCAGAATGGCTAAAATTAACAAGTCAGAAAATGACAGATGTTGGTGAAGATGCAGAGAAAGGGGAACCTTCCTACATTGTTGGTGGGAATGTAAACTGGTGTTGCTACTCTGGAAAAAAGCATGGAGGTTCCTCAAAAAGTTGAAAACAGAGCTACCCTATAACCCAGCAATTGCATTACTAGGGATTTACCCCAAAGAAACAAATGTAGTGATCTGGAGAGGCAGCTGCACCCCAATGTTTATAGCAGCAATGTCCACAATAACCAACTTGGAAAGAGCCCAGATGTCCATCAACAGATGAATGCATAAAGATGTGGTATGTATGTGTATACACACACACACACACCAGAATATTAGTCAGCCATCAAGAAAATGATATCTTAAAAAAAATTTTTTAAAAAAAGGAAAGAAAGAAAGAAAGAAATCTTGGGGCACCTGGGTTGCTCAGTGGGTTAAAGCCTCTGCTTTCAGCTCAGGTCATGGTCCCAGCGTCCTGGGATGGAGCCCTGGATCGGACTCTCTGCTCAGCAGGGAGCCTGCTTCCCTCTCTCTCTCTGCCTGCCTCTCTGCCTACTTGTGATCCTGTCTGTCAAATAAATAAAATCTTAAAAAAAAAAAAAAGATAGAAATCTTGTCATTTGCAACAATGTGGATGGAACTAGAGGATATGCTAAGCAAAAGAAGTCAATAACAGAAAGATAATTATCATATGATCTTACTCATTTGTGGAATTTAAGAAACAAAACAGAGGATCATAGAGAAAGAGAGGAAAAAAATAAAACAAGATGAAACCAGAGATGGACACAAACCATATGAGACTCATAATCATAGGAAACGCTGGAAGAGGGTAGGGATGGAGGGATGGGGTAACTGGGTGATGGACATCAAGGAGGGCATGTGATGTAATGAACACTGGGTGTTATATAAGACTGATGAATCACTGACCTCAACCTCTGAAACCATAAGGTAGCCTTAAATGTTAATTGAATTTAAATATAAAATAAAATAATTTTTAAAAACTCATCTACTGAGATGACCATATGGTTTTTATCCTTTTGCATGTTAATGTAATGTATCATGTTGATTTATTTGCAAATATTTAACCACACTCGCATCCTAGGAATAAATCCCACTTAATCATGGTGAATAATTTTATTTAATGTATTATTAGATTGAGGTTGCTAATATTTGTCAAAGATTTCTGCATCTATGTTCATAAGACATACTGGCCCACAGTACTATTTTTCTGTAATGTCTTTATACAATTTTGGTATCAGGGTAATGTGGCATTATGGAATGAATCTTAAAGTTTCCTTCTTCTATTTTCTGGAATGGTTTGAGAATAGGTATTAACTCTTCTTTAAATGACTGGTAGAATTAACCTGTGAATCCACCAGGTCCTGGACTTTTGTTTGTTGGGAGTTTATTACTGATTCAATTTCATTGCTAGTAATTGGTCTGTTCAAATTTTCTGTTTTTTTCTGAGTCAGTTTTAGAAGGTGCTATGTTTCTTAGGAATTTATCCATTTCTTCTAGGTTGCCCAATTTGTTGGCATATAGTTTTTAATAATATTCTTATAATTCTTTGCATTTCTGTGGTATTGGTTGTTATTTCTCCTCCTTCATTTCTGATATTATTTATTTCTGATTTTATTATTTATTGAATCCTCTCTTCTTTTTTTGGTAAGTCTTACTAAAGGATTATCAAGTTTGTTAATCTTTTCAAAGAACTATTTCCTGGTTTCATTGATCAGGTCTATTGTTTCTTAAATCTCTATTTCATTTACTTCTGCTCTAATTTTTATTATTTCCTTCATTCCACTGGCTCTGGACTTTGTTCTTTTTCTAGATCCTTTAGGTATAAGGTTAGATTCCTTGAGATTTTTCTTGCTTCTTGAAGTAGGCCTGTACTAATATAATCTACCCTCTGAGAACTGTTTTAGCTGTATCCCAAAGATTCTGAACCATTGTGTTTTCATTTTCATTTGTCTCCGTGTATTCTCTGATTTCTTCTTTGATTTCTTGGTTGCGCCATTCATTGTTTGTAGCATTATTATATTAAAAAGAGAAAGAATAAAACCATAAGATCATCCCAATAAATGCACAAAAAGCATCTGATAAAGTACAACATCCATTCATGATAAAAACCCTCAACAAAGTAGGTTTAGAGAGAACATACCTCAACATTATAAAGGCCACATATGAAAATCCCACAGCTAACATACTCAATGGTGAGAAATTGAGAGCGGGAAAATTTTCCCCTAGGGTCAGGAACAAGATCAGGATATCCACTTTCACCAGTTTAATTCAACATAGGTACTGGAAGTCCTAGCTACAGCAGCAAGACAAGAAAAAGTAAAATCTTCACTATTTGTAGATGACATAATACTGTATAAAGAAAATCCTAATGACTCCACCAAAAAATCTCTAGTAAGAACTGAAAAATTAATTCAGTAAAGTAGGACACAAAATTAATACACAGAAATCTGTTGCATTTCTATATGCTAATAATGAAGTAGCAGAAAGAGATATTAAGAAAATAATCCTATTTACAAACGAACCAATAATAATAAAAGTCCTAGGACTAAAATTAACCAAGGAGGCTTAAGACCTAACTGAAAGCTGTAAAAAACACTGAAAGAAACTGAAGATGACACAAATGAAAAATGAAAATATATTCCATGTTTATGGACTGGAAGAACCAATATTATTAAATGATACCAAATGGTTAAAGACTAGATGATTTCCCCTAGGACAAGAATAAGTCAAGTATGTCCATTCTTCCTCCTATCTTCAACATCATACTGTATGTCCTCCCCAGGACAATCTAGAAAGAAATTAAAGAAATCCAGATTGGAAAGGAAGAAGTAAAACTGTATTTGCAAATGACAAGATCTTCATATAAAAAATTCCAAGGAAACCACACAAAACCAACCAGGTTGTAAGAAACAAGCTCAGGAAAGTTGCAGGATTCAAGCTCAATATACAAAACTCAACTGTACTTTTACAGCAAACAATCCAAAAATGAAACTTAAAAAAACAATTCTATTTACAATAGCACAAAAAATAAAATACCTAAGAACATATTTACCAAAATAAATATAAAACTAGCACACTATAGAACACTGTTGAAAAAACATTATGGCAATCAAACAAATGGAAAACTGACCCAATGTATTTAAAGATAATACTGTTAAATAGCAATATTCCCCATTTTGATTTATTGGTTCAAGGCAATTCCTATCAAAAATCCCACCTGGCGACTGGAAGAGATTACGCTGAGTGAAATAAGTCAAGCAGAGAGAGTCAATTATCATATGGTTTCACTTATTTGTGAAGCATAACAAATAGCATGGAGGACATGGGGAGTTAGAGAGGAGAGAACAGTTGGGGGAAACTGGAAGGAGAGGTGAATCATGAGAGACTATGGACTCTGAAAAACAATCTGAGCAGTTTGAAGTGGCGAGGGGGTGGGAGGTTGGGGTACCAGGTGGTGAGTATTAGAGAGGGCACGGATTGCATGGAGCACTGGGTGTGGTGAAAAAATAATGAATACTGCTATGCTGGGAAAAAAAAAAATCCCACCTGGCTTCT
Organism: Mustela erminea; assembly: GCF_009829155.1. Taxonomy (NCBI): domain Eukaryota; kingdom Metazoa; phylum Chordata; class Mammalia; order Carnivora; family Mustelidae; genus Mustela; species Mustela erminea. The sequence goes on along the minus strand of NC_045620.1, from coordinate 91,296,818 downwards.
TCTTCTTCTTCTTCTTTTTTTTTCAAAAATCTGACAAACATATCCTAAAATTCATGTAGAAATTCAAGGGACCCATGGTAGACAAACCAACCCTAAAAAAGGATGGACAAAGTTGGAGGACTCACTTTCTGATATCAAAACTTACTAAACAGGTAATCTAAACAGGGTAATACTGGCACAGGATAAATATACAGATCAAGGGAACAGAACTGATGGTCCATAAATAAACACTAACATTTATGGTGACTTGATTTTCAATGAAGGAGCTAAGAAAATTCATGGGAAAACAACAGTCTTTTCAATGCTAGGACAACTGATTATTCATGTGTAAAGAATGAATTTGCAATCCATACATAAAAATTACCTCTATGGGTATAGGCAGCACAAGTATATGAACCTGTATAATATATACAATTGCATATATGAAAAACAGTGACAGTTCCATAAAAACTTAAAAATAGAATGACCCTAGTAATTCCACTTCTGGGCCTGTACCTCCAAAAAAACTAAAAAGTAGGGTCTCAAGGAGTTATCTGTACACTCATGTTCATAGCAGCACTATTCACAAATAATCAAAAGATGAAAGCAACTCAAGTGTCCACTGATGAATGGATGGATGAATGAAATGTAGAATATACATACAATGGAAAATTAGCCTTAAAAAGGAAAGAAACTGACACGTGCTACAACATGGATAAAACTTGAGGACATAATGCTAAGCAAAGTAAGATAGTCACAAATAAATACTGTTATGATCACACTTTTATGAGACACTTAAAGGAGTAAAATTCATAGACAAAGAAATTAGAATGGTGGTTGTCAGTGGTTGGGGAGAAAAGGAAATGAGGAGTTATGGTTTAATGGATATAATTTTAGTTTTCTTAGAAGAGTTCTGGAGATCAGTTGTACAACAGTGTGAATATTGTTAGCACAACTGAATTGCATACTTAAAGTAGTTAAGATGGGGGCACTTGGGTGGCACAGTCAATTAAGTATCTGCCTTTGGCTCAGGTCATGGTCCTAGGGTCCTGGGATCAAGCCCTGAACTGGGCTTCCTACTCAACAGAGAGTCTACTTCTCCCTCTTCCTCTACCCTTCCCCTTGCTTGTCCTCATTCTCTCTCTCTCAAATAAATAAAATTTTTTTTTTTTTTAAAGAAATATGTATTTCCTGGGGCACCTGGGTGGCTCAGTGGCTTAAAGCCTCTGCCTTCGGCTCGGGTCATGATCCCAGGGTTCTGGGATCGAGCCCAGCATCGGGCTCTCTGCTCTGCGGGGAGCCTGCTTCCTCTCCCCTCTCTCTGCCTGCCTCTCTGCCTACTTGTGATCTCTGTCTGTCAAGTAAATAAATAAAAATCTTAAAAAAAAAAAATACGTATTTCCTTTATAATGAAAAAGAACTAAACGTATAAAAGGAAGGCACCATGAACCCTCCCTCTCTGTTGGCTGGGATTTGGTCATCTAATTTATTTCTGCTGGCTGAGAGGGCTCATTTACAGGTCACTTGATTTTACATTTCTCAAACTTCTCTTCAAATGTTCTCCAAAAGATCAGGAGAACTGGAGATGTTACACAGGGAATTAGGGGGTTTCACGGAGGAGGTGCAAGAGGAGGATGCATGTGCATTTAAAACTTAGAACTGAGAGAAATTAGAACTTGAGGGTGACAGGCAGGATGGGAAAGGAAGCAGCTGCCCTGACTTTACATTCTTAGTAGAAATACTGAAAACAACTCTTGGGCCGTACTCGTATTCATATATTTATTCAAAAATATTTGTTGAGCACCTAACTAGAAACAGAGAATGGAAAAGATACAGGCACTGCCCTCCAAGGGGGACATAAACAGGGAGAGAGAAACAGGTTGGGCACACGGTGCTGGTCGCCATGATGACGCTGAACAGGAGAGTCAAAAAAATAAAAGCTTTAAAAAAAAAGTTAAGATGGTAAACTTTATGTTATGCGTATTTTACAGAATTTTCAAAGATAAATTTTTTATTGCCTTAAAAAGGAATCACAGACCTAAATATAAAAACAAAAACCAAATATCTTTCAAAAAAGATAAACCTTTGTAATTCTGAGTTATGCCATGATTTCTTACTATAACACCAAAAGCATAAGCAATAAAGGAGAAGTGTAAGTCGGATTTCATCAAAATAAAAAACTTGTGCTTCAAATGTCACCATCAAAAAAGTGGAATGACAGCACACAGAATAGGAGAAAATATCTGCAGTACATCTTTCATGGGACTAATATTCAGAATAATCTTAATTTTCAACAGTCAGAAAGACAAATTATTTTAAAATGGACAAAGGAAGGGGGAAAAAAGTGCCCTTGTGACGAGCACTTGTTGCATGCAAGTGCTGAATCACTATATTGTATACCTGAAACTGATATTACACTGTATGTTAATTAACTAGAATTTAAATAAAAACATAAAATAACATAAAAATAAAAAAATTAAATTAAAATGAGCAAAGGATTGGAACAGACATTTTTGCAAAGATAAATTTTGCAAAGAATGACAAGCACATGAGATGTTCAACATTATTAATCATTAGAAAATAAAAAAAAACCTATGATTTTTACAATCAATAGAACTACTATAATCAAAAAGAAAATAAGTCAGAAAGAATGTGGAGAAACTGGAACCCTCATACACTGCTAATAGGAATGTAAAATGGTGCAGTTACATTGGAAAACTATTTATTGTGCCTTAAAATGCTGAACATTTGTTCCAGAAGGTCCACTCTTAGGTATGTACACAGAAGATATGAAAACATGACCACTCAAAAACTTGTACACTTATGTTCCTGGCTGCACTGTTCACAGAGCAAAACAGTAGGAAAAAGCAAATGTAGATCAACTGGTGAATGGGTAAGTAGTATCTATACAAAGCAATATTATTTGGCAATAAAAAGAAAGTACTCATGCTGCTATACAACATGGGTGAATCTTAAAAACATACTGAATTCAAAGGCAGTCATAAAAGATCACATACGATTCCATTTATATCAAATTTCCAGAAGAGGCAAATCCATAGAGAAAGTGGATTAGTTTTTACCCAGGGCTAGGAGAATTAAGGGGAGGAGAGGGGATAATAAAAATGTTCTAATATCAGGGGTGCCTGGGAGGCTCAGTGGGTTAAAGCCTCTGCCTTCAGCTCAGGTCATGATCTCGGGGTCCAGGGATTGAGCCCAGCATCGGGCTCTCTGCTCAGCAGGGAGCCTGCTTCCTCCTCTCTCTCTGCCTGCCTCTCTGCCTACTTGTGATTTCTGTCTGTCAAATAAATAAATAAAAATTTTAAAAATGTTCTAAAATTAATTATTGAACATTACACAGTGCAGTAAAAAAAACCAGAATTATATACTTTAAATGGGTGAACCTTATAAAAATTGTACTGAGGTTACAAAAGTACTCTTTAGCTGATACATGTCCTTTATTAATTTCCAGAGATAATTTCTCAATTACAAATTTCACTTATAAGATCTTTTTGAGTTTATCAGCTTACGTTATTCTCATTGCTCAGTTTACTACCAGAAGTCACAGACTTCAATGTCACAAACCAGAAAAATAGTTTTGCCCTGTCCCATAAAATGAAACACACATAAAATGAAACACACACGTGTATGCCTGCAAACATAATCACCTAGCACTAACAGCAAAAATCTACTCCCTACAAAGAAATCAAACACGGATTACTAGTCATGCAAAACTTCCTTGAAAATGAAACTTATGGAAACAAATGTTTTAAGAAATACATAAGGGTTACTATAAGGTTGAGCATAAAATTTTAGAAATATTTAAAAATTACCACAGAATTATCTAAGAGGGATGATTTTTTAAGTTGTTCATAGTTTTAAGATCTCATAACCAAAAATTTTTAATTTATTTATTTGACAGAGAGAGAGATCACAAGTAGGCAGAGAGGAAGGCGGGGTTGGAGGTGGGGAAGGAAGCTCCCTGCTGAGCAGAGAGCCCAATGGGGGAGTTGATCCCAGGACCCTAAGATCATGACCTGAGCCAAAGGCAGAGGTTTAACCCACTGAGCCACCCAGATGCCCCAAAACCAAAAACTTTTAAAAAAACTAGCTGAAAAACATCTATTTGTATTAGAACCAACAAGTATTCTGAGAGTTATTTTTAAATGTTTTCTGGAAACACTTGAAAACCTTGCTACAAAAAAAAAAAAAAAAAAGAAAACCTTGCTACACATTTAAAGTCAACTTATTAAACCTACTGGGATGTTAATTTCATTTATATTCAAAACAACCTAAATATACAACAGTGAGCCTATGCAACAATACTGTGTACGTAGGTGTATGAAAGAGCTTTAAAATATATTCTTTTAGAAGAATGTTTAATGGAGAAATGCAAAAGATAAGAGACCCCACATATAGAATATATTAATCAATTTTTATGCAAATGTTTTATCAAAGCAAAATTTGCATTACATGAAGTTAACCACTTTAACATGTATAATTCAGTAGCATTTCGAACACTCTTATCCAGTGTGTAACCATCACTTCTACCTAGTTCTACAACATTTTTATCAACCTCAGAGGAAAACCTGTATCCATGAAGCAATTTCTATCCCTTTTCTCCTTATTCTTCAGCATTTGGTAACTTCTAATAAGATTTTGTCTCTATGAATTTACCTACTCATAAATGAAATGGTATGTGTCATATCTAGGTTCTTTCTACTTAGCATGTTTTCAAGGTTCACCTATATTGTAGCATGTATCAAAAAACTGTACTTATTTATGGCTGAGTAATATTCCATTGTATTGAATATGCCATACTTCCTTTATTTGTTGATGAACATTTTGGATTTTGTAAACAGTGCTACTGTGAAAACTTATGTACAATTTTAGCTTGAACATCTGTTTCCAATTGTTTTGGGTACACACCTAGTAGCGGAATTGCAGGGACTAGTTATTATTACTATTATTATTATTTGCTATCCTGTTTACCTGAGGAACCACAAAGCTGTTTCTCACGGTGGCTGCACTATTTTTCATTTCCACCAGCAACGTACAAGGGTTCCAATTTCTCTATGTCACAAGGGTTCCAACTTCTCTATGTCCTTGACAAGACTTTTTATTTTTCATTTTCTTAAAATATAGCTACCCTAGTAAGTTTGAAGTGGTATCACTGTCCTTTATTCTTTTCACATGGCTTTGAGTTGCTATCTAGTGTCCTTTCATTTCCCCTGAATGACTTCCTAGAGCTTTTCTCGCATGACAAATTCCCTAAGTCAATGTTTATCTAGTCTTAAATTCTTGCACATTTTGAAAGACAATTTAGCCAGATGTAGAATTGTTAGTAGGATTTTGCTTTTTTGTTTTTGTTTTTAAACATACTGTAAATACATCACCCCACTCCTTATTAGCCTCCGTGGTTTCTTTCTTTTCAAGATTTTATTTGAGAGAGAAAGCGAGTACAAGTAGGCAGAGCAGCAGGCAGAGAGATGGGGAAGCAGGCTTCCTGCTGAGCAGAAAGCCTGATTCAGGGCTTGATCCCAGGACCCTGAGATCATAACTGGAACCAAAAGCATTAACGCACTGAGCCACCCAGGTGCCCAACCTCTATGGTTTCTAAAGAGAAGCTGACCTTTAATCTTACTTAAGATCCCTTTGTAAGTGATGATATACTTCTTTACTGCTGCTTAAAAGACTTCCTGTCTTTGGTTTTTGACAGTTTGACTATAATGAGTCTCAGTGAAGAACTCTTTGATTCTGCTTGGAGTTCATTAAGCTTTTTAGATGTATAGATAGGTAATTTCCATCAAATTTGGGAGTTCTCAACAACTTCTTCATCAAATATTACCTCTGCTCCTTTCTCTTTCTTCTCTCTCCTCCCAGGATTTTCATTATTACACATGTTGGTATGCTTGATGGTATCTCATGGCTGTTTTTTGGTTTTGTTTCTGGTGGAAAAAGGTGGTTTTATTAAAGCACAGAGACAGTACCTGTGGGCAGGAAGAAGTGTACTGGGGTTGTGAGGGGCAATTGATTATATCTCATGGCTCTGTTCATTGTTCTTCATTCTTTTCTCTTTTTGGGTCTCAGACTTTATAATCTCAATTATCTTCAAATTTATGGATTCTTTGTCCTGCCTACTCAAATCTGCTACTGAAACCTTCAACTGGATTTCTTTTATTGTGTTATATTAGTCACCATACATCTTTAGTATTCGATGTAGTATTCCGGGATTCATTGTTTACGTATAACACCCAGTCCTCCATGCAATATGTGCCCTTTTTAATACCCATCACCAGGCTCCCCCGTCTCCCCATCCCCCTCCCCTCTAAAACCCTCAGTTTGTTCAAGTGGATTTCTATCCTGTTTTTTGATGTCTCTATTTGATGAAGCCTCCTTTTTTTGGTTTTCTTCAGTTTTTTAAATCATGGCTTTCTTTAGCTCCTTGAGAATAATTAAGAGCGTTGACTTAAAATCTTTTTCTAACAAGTATAATTCCTGGGCTTCCTCAGACACAGTTTTTATTAATTACTTTTTTCCCTGAAAATGACCACTTTGTTTAACTATTTCATGATTTGTTAAAAATGGACATGGCAACTCTGGATATCAGATTCTCCTCCCTGCCTAGGGTTTATTTTTACTTGTTGTAGATTGTTGTTGTTTGTTGGATACTTTTCTAAATTACTTTTGCGAAAGGTTTGTATTCTTTTTTGTGTGTAGCATTGAAGTGTATATGTGCTTAGCTTAATAATCAGCTGTTTTGAGTTTCCTTAAAATGTGTAGCCAAAAAGAAAAAAAGGAAAGGGAAGGAAAGGAACAAGGGGGGTAGAGGAAAAAAAAAAAAAAACCTCTACCAGTCTTTTCTGGTTTTCTCCAAGTTAGGGTACTTCCTCATTACTTAGCCATATTATTTAAACACTGCTTCACACTCCACTTCTCACTTGTGCAACACAAAGCCTGAAAGATTAGCAAAGTGAAGTTCAGGGTCTTCTCAGGCCTTTCTGAGAATAAGTCCAGCCCTTGGCCTTCTCAATTCCCCCATATAAGCAGGAGCCTTTGAAAGTCCTCTCCCCCCAAGTATTACTCTTTCTCAACTGCTTCCTTCTCAAGCTCTTCAGTGTGCTTACTGTTTATCCTGATATCCCTGGGCCTAGGTTGCTTTAGCCAATACTTTGGCCATTAACTATTTTCAACAAATCCTGGCAGGGAAGCTGCCCCAGCCCTGGGAAAACTTTCTTAGCCCCTTCTGGGAGCTGCCAGACAGGTTAAAACACTTTAAAACAATTTGTTAAGAAAAAGGTTTGCATTGTGTCCTTCATAAACACTAACCTATACCAGGAGTATGATCTGTCATCTTCAAAGCTACAATAAATTGAGGGATGGCAGGCAGGCAATTTAAGGTGTCACACCACTCACTCACTTAAGTGCAAAAGCTTTTTACTTCAGTAATGGTTCCTGGTTTACTTCTAAAGTTCTGACTAGAGTCCAGAGTTTTACAAAAGTTGATTCTGACAGATTTGCTATCCTGTTAGACTTTTTGTGTGGGAATGGAGCCCTAGAGTTCACCATTTTTGGTAACATCAGTCACAATGTTTTATATGGATAAAAAAGTATATGACCTTTGATTATACTAACTGCTAATTTCAAAACATATTCTTTATTATATCGAGGCATTGTTGCTCTACTCTAATTTAAAGAAGTATTTTTAACTGGGAACAGGTTTTTTTTTTAAACTTTTATTCCCAAATACCTATTTGGAGACTACTGAAATAACTGTGGTTTTCCTACTAATGTAAAATGTAGATTTATAAATTAGGTATTACTGCTTTGCTAGATCAAGCCCTACTTGCTTGAGATATTTTTTTTTCAAAAACCTGATACTCAGTACCAAATATTAATATTTATTTTAAACATTTTTGCATCTATATTTGTCACAAAATTTTTAAAATATATTTTTTATTGTGGTAAGAACACTTAATATGAGATGTGCCCTCTTGACAAAGGTCCATCCATTTTTTAAAATTTTAATTAATTAATTTATTTTCAGAAAAACAGTATTCATTATTTTTTCACCACACCCAGTCCTCCATGCAATCCGTGCCCTCTATAATACCCACCACCTGGTACCCCAATCTCCCACCCCCCCCACCACATCAAACCCCTCAGATTGTTTTTCAGAGTCCATAGTCTCTCATGATTCACCTCCCCTTCCAATTTACCCCAACTCCCTTCTCCTCTCTAACACCCCTTGTCCTCCATGCTATTTGTTATGCTCCACAAATAAGTGAAACCATATGATAATTGACTCTCTCTGCTTGACTTATTTCACTCAGCATAATCTCTTCCAGTCCCGTCCATGTTGCTACAAAAGTTGGGTATTCATCCTTTCTGATGGAGGCATAATACTCCATAGTGTATATGGTCCATCCATTTTTTAAGTGTGCAATAAAGTATTGTTAACTATAGGCACCATATTGTGAATCAGATCTCTAGAACTTGCTCATCTAGTATAATTGAAACGATATACCAGTTGAACATTAATTCCCCATTGCCTCTGCCCTGCAGCCCTGGCAATTACCTTTCTACTCTTCCCATAAGTTCAACTATTTTAGAAATCCTATGTAAGTAGAATCATACACTTATCCTTCTTTGGAGAAATGTCTATCTAGGCCTTTGCCATTTTTTTTTTTTTAAGTCAGGTTTAGTTTTGCTATTATAGTATAGGAGTTCCTTATGTGTTTTGGATATTAACCCCATTATAAGATGTGTGGTTTATAAATATTTTCTCCCATTTCATAATTTGCTTTCTCACCCAATTGACTGTTTTCTTTGCTGTGCAGAAGCTTCTTTTTTTTTTTTTTTTTTAAGATTTTATTTTTTTGACAGAGAGAGACACAGCAAGAGAGGGAACACAAGCAGGGGGAGTGGGAGAGGGAGAAGCAGGCTTCCCACCCAGCAGGTAGACCAATGCGGAGCTTGATTCCCAGACCCGGGACCACGACCCAAGCCAAAGGCAGAAACCCAACAACTGAGCCACCCAGGCAACCATGTGCATAAGCTTTTTAATTTGATGTGTCACAGTTGCCTATTTTTGCCTTTGTTGTCTATGCTGTAACTATAAGGTGTTATGTGTAAACTTTCATGATAGCCACAAAGAAATAACCTACAGATAATAAAGAAAAAAAAAAGGCAACCAAAGCCCATCCCTGCAAAAAATTTACAAATTACGGAGAAAGACAACCAGTGAAGAGAAAAGGGACAAAAGACAGATAGAAAACAATTAACAAAATGGCAAGAGTACTCCTTCCCTATCAATAATTACTTAAAATATAAGTGGATTAAACTCGCCCTATCAAAAGACAGAATGGGTGAATGGATGAAAAAGCAGATCCAATTACATGCTGTCTACAACAGATTTACTTTAGTTTAAAGGACACATATAGACTTAAAGTAAAAGGCTGCAAAAAGATACTCCACGAAGTGATGTCTGAGGGGTTCAGTCAGTTAAGCGTCTGCCTTTGGCTCAGGTCATGATCCTGAAGTCCTGGGACTGAGCCCCACATCGGGCTCCCTGCTCACTGGGGGGAATCTGCCTCTCCCTCTGCCCCTCCCCATGCTTGTGCTCTTTCTCTCTCCCCCCCTCTCTCTCAAATAAACAAGAATCTTAAAAAAAAAAAAGATACTCCATGCAAATGGTAACCAAAAGGGCACAAAAGTGGCCATACGAACATCAGACAAAATAAAATAAAAAACTGTCATAAGAGACAAAGAAGGTCATCATATAATGATAAAGGGTCAATTCATCTAGAAGAAATAACAATTATATATACATACACCCAACATCAGAGCACCTAAATATATAAAGCAAATATAAGAACTGAAGGGAGAAACATAGCAATAAATATAGTAGCAAACTTCAATAGCCTACTTTCAGTAATGGGCAGAACATCCAGACAGAAAATTCAGTAAAGAAACTGTGGAACTGAACAGTATTACAGACCAAATGGTCCTAACAGACATATACAGATAACTAAACATAAAGCAAAATATACTTACTTCTCAAATGTACATGGAACATTCCTCAGGTTAGGAATTTATGTGGTCAAATAAGTCTTAACTCAAGAGGACAAATATCATACCAACTATCTTTCCTGATCACAATGGAATGAAACCAGAACTCAGTGATAGAAAGAAAACTAAAAAATTTACTAATATGTAGAAATTAAACAACATACTCTTGAACAACTAATGGGTCAAAGAAGAAATCAAAAGAGAAGTTAGGGGGCGCCTGGGTGGCTCAGTGGGTTAAAGCCTCTGCCTTCGGCTCAGGTCATGGTCTCAGGGTCCTGGGATCGAGCCCTGCATTGGGCTCTCTGCTCAGCAGGGAGCCTGCTTCCCTTCCTCTCTCTCTGCCTGCCTCTCTGCCTACTTGTGATCTCTGTCTGTCAAAGAAATAAATAAAATCTTTTTTAAAAAAAAGAGAGAGAAGTTAGAAAATATCTTGAGACAAGTAACAAAAATACAACACACTAAAACTAATGGGATGTAGCAAAAGCAGTACTAAGAGGGAACTTTATAGTTATAAATGCCTATCTAAAACAATAAAGATACCTAATAAAGAACCTAACTTTGTACCTCAAGGAACTAGGGGGGAAAAAAAAGCACCCAAAGTTAGCAGAAGGATAAAACTAATATACAGTGGAAAAAAGACAGTCTCTTCAATAAATGGTGCTGGGAAAATTGGACAGCTATATGTAGAAGCATGAAATTAGACCATTCTCTTACACTGTACACAAAGATAAACTCAAAATGGATAAAAGACCTCAACCTGAGACAGGAATCCATCAGAATCCTAGAGGAGAACATAGGCAGTAACCTCTTCAATATCAGCCACAACAACTTCTTTCAAGATATGTCTCCAAAGGCAAAGGAAACAAAAGCGAAAACGAACTTTTGGGACTTCATCAAGATCAAAATCATCTGCACACCAAAGGAAACCGTCAACAAAACAAAGAGGCAACCCACGGAATGGGAGAAGATATTTGCAAATGACAGTACAGACAACAGGCTGATATCCAGGATCTATAAAGAACTTCTCAAACTCAACACACACAAAACAGATAACCATGTCAAAAAATGGGCAGAACCCCTGGGGATAAAAATATATGTTTATAAAAAATAAAAAATTTAAAAAAAATGGGCAGAAGACATGAACAGACACTTCTCCAATGAAGACCTACAAATGGCTATCAGACACATGAAAAATGTTCATCATCGCTAGCCATCAGGGAGATTCAAATTAAAACCACATTGAGATACTACTTTACACCAGTTAGAATGGCCAAAATTAGCAAGACAGGAAACAACGTGTTGGAGAGGATATGGAGAAAGGGGAACCCTCTTACACTTTGGTGGGGATGCAAACTGGTGCAGCCACTTGGGAGAAGAGTGTGGAGATTCCTTAAGAAATTAAAAATAGAGCTTCTCTATGACCCTGCAATTGCACTACTGGGTATTTACCCCAAAGATACAGATGCAGTGAAAAGAAGGACCATCTGTACTACCTCAATGTTCATAGCAGCAATGGCCACGGTCGCCAAACTGTGAAAAGAACCAAGATGCCCTTTGATGGATGAATGGATAAAGAAGATGTGGTCCATATACACTATGGAGTATTATGCCTCCATTAGAAAGGATGAATACCCAACTTTTGTAGCAACATGGATGGGACTGGAAGAGATTATGCTGAGTGAAGTATGTCAAGCAGGGAGAGTCAATTATCATATGGTTTCGCTTATTTATGGAGCATAACAAATAACACGGAGGACATGGGAAGATGGAGAGGAGAAGGGAGTTGAGGGAAATTGGAGTGGGAGATGAACCATGAGAGACTATGGACTCTGAAAAACAATCTGAGGGTTTTGAAGGGGCAGGGGGTGGGAGGGTAGGGGAGCCTGGTGATGGCTATTATGGAGGGCACATATTGCATGAAGCACTGGGTGTGGTACATAAAAAATGAATTGTTACACTGAAAAGAAATTTTTTAAAAATTAGAGCATAAGTAAACTAAATAGAGAGCATAATAATAAAAGAAAAAATTAAAATTTGAAAAGAAAATTAGCAAACCTTTAGCTAGACTACAGAAAAAAAAAAGAAAAGATTCTTTTTTAGTAAATAAGTCTCTGCAAAACAAACAGGGTTTTGGAAAGGAGGGGAGTGGGGGGATGAGTGAGCCTGGTGGTGGATATTAAGGAGGGCATGTATTGCACGGAGCACTGGGTGTGGTACATAAACAATGAGTCTTGGAACACTGAAAAAAATAAAATTAAATTAAGATGTTTAAAAAAAACGATTATTAAAAAAAAGATTGGAAATGAAAGAGGAGACATTACTTCCTACCTGCCAATCTGTTCCTACTACTAAAGAATTAGGCAGAAAGCACAGAACTCTGGCCATTATAAAACAAATGGCCACACATATGTAACTACCCAGGTGCCTGAAGCCTTCATTTTTTATGAAAACCTATTGCCTGTAATGAAACCACAGTGTGAATATTTACTTGACCTTTTTATGCTGAATGGATTTCCCTTTCTGTATGGAGTTTTATAATATATCCAGACATAAAAATGGCTGTTCAATCAGGTCAAATAGTTCCAATAATCTTATCCCTATAATCTGGTGTAGAAAAACCATTCCATTTTCTAACTGGTAAGACAGAAAATGAAAAGAAGTCACTGATGTGAGGCTGCTTAAAATGGACTGCAAAAAAAAATTACAATTATTAAAATGCTGGGAAGGAAATCTTCACCTCTAGGAATTCATTAGGTGAGAAAATCCATTTTCCTTAATAAATTAAAAAGAGATCTGTATCCCTGGGGCAAATAATATATGTTAATAAATTTTTTTTTAAAAAAGAAATAAAAAGAATCTCAAAGAAAAAAAAGAGGAGACATTATAACTGCTGTCAAAGACTCTTACGTAATTCTCTTTTGAAGAATCTAAAATTTTTGTATCAACATTCTCACGTATCAGTATTCTCAAATTAACTGTAAATTTTTTATTTTCTTTTATGCATTAGATAAGTATTTAGATAGCATGGGACTTATCCATTATTCAACAGTTTCAAAGACTTACCCATATAAATATCTGAATCACATTATGTTCTTCTGCAACTTTTTGCCATGAAATGTACCAAAAGGTTGATAGAGGGCTATCTCAGGGACTTTTGATTTCTGGTTCCTTATGTATGAACCTAGGAAGATGCCACTGTTTCCTAACAACAGACTGAAAAACGAACAACTCTTCTTGGATCCGTAAGTAAGGATACAGGGAAAATCACTGTCCCCAGGAAGAAAAGCAAATACAGGGAGTCCAGGCTAACAGGCACAGAGACCACTGAACGGAAACCACTGTGGGAACTAGTGCTGGGGTAGGAAAACCTCAACAGTAGATGAATTTCTGGAGGCTCAGTATGGACAAGTCTGAAAATTGAAAACTAGACACGGAACCCAGTCATAGGGGTACCCTAGTATTTTTGTGAGGTTTTTTTTTTTTTTTTTTAAGATTTTTATTTATTTATTTATTTGACAGACAGATCACAAGCAGGCAGAGAGGCAGGCAGAGTGAGAGGAAGAAGCAGGCTCCCTGCTGAGCAGAGAGCCCACTGCGCGACTCAATCCCAGGACCCTGAGATCATGACCTGAGCCGAAGGCAGAGGTTTTAACCCACTGAGCCACCCAGGCACCCCATTTTTGGGAGTTTTACCACCAGAAGATTGACCAGGTTCTCACAATAAATACTGGAGAAAAATCCCTGCATGCTTTTGAGAGGAGAAAAGGAAATAATCTGAAATACCCCAGACCACTCTGTTGTTAACAAGGCCTGCACTCAGGAGAGACTAATAAACAAGAGCCTAATCCGCTGGGGAATTATCAAAGCCTAACCGACATGGGTGAAAGAAAATTCCCAGGTCTAGTCAACTCAAGTATTCCATATGGGAGAAGGAAAATACACCTTCCACACCATTCTAGTCATTCTGTTCCACATAACAGCAGAGGAAAAATGCTGAGAAATATTTTAAGAAGTATAAGTTCACTAAAAGACTGAGATCTAGGGACGCCTGGGTGGCTCAGTGGGTTAAAGCCTCTGCCTTCAGCTCAGGTCATGATCCCAGAGTCCTGGGATCGAGCCCCGCATCGGGCTCTCTGCTCAGCAGAGAGCCTGCTTCCTCCTCTCTCTTTGCCTGCTTCTCTGCCTACTTGTGATCTCTGTCAAATAAATAAATAAAATCTTTAAAAAAAAAAGACTGAGATCTAATCATAGGAATGCTTTCCTTCTCCACATACCTTACTACCACATTACTCAAGGCCTATTTACCTGATACACTGTGTCTCCCTATGAATAAAAAATTACAAGGCATATATGATGAGAAAATAGCTACTGTGACTTGCCAGCTCAGCATTTTCCAGTGGGACAATCCTGTTCACACTCAGTCTGGACAGTTAGAGAGGACCTTTAGGATTCCCAACCAGACATCCCCAGTGTTTCCCCTGGACATCTTTTGTAATACCCATTTATAGTTGAGCCCATGAAAGGTTAGTGACCTCTGCCCCAACTTCCTTATAAGTAACAGGTGTTTGCTACTCTGCTCTCTATCTCCTGCTCACTCATGATCTAGGATGGAGGGCTGCCCTTCCTCTGGCTCACTCAATGCCTTCCCTACCCTCACCCCCACTTCCGGAATCTGCAAGGAATAAGAGATCTTGTAATCTTACTTCTTTCGTGTGACAGTAAAATCTGCATCTTCAATCAAAATGACCCTGGGGTTTTCACTTCCCCAAGTCAAAACCCTCGAATGCTGAGGGAGCTACCTGCCAGCTCTGTGTTGGTGGTCTGCCCCTCCTCATTTAGCAGGTCATAATCTGCATATTCTTAATTTAATACAGCTCCGGGACCACAACACAACTGGTGACCAGGATGGGAGTGTGAGTGCAGTTTGTAACCCCATATAAAGTTTTTGAGTTGTGACTTGGTCACTAACTTCCTCTCCCAAACTGCTTGGCCTCTCTGGGAAGGAAGAACTGCTTGCTGGTGGTCTGTGGCATTGCTTTATGCTGCTGCTGATTGTTGCTGTGGATCCCCACCCTAATTGTCAGTCCTATAAAAGGTCAGACTAAACTGCAGAGACTGGCCAACAGGCCCTAGTCTGAGGCAGTAAGTTTTCCTATTAGTCTCTAAAGGAGAGTCCATTGGGTGTCAGGTCTGGATGTGATCCACTCTACTCATGCGAAGTTCCAGAATTGAGCCACAGTGAGCTAACCAGGAAGGTAGGGTTCTGCCTCTTTTTCACAAACAGGGACTAGAGGTATAGGCTATCAGGTCTTGGGAGCCAAGGAGAATTCCCCTACATTTAGGCCAGGAGGGGAGACTAGCTGCTGGGTCCAATATGTCAGATGTTACAGAAGTTGATCTTAGAGGGCCAATTCTAACACATAGTAGAGCCATCTAGCTGGTATGTATTATTTAGTGTCAGTCACTGAGAAATCTCAGCCACAGGGATCCAACATACCTTTACCCAGCTGCCTATGAGCTAACTTAACAACCCAGCCATTACATACAATCTTTGCCAGCAAGACACAGATGCCCTTACAGTGTCCCCTTGCACTGTCTGACACTATACAGATGACATTCGAATCCCAGATTCCTTGGAGGATATGGTGCGCAAGGCCTTAACACAGCTGATAACCCACTACAACATAGAGGTGGGGCTACTGCACCACACAAAATTCAAGGTCCAGTTATAACTGTTAAATTTCTTGGCATTAACTGGCCCTCTGAAGGCCAAGAATTCACTCCTACCACACTATGGCAAGCCCAACATGTCTTAGCTCTCTTCACATTTTGGAGGCACATAAACCACACATATCCACCATACTTAGCACCATTTATGCAGTTACACACAAATCCTCTACCACAGGGAGAAGCCCTACAACAAGTTTTACAGTTGGCACAAAAGTCAAATCATCAAGCCCTACCCATAGTTCCCTCTGGCTCTTTCTTCCAGGTTGAGGCACTGACCACTATGTACTATTCAGCCTGGAGTCTACGGACTAAACGCTTTCCCTGGTTGCCTCTTGGCTTCGAGACCACATGGCTGCCCTTCATAGTCACCTGCTACACCCCCTTAAAACATCAAATTCTGGCAGTTTATTGGGTTTTGTTTCAAAGGCAACTCAACAGGAACAGATCCTGTTCACTGTACACTGTTCTACTGTGTACCCAAATTCCTATTACATTGTGCCTAAGGTCTGCCACCCAATAATGGCTCAGCATGGCCACAAATGCCTCTTTGCTAAAATGGAAATGGTAGCTTCTAGAATGGGCTAAACCTGACATGGCAAATCTTTCCACATTACTGAGGGATGTGGCTTCCTGGATCCTCAACCTACTGCCAATGGACCTTGAGGAACTGCTGACAGTGCTCCCACTGCTTAAGCCTCTAGTGACCTGTGGTAGTCCCTGGGAAGAGCTGACAGAACAAGACAGGGATTCTGTAGTCTTCGTGGGTGGCACCACTACTGGATGTGGTACAGCCTATTGGGAGAGTGGTAATGTATCATCCTGTCAGTAACGCATGCTAATCAAAGATGGTACGTGAAGGTTGGCTACCTTGAATCTGTGGTGGTCCAAATGGAGTGCAGTTGCCCATTCAAGGCTCTTTTCTTATTTTCATTGACTAATGGACAGTTGCTACCATATCAGCTGTTTGGTCGGACCAATTGCAACAGGGTGATTTTCATATTCAAGGCTATCCCATTTGGGATGCCCCAAATTTGGAAAGGCAATGCCCTGGCACCAGTCACAAATAAGGTTACCCATGTTTCAGCACATACAAATACTATCACACCAGAGTCTAACTCCAAGGCAGACACCCTTGACCAAATTCAGGTCACCAGGGATTTGGGGCTCTCAGCCACTGTCACTCTACCAACTGTCAGTTCCACCCACTACCACAAAACCGATTTACCCGCCATCAACATTCCAGCTGCTCTTAGTCACTACTTCCATACTCCTTATTCCCTGTCTGAATGGTACCATACCTCTTTGGGTCATGAGGGAACTGCTGCCACAACAGTTTGGGCCCACCACCCCTACAAACACACCACTTTAAACTGCAAATTATGCTCCCAAACCAAACACTGGTAACTGCCCTGCCCCATTTAACTTCTGCAAGGAGAGAGCCCCAGTAAGCTGCCAACAGGTTGATCTCAACAGCGCCACATCCTCCGTCAGCAGGCGCTACCCACTTCACTATTACATGTGTAGACGCTTTCACCAGCCTGCTGCCTGCTATACCCATCATGAACAGCTCTGTGGAACAAGTAAGCTCCTTCTTTCCTAAGTATAGCCTGCCCCCATTCAGCCCGCCAGACACCAATGATTCAGATCAAGGATCTCATTTTACTGCTCATACAACATAGCACTGGACTTGCCAACAGGGCATCTGATGAGACCTTCATCTTCCATAGCAGCTACAGACTTCTGGCATTATTCAACACAAGGGTATTTTAAATTCCTTGCTCCTTAAGTTACAAGGCAACAAATAGACTCCTAAATGGACTTCGTGCTAGGAGGGGCACTTTAAAACATTTTAAACTATAGAACATATGGACACCACTCTTCTCATACCAGCTAGGCTTATCTGACCATGCTGCCTATAGTTGTTAACATGGGGCAATCTGATACCTTTATCTTACAAAACAGTAGTATTTACATTTCCCCCAACATTACAGATTTGAAAGGTCAATCATCTCACTTTCCAGTCTTCCCTAGCAACCTGACTGACGACAGACGGTTACCTCTCCTAGTCACAGACAGTGCTGGCCCAGTAGAAGTTCTGTGCTGCTGCTGGACCACACTTACTTAATTGATATGTAAATTCCAATGTATAGTGGCTTCAGTCAATGGCTCATTTCTCCTAACCATAAGAAAGTGGAAGTAATTGCACCTGGACCCACTCAAAGCAGCGAAGAGGCACTCCTCCTGTTTGATACCAACAATACGGGATGACATCATGGTGACATGGTCATAACACTTGGCCCTACCCCACTTCGAAGAGGCCACCAATGAGCTGCTGATCCACAAGGGCCCCATAATATATCTTCTCATGAGGCAGTGAGAAGGACAAAACTATAAAATGCAGATGCGTGTTACTATTGGCCTAACTCTGTGCCTTTGTACCATGGGGGTCATGAAGCTTCTCCTTGACCCCAGAAAGACAACACTAGAAAGTTGCTGGAAGCAAACAGCACTGGCTCACAACTGTACCCCAGGATGGGAAGATGGTGTGTGCTGAAGTCAGCCCTGGAGTGGCTGCACCTGCAATGCAGCTGAAATGCCAGGAGATTCAAGCCCACAATCTTAAGTGGAATCAAAGGCATAAATGCTTAAAGGCCACCAGCTGTAGCACTGCCCCAATTCCAACCCTAACTGGCTAATAGGCTTATGCAGTTCAGACCTATCCCCAGTAATACAGGATCAAACATTAAACTGTCAGAAGCATTTAACTACACTTTCTTTATATTAAGGCTACACATATGCCTCCAATCTTTACTACTTATGGAGGAGGTGTCCTAAGCCTCAGAGAAGAGCACTGACCAGTCATTTGTGAGGTATACTCTCCCAAGAACCTCGAAAGTTAACTAAAAATTGCAATACCAGTAGATGTTTATGATGATGCTAGCAAACCTTAACCAGGACATCTGAAATCTATGTGACCCTGAAATCTATGTTCCTGGGCCCCTCAGTTCCCCTCCTGGGTGGGTACCTAGAAGAACCACTCTCCTCTGGGATGGCTCTCTCCAGTCCAACAACACTGGAGATGACAATACCCTAGCCCATGATGGCATGGGACAAAACTTCATCCCAAATGCTACCTCTAAAACCTTCCACAATAGTAGAGATGACAACTGGGAACATGACCCCCCGAGTGGTATTCTGTCCATTAAACACATTAAATTATGTGTTTACCCCAAGGCCCCCTTATTTACTACACGCTTGCTGCCTGAGTGTGAAGCAGCCCTATGACTCCCAGGCTGGTCTCCACTGCAATTTTGAGCTTTGAAAGGCCAAGGTATCTGTCAAGACTCATAAACTTACAGAGGCCCCTTTAAACATTTCACTTAGTTACTGGCCCTCATCATACCCATTAGATTGGTCCAAGCTTTTTACTGGGGGTTAGTAAACTTAATCTCTACTGGAAGAACCACTCTGGTTGCGGATGCTACCGCCAGAGCATCCCCCCCAACACTCTCACAGGACCATAGCTATAAGGTCACCTCCCTCACGACCCCAAGGAGACCTTTTCCCACTGTCACCACTCAGCTTTCCACAATCCTCCCACTGAAGCCCTCCAATAGTCTATTTCTATCCCATGGGCAAGAACTAGGGCTCATTTATTGAGCCACTGTAATTGCTGGGCACATTACTGAACATTAGCCTAGCCTATGCTCATCTGCCCACCAAAAGGTATCCCACACATCTCTGTAGTTTGCCAGACCACTCTCTGTGGTGCTCAACTGTTCCAATGCAGGACACTTTGCGGGACAGTACGTGGCATCTGGCAGGAGACCCCACAAGCTCTTTGTAGTTCCACCTATTTGTGCAGGCACCAACACCACAAAAATGAACAGAACATATATCTTGTCCCAAAGAGCATAAACCCCACAGTCTTGGGCCCTGAAGCCTACTCACTTAGGGGAACTCTAACTTACTCCAGCTTCCACAATGAAACAGTCAGTGTTCACTGCGAGTCCAGTCCATTTATGGTTCTCCATACATGCACTTCTTCCTTCAAACTCCAACACATCTGCCTCCTTGCTGGTCCCCTAGGAGTCCTGTCTGTTCACATTAATGTATTTCGGTACACTGGCACAACCCTTACAACCTAATAAACAGGAACCCCCGTCTGTCTTTCTGTCCCCTCATGTCAAAAGCATTCAGAATGCATTCTCATTATGTTGAAAATAGATCTGCTACTGTCCCTTGTGGGGAACACCAACGCACTAGGCACACAACAACAAATTATTAAGGCAAACACTAACCTGTCAGCCCCCCTGGCTGAATACACTGGACTGCTACCCCAAAGCGTAGACTTCACAAAAGGTTCTTTAGTGCGAAGTGTTTAGGATAAGCACTTTACATTCCTTATTGGTAAAGGAAGGGGGTACATACACTGTAGAGTGCATCACCTACTGCATATGTATTAGTAATTCTGGACAAATTTAGACTAATTTACAAAAGGTGGCCTAATAGGTACAAATATTCCATAATCTTTCCTAAGTTTTTAATCAGATACTTACCTTAAACCTGTCCATGGGCTTTTCTTAGCTGGACCCTGACAAATGGAGAGATGGTTACAGACAGGATTTTAAACTACCATTTGTCTATTGATATTGTTGACTGGCATTTTGGCTTTGCTCAAATGTTTCATGAGCTAGGTGACCAAAACCCTGCCAGTGGCTTTTAACATCTCCACCAACTAGACCATGCCCATGGTTTTCCCTAAAGACTAATGCCGAGGCATCACAGGGTCAATTGTGATGAGAAAAAAGCTATTTTGAGTTGCTGCCTAGGCATTTTACAGTATGACAACCCTACTCACACCCAGAGTCTGGACAGTTAGATAAGGACCTGAGCTTAGGATTCCCCTCCAGAAGTCTCCACTTTGTTTCCCTCAGGCAGCTTTTAAAAGAACTACTTAGAGTTAAGACTATGAAGTTAGTGACCTCTGCTCAACTACCTCATAGGTAATAGATATCTGTGACCCTGTTCTCTACCTCCTGCTTGTTCAGACCTGGGACAAAGGACTGCCTTTCTCTCAGCTCAGTGACTGCCCCTTGCCCCTACTCAGAGCCACCCACCCACGAAAGACCCCTGCTTCTGGGATCTATAAGTAACAAATGCTGGAATCTAACTCCCTTTGTGTGAGTGTACTGAAACTGCATCTTCAATAAAAATGATCTTGGGGTTTTCCCTCCCCCAAAGTGGGAGTTTGGATGCTAAGGAAGTGATCTGCCAGTCCTGTGAGCATAGCTAATGTCTCCTTATTCAGTGGGTCATAATCTGCATGTAATATACCAGCCACAGGCCCCAGAACAGGATACTACAAAGCAAAAAAAAAAAAAAAAAAACAAATTAAAAAAAAAAAAAAACCTAGTTGAAAAGAAAAATAGAGCATCAAAACTAGACATGTCAAGATGCTGAAATTATTGGGAGAAGGGGGGTGGGGTTATGGACATTGGGGAGGGTATGTGCTATGGTGAGTGCTGTGAAGTGTGTAAACCTGGCGATTCACAGACCTGTAGACCTGTACCCCGGGGGATAAAAATATATTATATGATTATAAAAAATAAAAAATTTTTTTAAAATGCTGAAATTATCAGATCAGAGACTTAAAACAAGGATGATAAATATGCTAAGAGCTCTGATGGATAAAATGAACAGCAGCTAAGGACAACGTAAGCAAGAGGATAGAGATCCTAAGAAAGAATGAAAAAGAAATGCTATAGAACAAACACTTTAATAGAAATGAAGAATGCCTTTGATGGGCTTATTACATTATTACCAGACTTGGCTAAAGAATGAATCTTGAACATAAAGGTATCTCAACAAAAAGCTCCAAAACTGAAAGGCAAAGCAAAGACTGAAAAACAAACAAAAGAACAGGGCATCAAAGAACTCTATGACAACTATAACAGGTGTGGTGTAACACATGAGCAATGGAAATAACAAAAAGAGAAGAAAGGAATGGTAGAAATACTTGAAAAAATAACCATGACTAGGGACACTTGGGCGGCTCAGGTGGGTTAAACATCTGCCTTCAGCTCAGATCATGACCCTAGTTTTCTGGGATTGAGTCTGGAATCAGGCTTCTTGCTCAGTGAAGAGTCTGCTTCTCCCTCTGCCTGCCATCCCCCACTTCCCACTGTGTGAGCTCTCTCTCTCTCTGACAAATAAATAAATAAAACATTTTTTTAAATGGCTAAAAATTTCCCCCAAATTAATGTCAGACACCAAAGTACAAATTCAGGAAGCTACAAAACACAAAGCAGGCTAAATGCCCCGCAAAATTACACATAGGTATAACATTTCAAAGTACAGAAAATCAAACATTAAAAAAAAAAAAAATAGAGAGACACTTCGGTGGTTCAGTGGGTTAAGCATTTGCTTTAGGCTCTGGTAATGATCCCAGGGTCCTGGGATGGAGTCCCTGCATCAGGCTCCCTGCTTGGTGAGGAGTCTGCTTCTCCCTCTGCTGACCAGAGGGAGAAGTGCTTGTGCTCTCTCTTTCTCTCTCTCTCTCTCAAACAAATAAACAAAATCTTAAGAAAAAAATAATAAAGAAAAAATACTGAAAGAAGTTATTTGGTATTAAAAAAAAAGTCTTATCTATAGAGAAACAAAGAATTACATTCACTTTATCCTCAGAACCTATACAAACAAGAAAAGAAGAGAATAAAATATTCGAGTGTTGAGGAAAATAAAAATACAAACTTGGAATTCTCTACTCTATGAAATTATCTTTGAAACTGAAGAAGAAATGAAGGGTTTCCCAAACAAACAAAAATTGAGGGACTCTGTTGCCAGCAGATTTGCCATGCAACAGATGTTAGCAGAAGTACTTTAAAGAAAAATATAGTCAGAAACTTGGATCTACATAAAAGGAAGAACATCAAAGAAGGACTAAGTGATAGTTAAAAGAAAAATCACACACATACTTTTTTTTACTTTTAATTGATCTAACAGATAATAATCTGTTCAAACTATTGCTTGTGTGTATGTATATATGTGTATGAACAAATGACAAAATGACACAAGGGACGGGAGGAAGAAATCAGGACTATAGTTGACCCTTGAACAACAGCGTGGATCCACTTACACAGTGACTTTTTTGATAAATACAGTACTATAAATGTATTTTCTCTTCCTTATGATGGTAACATTTTCTTTATATGTTTTTTTGAAAAATATTGTATATAATACACATACTGTACAAAATATTAAGTGATTATGCTATCATTAAGTAAGCTTCTGACCAACAGTCGGCTATTAGTAGCTTTGAGAGAGTCAAAAGTTATATGCAGAATTTCAACTGTGTGGGGAAGTGGTTCCCCTCACTGCTGTACTATTCAAGTATCAAACTGTCTTTTGTTATTAGAAGGTACTCACACTACCTGAAGTGCTTAGTATTATTTGAAAATGAACTTCAACTAGTTATGAATGTTCTATAAATTCTAGGGCAACCACTAAAAAAAGGTTAAAAACAATTTTTTAGTTTTTTAAAGTGTAACTGATATGCTAAGAAATGAGAGAAAATATAATGTTTAATTAAAACACAAAAGACAGGGAGACAAAAACTGGAATGAAGAACAAGGGCAACAAATAAAAACAGTAGTCAATATGGTAGATATTACTCCAACTATACCAGTAATAACTTTGAAAATCAATGATCTAAGTACACTAATTAAAAGACAAAGATGGGGGTGCCTGGGTGGCTCAGTGGGTTAAAGCCTCTGCCTTCGGCTCAGGTCATGATCCCAGGGTCCTGAGATCGAGTCCCACATCAGGCTCTCTGCTCAGCAGGGAGCCTGCTTCCTCCTCTCTGCCTGTCTCTCTGCCTACCTGTGATCCCTGTCTGTCAAATAAATAAATAAAATATTTTTTAAAAATAGTAAAATAAAAAAACACAAAGATTGTCAGAGTGAATCAAAAAACAAGATCTTACTACCTGTTATCTATGAGAAAGGCACTTTATTTGCAATGACATGGATGGAACTAGAGGGTATTATGCTAAAATAAGTCAATAACAGAAAGATAATTAATTATCATATGATCTCACTCATATGTGGAATTAAAGAAACAAAACAGGATCATAGGGGAAGAGAGGAAAAAAATGAAACAAGACAAAACCAGAGAGGGAGACAAACCATAATCATAGGTAAAGAGGGTTGCTAGAGGGGATGAGGGTATAGGAATGGGTAAGTGGGTGATGGACACTTGAGAGGGTATGTGTTGTAATGAGCACTGGGTATTATGTAAGAGTGATCAATCACAGACCTGTACCCCTGAAACAAATAATACATTATATCTTAATTAATTGAATTAAAATAAAATAACATTTCTAAAGAATAAAAATAAAATTTATAATTAAATATTCAGCCCATGATTACAAGTAGGGGTGATATAACAAAGCCTGAAAATAAAGTTAAAATATCATTTTAGTAAGTGGGACAATAGTTCCTGTCCCATTGGGCTTTTCATTGAGAATAATAATAACAGTAAATAATTTTGGGAGTGTTCCTATGTGTTAGGGTTGCTAACCATTTTATGTGCACAATATAACTTAATACTTAGCAAAACCTTAGAAAGTAGATGTCATTAACATTTCTATTTTATACATGTTGAAACCAAGAACCAAAAGTTTAGGTGACATTTCTAAGACTTAAAAGTAAGTTTTCGATGGAGCCACGAATCCAACACCAGAGCCACAAACAAAAAGTGTACTACTTTTGTTTACTGGCTTTTAGCCTAGAGTGAATTTTAAACTTTTCCCCCTCTGCCGAACAAACTTTAAGGAAGTAAAATTTAGAATATACATACATACACATATGTACACACAAAAGCATATGTATATATGAATATATATATGTTGAGCTTTTCATATCTATCTACATCTATATCTATCTACATCTACCACTAGAAAGGAGGTTTCAAGTGAACAAGCCCAGGGTTGTCTAATAAATGGAAAAACAATGCCAAAAAAAAAATCCACTTTATCTATTTAAATTTTTAAAGGGTGGGGGTTGGAGGAGAGAAGGAGAGAGAATCTTTTTTTTTTTTAAAGATTTTTTTTTTTAAATTTTTATTTATTTGACAGAGAGAGATCACAAGTAGGCAGAGAGGCAGGCAGAGAGAGAGAGAGGAGGAAGCAGGCTCCCTGCCGAGCAGAGAGCCCGATGCGGGACTCGATCCCAGGACCCTGAGATCATGACCTGAGCCGAAGGCAGCGGCTTAACCCACTGAGCCACCCAGGAGCCCAAGGAGAGAGAATCTTAAGCAGGCTCCACACCCAGCACAGAGTCCCATGTGGCACTCAATCTCACAACCCTGATAATAAGCCAATAGTAAGAGCTGGACACTTAACTGAGCCAGCCAGGTACCCCAAGGAAGTCACTTTATTTTTTTTTTTTAAGATTTTATTTATCAGAGAAAAAGAGAGAGATGGAGAACATAAGCAGGGGAGCAGCAGACAGAGGGAGAAGCAGGCTCCCTGCCAAGCAAGGAGCCCAATGCGCAACTAGATCGTAGGACTCTGGGATTGTGACCAGAGCCAAAGGTAGATGCTTAACTGACTGAGTCACCCAGGCCTCCCAAGAGAGCCACTGTAAGTATAAAGACACATATAGATTAAAAGTAAATGGATGGGGCGCCTGAGTGGGTCAGTCTGTTAAGTGTTTGCTTTCAGCTCAGGTCACAGTCCCAGAGTTGCAGGATGGAGCACCAAGTCGGGCTCCCTGTTCAGCAGGGAGTCTGCTCCTCCTCCTGCCCTTCGCCCCACTCGTGCTCTCTTTCTAAAATAAATACATTTTTTAAAAAATCTTTAAAAAAAAATCATAGGGGTGCCTGGGTGGCTCAGTCAGATAAACATCTATCTTCAGCTAAGGTCATGATTCCAGAGTCCTGGGATCAAATCCCACAGTGGGGGTCCCTGCTCAGTGGGGAGCCTGCTTCTCCCTCTCCTTCTGCTGCTCCCCCTACTTGTGCTTGCTCTCTCTGTGTGTGCCAAATAAATAAATAAATCTTTAAAAAAATCATAAAGACAGAATGGTGCTTACCAGGGGCTGGCAGGAGGGTAGAATGGAGAGAAATTATTTAACAAGTACAAAGTTTCACTCTTGTAAGATGAAAAGTTTCTGGAAATGGGATGATGGTGATGATTTCAAATATATATATAAATCTAAAATCCAATCTAATTTATACTTTTTTTTTTAAAGATTTTATTTATTTTTTTGACAGAGAGAGATCACAAGTAGACTGAGAGGCAGGCAGAGAGAGGGGTGGAAAGCAGGCTCCCCGCTGAGCAGAGAGCCCGATGCGGGGATCGATCCCAGGATCCTGAGATCATGACCTGAGCCGAAGGCAGAGGCTTAACCCACTGAGCCACCCAAACAACACCTAATTTATACTTTTAAAAAACTTTTCCAAAAGAGATAAGCCAAATAATTATGCTGTATCACTGACAAAAAATTTTCTAAGAAACTATGAATTAGGTCATAAAGTCTATGCATTATCAGTTTTATAGTATTAATAGTAATAATAACTGCAAATTATTGAGAACTAGATACCACATATTCCACTAAGCATTATCTCATATAACCCACATCAAAACCCTGTAAGTCAGGTACTACTGTACCCCATTACTATTCATGAAAGCGGACCAAATGCTGTATCCACAAGAGAAGAGACAAACTATGATATAGTCTTACACTAGAATACTTACAGTACTAAAAATGAATAAACTAAAACTACACCCATTGACACAGAGCAATCTCAAAAACCCAAGTCTGTGTGAAAAAAGTAATTCTCAGAATTTTCTGAGTAATTCCATCTATTAAAGAAATTAAAACTACACTGAACAACAAGAGAAAATCAGTACATGTCCGGATGAAGACACAAAGGACTTCAATGGTATTTGGTAACATTCCATTTTTCAAGTTAGTGGGCTAATATATATAGAAATTATTTTTATTTTCTTTATTCATTATATGTTTTATATGTTTCATATATATTTTCTTTACTATGTATCAAATGGTTCACAACTGAAGCAAAGTAAGTACTATAGAAAAGAAAATCATTTAAACATACGTTATTATAGCTCTATGTTCTTAAGTAGATAATATATATCTGAATATGGCTGGACTTCTGTACCCCAAGTTATCACCTTCATGAGAAAATACAAATGACAAGGCAAATTTATTCTTATTTTCCTAAGGAGGTCATTTTTTTTTTCAATAGATGAGTTTGGAAGTAATCAAAAACTATTGAACCTAATACTTAAATATTAATTTTAAAGAAATAAGACTTCTAACACTTTATCCAAAGACTATTAATGACTCAGCCCATGTCATCAATGCCCAAGTAAGAGATACCAACTCTATACTGCCCTTTCTTTCACATTTTCTCTCTTCATTTCTAGATTTCTTTTATACCTTGGACAAGTCAGTTGTTCTCTCATTAGCAAACAACTTTGCTTTGATCTCTTCTACTTTTCTCCTGTCATCTTCATTTAATTCTGAAATGGAGTAGCCACATTCATGAGCCAAATTAAATTTCAGATTCCAGGCTGAAAAGAAAATATAAAAACACCTGAGATAATGCAATGCAAAAATGATAATTTTCAGTGATTACAAGAGCACAGAAAACCATCAATATATCCAGCTAAATGCTACCACAATACTTAGCAAAATGTGTTCTCAATTATATGACGAACTATTATAAGTTCTTAAGAGCAATCATTTCACTGAAAACTGTGATTTTTAAAAACCACATTCTACAGATATTTCTCCAAAGAGGCCACTTTAACCACGATTTTCAATTATTTTTATCTTAATCTTCCTTCCAATCAGGATGGTCCCTTTCCCTGCCCTATTAGGTCCTGTTACAGTTACTGTTGCTTCCATGAGAGCTGATACTTAAGTTTTCTGGAGTCAGAACATATGTAAGTGATAAAAGGAACAGCGTAGGTAGTTTATCTCAAGGGAAAACTTATAAACAAATCAGGGAGGCCTGAACTGTTGGCTGTTAAGTTGCTCTCTAAATATATTCCTTATTTTGTCTTAAAAAAAACCTTTTTAATGGCATTCTACCATTAGAGACTAATGAGATTGGTAAATATCCTCTTTCAAAGCTCCAACCCAAGTTTTAGTGTGAAATACTTGTTCTTTCTAATGTCTAAAATACGCTCTAAGAATTTTATTAGAAAAGGAGAAATGTATATATAGTTTTATGATACAGTTTGATTTAGAGCAGAGCAAATTGTTTTAATTTTTTTTCTGCCTCCAAAATAGAATACTGTAATAGGAGAATTAAGGAAACAGGAGAACTTCAGGAATCTGAAAACCCAAGCTATCTTCTTACTCTCCTTCAGGCTTTAGAAACTATCTAAGACCCTAAACTCAAACTAGCACTATTAATACTGTGACTTAGTTACACTATTGGTTAAATGGACTTACTCTGGATTACGGTGGAAAATGTAATCATTCTAACAGTCCTACAAGAATATAAATTCAGACTCCACAAATACTTAACTTTAAATAAAGTATGATGTTTATAAGCTTGACCTCCCTTTATAACAAACTATCAGTTCCTACCTCGTGCTCGTACTCGACATTCCTCTTCTTCTGCATTTCGGAGTATTTGTTTAGCATGATTCAATGACGATTCACATTTCAGAAGGTTTCTGACATGTGCAGCCAGTGAATCTACACTGCTACCACCAGCATCATCACTCTCCAGCACACCTTCTTCCTCTCTACTATCTGTCAAGCTTGCCTTGGGTGAAGCATATGGAAAGAAGTTTAGAAGGACATCAGAAACTGACTCCAGTGAATTACTGTCCCACGAGCAGGAGCTGGCATCACTACTTGAATCACTTTTAATGATAGTCATCATAGGTATAACAATTTTATTCCCAATGGTTCCACTATACCCTTCAGGCTCAGATCTCATTACAGATTTGGCTGCTCTATATTGCCGAAGGGTTTCATCTACTGTCACTCTGGCTTTGCTTTTTGCTTCCTGTAGAGGACTTCTAACTGTAGTTGAACTAATGAACTCCCAATTCTCAATGCCTCTCTGGCATTTCAGATTTGCCTGTGTGCTAATATCCTTCTGTATGCACTTGTTGCTTGGGCTTTCCTCTGCAAATGGCAGACTCTGAGGCAAATCACCATTAGATTCATCAGCTGTGAGGGGTTCTTTGAAGCAAACCACCTTCTTAGATTGTATAAATGAAATATCATTAACATCTCTGAAAGGGACAAGGGGAGCAGAAAAATTGCATCGTTTCAGTGCTATATTTTCTGCCTCCATTAAAAGGTTCCGAATCTCTCTAAGCGTTTTGGAGCTGCTGCTTGTATCTTGAATTTCCTCAGACCCAACATCTTCAAAACCTGAAGATTCTGGTTTACTTATTACAACTCTACCATCAGTCTGAGAACTTAAAGGCATAGTGTTTGAGATAACACTGGAGTTCGAAGAATCCAAATTATCTATTAGCATTTGAACATGGTCTGAAACAAGTTTCTGCTTCTCACTATGTGAATAAGTTCCAGGGGTAACTGTTGATAACCCAGTAATCTGATCAACTTGCTCAACACCCCCTGAGAACATCAGAGCATCTTGCGTTACATGTCTATCTGGAAAATTCTGTTTATAGAATATATTTGGTTTCTGTCTGTGTGAAAAGGAACTAGAAGGAACTGTTGGTAACAGACTTTTCTGGTCAGCTGGTACAGGAATTGTTGAAACCTTCAGTGCATCTTCAGCTAGATGTTTGTCTGGCAATTCCTGTGGGTAGGAAATATTAGATTTCTCCCTGTGGGAATAGGAACTAGAAAGAGGTATTGGTATCCCAGCGTTCACAACAGTTGGTTCAGAGATAGGTGAAATTTTCAAAATATCCTCACTACAATGTCCATCTGGCAGTTCTTTTTGAAAGAAAATACTGGGCTTTACTCTCTGAGAAGAAGAATTATGAGAAACTGTCAGTAATGGAGTTGTGTGGTTATCTGGTCCAATCACAGTTGAAATTTTGGGCTCTTCTCCTTGTGAGTAGGAACTAAGGGGAGCTGTTAGTAACTCAGTGTTTTGGTCATCTGGTAAAGTCACAGGTGAAAGCTTGAGTTTCTCTTTATGTGAGTAAGAGCTAGAAGGTCCTATTGGTATCTCAGCCTTCTGATCAGCAGATCCAGGAAGAGCAAAAATCTCTGGCAACTCCTGCTGTTTAAAAATACCGTCCTTCTCTCTGTAGGAGTAGGAACTAGAGGGAATTGTATGTATTCCAGTCTTCTGGTCACCTGGTCCAGAAACAGCTGAAACTTTC
Organism: Mustela erminea; assembly: GCF_009829155.1. NCBI lineage: Eukaryota > Metazoa > Chordata > Mammalia > Carnivora > Mustelidae > Mustela > Mustela erminea. The sequence goes on along the minus strand of NC_045620.1, from coordinate 91,266,679 downwards.
AGAGCTTCTTCAGTAACACCTGGCGACTCCCTCTGGTAAGAAAAGATGGGGCTCTCTCTATGTGAATAGGAAGCAGAGGACCCAAATCGTATCCCAGTCTTCTGGTCAGCAGACCCAGGAGCCCCTAAAATTTTTACAATACCTTCATTAGGATCTGGCAACTCCTGCTGGTAAGAAATGATGGGCTTCTCTCTATGTGAGTAAGGACTAGAGGTTACTACTGGTATTCCAGTCTTCTGGTCACCTAGTCCGGGCACCCTGAAAACATTTAAAGATGCTTCAGTAAGATCTGGAAACTCTTGCTGATAGATGATGGGCTTATCTCTATGTGAATAAGAAGCCAAGGTAACTGTTGGTTTTCTGGTCTTCTTATCATCTGGTCCAGAAACAGCTGAAATTTTCAGAGCTTCTACAGCCAGCTGATCATCTGACATGGGTTGTTGGTACAAAATACTGGGCTTCTCTCTGTGAGAGTAAGAAACAGAAGATACTATTGGGATCCCAGTGTCCTGGTCAGCTGGTCCAGGAGAAGGTGAAACATTCAGAGCCTCTTCAGTGAGAGGTCTATCTGATAAGGCTTGCTGATAGAAAATAATGGGCTTCCCTCCAAGTGAGTAGGAACTTGAAGGTACCGTTGGTATCCCAGTCTTCTGATCACTTGTTCCAGAAACAGCTAAAACTTTCAGAGTCTCTTCAGTTAGATGACTGCCTAATAACTCCTGCTGGTAAAAAATATTAGACTTCTCTCTGTTTGAGTAGGAACTAGAAGGTTCTACTGTTAACCCAGTCTTCTGGTCAGTTGGTCCAGGAATAGCTGAAACTTTCAGAGCCTCCTGAGGTACCTGGCCATCTGTCAAGCCCTGTGGGTAGAAAATGATAGGCTTCTCTCTAGGTGAGTAGGAACTAGAAGGTTCTGATGGCAACCCAACCTTCTGGTCAACTGGTCCAGGAATAGCTGAAACTTTCAGAGCCTCCTGAGACACCCGACTGTCTGTCAAGCCTTGTGAGTAGAAAATAATGGGCTTCTCTCTATATGAGTGGGAACTGGAAGGTACTGATGGCAACCCAGTTTTCTGGTCAGGTGGTCCAGGAACAGCTGAAACTTTCAGAACCTCCTGAGGTAACTGACTATCTGCCAAGCCCTGAGGGTAGAAAATAATGGGCTTCTCTCTATATGAGTAGGAACTGGAAGGTTCTGATGTCAACCCAGTCTTCTGGTCAGCTGGTCCAGGAATCGCTGAAACTTTCAGAGGCTCCTGAGATATCGGACTGTGTGTTAAGCGCTGGGGGTAGAAAATAATGGGCTTTTCCCTATATGAGTAGGAACTGGAAGGTTCTGATGGCAACCCAGTCTTCTGGTCAGCTGGTCCAGGAATAGCTAAAACTTTCAGAGCCTCCTGGGATACCTGACTGTCTGCCAAGCCCTCTGGGTAGAAAATAATGGGCTTCTCCCGTGGTGAATAGGAACTGGAAGATTCTGATGGCAACCCAATCTTTTGATCAGTTGGTCCAGGAACAGTTGAAACTTTCAGAGGCTCCTGAGGTACCAGACAGTCTGTCAAGCCCTCTGGGTAGAAAATAATGGGCTTCTCCCACGGGGAGTAGGAACTAGAAGGTTCTGGTGTCAACCCAGTCTTTTGGTCAGCTGGTCCAGGAAAAGCTGCAACGTTCAGAGTCTCCTGAGGTACCTGGCCATCTATCAAGCCCTGTGGGTAGAAAATAATGGGCTTCTCTCTAGCTGAGTAGGAACTAGAAGGTTCCGAAGGCAACCCAGTCTTCTGGTCAGCTGGTCCAGGAATAGCTGAAATTTTCAGAGCCTCTTCAAGTAACTGACTGCCAGGCAAGGCCTGGGAGGAAAAAATAATGGGCTTCTCTTGTGGTGAGTAGGAACTAGAAGGTTCTGGTGTCAATGCGGTCTTCTGGTCAGTTGGTCCACAAATAGCTGAAACTTTCAGAGCCTCCTGAGGCACCTGGCCATCTGTCAAGCCCTGTGGGTAGAAAATAATGGGCTTCTCTCTAGCTGAGTAGGAACTAGAAGGTTCCGATGGCAACCCAGTCTTCTGGTCAGCCGGTCCAGGAACAGCTGAAATTTTCAGAGCCTCTTCAAGTAAATGACTACCTGGCAAATCCTGAGGGGGAAAAATAATGGGCTTCTCTTGTGGTGAGTAGGAACCAGAAGGTTCTGGTGTCAACCCAGCCTCCTGGTCAGTTGGTCCAGGAACAGATGAAACTTTCAGAGCCTCCTGAGGTACCTGGCCATCTGTCAAGCCCTGTGGGTAGAAAATAATGGGCTTCTCTCTAGCTGAGTAGGAACTAGAAGGTTCCGATGGCAACCCAGTCTTCTGGTCAGCTGGTCCAGGAATAGCTGAAACTTTCAAAGCCTCTTCAAGGAACTGACTGCCAGGCAAGGCCTGGGGGGAAAAAATAATAGGCCTCTCTTGTGGTGAGTAGGAACTAGAAGGTTCTGGTGTCAACCCAGTCTGCTGGTCAGTTGGTCCAGGAACAGCTGAAACTTTTAGAACCTCTTGAGGTACCTGTCTGTCTGTCAAGTCCTGTGGGTATGAAGTAATGGGCTTCTCTCTAGGTGAGTCAGAACTAGGAGGCTTCAATGGCAACCCAGTCTTCTGGTCAGTTGGTCCAGGAACAGCTGAAACTTTCAGAGCCTCCTGAGACACCTGGCTGTCTGTCAAGTCCTGAGGGTATAAAGTAATAGGCTTCTCTCTAGGTGGGTAGGAACTAGAAGGTTCTAATGGCAACCCAGTCTTCTGGTCAGCTGGTCCAGAAACAGCTGAAATTTTCAGAGCCTCTTCAAGTAACTGGCTGCCTGGCAAGGCCTGAGGGGGAAAAATGGGCTTCTCCTTGGGTGAGTAGGAAGTAGAGGGAACTACTGGTATTCCAGTCTTCTGGTCAGTGGGTTCAGAAACACCTGTAACTTTTAGAGCTTCTTCAGGTAGATGACTGTCTGGCAAGCTCTGTGGGTAGAAAATAAAGGGCTTTTCTATATCCGAGTAAGAGGCAGAAGTTATTGTTGATATCTCGGTCTTCTGGTCAGTAGGTTCAGGAGTAGGTGAAACTTTCTGAGCCTGTTCAGTTAGAGAACTATCTGTCAACTCCTGTTCGTAGAAAATATTGTGCTTCTCTCTATGTGAGTAGAAATTAGAAGCTTCTGATAGTAACCCACTATTTTTTTCAGCTGGTTCAGAAGCAACTGAAACTTTCAGGGCCTCTTCAGATTGATGACTGCTTGGTAAGACCTTTTGGTAGAAAATACCAGGCTTCTCTCTATGTGAGTAGGAACTAGAGGATACTGCTGGTATCCCAGTCTTCTGGTCACCTGGTCTAGGAGCAGATGAAGCTTTCAGAGTCTCTTCAGTTAGAGGACTATCTGGTAATACCTGCTGATAGAAAACATTGGGCTTCTCGCCAAGAGAGGAGGGCCTAGAGGGCACTACTGGTATCCCAGTATCCTGGTCAGCTGGTCCAGGAACAGATGGAACTTTCTGAGCCTGTTCAATTGGATGACTATCTGACAACTCCTGTTTGTAGAAAATACTGGACTTCTCTCTACCTGAGGGGAAAGTAGAGGTTGGTATCCCAATCTTCTGCTCAATGGATCCAAGAGCAGAAAATTTCAGAGCCTGTTCAGTTAGATGACTTTCTGGCAATGTCTGTTGATAGAAAATAGGGGGCCTCTCTCTGTCTAAGTAAGAAGTAGAGGGTATCCTAGTCTTCTGGTCAGCTGGTTCAGGAAGAACCACAATTTTCTGAGTCTGTTCAATTAAATGACTATCTGGCAAGACCTGTTGGTAAAAGATACTGGGCTTCTCTCCAAGTGGACATGAATGTGAAGATAATGTAGGTATCCCAGTGTTTTGATCAGCTGGCCCAGGAACAAATGAAACTTTCAGAACCTGTTTAGTTAGATGACCGTCTGACAACTGTTGCTGGGAGAAAATAATGTGCTTCTCTCTTCGTGAATAGGAACTAGAAGGAACTATTGTCTTTTCAGTCCCCTGGTCAGCAGCTGAAATTTTCAGAGTCTCTTCAGTTAGATGACCGTCTGGTAAGGTCTGAGGGTAGAAAATACTATGTTTCTCTCCACGTGAGTAAGAACTTGGAAGGACAGTAGGTATGCCACTCTTCTGGACAGGAGAACCAGGAACACCCGAAACTTTTACAGTCTCTTCAGTGAGATGATCGTCTGGCGGTGCCTGCTGGTAGAAGATATTATGCTTCTCTCTACGTGAGTAGGAACTTGGAATGACAGCAGGTATGCTAGTCTTCTGGTCAGGAGGATGAGGAACACCCAAAACTTTCAGAGCCTCCTTAGTTAGATGACTGTCTGGCGGGGCCTGTTGGTAGAAGATATTATGCTTCTCTCCACGTGAGTAGGCGCTTGGAAGGACTGTAGGTATGCCAGCCTTCTGGACAGCAGGACCAGGAACAGCCAAAACTTTTAGAGCCTCTTCAGTTAGATGACTGTCTGGTAAGGCTTGTGGATAGAAAATATTGGGCTTCCCTCTTTGTGAGTACGAACTAGAGGGTACTGTTGATATCTCAGTCTTCTGGTCAGCTAGTTCACTAACAGCTGAAAGTTTTAGAGTCTCTTCACTTATCTTACTATCTACTGGTGCCTGCTGGTTGAGTTTATCAGTATGCTGACCAATAGTATTCTCTTGAGGAGACCTTAAAGCCAACTGAGGAAAGTCCTCGGGGAACAAGGATAAAAGAGATCCAGTATCTGAATCTCCAGCAGTAGCAGTGATGCCTGGTTTCGAGCTGGAATGAGTAACTTCAGGTATGCCTCCTTTAGAAGTATCTCCTAAAAAAAGAGACTTATTAATACTAATATTATATGTTTTTTAATTAAGAAATATTTCTTTTATGCATAAAAGAAATAAAGCTTTCCTTCCTTTGACCTTTACATTTCTAGTAAAGAATCCTAAGAAAACAGTCATAAAAGGAGACAAATATTTACAAAAATATTATAAAGCCATTTACAACAGCAAACTAAGGTAGACATAGTTTAAATATTCAGCAATAGAATAATATTTTAAAATAGCAGCATATCCATTTGATATGATAGGTGGATCTTTATTAAAATTTGGATATTTAAAGAATTTTTTTAAAAGATTGTATTTATTTTTTGACAGACAGAGAGATCACAAGTAGGCAGAGAGGCAGGCGGGGGGGGGGGATGCAGGCCCCCCGCTGAGCAGAGAGCCCATTTCATCCCAGGACCCCAGGATCATGACCTGTCCTGAAGGCAGAGGCTTAACCCACTGAGCCACCCAGGTGCCCCTAGGATATAACTTTAAAAATTAACTAGAAAATAATTTTAAAAATTAAAATGCAACACTAGAAAACATTCACTAAGTCCAATAAAAAGCAGGGAGGAACATAACAAAAAAACAAAACAAAACAAACAAAAAAACAAGAAACATGGAAAACAAAAAGTAACCCAGCAAATATATATCCAATCTTAATAATGATATTGAACATGAGTTGATTAACAGTCACATTAAAAGGCAAAGACTGTCAGTCTGGATTAAAACAAAACAAAACAAAACAAACCCAGGAGATCCAACTATATAAGCTGTTTATAAGAAATACACTTTAAGATTTTTATTTTTAGGGGTGCCTGGGTGGCTCAAGTGGGTTAAAGCCTCTGCCTTCAGCTCAGGTCACGATCCCAGGGCCCTGGGCTCGGACCCTGCATCGGGCTCCCTGCTTGGCAGGGAGCCTGCTTCCTCCTCTCTCTCTGCCTGCCTCTCCGCCTACTTGTGATCTCTGTCTGTCAAATAAATAAATAAATAAAGTCTTAAAAAAATTTTTTTAAATTTTTATTTATTTGACAGACAGAGATCACAAGTAGGCAGAGAGGCAGGCAGAGAGTGGAGGGAAGCAGGCTCCCTGCCGAGCAGAGAGCTGGACTCAGGGCTGGATTCCAGGACCCTGAGATCCTGACCTGAGCCGAAGGCAGAGGCTTTAACCCACTGAGCCACCCAGGTGCCCCAAGAGATAACACTTCTGATTAAAAAAAGGAAAACAAATAGGTTGAAAGTAAAGGGATGAAAAACATATGCCATACAAGCAGCAAGCATAAGAACTGAAGTGACTATACTGATGTAAGAGAAAACAGACCTTAAAACAAACAATGTTACTAGAATTAAAGGGCAACCATTTGTAACAACAAAAAGGTCAATTCACCAGGAATATACAACAATTATAAACATAAATGCACTTAATATCATAGTCTCAAAAGATATGAAGCAAGTAAGACAGAAAAAATGAGAGACAATTAAACAATTATAGTTCAAGATTTCAATAGCTTACTTTCAAAAATAGAGAAAACTAGGCAGAAGATCAACAAGGATACAGAAGACTTGAACACTATATGCCCACTAGAACTAAGAGACACGTATAGAACACACCACCTAACAACAGCAGAATACACATTCTTCTCAAGAGTAAACCATACATTCTACAGAATAAACTACACACTAGGACATAAAAGCAAGCTTCAGTAAAATGTAAATGAACTAAAATCATACAAAGCAGGTGTTCTCCAACAAAAATGGAATCAAATGAGATATTAATAACAAAAGGAAAGTCAAAAATACGTGGAAATTAAACAAGACATACCCAAATATCCACGGGGTCAACAAAAACAAATTGCAATGGAAACTTAAAAATATTTTAGATGAAAAACAAAAACACAAGAAACGAAAACTCTGAGCATGCCACTAAAGTAGTGCTTAGAAATTTCTAAATGTAAACACCTATATCAAAAATAAAGTCTCGGAGTGCCTGGGTGCTCAGCTGGCTAAGTGTCTGCCTTCAGCTCAGGTCATGGTCTCAGGGTTCTGGGTTCAAGGACCACATCAGGCTCCCTGCTCAGCAGGGAGTCTGCTTCTCTCTGTCCCTTTGCCCCTCCCCATAGCTCATGTGCACTCTCTCTCTCTCTGTCTCTCAAATAAACAGATGAAAAATCTTTAAAAAAAAAAAGAAGGTTTCATATCAATAACCTATTCTTTCACCTCAAGAAATAGTAAAAAGCACAAACCAAAGCTGAAGTGTGAAAGGAAGGAAAAAATAAAGACTAAAATTGGAACAGAACAGAAATTCAAATGGAAAGAAAAAAGATCAGAAAAAGTAGAGAAACCAAAGTTTACTTCTTTGAAAAGATGAACATAATTGACAAAACCTGGCTAGACTCACTAAAAAAAGAAATAGAAAATTCAAAATATCGAAATCATGAATGAAAGAAGGGGTATTACTACCAATCTTCCAAAATAAGAAGGATTATATGCAAATACCATGAACAGTTATATGCCAACAAATTAGATAACCTAGGTGGAATGGACAAATTCCACAAAGGACACAAATTATGAAAACTGATTCATGAAAATTATAAAATATAAATACTTATAGCAAGCAGAGAGATGGAATTAGTAATTTTAAAACTTCTACAAAGAGGCAGGCAGCCTTCAACCAATAAAAACTAATCCTTTACGAACTCCTTCAAAAACTAGAAGACAACACATCTCATCCCAACTTGTGACATTAGCAAAACTAGAAGAGACAAAGCTTCTCATTCCAACTTGTAACATTAGCAAAACTAGAAGAGATAATGCTTCTCACCTCAACTTGTAACATAGTATTATTCTTGCACCAAAGCCAATAACAAAAATCACAAAAAATGTACACACCAATACCCACTATGAATATAAATACAAAAGTCCTCAAAAAATTACTTGCCAAAAAAATCCAACAACATACAAAAAGAATTATATGCCATAACCAAATGGCATATATAACCAAGACTGTAAGGTCGGTTATATGAAAATTAACATTATACTATATTAGGAGAATATAAGACAAAAACCATGTGATCATCATAAAAGAGACAGAAAAAAAAATCTGACAAAATCTAACACCCTTATACGGTAACAAGATAAATATGCTCTAAAAAATACAAATAAAGGGAGTCCTCAACCTGATAAAGATAGTCTACAAAAATCCCACAGCTAACATCATACTTAATGATAAAAGACTTCATATCTTTCTAAAAAGATCAGGAATAGACAAGGATGTCTGTTCTTGCCACTTTTATGCAACACTGCACTGAAGGTTCTAGTTGGGGGCAGTTGGGAATCTGAAATATATAAAAGGCATCCATGTTGGAAAGAAAGAAGACTATATTTGAAGATGACATGGTCATATATATAAAAATTATAAGAAATCCACACAAAAATATATTAGAGATAATAACAAATAGTTCAGCAAGATTGCAGCTATACAATTAACAAAATTCAACTGTATTTCCATACACTGGCAATGAATATTCCAAAAATGAAATTAAGAAAACAGTTTCTTTTCTTTTTCAACAAGAAGATTAAAATACTTAGAATTAAGTTATCAAAGGACTGCAAGGTTCATACACTGAAAACTACAAAATATTGTTGAAAAAATAAAGAAAAACCTAAATAATGAAAAGATGTCCCATATTTATAGATCAAAGCATTTAATATAAAATGGCATTCTATCAAAGGAAAGACAACGCACATTCACAGATCTAAACATTTAATATTTACTGATTCCCTTCCACTTTTTTTCATCCACCACATCCACCCACTCAACAAATCCCTCAGCAAAACTGAGGATCAACCTCTAACTCAATTTCTGCAGTCTTGAGTTTTAGAAGAGAAAAACCAGAGATTCTAGTAAGGCTGGCACCATTACAGAATCATCTCCAACCTCAGCTGACTTCTCAGAACTACCAGCCAGCTCTTTTGCTTGTTCTTGGTCAGCTGCAATTCCTATTCACCTTAACATACATTCTGAGCCTGCACCAATCTACTCTCCTCAAACCTCCTTTATCACTACCTCCCCTCAGCAGATAATCTTGCTTTCTACCTCAGAACTGATCTTTGTTTCCTCTCTACAAATTTATTTGGATCCACTCTTTTCCTCTTGTGCTCCATTAATTTCTTTCTTCCATTCAAGTCACAGAAAGGAATGCAGAAATAATAAACTGACTCTAATAGACTCCGCCATGTAATTCAGTTCTAAACACTGCCATAGAGAAGGCAATGAAAAACCAAATGATTCACCTAATAAAAGATCTAGGGATTTATAAATACACCTAATCCAAAGTTAACATTATGGAAAGTGTTCAAAAATAAAACATTAGTTAGCCACAGCAATGTACTTTTAGCAAGCTAGTCACACAAACATCTAATATCTTCTTTTCTACATACCTGCTATATGTTTAAGAGACTTTTGCACAGTGTCAGGAGATACCCTCAACATCCTGAGATCTGAAGAGTGATACTCCAACTCTATGGTTGGCTCATCAGGAGTAAATGGAGGCAATGTGGATGAAAAAGTCTGATTAGTGTCCGTATTAGAACAACCTACCTATAAAAAGAGAGAAAAAAATGAAGAAAATAGGATTAATAGTAGGCTTCACCTAATTAAAACAAACCTAATTTTTATGAAAATGAATACTTAACAGTTTAAACTGTTCCTTAAGCTCATATTCTCAACCCTCCTAAATTCATTTACAAGTTATATCTTGTTTGGTCAATTCTAAGAAGGCTCTACAAATTACTCTTGAGGGTCTGGAAGTCTGCCTATATAGAAAATTACAGATAGGAAGCCTATCTGGTTTGTTCCATATAATGGTATGATCACTGAAGAATGTGAACTTTGGTATTACTCTTGACAAGCTCAAGGATTTTTTTTTTTTAAAGGAGAGGTTACGTTGTAAAAAGGAAAGAGAAAAGAAGGAAAGAGAGAACAGGAATATTTTCAAGAAATCCACAAATGTTTAGAAAAAAAAACTAAAGTATCAAAGAACTGGATCTATGATCAATCACCAAAAAGCCTAAGTCCTCAAATTTCTTTAAACAAGAATAGTGGGAAATACAAACTGACAGTGAAGTAAAGGTTAAATGCTGAAAAAGAAGTTCTCAAAGTTTCATCAGATCCCAGCAAGTCCTTACTAGAAAAGAAATTAGAAACCAACTCTGGTGATGTCAGTACATAAACATATATCATTTCTCACCAAATTCACATCATACTCTCATATAAAAACAATATACAACATCTAGGTTTATTTATTTTCCTAAAAATATTATTCCCACTTCTTGATGCAGTCTCAGGAGAGTCTAAAAATGTATGTAAAGATGAATTTTGTTTGATCCTCTTTTGTCCAGGTTTTTTCATCGTGCTGTAATGAACAATCTTAGGAAGCTGGCAGGGTGTAAAATAAATAGTCTACTTCTGCTGCCTTGGTCTAGTTTTCTCTACATCAGTGGTTCTCAGTTGTGGGAGATTTTGCCCCCACCCATCTCTCCCTGATCAAGAAACATCTGGCAATGTCTGGAGACATTTTTCACTGTCCTGACTTTGGGTGTTGGGAGCAGTGTGTGTGGCTATTGGCATCTAATGAGTAAAAGCCAGCGATGTTGCTCAGCATCCTAAAATGCACACACCCCCCACAACAAAGAAATATCATATCCAAAAAGACAACAGTACAGAGAAACTCTAGTCTAAACAAAGCACAAAGTTCTAAGTTTTCAATTATCCCACTCCTATAGGAGACTTTTTTGAAGTACAGTTCATTAACACATGTATCACATATATGATTGAGACTTCGTGTGTGTGTCCCCAGGCACATATGTGTATTTAATAGTTTTTCTCTAGAGCTTTCAAATATAGTTAGAAAAAAAATTTCTATTCCAATCTTGACTTCAGTACGATTTCATTGATAATATTATTCAGTCATAAAAAGAATGAAATCTGGCCATTTGCAACAACACAGACAAATCTAGAATATATAATGTTATGTGAATTAAGTCAGTCAGAGAAAGACAAACACCATTTGATTTCACTTATGTGGAATTTAAGAAATAAAACAAATGAACAAAGAAAAAAAGAGACAAAAACAAAACAGACTCTTAACTATAGAGAACAAACTGATGGTTGTGGGGAGAGGAGGAGACAGGTGCAGTAAGTGAAGGGAATTAAGAGTATACTTAACACAATAAGCACTGAGTAATGTATATAACTGTTAATGTACAGAATATTGTACACCTAAACTAATATAACACTGTATGTTAACTATACTGGAATTAAAATTTAGTAAATAAATAAAACTTCATTATTATCAAAGCTTCGAAATATACGGATACTAGAGTAGTTAATGCAAAAGAAAATGTAGGGCACCTGGTGACTCAGTCTGTTAAGCATCTGCCTTTGGCTCAGGTCATGATCCTGGGGTCCTGGGACTGAACCCTGCATTGGACTCCCTGATTAACAGGGAGCCTGCTTCTCCCCCTCCCTCTTCCCCTCCCTCCTGCTCATGCTCTCTCTCTGTCTCTCTCAAATAAATAAAATCTTAAGGAAAAAAAAAAAAAAAGATGTAGAATGAAAAAGATGAGAAGAATTTATTTAAGAGATCAGCAGATCTTCATTACTAACTGGAAATGGGAGAAATCAGGAGGAAAAAAATTAAACTGGCTTATCTCCCAGTCTTTAATCAATAATAAAGAAAGAATCAATCAATCTCCCTAAAGTGAAGAAACCAAGACATGTTAACTTCTCTCTAAGAACAAAGAAAATCTACAAGTCAGTCCGATTCCATAAAAACGTCTGAGTTCTTTGGTACAGGCAAGTTGTGTTTGAGGTGACAGGAATGTTCACAAAAAAATGTCATGCAAGAAAGCATTCAGGTCTACCTTAGTAGAAATATTAGGATCTAAAAATGGAAGTAATAGCCATCACACAGAGAGAAGCATTTAAACATGAGAGGAAAGTACTTGGTGGAAGACGTAGAACCAACAAAACAAAAAGAACTCTAAAAGTAAACTTTAAATAATATTTAGTTACATGACCAAAACAGGGAATACTAAAACAATATTTTCTTTCCTAAAAAGAGTATTTTATCACAGAAGCTATAAGAATGTAATGTGCTGCTACCAGGAACAAGGAGAAAGACAGAAGAAAGAACAATGATAGGCAGGAGGAAATCACTGGTGAGGGTCTAGTCACCTGGTTTCAGTGAAGTGAAGGAACTAACAGGCAGGCAGTGCTATATAACTTACCCCATTCGATATAACAATGCATGAGGCTGATTGTTACTATTCCTCTTTCTTCATGTAGATGAGCAGAATGACCCTCCAAAGTCATCTGCACAAGGCATAAGGCTAACAAATAACTGAACAAGGTTTGACTCCACATCTCCACACTCTTTTCACAGCCCCAAGCTACATCATATATAAGTGGATGTCCGAACAATCATTTAAAGAAATGATGGCTAGTATCAAATGTAGGCAAACAAATATGAACGACTCTTCTGAGACACAGATGAGAATAAGAAAGGAACCAAGAAGCAGGCAAGCCCTCTGAGAGCAATGTGAGCCATGCAGGAAATTACTACCATATCTGAGTCCTTATTTCCTTGATACTGGCATTATACCTCCCGGACTACAGAATGGAGCTAAGAGTGAAAGAGAATACAGGGAACATGCTCCCTAAAGTGAAGAAGTATACTTAAGGCTACAGCTGCGCGCAAATAAAATCTGGAATAGTGGATATTAACTGAATATCTATCTACATTTCTTTTAAATTGTGGTTTTTGGGGGGCACCTGGGTGGCTCAGTCATTAAACGTCTGCTTTAGGCTCGGCTCATGATCTCAGGGTCCTGGATCCAGCCCCACATTGGGCTCCCTGCTCAGTGGGGAGTTTGCTTCCCCATCTCTGCCCACCTCTCTGCCTACTTGTGATTTCTTTCTGTGTCAAAATAAATAAAATCTTTAAAAAAAATTGCGGGTTTTTAAAAAAGATTTTATTCATTTGAGAAAGAGAGAGCATGAGAGAGAAGCAGATCACAACCAGTGGGGAGGGCTAAAGGGAAAAGAGTGAGCAGGGAGCCTGATGGGGGACTCACTTCCAGGACACTAGGATCATGACCTGAGCCAAAGGCAGAGGCTTTTCAACTAGCAGCTTTCCAATGACATACTAATCTTATACATGGAAAAATAGGAAAGGGAAAGTAACATTAAGTACACAACATTTATTGTACAGCTATATTTAATGACTAATAAAATATAAGGATATATTATAAAGAAGCTGACAGTATCAGACAAAAGAGGATAGGCAATAGGACCAAAAGAGCATTAAAACCAAGAGAGGCAAGCATCCAGGCAAATGAAGTTTTGTATAAAAGAAAGGTTGACAGAGAACTTTTTAGCACTTCAAAGTTATTTTCTAGTACACATACACAATAATAATAATATAAACGGGGGGGGGGGATGTGTATATGCTTCAGTATGTCACTCATTTGGGAAGGAGGCAGTTAGTTTCCTTTGGGGACACTAACTAGTGTGAGTATTAAGCACCTCAGCATCCTTCCTGGGAAAACAACGGTTCTTATCATTTTCAAAATTCCTCTAAAGTCAAACCTTTCAGGAGCTTCTAAACAGAAATATTTAAATATTCCAGGGTCTATTCCAATGCTTATAAGTTGAAGGGCAGAGTGAAAAAATGTACAACTGACTATTTCTACCAGTGAGTCTAATCTGAACACTGTCTAAAGGTTCTTGCTGCCACAACTGGGAAGAATTAGCACGTCTCAACATAAAAGGCCTGGGAGCTCCAAAGGAAGGCCTTTCCCCAGACACCACAAAACTCACTAATTCTTACCGTCTATGAAACACAAATATTTCTTTTATGCCAACCTCTAACAAATAAATGGAGCATATTCTTGGATATCAGATGAAGACCAGACTGTAAGTCACATGTTGGTATTAGAGGATATAAATGGGCCCTTTACTTTCAACTCCATTTTTCAACTAAAATATTCTTTCCCTATCCCATAAGAAATATCAAACAGAGTAACTTACAGGCTCTTCAAAATCACTCTCTTCCTTTGATGGCAGTTCTAAGGCAGACTGCCTGTGCAGGGAGCTGTCACAAACCTCCAGATCATCAAGCACATTTTTAAAACCTGCTAGCTCAATGCACTCAACAGTCAAGTCACCTTGTTCACACACCTGCTCATAAAATTAAAAGAAAGAAAGAAAAATAAAAACAAGTAACAATACCATTTCCTAAAATAGTACTAGAAAAGACAACATTTCCCCCAACTATCATTTTATTGTGTCTCACCTCTCTTTGTAGATCAACAGCTCTTGTACTGCCCACAGTAGCATTTTCATCTAGGTCACAGCATTCAATATCATCACCCAGAGTAGAGGTGTCAGATTCAGCCTTCCCCTGCAGGCCCTCTACAAAATAGGAGTCGTTTTGCATAACTGTATGTATAGTAAAATAGGATTTGGCTCCCATAGGCTGAGGAATTTTATCTTGGCCTACATCAGCTTTCAGCAATGACTCTTGACCGACTGGAATTAATGATGCATTACTGGTCATTGATAAAGCACCTTGTGACTCAGCATCACTTGTCACCAAGTTTGCTGAAAAGCCACCTCCTACACTTGCAGAAGAACCTTCAATGATGTTACTGGAGTTTCCATTCTTAACCAAAATATCGTTTGAGGAATCCGCAATTTCTTCAAATCTTCTTAAATCTTGTAAAACCAAAGAATCTGAAGTTGATACTTTCATTGGATAAAAAATGTTTGAAGATCCTGCCTTCTCTGCAAGGTCAAGATCAGGACCAGACTTTATCTTCCCAATGGGAAGAAATGGTTCATTGTCTAGATCGCAGTGAAATAAAGCTGACTGTGCTTTGCCAAGACCAGCAGCCTGGCTGTGAGATTTTTCACTTAAAGAAGCAGATGACTTAAGCTCTGGAATAAGAGAAAGTGGCTTAATGAACATTTCCTGAGGAGCACTGGGGAGGGATTTTAAATCAAGATGCCAATACAGGGAGCTATCACTATTATCTTTTTTATGCAACAATGGTTTTGAAGCCGCTAATTCAAACACCCCAGGAGTAGACTGATAAAGTGGATGACTAAGTTCATCAAACAAAGAGTTTTCACCATTATAATTTAATAGAGAAAGATGTGAATTTTTTGGTTCACATTCTTGGCTGTCATTTATTAAAGACTTACTAATGTCAGTTTGGATTTCATTTACTGTACTGTCTTTCTTGGAAGGCTCAATAGAGGCAATAACTACCTCAAAGGCTACATTTTCAGAAGCATCAACACTATTTCCACCAAAAGCAGAAGCTGCCCTTTGGTATCTTTCCTCTTGTAAATACGGTTGTTCTGATGTCTCATCCAAGTTGAATTTAATCGTCTTAAGAGGACCACCAGAAACCTCCATCTTAGAGGTACCATGTTGCCTAGAGTATGTATCTATTTCTGAAACTTTTACAGAATTATCAGGAAATACAACATTCTCAAATAATTTTATTTCTGAAGATCTGGCATGCATCTCGGGAAATACTGAAGTACTTCTACTCTCCTTTTGTTCAAAACCTTGAGATAGTTCTTTCTCCAGACCTTCTTCAATTCTTTCATACCCCATCATTTCTTTCACCTCATTCTCAGCTGGAGCCCTTAAATAAACACTCCCAAAATAATGATTGTGGGCTGTCAAGGGAATGCCCTTTCCTCTTCTTTCCAACAGACAATGCAAGAAAGAATGTGACATTCTGTTATTAAAATGAGGAGCAACTTCATGGGGAAAAGAAACATAGTCCTTACTGATCACATATGTTTCTGGATGGTGTGAAACTTTCCGTTTGCTCCATGGCGTACATGAAAAAGGAGCATGAAAACTGTCACTTCCCTTAGGAATTTTGTTTTTATCAATTGTGTCGGACGAATCTGAATAAGAATCATGATCCTTACTGGTTAGATAATTTTCTGACTGCTGTAAAGCTTTCTGTTTCCAATACTGCACATATGAACAAGAAGCATCAAAACTGTCACTTCCTTCAGGAGTCATGTATTCATCACTTGTATAAGATGAGGTTGAAACAGAAACTTGACCTTTATCAGCTAAACTGACTTCTGGCTCCTGAACTTCTTGTGTCTTCCATGCCATATAGGAACAAAGAGCATCACAACTATCGAAGTCATTGGGGGTTTTCAGTTCATCAACTGTATCAGACGAAGGGGTCTCTTCTTTAATCCCTTGTTCAAAAGGTAAAAAAGAGTGCCGACACTCAACAGTTGTACTAGCTATAAGCGAGTGCTGAGATACACTAATGCAACTGTTAACTAAGTCTGAAGCTACTTCTGAGGCTGCCTGGAATAAAGCTTCACTAACTTCCGATGGTCGAGAAAACCATTCAGTATCTTCAGACTTACCAGGAATTCCCCTGAAAAATATACAGTTAAAAATAAATAAATAAATAACACATTTAAAACATTTTTTTAAATACTAACATGAAAAATACAAAATTGATATGTCACCAAAATTAAGATTATTTGAAAAGTGTGTTGAAAAAACAAAGTTCTAATCTCAAATTCCCTTAAAGTGGTTAGGGACTGAACCAGGCAAATTTTGTGTAAACAGAATACGAACTCCCATCCTACGACCCTGACTTTTTTTCAACCTTTTCCTAAAACAAGACTACCAAAAAATAGGGAATATTTTCATACTGCCAAAAAAAAAAGATTAAATAAAAAATTCAAACTTTACTATTTAAAATGTTTATCACCTATCATAATTTAATACTCACTTAACTTTCACTAATTCTTTCACTAGTCATTTACTGTGCTCTTTAAAACCCCTTAAGTGATCTACTCTTAAAACACAGCAGTAACCTAATTATTAGTTGACCATTATACATAGAACACCTTTTCATAAAAGTGATTTTAAGGTAATACATAGCAGAAGGGCAAAGGTGTTTACTCTGCAAACATCTACAGTTTTTTCTTAAACATTTTATTTTAGTTGACATATACTATAATATTAGTTTCAGGTGTACAACACATGTCATGGTAAGCTCTACAGAATGAATAGAACTGTCAAAACACTACGTTATGCACCCAAAACTAACACTGTATGTCAACTATACTACAATAATAAAAATTTAAAAATAAAATAAATTATGCCTGGAATGCTAAAATACATTAAAAACCATTTTTAAATAAACCACAATTGTATGGCTCATTTTTACACGTGTATTACTCTACCAAATTAATGTGCATCATGTCTTAACTTAGGGCCTTGTTACCTTCCAAGGGTGTGCTGAAAATATCTAACCCCCACTCCAAAGTCTCACCTTAGCCTGAAGTCATTAATATTAGTAACAACTTAGAACAAGAAAAAGTAGGAAGTTTACATGCAAATAAAAAAATAAATCATCCTACCTCAGAGGTGCAAAATCTGGTTCGCTTCGTTGAAATAAGGAATCAGATCCAAACTCTTGATCTTGTGTCATACATGTCAGCAAAGGCAAATCAGGGGAAGCAAAGTTGTCTTGTATGACTGCAAAGTTTCAAGCATAAAAATGTTGGGAATGCTGAAAGTTAAATGCTTAGCTTACTCATGTAATACTTTAAAGAACCTAAATACGTAGCCATCTGGAAGTTTCTAAAAGCATCAGAATGATAACATAACAGCATTTAAAGTACAAAATTTCAAAGATAACCCTGAAGGATAGGTATTATTATGCCCATCTCACAGCTGAGGAAACATGATTATAAAATTTAAGAAATACGAATTTGCCCACATGCCAATAGCTTAAGGGTCAGAATGAGAACTGAACTTAAACACTAATTTCTTAGCGAGTGCTCTTAGCCATTATGAGTGTTTCTTTCCATCTTAAATCAAACTGTAGTCCATAGGTTCCTGGGCATCCCTAAGACATTCTCAGGAGGTACCTAGGGTCAAAGTTATATTCAAAATAATATTAAGATGTCATTTGCCTTATTCACTCTCATTCTCTCACAAGGGTATGGTAGAATTTTCCAGAAGCTACACCATCTGAGATATAGCAACATACTGAATGCAAAAGCAGATTATCAAAATCTACCTCTCCTCTATGAGGTCAAACATTATAGAGATTTTTTTTCTTAAATAAAACAATAGCACTCTTAAATATTTTGTTCTGGAAAATAGTTATATTTCTTAAAAAAATGTAATTTATGTTAACATGCAATGGAGTTGTTATTTTTTTATGAGTTAATAAATATTTTAGAAATTTCTAAGTTTTAATTTCTAAAATGGGAAATTATCAACAACCCATATAAACAAAAGCTCCTTGAAGTCCTTGGTAATTTTAAAATATGTAAAGGAGTCCTGTTCTCGAAAAAGTTGGAGAACTGCTGATTTAAAGGAAAAATAATTCTTGTGGATTCCTGAATGTCAACTTAAATAATTCCTATTATATGTACCTAAGTACATACAAAGTAGGTATAAACTCCTCATTATTTATACCATTTATATAACTATAAAACAAAAACAAAATTTTAATAGAAATAAAACTATAAAACCATCAATATGCTAAGATTAATTTAACTGGATAGGTGATACTTTGCTAGAACTAAACATTCTTTCACTATGAATGTGATATCATTGCTATGGTACACTTTCTTGATTTCAAAATGCCTATAATTCTGCATGACAACACCTTCCCTACCATAACTGTCATACCATTGTTTTAATTTTTGGTCTAACTGCTTCTCACCTAGACAGTCAACTCCACATCCACTTTATTCACAGCTGTATCTGCAGTGCCTACCAAAGTACTTGCTACACTTAGTTACTCAAAATAGAATTATTTATTAAAAATTAACTTATTAAAAATCAAGCAGGATGAGAATGATAACCTTGACTACCAAGGACTGCTTGGTATGATGATTCCTCTTTGACCTTGGCTTACAGACTCAGTCTTAAACCTTCATAACAGAGAAGTCTCTCATTCCTCTAAAAATCATAAAGGTTTTTAACAAAGATCCCACATTTCTTCACATTTAGACAACGCTGATGGCTTAGGCCACTATTTTTTGAAATATCTAACTGTTCTGACACCAGTCATCATCATGACATCTGCTGCTGGTGAGACCGATACACCCCCCAATGACTGTATACATATGTAACAAAACAGCAATGATGAAATTTCCTCTAGTGATATATCAGATCCGGGGTCTGCTCTAATAACTAAAAATGTTCTATTTATCTAAAGTAAATGAGAAGGTTTAGTTCTAAAACCTTAACTAGAAAACGTTTTAGAAGCCACATTGCATAATCTCCAACCCAATGTTGAAATTCTGTTAGAGAATTTTGCTTGACATTTTGCAGTGATGTAAACCTCACATTTTCTGTTGTTATATGGTCTTTATACTATTAAATGGCTCCGTTAGAAAAGTTCTTTGTTATATCAAATTGAAAACAGCCTCCCTATAAGCTATGTATTCTCATTTTAACCCCTAGACTAAGAATAAGCAACCTTTTTTTAAAAGGTCAACTAATAAATATTTCACACTTTGTGGGTCACATATGGTCTCTATCACATGTACTTGTTTTTTTCGTTTTTTACAATCATTTAAAAATCCAAAAACTGGGGAGCCTGGGTGGCTCAGGGGGTTAAGCCTCTGCCTTCGGCTCAGGTCATGATCCCAGGGTCCTGGGATCGAGCCCCGCATCAGGCTCTCTGCTTGGCAAGGAGCCTGCTTCCTCCTCTCTCTCTGCCTGCCTCTCTGCCTATGTGTGATCTCTGTCTGTCAAATAAATAAATAAAATCTTAAAAAAAAAAAAAATCCAAAAACTATTCTTAGCTCATGGCCAGTACAAAATCAGATCCTTGCACCAGATCATTATAATACCAATCCCATGGTACTGTTATTTTTCTGTTTACTAGTCTTCCCAAGAGTAGAAATAGCTTTCATCTATATATCCCTAGCATTAAACACACTGTAAGCACTTAGATATTTGTTAAGCAAATGAGTGAATAAATGAAAGGTAAACTCCTTCCTCTTTAGCTTGACATCCCCTCAAACACCTGATCATAACAAAGTCTTCTCTTTGATCTACTGTCATACTCATTTCCTCTCAAAAAGGAACTGCTGTGCTGTCGATATCTTTCTTTAAAAAAAAAAATTTTTTTATTCATTTATTTATTTTAAAGAAAAAGAGAGTATGTGAGGTGGGGAGGGGCAGAGGGAGAAGCAGAAAATCCCAAACAGTCTCCAAGCTAAGCATGAAGCCGGATCCCAGGACCATAGCCAAAATCAAGAGTCAGAAGCTCAACTGCCTGAACCACCAAGGAGCCCCACTGTCAACATTCTTTCTTAAAATGTGATACTAAAACAGACTCTGATGGTCTACATCATAAAACACACTGGTGCCCATATTCTGATCTGAATAACCTTGACTTATGTTTGAAAAAAACTTGTGGGACACCTGGGTGGTTCAGTCAGTTAAGCAGCTGTCTTCAGCTCAGGTCATGATCCCAGGGTCCTGGGACTGAGCCCCACACCGGGCTCCCTGCTCAGCAGGGAATCTGCTTCCCCCTCTCCCTCTGCCTGCCGCTCTGCCTACTTGTGTGCTCTATCAAATAAATAAATAAAATCTTAAAAAAAAAAAAAAAAAAAAGAAACTTGTTGAATTAACTCCTATTGGCGCTCCTCTACAAAACGCTGACAAGATAACATCATGGTTAAATCTCATTCCACTGTCAAGGCTAATTCTACACTTGATCTTAGCCAAAAGGCTGAGAAGCGTTTTTTTTTGGGGGGGGGGGGGACCTGAATAAAACAAAAACAAGAACAAAATAATATTGCCTTAATTATCATTTAGGCATAAAAAACTTAAATCACCATACTGGTTAACCATTCTACTATACCCACACGATTCAAAGTAGTAATAACACAATTCTATCTCCCACCCTGATAATCTGAAAGGTACTTCACATTTACCTTTTGTAAAGAGCTAATAAATCAGTGCCATATTAAGCAGAGGAAACCAGTAAGATCTACCTCAGACAAGTCATTTAACCTCTTTATCTCACTTTTAGGGTCTGAAAACTGAGAATAACATACGACTTAACTAATTCTAAGAATCTAATGAAGCAATGGATAAAGAAGAAGTGGTATATATATATATAATGGAATACTATGCAGCCATCAAAAGAAATGAAATCTTGCCATTAGCAACAACGTGGATAGAACTAGAGGGTATTATGTAGAGCGGAATAAGTCAATCAGAGAAAGACAATTATCATTCCTGATAATTCCTGATAAATTTCTGATATGAGGAATTTGAGAAGCAGAGTGGAGGGTTTGGGAAGTAGGGAAGGAAAAAATGAAACAAGACGGGATCATGAGGGAAACAAACCATAAGAGACTCTTAATATCACAAAACAAACTGAGGGTTGCTGGGGTAGGAGGGTATGGAGAAGGTGGTTGGGTTATGGACATTGGGAAGAGTATGTGCTATGGTGAGTGCTGTGAAGTGTGTAAGGCTTACAATTCACAGACCTGTACCCCTGGGGCAAATAATACATTATGTGTTAATAAAAATAATTTTTAAAAATCTAAAAAAAAAAAAAGAATCTAATGAAGCAAGCTTGTAAGCATTTATTTTGTTTTTTAAGGATCATGGAGGTTCCATTGCGAGAGATGTTGTCAAAAGATAATATATAGTTTACCCCAAGGAAAAATCCACAACCTCAAGGCCAAGGAGGTATACCCACTAGGGAGGAAGTTATCACCTTTCTACCTTCTGTGAGCAACAGGACATAATGAAGGGCAGGTACACATAACTAGACCAGATGGTCAGTGTAGAAAACCAAAATTAAGCTAATACCTTTGAGGATGGCTCTACAGAGCTCCTCAATTCATGAAAGGATTTAGGGGTGCCTAGGTGGCTCAGTCAGTTAAGCGTCTGACTCGGTTTCAGCTCAGCTCATGATCTTGCAGTGGAGAGATCGAGCCTTGAGTTAGGCTCTGTAATCACTGCAGAGTCTGCTTCAGATTCTCTCTCCCTCTCCTTCTACTTCTCCCCACCCCCTGCTCGCTTGCACCTCTCTAAAATAAATAACCTAAAAGAAAGAAAAAGAGATTTAGATGCAAGACCCAAAGTCCCCCCAAAGTATGTTATAAATATGTTATTACTACTAGTTAAAAATAAAGAGGCATTACCTAGCAGCGGCGAACATAAGAGACCTCTCTTGGATTCCTTTCCTTGATTTTCTGGTTGGGTCAATATACCTTCCTCCACAGAGGTGAGGTCTGTCACTTCGGTCCCTTCCTCTCTCATATTAAACCCGGTCTGGGTTATATCCAAGGTGTGAGAAGAGTCCATCTCTTGAGGAAGATACTGCCAACATTCTGTTCTCTAAAACAATAATTTTGAAGGAAAATATGCTAAATCATTGACCAAGTTACCATATACATTAATATTTAGATACAAATATCCATTAACTCATGTAGTATTTGGCTTCTGTGTGATAACATTCTCATCATAGTGTTTTTGGAGAAAGTAAAACTGTTCTTTCTGTATATTTTTCACAATATTAACTACATAGAGCTCTTCCCATCACTACCCACTTTTAATGTGTTATATCACTAGCATTTCTGTTATTCTTTAACAGTTCTCTTCACTATATTTGGTTCTACATGAAATCCTACAATTTGATTACAAATCTGAATTACAAAATTAAATGTAAAAGATATATAAGCCAAAATTATAAAACAGAAGGCCAAATGTCCAATTTTTAGTTCTAAAAACCAAAATTACTGTCAAATTTTTAAAAGTTTCTAACTACTTCTATATTCTTGTACTTATCTCTTGATAGACCTGAAACAACCAATTCATGGATTGGCACCAATCCACAGACCACACTAAGTACCAATGTTGAATTAAAGACTATCTGAAATTACTGAGGTTCTATATGTTGTCTAACTGAATTTAAATTTTAAAAAAGACAAATGGTTAACAACTTTATCAGCATTTTTCTTTTAAATTTCGTATTGGTTAATGAAGATATTCTTCCTACCATGCTATGAAAGTACACTTTTACTTTCATATTTAATTAATTTGATTAGGAATGAACTCTATATTTGATCAAACTATAATACAGTATCTTTTTTTCCCAATTAAGTCTGATGATGTACTAAATTTCTTTCTAGTACATTTCCTACTTGGCAATGGTAGATCAGATTTTAATCATATTTGCAAGCACTCTAACATTTTCACTCATACATATTCTTAAGATTGATCAGGATTTTCAAATGCCTTGCTTTGTTTTCTAACCTTATTCCGTAAACTTGTCCTATATATTTTTTAAGACTTTATTTATTAATTTGAGACAGACAGAAAGAAAGAGAGAGAATGAGCATGAGCAGGGGGAGGGGTAGAGGGAAAAGGAGAAGCAGACTCCACACTGAACGTAATGCCCAACATGGGGCTTGATCCCAAGACCAAGACCATGACTTGGGCTGAAGGCAGACGATTAACCAACTGAGCCACCCAGGCACCTCAACCTATTGATTTTCATGATTTGTAAATAAGTCTATTACTGAACTTTTCTTTCTTTTTTTTTTTTTTTTAAAGATTTTATTTATTTATGGGGCACCTGGGTGGCTCAGAGGGTTAAGCCTCTGCCTTCAGCTCAGGTCATAATCTCAGGCTCTTGGGATTGAGCCCCACATCGGGCTCTCTGCTCAGCAGAGAGCCTGCTTCCACCGCCTCTCTCTCTGCCTGCCTCTCTGCCTACTTATGATCTCTGTCTATCAAATAAATAAATAAAATCTTTTTAAAAAAATAAAGAAAGCCCAAAATTTTAAAAAAAGATTTTATTTATTAATTTGATAGACAGAGATCACAAGTGGGCAGAGAGGCAGGTGGGGGCTGGGGGGTGGGGAGCAGACTCCCTGCCAAGCAGAGAGCCCAATGCAGGGCTCGATCCCAGGATCCTGGGATCATGACCTGAGCTGAAGGCAAAGCCTTTAACCCACTGAGCCACCCAGGTGCCCCTGAACTTTTCTTTCTTAACCAATTCAAATGTTTCTTTTTTTTTCTTTTTTCTATTTTTTTATTTTTTCAAATGTTTTAAGAGAGTATAAATTTCTTATTCTCAAATAACCCAAAATCTATAAAAAGATGTATTATAATACAGAATGATTTTCTCAAACACTTTCATTTTTGAAGTTATTAGTTAAAATTACCATTACCTAAAATTCACTAATTACATGTTCTTTTAGTAAGTTAAGAAAAAAAAAAAATACACAACTATCCACTATTTACTATCAGTTATATGAATATATGCAGGGAAAAAAACCTCATCTACAGCTTCTGGGATTATAGAACAGTAGACCTTTGACATTCCAGAATATCTCAATCCCTGCTATGCTGGATAAATCAGTCCAACTCAGATCATCAAAATCATGTTTTCAATACTTGGAAACAAAAGGTGATTAATTTTAAATTTTTTCTTTTGAGAGTACTCCACTCTATAGAGCACAGTGAACCAAAGAAGTGTTCAAAAGCAGGGGAATTCCAGTCATTGTGTGACTACCAAAAAATCTCTAGTCCCCAACTCCTCTCAGTCTCCTCGAGCATGGTTTGAACTTGGTCCCACAGTTTATTCCTCATTCCAAAGAGACAGGTTATCTGTTGGCTCTCCTGCCCATCCTCTGGCCTAGTCAGAGCACTCTACTCTAGCTCAACCTCAGTAATTCTTTAACCTCATTAAGACAATTATCCTAATACATTTATACTTTTCATAATTCCTTTCTTTTCCTGTATTTCCTTCTTTTTTTTTTTTTTAAGGATTTTATTTATTTATTTGACAGAGGGAGATCGCAGGTAGGCAGAGAGAGAGAGAGAGGAGGAAGCAGGCTCCCTGGGGAGCAGAAAGCCAGATGTGGGGATCGATCCCAGCACCCTGGGATCATGACCTGAGCCAAAAGCAGAGGCTTTAACCCACTGAGCAACCCAGGTGCCCCCTGTATTTCCTTCTTTACCACTCTGAGAGTTCAGAGTCATCCTTATAACCACTGCCTTGCAAACATCTTTAACTTTCCTGCACTCTTCTCCCATTATCCTATTTGCCTGGTAAAAGCTCAGTTCTCTAGTCGAACCTTCTCCTTATCCGAACAAAGCAGTGGCGCACTGCTGAGTAAAGCACAAACTCAAACAGTTTTTCCCTTAAATTGATGATATTAGGGATGCCTGGGTGGCTCAGTCGTTAAGCTTCTACCTTGGACTGGGGTCATGATCCCAGGGTCCTGGGATCAAGCCCCGCAGCGCTCCCTCCTCATCAGGGAGCCTGCTTTTCCCACTCACACTCCCCCTGCTTGTGTTCCCTCTCTCCCTGTCATTCTCTCTGTGTCAAACGAATACATAAAATCTATAAAAAAGAAAAAAAAAATGATTGGGAGGATCTTTAAAAAAAGTAATGACCTTAAACCTCAAGGGCACTCAGAATTGCCTAGAAACCCTACTATATTTTCCTGCTGAACTGACTTGCTGAAATGACTACACTTTTCTCTCCTCAGAACTACTGAACTCTCCTTCTTCATTTTTTTTCAGTGTTCCAAGATTCACTGTTTATGTACCACACCCAGTGCTCCACGCAATCCATGCCCTCCTTAATACCCACCACCAGGCTCACCTAACCCCCACCCCTCCAAAACCCTCAGTTTGTTTCTCAGAGTCCACAGTATCTCATGCTTTGTTTCCCCCTCCAATTTACCCCAATTCACTTTTCCTTTTCTTCTCCTAATGTCCTCCACGTTATTCCTTATGTTCCACAAGTAAGTGAAACCATATGATAATCGCCTCTCTCTGCTTGACTTATTTCACTCAGCATAATCTCCTCCAGTCCCATCCATGTTGATACAAAAGTTGGGTATTCATCCTTTCTGATGGAGGCATAATACTCCATTGTATATATGGACCACATCTTTTTTTTTTTTTTAAAGATTTTATTTATTTATTTGATAGAGAGAGAGAGAGATCACAAGTAGGCAGAGAGGCAGGCAGAGAGAGAGGAAGGGAAGCAGGCTCCCCGGTGAGCAGAGAATCCGATACTGGGCTTGATCCCAGGACCCTGGGACCATGACCTGAGCCGAAGGCAGAGGCTTAACCCACTGAGCCACCCAGGTGCCCCGGACCACATCTTCTTTATCCATTTGTCTGTTGAAGGGCATCTTGGCTCTTTCCACAGTTTGGCAATTGTGGCCATTGCTGCTATGAGCATTGGGGTACAGAGGGCCCTTCTTTTCACCACATCTGTATCTTTGGGGTAAATACCCAGTAGTACAATTGCAGAATTATACTGTAGCTCTATTTTTAATTTCTTAAGGAATCTCCACACTGTTCTCTCAAGTGGCTGCACCAATTTGCATTCCCACCAACAGTGTAAAAGGGTTCCCCCTTCTCCACATCCTCTTCAACACTTATTGTTTCCTGTCTTGTTAATTCTGGCCATTCTAACTGGTGTTAGGTGGTATCTCAATGTGGTTTTGATTTGAATTTCCCTGATGGCTAGTGATGATGAACACTTTTTCATCTATCTGTTAGCCATTTGTATGTCTTCATTGGAGAAGTGTCTGTTCATGTCTTCTGCCCATTTTTTGACATGATTATCTATTTTTTGGGTGTTGAGTTTGAGGAGTTCTTTATAGATCTTGGATATCAGCTGATGACCTCATCTTGTACTTCAATTAAGTGAAGAGCAGGAGATGGAACTTCCTTATCTTCCTATCATCAGATCTAAATTCTATTTTCATCTTGTGACTTTAAAAAAGTCTCTGTACCTACCAAAGGCATCATCTTATTCCATTCTTTTCAACAACTGCCTTCCTATACTAAGCTCCTGCTTTCATCCATTTGCCCTCTCTACTAAATCATTCTTCTCCCCAAGCAAACATATATAATTTCCCATCATAAAATAAAATTATGAAACATTCCTGTTCAACATTCCTTTTGTTTATGCATATCTTTTTCTTTTTCTTATCTTTTTTTCTTTTCTTTGTTTTAGTTTTTATGTAAATCTCAATAAACATTAGTTTCAGGTGTACAGTTTAGTGATTTAACACTTACATACAACACCTGGTACTGGTCACAAGTTTCTGTACATTATGTTGCTGTTTCTATCATACAGTGGTCACTTGTGTTATACCTTTTTAATCAATAAAAAAAGGCCCTCGAATCTCTAATGTTTTTGACATAAACACATTTTGAGGGAGAAATAAAGATTAGAGATACAAATTTGGGATTTTTAAGTATACAGATATATTTAACCCCCCAGATCCAAATGAGAACTAAAACATCCCAAAACTTCAAGCAGAAGTCAAAAACTCAAGTGAACAGGGCCAGGGAAGTAAGAGAAATGAGTAAATCTGCCTGAAGTTAGAGTGTTGGGACCTGTGGCCAAATATGCACTGCATACACACTTTAAAGGGTTCTATTTCGGGACACCTGAGTGGCTCAGTTGGTTAAGCCACTGTCTTCGACTCAGGTCATGACAACCCAGATTCCTGGGATCAAGTCCCGCATCAGGATCCTTGCCTGGCAGGGAGTCTGCTTCTCTCTCTGACTCTGCCTGCCACTCTGCCTGCTTGTGCACTCACTCTCTCTTTCTCCCTCTCTCTCTGCCTCTCTCTCTCTCTGACAAATAAATAAATAAATAAAATATTTTAAAGTGTTCTATTTCAAAATTTTAAAAACTGTGCGAAAAAAAAATGTTTTTTCTGAAAACCACATTTAACCATTATTGAGGCCCATGGCTTGCAACCTTTGACTTTGAAGTTTAACAGGGGGAAGATAAAGCAGCAAAGGAAACTGAGAGAGAATAGCAGAAGAGTAGAAAGAAAACTAGTAGGAGCTAAGAAAGGAAATCATTTTAAGAAGTTATGCAATGGTTAATGGTGTCAAATGCTATTTACTGTAGCTAAAATGAGCACAGAAAAGTGCTCACTGTATTCAGCTACACAAATGTTAGCAAAATTTGCTTACACAGAGTTGAGGTCAGAACACAAAGCAGATTAAGTAAAATAATAAGTAGATCTTAACCAGTGATATAAGGTACATATATTAAAAAGGAGAAAAAACTACAGTTGATATAACTGTAGGACTTAGAAAGTCCTAGAGGACCTGGGTTGCTCTGTTGATGAAGTGTCTGACTCTAGATTTCAACTCAGGTCATGATCTCAGGGTCATGTGAGCGAGCTCCACAGGCTCTGCGCTGGGTGTGGAGCCTGCTTGGGATTCTTTCTCTCTCTCTCTCTCTCTCCCACTGCCCCTCTCCACTCTCTCTCCTTTTCTCAAAAAAAAAAAGGGGGGGGCCAGGATCCTAAAAAAAATCTACAGAAGTCTACCACTAAAACCAGTAAATGTGATTAGCAAGGTCACTGGATACAAGTTCATTATACAGTTATTTATATTTCCATACACTCGTAATCAATAGAAAACTGAAATTTTTAAAAACATCAGTACGATTAATTACACCTTAAATAAAAGCAACGTTTAAAAAAAAAGTCAGTCTAACACAAACACGTGTTAAGTTTGTTACACTGAAGACAACAAAACACTGACGAAAAAATAAACACCTAAATGAAACTGAAAGAACTGTTGTTTGTGGATTAGAGAACTCAACTATTATTAAGATGTCAATTCTCTCCAAACTGACATATAACTCAAGGCAACCTTTTTTTTTTTTTTTAAGATTTTATTTATTTGACAGAGAGAGATCAAAAGTAGGCAGAGAAGCAGGCAGACAGGGGGACGCAGGCTCCCTGCTGAGCAGAGAGTCCAATGCGGGGCTCAATCCAAGGACCCTGAGATCATGACCTGAGCGAGAGGCAGAGGTTTAACCCACTGAGCCACCCAGGCGCCCTTCAAGGCAATCTTAATCAAAATCCCATCAGGCTTTTTTAATAGAGAAGCTGATCCTAAATTTATACAGAAATTACAAGAATCTAACATAAACAAAACCATTTTTCAAAAGAGGAACAAAGTGGGAGAACTCACACTACCTGATTTTAGGACAGTATAATAATTAAGAGTGTGGGACTGGCATGACAGACATATAAATCAATGGAACAGAGTTCAGAAACAGACCAACACATTTACAGTCAATCTGTTTTTTATAAAGATGCCAAAGAAGCATTAGACAAAAGTTACAGTATTTTCAGCAGATGGTGTTGTAATGACAATTAAATACTCCTATGTAAAAAAATAAAGCTGTACCCTTACTTCACATCATATACAAAAACCAACTAAAATGGATCATATATAATAAATGTAAAATCTACAACTATAAAACTTCAGAAACGGGTTCACAACTGGGTAAAATTTTGACACTCCCTCTTCCCTCAACCACAGGACATTTGGCAATATTTGGAGACATGCTTCACAGTTACAACAAGGGGGAATACTCCTGATATCTAGTGGGGAAAGGTCAAGAATGCTGCTAAACACTATAACACACAGGACAGCTCCACCCAATAAGGAACTATCTAGCCCAAAATGTCAAAAAGGCCAAGGTTAAGAAACCTTGTTCTAGAAAATATATAGAACAAAATCTTTGTGACACGAGATTAGGAAAAAATTTCTCAGAACACAACAATACAAACCACTAAAAAAAAACCCCAAATCTATATAACAACTTCATCAAAATCAAAGCTTCTGCTCTTCAAAAGAGGCACAGAATTCATTTTTTATGTGGGTTTTTTTTAAAAGATTTTACTTATTTATTTATTTATTTGTCAGAGACAGACAGACAGACAGAGCACAGCAGGGGGAGTGGTAGAGGGAGAAGCAGACAACCCACTGAGCAGGGAGCCCAATTCAGGGTTCAATCTCTGCACCCTGGGATCATGACCTGAGCTTAAGGCAGACAGAGGCTTAACCAACTGAGCCACCCAGGCATCCTGATACATAGAATTCAAAGAAAAACTTACAAAATACACATTTGATATAGGACTTGCATCCAGAATTTATAAAGAACTTCCAAACTCAACAAATGGAATAAATAAACCATTAAAAATGGGGGAAAGATTTTAAAAGACCCTACATCAAAGAAGAAACATAGGTGGCAAATAAGCACACAAAAAGATGTACAGTATCATTAGTCATTAGCAAAATGCATACTAAAGCCACAATGAGACACCATAATACACCTCTGTATAAAATGGTTAAAAATTTTAAAACACAACTACTGGCAATACCAAGAGCTGGCAAGGATACAAATCAACTAGAACTCTCATATATTATGGGAGAAGGCAAATCGGTACAGCCACTTTGGAAAACAGTTTAGTATGTTCTCATAACATTAAACATATAATTACTTTATCAGACAGCAATCTCATTGTTAAGTATTTACCAAGAGAATGAAACCATTTGTCTGCCAAAAACCTTCACCTGTATGGAATACTACTCAGCAATAAAAAATTAAAAAGAACTATTAATTCATACAATATGAAAAGCATGTGCTAAATGAAAGAAGCCAGTCTCAAAAACCTATACACTTCAATTCTGAAAGGGCAAAACTATAGGGACAGAAATCAGATCAGAGGTTGCCAGGGACTAAGGATGGGGACATGACTAGTTATATATCGAGGCACAAGGGAACCTTTCCAGGGCCATGACAATCTTGTATATCTCAAATGTGGTAGTGGTTATGACTGTAAATATGTGCCAAAGCTCATCAAACTGTATACCTAGAAGAGGACTGCTGTATTTAAATTATACATCAATAAGGTTAACGTAGCAGGAAACAGAGAAAATTCCTGAAAATTTCATTTAACAAGGAGCAGAATATTAAACCAAATAGCAGCTGGAGGGAAAGAGAGCATGAGACATTTGTACTCAGTTGCTGGGGTTGACATGGTCTAGACTGTGATCATCAGATAATAACGTAGTAGGGGCAGAAGTGTAGGAGGAGAAGTAGAGGAAAAGATCTGTGAAGGTTAGATCAAAGATCCAGGAGCTTTAGGCACTACATGGGTAATGTAAGCTGAAGTGAAAGAAACTGAGAACAGGGCAGCAAAAGCTATAGTTTCCAATGAATAAAGAGAGGTAACTCAGATAACAGCAACAAAGATGAACAAACAGAATAACAAGAAGGAGAAAAGAGGAAAGGGAATTAAAAAATGGCATAATGCTCCTGCTAGACTGAGGAACCCAGGCATAAAAAGGCAGAAATAAAGAGCTACAGGATCTATCCATGGTATATAGTATCATAAGACAGGGACAAAAGGGGAAGACATCTATTTTTGGACCACACTCTACATAAATTGTCCTCAGAGAATATGAAACTATTTGGGGATATATCCCTATATTCATTTCCTAGGACTGCCATAACAAAGTTACACAAATTGGGGGGTTCAAAACAACAGAAATTTATTTTCTCACAGGCTAGAGTTGTGGAGGCTAGAAGTCTGGAATCAGTGCTGGCAGGGTCATGCTCCACCCAAAGCCTCCAGGCAGGCTCCTTCTTTACTTCTTCCCTCAGATAGCCCCAGGCATTCTTTGGCCTGGGACAGTGTATCTCCATTTTCTGCCTCTGCCTTTACAAGGCTGATTTCTTCCTGTGTGTGTCTCTTACACATGCCGTTCTCCTCTCTTAAAAGGATATCAGTTATATTGGATTAAGGGCCTACCATACTTCAGTATGCTCTAAGTTATATTTGCAATCACCCTATTTTCAAACAAGGAAACCTTCTAAAATACTGGGGATTAGGACTTCAACAAATTCTGGGGCACGCAATTCCCCTTCCAGTTAAAGGTCCCAGAATCCTATGCACTTTCCAGTCAAGATTTCTTTTTTTTCTTTTTTTTCTTTTTTTTTAAAGATTTTATTTATTTATTTGACAGAGAGAGATCACAAGTAGGCAGAGAGGCAGGCAGAGAGAGAGAGAGAGGAGGAAGCAGGCTCCCTGCTGAGCAGAGAGCCCGATGCGGGACTCGATCCCAGGACCCTGAGATCATGACCTGAGCCGAAGGCAGCGGCTTAACCCACTGAGCCACCCAGGCGCCCCAAAGATTTCTTTTAACCCTCTTTTTTCCCCTGATGATAGCAAATCTCCTTCCTCCATATCTTGCATCAAATGGATCATCACTGCAATTTAGGGGAAAAGGAAGGTACCAGAAAAAATCTGATAACCAAGTTATTAGATAATCAACCTTAAATATTTAACCATTACGAATAAGGTTGCATTTTTTTTTCCCTCCAGCAAACATATGTAAGCTTCTTTCCTATCTGCTCCCTAGTTTTCCATCTCTTCTAAATTCATGACTATACTCTAGATTAGTACTCAAAGTATGGTCCAAAGATCACTGGCCATCATAGACATTCTCTCAGGAAATCTTCGCGCAGCTCCATCTACGCAAGGCCAGATTTTTTTTCACATACTTCAATGTATCCCAGCAGACTAAATGCACAAACAAATATAAGACTCCAACTGTGACAGTTAACTTTTTTTTTAAGATTTTATTTACTCATTTGACAGACAGAGATCACAAGTAGGCAGAAAGGCAGGCAGGGAGAGGGGGGTAAGCAGGCTCCCTGCTGAGCAGAGAGCCCGATGCGGGACTCGATCCCAGAACCCTGGGATCATGACCTGAGCCGAAGGCAGAAGCTTTAACCCACTGAGCCACCCAGGTACCCCTGTGATGGTTAATTTTATGTGTCAACTTGGCTAAACCACCAGATGACCAGATATTTGGTTAAACATTATTCTGTATGTCTCTATGTCTAACATTTGTCCACATACTGAGTAAAGCAGATTACTCTTTCTACTGTGGGCAAGCTTCATCCAATCCATTAAAGGCCTGAATGGAACAAAAGGCTGAGCAAAACAGAATTCACTCTCTCTGCCTGATGGTCTTAAGGCTGGTCTTCTCCTGCCTTTAGATTTGGGTTCAGAATAGAACTTACACCATCAGTTCTCCTGGTTCTCAGGCCTTTGGATTCAGATTACGACTATACTATCACCTCTCCTCAGTCTCCAGGCTGCAGATCTTAGAATTCTCAGCCATCACAAGAGCAAATTCCTTATTTTATGTGTGTGTGTATATACATATATGTATGTATGTCTCCTATCAGTTTTGTTTTTCTAGAGAATCCTGTCTAATACATCATCTTTCATTACGCCTGTCATTAAAGAGATACACAAAAATGTAAAACAATGTCACTCTTTCAACTAATTTTTTTGTCTTGGAAAATAGTTATTTTTCAGGGCACATGGGTGCCTCAGTGGGTTAAGCCTCTGCCTTAGGCTCATGTCATGACCTCACAGTCCAGGGATTGAGCCCCGCATCGGGCTCTCTGCTCAGCGGAGATAAATAAATAAAACTTATTTAAATAAGTAAATAATCCTAAAAAAATAAAAAGTTATTTCTCATTTTTAAAATATATTATTTATGCTAATATATAATGGGTTTATTATTTTTAAAATATTTTTAAATTTTTTAATTTCTAGTAAGCTAAATATCAATATAGATAATCCTTATGAACAAAAGATGCTTAAAATACTTACAAAAAATGTAAAGGAGTCCTGAGATAAAAAAGAAACTGAATTAGCTAGTCTACATAATTAAAATTGTTAAAGATCTATTAGAAAAATGAATATTAAAGTAATTCACCTCTTACTATTCTTTTTTTAATTTATTTTTTATTTATTTTCAGCATAACAGTATTCATTATTTTTGCACCACACCCAGTGCTCCATGCAATCCGTGCCCTCTATAATAACTACCACCTGGTACCCCGACCTCCCACCCGCCACCCCTTCAAAACCCTCAGATTGTTTTTCAGAGTCCATAGACTCTCATGGTTCACCTCCCCTTCCAATTTCCCCCAACACCCTTCTCCTCTCTAAATCCCCTCTTACTATTCTTAACAGCTAAATCAGAATTTCTCATGCTGCTTATGAAGAGAAAAATAGTTTGCTAGTTACACAAGACACACCTGATCAGCCTTAGGCCTCCACCGAACTGTTTTTTCCACAGAGACCACAGTAGTATTAGGAATCTGTGTCCTACTATTGCCTTGATATAGTGGCTGTTGCCATACATGACAGGTCAATGGAACAACCTGAAAATCAAAAGCAGATTTAAATAGAGTAGTGACACAATCATTGTTATTAGATAATAATAAAATCTAAACTTTAGCTTGTACTTCTCAGTTTCTAAAGCATTTTCAAATGTGTGTGTGTGTGTGTCTATATATATATATATATATATATATATATATATATATATATATATAAAAAAAACACTTCAACTCCACAACCATTGTCCAAATTACTACCTTAACTTAAAAATAAAGAACAGGAGCACCTGGGTGACTCAGTTGGTTACCGACTCTTCATTTCACTTCAGGTCATGACCTGGGGGTCCAGTGTCAGGCTCTATGCTGAGCACAAAGTCTGCTTGCAATTCTCTCCCTCTCTCTCTTTGCCCCTCCCCGCTGCCCTCACGCATGCATGCTCACACATGGCTCTCTTTCTCTCTCTCTCCAAAATAAATAAACAAATCCTTAAAAAGATAAAAATTTAAAAACAGTCTTAAGGTTATCCAGTTAGAACTCAACATACTTTCCAATAAACCAGGGCAGTTCTTTAACCTCCTTTACCCCTAGAAGTAAAAGAAGCAAGCAGAAACAAGCAAGTTACTAACTTTAAAATCTTACTATTTGAGACACCTAAGAAATGAACCCTAACAATAGGGACTAAAATCAACTCATTGTGGAGACCGTGGGAACAAACATCAGGCTATTTTGTGAGATCAGGGGTTAGAGCAGGGGTCCCTCAACTGTGAAAGGAAGCAGTAAAAGCTGTGACTACAGCTCAAGGCTGAAGCAATGCAAATGGAAAAGATCCAAGGCAATCAAACAAAAATGAGCTAGGTCAAGTCACCCACTGGTTCAGAGACTGATTCCTGAGATTTTCTCCAATATCCCTGGAAAATAAAAACCCGAAGCTTCAATATAAGACCTCTTCTTTAAAAAGCAGCCACAAGGGACGCCTGGGTGGCTCAGTTGGTTAAGCAGCTGCCTTCGGCTCAGGTCATGATCCCAGCGTCCTGGGATCGAGTCCCACATCGGGCTCCTTGCTCAGCAGGGAGCCTGCTTCTCCCTCTGCCTCTGCCTGCCATTCTGTCTGCCTGTGCTCGCTCTCTCCCCCTCTCTCTCTGATAAATAAATAAAATCTTTAAAAAAATTTAAAAAAAATAAAAATAAAAAAAAATAATAAAAAGCAGCCACAAGGGGCAAAGTAAAGACAATCACAAAAACACCAGGTAGTGAAGGGTACACCAAAGAGAAAACAACAACAAAAAAAACACTCCTGCTAATAAAAATGCAATTACAAACTATACTTTCAAAACACTTTAAAATGAGTATCTCAGATCCTCAAAGATATAAACACACAATGTCCATGAAAAGGGAAGAAGTTATAAAAGTAAAACAGGCAGTTATAAGCCAAGAAAAGATGAATACT
Organism: Mustela erminea; assembly: GCF_009829155.1. Taxonomy (NCBI): domain Eukaryota; kingdom Metazoa; phylum Chordata; class Mammalia; order Carnivora; family Mustelidae; genus Mustela; species Mustela erminea. The sequence continues at coordinate 91,231,288 of NC_045620.1, read as the reverse complement.
AAAAATTATTAAGAACCACAAATGTGAAAGAGCCTCTGAAGGAAATCCAAGGTCATCAGATTTTTTCCAGACTTAAAACATTGTTACTACACTCAAAGAACACTTTTACAGAGAGAACTTATAACAATGTATTTTTGGTTACAGAAAGGCCAGCTTGTTTAAAATCTATTCAATAACTAAAGAGATTTCTAAGATATCAATTCTTCCAAGAGGTTTTTCTCTAAAGGTAGAGTACCATGGATCACACCCATCTTGCTTCAATGGCAATGTTTAAGGGACAAAGAATAAAAAATAAAGAAAACTGTTTTGCAAATGCATTCTGGACATTTGAAATACCTAAATATGTAACAATACAACCAAAATTCTAGCACAGTCTTCTTTGAGCCCTCCAGGAAAGAATCCCAACATAAATGTTTAAAATGGCTAGTCACTGCAGCTAAATAATGCTTGCTGTAGACCATGGGGTCTTGCCTTTGAAAAGAGTTGCTTCACAACAGCTTATAAAAAGAGAGTTCAATTCTTTAGGATATTAGTAATGATACAATATTAAGAAACTAGCACTTTGAGAACTAACCCAATGTATGAGAAAACAACCATTCCCCCCTTAGTTTTATCAGTTTAAAGAAAACCTAAAAATTAAATGCTAAAAGTTCTTACTAGAAAATCCATTCCCGGGGCACCTGGGTGGCTCGGTGGGTTAAGGCCTCTGCCTTCCGCTCAGGTCATGATCCCAGGGTCCTGGGATAGAGCACTGCGCTCTCTGCTCAGCAGGGAGCCTGCTTCCCCATCTCTCTCTGCCTGCCTCTCTGCCTACTTGTGATCTCTGTCAAATAAATAAAAAATATTAAAAAAAAAAAAGAAAATCCAGAAATTCCCCAGAACTTCCTATTTTTATCACCTGTTTAGACATCATCAAGAAAACTAATTAATACATTCCCATATGATTGATCAACTTTCCCACTACTGCCTCTGACTATAGCCCAAATATTTGAAGGATTCTTAAGATGAATGCTTCAAAGCTAAGCAGGTGTCATCAACTCTTCATCTGAGATTAAATGTTTTGTTTTGGGTTTTTTTTTGGCATAAATTAACAACTTGAAAGAGCCCTTCCCTGGGCGCCTGGGTCACTCAGCGGGTTAAGCCGCTGCCTTCGGCTCAGGTCATGATCTCAGGATCCTGGGATCGAGTCCCGCATCGGGCTCTCTGCTCAGCAGGGAGCCTGCTTCCCTCTCTCTCTCTCTGCCTGCCTCTCTGTCTACTGTGAACTCTCTCTGTCAAATAAATAAATAAAATCTTTAAAATAAATAAATAAATAAAGAGCCCTTCCCTGAATAGTTTTTTAATATTAAAGGTTAGTAGTCTTCCAAATATATGCTGCCTATGAGATCTAAGGACACATATACGCTGAAAGTGAAAGGATGGAAAAGGATATTCCATGCAAATAGTAACCAAAAGAGCAAAGGAGTAGCTATACTAAATTCAAATGAAACAGATTTTAAATAAAAAACTGTTACGAGACAAAGGACGCTATAAAACCATAGAAGGGTCAAATCACCAAGAAGATACAACAATTACAAATATTTGTGGACCCAATCTTAGAGCTCCCAAACCAATAAGGCAAATTTTTAAAAACTTGAAGGAGAAATATACAGCAACACAGTATATTAAAAGACTTCAATACCTCACTTTCAATAATGGATAAAACCACCATATGGAAGAACAATATGTAAATAAAGTGAACAACACTATAGACCAACTAGACCTAACACATATACAGAAAACTCCACCTAAAAACAGCAGAATATGCTTTTTTTTTTTAAGATTTTATTTATTTGACACAAAGAGAGACAGCAAGAGAGGGAACACAAGCAGTGGGAGAGGGAGAAGCAGGCTTCCTGCTGAGCAGGGAACCTGATGTGGGGCTCAATCCCAGGACTCTGGGATCATGACCAGAGTGGAAGGCAAACACTTAAAGACTGAGCCACCCAGCCCCCACCCCACCCCCCGCCGCCGGAATATACATTTTTTTCAAGTACATATGGAACATTCTTTAGGATAGAACATTTTAGGCCACAAAAGTCTTAACAAACTAAAGAAGCCTGAAATACAATGTCTTTTCCAATCACAATGGAATGAAACTAGAAATCAATGGCACAGAAAAAACTGGAAATTTCCACAAACATATGGAAATTAAACACTATATGCTTTAAAAAAAAATAAACAATAAATCAAACAAGAAGTCACAAGGGAAAAACAAAAACAAAAACAACTTTGACACAAATGAATATGAAGACACAAAATACCCAAACTTAAGGGATTCAGCAAAAGCAGTGCTAAAGGGAAATTTACCACTGTAAAGGCATACATTAAAAAGAAAAAGAAAAAAAAAAAGCAGAAGATAGTCCAAGATAGCAGAGGAGTAGGAGACCTTCGTTTCTTCTAGTCCCAGGAATTCATCTAGATAGCTATCATATCATTCTGAACACCTACAAACTCAACCAGAGATGTAAAAAAAGAATAATATCCTACAAATTGAAAAGCATACACTTTCTACGAGACAGAAAAATGACAAGACAGAAAAACTCACCTCAAAAAAGAGAACAAGAGGCAGTACTTATTGCCAGGGATCTAATCCGTACAGAGGTAAGTAAGAAGTCAGAACTGGAGTTCAGAATAACAATTATAAACATACTAAAAGAATCCCTTTCTGGAGAGACAAAAGAACTAAAATCTAAGCAAGTCAAAATAAAAAAGGTTATTAATGAGAGGCAATAAAAATTGAAGACTCTAGGATAAATGAGGCAAAGAAAGAATTAGTGATATAGAAGATGAAATGACAGAGAAGAAAGAGAGATAAACTACTGGATCATGAAGGTAGAATTCAAGAGATAAATGATACCATAAAGCAAAACAATATTGAAATAATTGGGATCCCAGAAAAGGAAAGGGGGGCCCCTAACTGGGGGAAGAAAACAGGCATTCAAGTCCAGGAGGCACAGAGAACCCCCTCAAAATCAATAAAAATAGTTCAACAACTTGACAGGTAATAGTGAAACATGCATATCTCAGAGACAAAGAGAAAATCCTGAAAGCAGCTTGGGACAATCAGTCCATAACCTACAAGGGTAGAAACATTAGACTGGCAGCAGACCTATCCACAGAGACTTGCCAGACCAGAAAGGACTGGCATGATATATTCAGGGTGCTAAATGAGAAAAATATACAGCCAAGAGTACTTTGTCCAGCTAGAAGTCATTCAAAATAGAAGAAGAGAAAAAAAGCTTCCAGGACTAGGGGCGCTTGGGTGACTCAGTGGGTTACAGTCTCTATCTTCGGCTCAGATCATTATCCCAGGGTCCTGGGATCAAGCCCCACATCAGGCTCTCTACTCAGCAGGGAGCCTGCTTTCCCCTCTCTCTCTCTGCCTGCCTCTCTGCCTACTCTTGAACTCTGCCAAATAAATAAATAAAATCTTAAAAAAAAAAAAAAAAAAAGCTTCCAGGACTAAAAGAATTTGTGTGGGAATGCAAGCTGGTCCAGCCACTCTGGAAAACAATAAACAGGTTCCTCAAAAAGTTGAAAACAGAGCTCCCCTACAGCCCAGCAAATGCACTACTATACCAAACTACAATAACCAAACTATGGAAAGAGCCCAGATGTCCATCGACAGATGAATGAATAAAGAAGATGTGGTATACACACACACACACACACACACACACACACACACACAAATGGAATATTACTCAGCCATCAAAAAATGGAATCTTGCCATTTGCAACGTGTATGGAACTAGAGAATATTATGCTAAGCAAAATAAATCAGTAACAGAAAGATAATTATCATATGATCTTACTCCTATATGGAATTTAAGAAACAAAACAGAGGATCATAGGGGAAGAGAGGAAAAAATAAAACAAGATGAACCCAGAGTTGGAGACAAACTGTATGAGACTCTTAATCATGGGAATCAAACTGAGAGTTGTTGGAAGGGGTTAGGGATGGAGGGATGGGGTAACAAGGTGATGGACATTAAGGAGGGCACATGATATAATGAGCACTGGGTATTATATAAGACTGATGAATCACAGATCTGTACCTCTGAAACCAATAATCCATTATATGTTAATTTAAAAATAAATAAAAATAAAAGGGAAAAAAAAAAAAGAAAAAATTTAAGCCTGAGATAAACCAAACAGAAGATCAGAAGATCTGTTGATCACAATCTGGTTTTACAGGAAATATTAAGGGAAGTTCTTCAGGTTGAAAGCAAGTGACAACCAGCGAGTAATTCAAATTTATGGAACACAACAAAAAGGCAATCAAAGCAATTTTGTAGGCAACTGCGAAAGATAGTATAATTGTGTATTTATTCTCCCTTCTTCCTTTCACTGATTTAAAAAGGAACTGTAGGGGCACCTGAGAGGCTCAATCAGTTGGGCATCTGCCTTTGGCTCAGGTCATGATCTCAATGTCATGTTCCCTGCTCAGCAGGGAATCTACTTCTCTCTCTCCTTCCAATCCTTCCAATCCTTCCAATCCTCCTCCCTACTTGTGCTCTCTCAGTCTCAAACAAATAAATAAAATCTTTTAAAAAATAAAATAAAAAGCTACTGTATGAAACAAAATGTATCTAACCATATTGCTGAGCTATAACACAGAAATATATTTGATAATGATACCAAAAGGAGATAACAGGAATAGAGTCGCAATGGAATAAGGAAATACCACCACATAATAAGAACTCAAAAGAAGGGAAGAAATGAGTACGAAAAAGGGAAAATAAGAAGGTTAGTATATCAATCTCTACAAATATATAGTTGTTATTCTCCCTCCTGCCAAAATCTTCAAAAAAAACTAAGATTTATGAAGTTCTAAATATAAATATATTGCTGTGTATTTAACACATACAGACCTATGCCTCACAGTAATAGCATTAAAAAGGGGATAGAGAATGGACATATCTGGGGATACAGTTTCTAAATGTCATTGGAACTAAGTCCTAATGAATCTGAAGCAGATTCTGATAAGTTAATATGAATGTAAGCCCTAAAAATAACTCAAGAATAATAATTTTAAAAATCAGAATAAGAGAAAATTATCTACTTAATACAAAAGGTGGCAATATAAGGAGGACTAAAGGATCAACACAGACAGGAGACATATTAAAAAGTTAAATAGAAATAAATCCAAACATGTGAGTGAACTAAATAATCCAATCAGAGGCATATGTTGTGTTAGACTGCATGAAAAAGAAGATTCAACTGTATGCTGTCTATAGGAGACACACTTTAGGCCCAAAAAGACAAACAGGTTGAAAATTAAAGGACAGATTAAAAAGATTTACTTGCAAACAATCAAAAAAGAGGTAGAGTAGCTATAGTAATTATCAAGATGAAACATAGCAAAACATAATAAAATGCCTAAGAATAAATTTAACCAAGGAGGTAAAAGACTTGGTACTCTGAAAACTATAAAACACCAATGGAAGAAATTAAAGACAACACAAATGAAAGATATTCTATGCTCATGGATTAGAAGAACCAGTATTGTTAAAATGTCCATACTACCCAAAGCAATCTACAGATTTAACGCAATCCCTATCAAAATACCACTAATACTTCTCATAGAAATAGAACAAATAATCCTAAAATTTGTATGGAACCACAAAAGACCCTAAATAGACAAAGTAATTTTGAAAAAGAAAAACAAAACTGGAGGTATCACAAACCCAGATTTCAAGATATACTGCAAAGCTACAATAATCAAAACAGTATGGTACTGGCACCAAAAACAAAACAAAACAAAAACAATACACAGATCAATGGAACAAAATAGAGAGCCCAGAAATAATATACTATTAATAATAAATACAAACTGATTATATGATCAGTTAATGTTTGACAAAGGAAGCAAGAATATGCAATGGGAAAAAGACAGTCTCTTCGACAAATGGGGCTGGGAAAACTGGACAGCTACATGCTGTAAGGGCCTAGTTAGCCAGAGGGAGCCATTCGGTTGTAAACTTAGATTGACCCTGCCCCGCCCAGAGGAATTTATTTGCAAAGCCCAGATACAAGGGTGGGCCAGGCCAGGTGGAGACATCCAATCAGTAGGGCACACATATATTTACTATGGTAAGTTGAAATTCAACTGGCCACCAGTTTTGCCGACCTAGCATGACTATGCAGTATTCCCTGTGTATTGCAATCTCATTGGCCACCTGTGTATAAGCCAGACTCAACCACCTCTATAAAAGTTAGTCTGTGAGGCTGGGAAGGGTCGTTGCCTCTTTGTAAGAGACAGCCCCGACTGGTCGGTTTGAATCTCAATGCTTGGTGTGAAATAAAGCTTTGCTTGACTTTTGCTTTGTATCAGTCTCGCTCCTTTGATTACGGACCCTAACACTGGGGGCTCGTCTGGGATCAAACTACGAGAATTGAGCCAGCATCAGAGTTTCTGGGGAAAAACCTCCGGAGGTAAGATCTCAGGATCCTGTCTGTCTGTTTGGTTGCAGAGCTCCAGGGTATGGCCCACCGGGGAGAAGCTGGACGCAGCCAGCCACTGAGCCACCCAGGCACCCAGTAATGTTGTGTCTCTTTATGTTTGTCTTATTTTAAGCATTACTGGTTCTGTAATGTTTGCTCTTCCAGACTAGGGAAACTTTTTCTTAAGTTATCTGTAACTTACAGAGAGGTAAAAGTAAATGTTTGTTTACCTAAGCTAGACAACTTGAGGTAAACTTCAGAGAAGTTGCACAATAGCTCATTTAGACGATCTTCCTTTGGCCAGTCAGTCAGCCCCAGATATAAGGAAGAAACTTCAGAAAATTGAAGGATTTGAAGGAAAGAATCTGAGTTAGTGGGAATAGCTGAAAAGGTGTTTAACAACAAGGATGCACAAAAGGATGAAAAACAGACCAAAAAAACCTGGTTAAGGTTTTGGCATTACATGAGGTAGGCAGGGGATGGTAAATGGAAGGAAAACCCTAAGCACAAAGAAGGCAGGCGGGAAGATTTAGATTCAGATCAGTGCGCTTACTGTAAGGAAAAAGGACATTGGGCCAGGGAGTGCCCCAAAAGGAAGACGGCAATGCTGGCCGCCAGAGTAAAAATTAAAGTGGAGGGGAAATCAATTGATTTTTTGATGGACACGCAAGCCCAATTTTCATCATTACTTAAACCTATGGGAAAACTATCTGGAGAGGAAGTCTGGGTACAAGGAGCAAATGGCAGAGAAAGACATAAATGGACATGAGAAAGGACTTAAAATTTGGCCTCAGGAGTAGTTAAACATCAATTTTTGGTCCTCCCTAACGCCCCCTATAACTTAATGGGAAGAGATCTCCTCCACAAGTTACGAGCTGGCATTCAGTTCTCGGAAGGAGACATGACTGTAACCTTGAGACAACCCACTGCGCAGGTGCTTATGGCAGTAGATGAATAAATACCTCCTTTATGAGCCAGTCTCAAAACCAGAGGAGACAAACTGGGGGAGCCTACTCCAAACCCTACAGGTCGAGTTTCCCGAGGTCTGGGCAGAAGGGAAGCCCCCTGGCTTGGCCAAGGGACAGCCTCCAGTGGTGGTACAATTAAAAGCGACGGCTATGGCTGTTCGCGTCCGGCAGTACTCCTTCCCTTGGGAAGCAAAGAGAGGGAACAGAAAACACATTAACTGCCTCCAAGGAGACGGAATCCTAGTTCCTTGCAAATCCCCATGGAACACACCTTTGCTGCCAGTCAAAAAGACTGAGACTGGGGAGTACCGACCCGTTCAGGACTTGCAGGAAGTTAATAAATGGGTTGGAGATATCCACCCAACGGTGCCTAACCCTTATACCCTACTCTCCCTCCTGGGTCCCAAAAGAACTGTGTATACCATCTTAGATCTCAAGGATGCATTTTTCTGCATATCTTTAGCAAGAGAATCTCAGCCCCTTTTTGCTTTTGACTGATCCGACCCACAGGAAGGGTTCTAAGGCCAGCTCACCTGGACAAGACTTCCCCAAGGATTCAAGAATTCACCATCTTTGACAAGGCCCTACACGAGGATTTGCATGAGTACAGAACCTCCAACCCACAAGTCACTCTGTTAGAGTATGTTGATGACTTGCTAATAGCCACTGAGGACTATGAGTCATGTTTGTGGGGAACCAGAGCTCTCTCACAGACTGCAGGAAAAAGGGTATCTATCGGGTGTCAGCAAAGAAAGCACAGCTCTGTCAGAACCACGCCACTTATCTAGGCTTTGATCTCCAGGAGGGAGTGCATTCACTGAGTCCAGGAAACAGGTGATCACCTGATATCCCCGCCCCACCATGTTCCAACAAGTGAGGGACTTTCTTGGGATGGTGGGATACTGTAGGCTGTGAATACCTCGGTTTGCGGAGATTGCCCGACCTCTCCAGGAACTAAGGTATGATAGAGTAGACAGCTGAGGGAGAAGGAGCATTTCGGGAATTACAAACAGCCTTACTGAGTGCCCAGCATTGGCCATCCCAGATGTTACCAAGCCCTTCCACTTGTATGTGGATGAAAAAGCAGGGGTGGCCAAAGGAGTTTTGACTCAGACTCTGGGGCCTTGGCAAAGGCCTGTAGCCTATCTTAGCAAGAAATTAGATCCAGTAGCACCTGGGTTCCCCCCTTGCCTCCGCTAAATTGCTGCCACAGCCCTCCTGGTTAAGGATGCAAGTAAATTGACTTTGGGTCAAAATCTCATCTTAACCACCACACACGCTAGAGAGGGCCTACTCCAGACTCCACCAGACCGATGGATGATGAACGCCCGAGTGACGGGGTATCAGGCCCTCCTCCTCAACGAACCAAGAGTGACCTTCGGGCCCCCGGCTGTGCTAAATCCAGCCACACTGCTGCCAGAGAAGCTGGCTGACCACCCACACGACTGCAGGGAGGTCCTAACCCAAGTCACAGGAATAAGGCCAGGATCTCAGAGACATTCCCCTCCCGGATGCCGAGATGACTCTGTTCACAGATGGGAATAGCAACATGGTCAATGGAAAGAGTTATGCGGGGGTTGCAGTGGTTTCCCCTGAGCAGGAACTCTGGACGGCAGCCCCGCCACATGGAATTTCAGCACAAAAAGCGGAGCTGATTGCACTCACTAAGGCACTGCGGATGGCCAAAGGTAAAACTGCCAACATCTATACGGAGAGCAGGTACGCCTTTGTTACTCTCCATATACATGGGGCTATTTATAAAGAAAGGGGGGCTTATTAACAGCCGAAGGAAAAGGAATTAAAAACAGAGGAGAGGGGCGCCTGAGTGGCTCAGTGGGTTAAGCCTCTGCCTTCAGCTCAGGTCATGATCCCAGGGTCCTGGGATCGAGCCCCACATTGGGCTCTCAGCAGGGAGCCTGCTTCCCCCCCCCCCACCCTTCTGCCTGCCTCTCTGCCTACTTGTGATCTCTCGCTCTCTGTCTCTCTAATAAATAAATAAATAAATCTTAAAGGAAAAAAAAAGAGGAGAAATATTGGCTCTCCTCCAGGCTATTTGGGACCTAAAAGAGGTGGCCGTTATGCATTGCCCAGGACACCAAAAGGGGACTGATCTGATTTCAAAAGGAAACCAATTAGCAGATCAAGCCACAAGGCAAGCAGCCCAAGAGACAGTGCAAGAGCTGGTTACACTCCCAGCTCCAGACCTACCAGAAAAACCGGACTATTTCAGAGGAAGATTTAAAGTATTTACAAAAATGGGCTAAATTGGACTATGAAGAGGACTGGGCTAAGACTAAAACAGGAAAGTTAATTCTTCCTTGAAGACTCGGAAAGAAGTTAGTAGACCAGATACATTAGGGTACTCATTTGGGGACACGCAAACTCAAGGAGCTTATAGGCAAGCAATTCCAGGTTTCTAAATTAGGGCATATGGTTCAGGATGTAGTTGATAGATGTGCTCAATGCCAGGCAGTTAATGCGGGAGGAACTAGAATGGGAAGAGGGAAAAGAGGAGGAGGTAAGGAACCAGGAATTTACTGGGAAATAGATTTTACTGAAATGAGACCTGGAAAATATGGGGCACAAGTAGAATACCTTTTCAGGCTGAGTAGAGGCTTTTTCCACCAAACATGAGACGGCAGGAGTGGTAACCAAAAAGCTATTAGAAGAAATAATTCCTAGGTTTGGGCTGTCTCTCACGATCGGGTCAGACAACGGCCCTGCATTTGTGAGTTCAGCCTCACAGGAATTGGCCAAGGCTGTGGGCACTAATTGGAAACTACATTGTGCCTACTGGCCCCAGAGTTCCGGGCAAGTAGAGAGAATGAAGCAGACTCTTAAAGAGACCTTGACAAAGCTACTTCTGGAGACTGGCGGTGGATGGGTGGATCTCCTTTCTTTCGCCCTCCTCAGGGCACAGTGTACACCCTACTTAAACAAGGTGACCCCATTTGAAGTAATGTTCGGGAGACACTCCCTGCCCCGGCTCTGCCCTCGGCTGCAAGAGGTTGCCCTAGCTGAAATGACTGATCAGTCTGTACTCCAGTCACTGCAGGCATTACAATCTGTCTTAAAAAGACTGCCCACACTGAGACAGAGATGGAGGTGGGACCACATCCTTACCAACCCGGGGACTTGGTTTGGATATGTCGCCATCAAGTGGGAAATTTGAAGCCCCGCTGGAAGGGACTGTTTACTGTCATCCTGACCACCCCCACAGCAATAAAAGTAGAAGGCATCAGGGCCTGGATTCACGTGGGTCACGTCAAATGAGCCAAGGACGAGGATGCCCCCCAGAGATGGAAGCCGCAGCCAATGGACCCCATGACCGTGGATTAAAGCTAAGACTCAAAAGACTATGTGTTCATTGTTGTTCCTATTGTTACCTGTTTGTGTAAGAGCTTCTGAGTCACCTTATAAGACAAAAAAGTATAGGTGGGAAATTAGACAAACGGAATTAGGAAAAATGAAAAGGTTATACAAAGCAGAGAATGGCTAACTCATCAGCCGACTGTGCACTAATGTTACTTTTTGGCCCCTGCATTGTAAATGCCCTAATGACATTTGTACAAAAGAAAATTAGAGCGATAAAAATGTTAGTCTTACATGCTCAATATAACCCCTTACAACAGGAGAACATAGAACTGGCTGAAAAGTCAAAGATTTGACTACTCTCCAGAGAAAAGGGGGGAATGTAAGGCCCTGGTTAGCCAGAGGGAGCCACTTGGTTATAAACTTAAATTGACCCTGCCCCTCCCAGAGGAACTTATTTGCAAAGCCCAGATACAAGGACGGACCAGGCCAGATGCAGACATCCAATCAGTAGGGCACACATATATTTACTATGGTAAGTTGAAATTCAATTGGCCACCCGTATTGCCAACCTAGCATGACTGTGCAGTTTTCCCTGTGTATTGCAATCTAATTGGCCACCTGTGTATAAGCCAGACTCAACCACCTCTATAAAAGTTAGTCTGTGAGGCTGGGAAGGGTCGTCACCTCTTTGTAAGAGACGGCCCCAATCAGTCCTGACCGGTCAGTTTGATTCTCAATGCTTGGCTCGAAATAAAGCTCTGCTTGACTTTTGCTTTGTATCAGTCTTGCTCCTTTGATTACTGACCCTAACACATGCAAAAGAATGAAACTCAACCACTTTCTTAGACCTTACACAAACAGTGTATGAAACAGGGGAAGGGGATTAGGAGCATACTAATCATGATGAGCACTGAGCTATAGCTGTTGAATCATAATACTGTATACCTGAAACGGTGTTCATCGTTATTATATTGTATATATGAACATTACATTGTATACCTGAAATGAATACTGTATGTTAATTATACTGGAATTAAAATTTTAAAATATTTTTTATAAACATATTAAAATAAACTACTCAAGATAAACAGTAACATTTCACAGTGATAACACAGTCAACCCACCAAGAATGCATTAACAATTAAAAATCCATATGCAACTAACATCAGAGCCCCCAGTAAAAACTGAAAGGAGAAACTGGAAGAAATGGAGGGAGAAATGGACAATTCAACAATAATTAGACTTCAATACTCCATTTTCAAAGAAACAGATATTCTATGAATGATTTTTGGACATTAAAAAAACAGAGCAAGGGACGCCTGGGTGGCTCAGTTGGTTGGACGACTGCCTTCGGCTCAGGTCATGATCCCGGAGTCCCGGGATCGAGTCCCGCGTCAGGCTCCCAGCTCCATGGGGAGTCTGCTTCTCCCTCTGACCTTCTCCTCACTCATGCTCTTTCTCACTGTCTCTCTCTCAAATAAATAAATAAAATCTAAAAAAAAAAAAACAGAGCAAGTCAATTACTTTCCTATATGCCAGCAATGAACAACTGGAATCTGAAATTTAAAAAGCAATACCATTGACATTAGCACCCCCAAATTAAAACACTCAGGTATAAATGTAACCAAATATGTACAAAATCTATATGAGGCAAACTGTTAAGACTCTGATGAAAGAAATCAAAGAGGAACTAATTACCACGTCCATGGTTTGGAAGACTCAATACTGTCAGTATGTCAATTCCTCCCAACATGATGTACAGACTCAATACAATTCCAATCACAATCAAAATTCTAAGCAAATTATGTTGCGGGTATTGATAAAGTAATTTTAGAGTTCATAAGGAAGACCCAGAACAGCTCTCACAAAATTAAAGACAAAGTGGGAGACTTGATACTATCTGACTTCATGACTCAATATAAAGCTACAGCAATCAAGACGGGGTAGTATTGGCAAAAGAACACAAAAATAGATCACTGTAACATAACAAAGCCCATAAACAGACCCAGATAAATATAGTCAACTAATCTTTGACACAGGAACAGAAGGCAATATAATGGAGCAAAGAGAGTCTTTTTAACAAATGGTGCTGAAACAACTAGACATCCGCAAGCAAAAAAATCAATCTAGACACCACTTTGACATGCTTCAGAAAATTTAACTCAAAACCAATCACAGATGTAAATGCAAACTGGGAAATTATAAAAACTGTAAAACTCATAGATGATAATATAGAAGAAAACCTAGATGACTTTGGATACGATGATGAATTTTTAGGTACAACACCAAACCACAGTCCTTGAAAGAAATCAGACTCATTACAATTAAAAACTTTTGTTCTGTGAAACACAATGTCAAAAGAATGAAAAGAGAAGCCATAGACTGGGAAACAATATTGGTAAAAGACATATCTGATAAAGAACTATAAACCAAAATACATAACCCTTAAAATTCAATGATACAAAAACAACCCAATTAGAAAATGGTCAATAGATGTGAACAAAAGAGATATACATCTGGAAAACAAGAACATGAGAAGATGCTCCACATCATATTATCATTAGGGAATTGCAAATTAAAACAATGAGATCATCACTACACACCTACTAGAATGGTCAAAATCCCAAACGATGGCAACACCAAATGCTGCTCAGAGTACAGAGTAACAGGAACTCTCATTCATTACTGAATGAGAATGCAAAATGGTACAGTCACTTTGGAAGATAGTTTGACAGTGTCTTACAAAACTAAACATACTCTTAGCATACAATCTAGCATTTCCTTAAACCAAAGCCTAATCCAGCGCAAGGCCTTAACCCTTCAATTGTATGAAGGCTGAGAGTGGTGAGGATGCTGCAAAAAAGTGAGACTAGCAGAGGATGGCTCATGAGATTAAAGGGAAAAAGCCATCTCCATAACAAAAGTGTAAGATGAAGCAGCAAGTTCTAATGCAGAAGGTGCAGCAAATTATCCAGAAAACCTAGCTAAGATAATTAATGAAGGTAGCCACACTAAACAGCAGATTTTCAATGTAGACAAAACAGCTTTATGTTGGAAAAAGATGCTGTCTAGGACTCTCATGGCTAGAAAGAAGTCAACACCTGGCTTCAAAGCTTTAAAGGACAGGCTGACTCTTGTTAGGGACTAATGCAGCTGTCGACTTCAAGTTGAAACTGATGCTCATTCATCATTTTGAAAATCCTAGAGCCTTCAAGAATTACGCTAAATCTACTCTGCCTGAACTCTTTAAGTGGAAATACAAAGCCTGGATGATAGTACATCTGTTTACAACATGGTTTAATAAATATTTGAAGCCCACTGTTGACACCTACTGCTCAGCAAAAAATAAAACATTACCACTCACTGACATTGCACGTGCTCACCCAAGACCTTTAATGAAGATCTACAGTAAGACTAACGCTGTTTTCATGCCTACTAGCACAACATGCATTCTGCAGCCCGTGGATCAAGGAATCATTTGGACCTTCAAGTCTTATTATTAAAGAATGTCATAGACAGAGATTCCTCTGATGGATCTGAGAAAACTAAATTGAAAACCTTCTATGACTCTTAATCTCACAAAACAAACTGAGGTTTGCTGGGGGGAGGGGGTTTGGGAGAAGGGGGTGGGATTATGGACATTGGGGAGGGTATGTGCTTTGGTGAGTGCTGTGAAGTGTGTAAACCTGGTGATTCACAGACCTGTACCCCTGGGGATAAAAATATATGTTTATAAAAAATAAAAAATTATTAAAAAAAGAAAAAAAAGAAAACCTTCTAGAAAGGATTTATCTTTCTAGATGGTATTAAGAACATTCATAATTCATGGGAAGAGGTCAAATTATCAACTTTAACAGGAGTCTGAAAAGAAGCTAATTCCAGGGACGCCTGGGTGGCTCAGTTGGTTAAGCAGCTGCCTTCGGCTCAGGTCATGATCCAGCGTCCTGGGATCGAGTCCCACATCGGGCTCCTTGCTCAGCAGGGAGCCTGCTTCTCCCTCTGCCTCTGCCTGCCATTCTGTCTGCCTGTGCTCGCTCTCTCCCCCCCTCTCTCTCTCTGATAAATAAATAAAATCTTTAAAAAAAAAGAAGCTGATTCCAACCCTCATGCATGACTGTGACAGTTTAAGACCAGTGGAAGAAGTAACTGCAGATGTGATGTAAATAGCGAAAGAACCAGAATTAGAAGTAGAGCCTTAAGATATGACCAAATTGCTACAATCTCATGATAAAACTATAATGGATGAGGAGTTGATTCTTATGCACAGGAAAAGAAAATTCTTGAGATGGAATCTACTCTTTGTGAAGATGCTGTGAAGACTGTTGGAATGACAACAAAGGACTTAAAAGTATTACTTAACCTTGTAATGGCAAGGGTTTGAGAGGCAGTGGCAGGGTTTGAGAGGACTGACTTCGGTTTTATAAAGAACTTCTAGTGGCTCAGTTGGTTAAACACTCAACTCTTGATTTAGGCTCTAACGGTCATGAGATCAAACTCCACATTGGGCTCTGCACTCAGCAGGCAATCTACTTGAGGTTCCCTCTCCCAGTTTCTTTCTGCCCCTCCCCTCCTCTTCTCTCTTTCCCCCTCTCCCAAAATAAATAAGTAAGTCTTTAAAAAAAAAATCTACTGTGGGTAAAATGCTTCAAATAGCATCACATGCTACAGAAAAATCATTCATGAAACCAGCAATCAATGTCACAAACTTCATTGTCTTATTTTAAGAAATGGCCACACCCATACCAGCCTTCAGCAGCCACCACCCCTGATCAGTCAGCAGTTACCAACATCATGGCAAGACTCTACCACAAAGATTACAACTTTCTAGAAGTTCAGATGATGGTCAGCATTTTTTAGCAATAAGGTATTTAATTAAGGTATACACATTGTTGGCTTACACATGCTATTGCACACATAACAGACTACATTATAATGTAAACATAACTTTTATGTGCACTTAGCAAACAAAAAATTCTTTTCACTTGCTTTATTACAATATTCACTTTTTTGTAATGGTCTGGAACCAAATCTGCAATATCTCCAAGGTATGTTTTGAGCCTGCTCAGTTTTTCTGCTCAAATTTTCTGGGAATCTTAACAACAGTGTCTATTACAAAAATAACAAAAACAAGAGTCCTGGTCCAGCATGCAAGAAGTTAGGAAGTTATCACTCCCATAACAACAACAAGGACAACAACAATAAGGCTGAACAAATTGAAAACCAACAACTCTTCTTACATCCATTAGAGAAATAAAATAAAAGGCAACCACAGTCCCAAAGACTGGGGAAACAGACAAGCAGATACAGAGAATTACTGTTTACTGGAGCGAAATCCAAGGAGCAGATGCCACGATGGAAACCAGTACTACAGCAGGAAAACCTAAACTGCAATTGACAACTTGCTAGAAGCTCAGGGTAAACAACCCTGAGATTTAAAAAAAAAAAAAAAAAAAGGAATATCAGTCTTACAGGGGCCACCACACCCATGAGTTTTACGTCCAGGATCTGCACCACATTCCTACAGATGAGAGAAAAATCTTCCGCTTCTGGCAGGGGGAGGGGAAAAGTAGCCATTTTGAAATATACCTGAGCATTCTGTTCCTAGTAAAACCTGCCCTCAAAAGAAACTATTTTACCAGAGCTTAACCCACTTGGGCTTTACCAGAGACTAAGAGACCTAGAGGAAGGTAAATAACCAACTCTAGCTTGCTATGGCCTTCAACATGAGCATAAAGAAATATCCAACTCCAGCCCCCTTTTAGCCTTTCTGTCTCACTTAAGACAATGAAAACCCCAGGGAAAACCACAACCCAGGGGAAAGACTAACACCTAATAATAATAGGACTAGAGAACACTACCCTGCTCCCCCACCCAACCACCACCTCCCCCCCCCCCACACACACACCATCCTGCATCAATAGGGCTCCTGATAATCATAGGGGAATATAACTAAAAGTACATCTCAGACCTTATTTAAGAATAAATCCTTAGAGAAACCGGAAGACAAAAACAAGGTCACCAGAGGAAATTTTAGCCCCTGGCATAAAGCTACAGCAAATAGTAAATACAATCTTACCTCTAGCCAGATAAATACAAAACTTCACACTAAAGGCCTATTTACTTCAGTTCCTTTCATATCACATTCATTTAATAAATATCTGACTTTGAACAAAAAGTTAAAAGGCATACTAAAAGACAAAAACAGTTTGATGGGACAGAACAAGCTTCAGAATCAGACTCAGATATGGCAGAAATGTTAAAATTTCAGTTTGGAAAGATAAAGTAGTTCTGGAGATGGATGATGGTGGTGGTTACACAACAAACATGTAATGCTACTTAAAAATGGTTAAAATGGTAAATTTTATGTATATTTTGCCACAATAGAAAAAAAAGTCAAGGAGAAAAAAAGAAATGAGCTATCAAACTGTAAAAAGACATGGAAGAAACTTAAATGCATATTGCTAAGTGAAAGAAGTCATTCTGAAAAGGCTAACTACATGATTTTCTGGAAAAGGCAAAAACTATGGAGACAATAAAAATATCAGTGGTTACCAGGGTTTCAGAGGAAGGGAGAGAAGGGTGACTCGGTATAGCACGGGATTTTTAGAGCAGTGAAACAGTCATGTATGATCCTGTAATAGTGGATACATGGCATTATACATTTGTTGGGCTCTCTGCTGAGCAGGGAGCCTGCCTCCCCTTCTCTCTCTACCTGCCTCTCTGCCTACTTGTGATCTCTGTCTGTTAAATAAATTTAAAAAAATAAAAATTAAAAAAACCCATAGAATATACCAAGAGTGAACCCTAACATAAACTATGGACTTTAATTAAAAATAATATATCAGTACTGACTTACTAACTGTAACAAATGTGACAGACTAGTGCAAGATGTTAATAACAGGAAAATGGGGGGGGGGGGGATATATGGGAAATCTGTACTTTCTGCTTAGTTTTTCTATCAAAAAAAAAGAACAACTGCTCCCAAGGAGTCTACTTTAAAAAAAGGATAGCCACCTTGACAAAAGACCAACATGGGAAAATAAGATGTGAATGCCACCATAAACACAACAGATGTACAAATATAATAGAACATTTCCCTCCAGAGCTGCAGAATACACATTCCTCTCCAGCCCCCATGGAACATTCTCCAGAACAGACCATATGTTGGGCCATAAAACAAGCTTCAAAATTTTTAAATAATTGAAAACATGGGCACCTGGGTGGCTCAGTCAGTTGGTTGTCTGCTTTCAACTCAGGTTGTGATCCCAGAACCCTGGGATCAAGTCCCATGTCCGGCTCCCTACTCAGGGGGAAGCCTGCTCCTCCCTCCCCCACTCCCCCTGCTTGTGTTCCCTCTCTCTCTGTCTGTCTCTGTCAAATAAATAAAAACCTTAAAAAAAAGAAAAGAAAACATGAAAAGTTTATTCCCCAAATAAAATGGAATAAAGGCAGAAATTGGTAACAAAAGCAAATTGAATAAATCCACAAGTGGGTGGAAATTAAGCAACAGACTCTTAAATAACCAATGGGTCAAAAAAAAAGAACTCATAAAGAGAATTTTCAAATATTTTGAGATGAGAACAAAAATACTACATACCAAAATTATGCATTGCAGCTAAAGCAGTGCTGAGAGGGAAATTTATAGCTACAAATGTCTACATTACAAATAGAACAAAGATCTCAATCAACAGCCTGCCCACGCACCTTTAACTAAAAAAGAAACCCAAAACCCAAAGCAAACAGAAGGAAGAAAATAAAACTAAAGAGAAATAAATGAAATAGGGAAGCTTGGGTGGCTCAGTAGGTTAAGTATCTGGCTTTGGCTCAGGTCATGGTCTGCAGGGTCCTGGAATCAAATCCCACATGGGGCCCTTTTTGTAGCAGGGAACCCGCTTCTCCCTCTGCCTGCCGTTCCCCGTGCTTGTGCATGCTCTCTCTCTCTAAATAAATAAAAATCGTAGGGAAGGAAGAAAGGAAGGAAGGATGGAAAGAAAGAAAGAAATGAAATGAAATAGAGAATAGTGAAAAATAAATGAAACCAAAAGTTAGGTCTTTGAAATAGTCCCCAAATTAAAAATCCTTTAGCCAGACTCACCAAGAAAAAAAGACGGTACTCCCATTACTTAAAATCAGAAATTAAAGAGGAACTTCATTACCAATCTTACAGAAATACAAATAATTATAAGGAGATACAGTGAAAAACTACATGTTACAAAATTAGATAACTTGGAAGAAATGGACAAACACCTAGAAAACACAAATTACTGAAACTGATCCAAGAAGAAATAGAAAATCTGAAGAGACATATAGCAAGGAAAGAGAGTCAATTAGTAATTAAAATACTTCCCCAAAAGAAAAGCCCAGACCTATGTGGTGTAATCTAGCTAACAGTCAAAAATTATTAGTGCCAATCCTAAACAAACAGAAAGGACACTTTTAACTCATTTTATGAAGCCAGTCTTACCTGGATACTAAGCCAGACAAAAACATCACAAAAAACTACAGACTATTACCTTGGGACTACAGATGCAAAAATTCTTTTAAAAAATACTAGTAAATTGTGTGTGTGTGTGTGTACATATTCCTGTACCCTATAACATATATTTAGGTACCATGATGAAGTAAAGCATGCATTGCATGCTTGGCTTAACAATCTAATATTAATACACCAAATAATAAAATAATTTGACAAAATCTAACACCTTTTCATGGTAAACAATACTCCATCAACTAGGAATAGATAGAAATTTCATCAATCTGATAAGGTAAGCTATGAAAAACCAAAAACTAACATCCTACTTTCAGTGAAAAAATTGGATGCTTTCCCCCTAAGGTCAGGAATAAGAGAAGTACATCCACATTGGGTAGGGTATGTGTGTTGGTGAGTGCTGTGAAGTGTGTAAACCTGGTGATTCACAGACCTGTACCCCTGGGGATAAAAATATATGTTTATAAAAAATAAAAAATTAAAAAAAAAAGAGAAGTACATCCATTTTTACTAAATCTATTCAATATTATACTTGAAATTCTATCCAAGGAAATTAGACAAGAAAAAAATAAAAAGCACTCAAATTGGAAAAGAAGAATCAAACTATATGTATTCACATTTGACATGGTCTTATATACAGAAAATTCTACAAACTCCACTAACAATCTATTAGGATTAATAAACGAGTTCAGCAAAATTGCAGGAGACAAAATGAATGTACAAAAACCAACTGTCCTTTTATACACTTGCAATGAACAATCCAAACATGAAATTAAAAAATAAATTCTACTTACAATAGCACAAAAAGAATAAAAAACTTAGAATAATTTAAGGGAAAGTAAGTGTCAAATTTATACCTTATAAAGTACAAAACAGTACTGAATGTGTCTGGAAAGATTTTAATAAATGGAAAGATATCCTATGTTCATAGATCAGAAAACCCAGTGTTGCTAAGATGGCAATTCTCCTAAACTGATCTATAGATTCAATGTAATTCCTATCAAAGTATCAGCTGGCTTCTTTGTTGAAATTGTCAAACTGATCCTAAGATTCATAAAGAAGAGCAAGGCAACTAGAATAGCCAAAAAATTTTGAGAAAGAAGAACACAGCTGGAGGACTCACACATCCTCATTTCAAAACTTACTACACAAAGCAATGGTAATCAAAAAAGTGTACCATGACATAAAGCTGGACAGATGGATAATGGAATAGAATTGAGAGTCCAGAAATAAACCCATACATCAATGGACAACTGACCTTCAACAAGAGTGCTAAGACCATTCAATTGGAAAAAAGACTCTTCAACAAATGGTGGAGACAACTGAGTAGCAACATACAAAAAAAGTAGCATACATACATACAAACAACATACAAAAAAAGTAGCAATGTACAAAAATAACTCAAAAGTAATCAAAGATCTAAAATGTAAGAGCAAAAGCTATAAAACTCGTAAGAGAGAACATAGGGATAAATCTTTGACTTCTCATTCAGCAACAGTTTCTAAGATAGGATAAGCAACAACAACAACAAAAAGATAAATCAGACTTCATCAAAAATAAAAACTTCTGTGCTTCAAAGAACACTATCAAGTATGTGAAAGACAACCTACAGACTGGGAGAAAATATTGCAAATCAGACACCTTATGTGGAAATTTTTACTTTACACTGTGGAAAATATGAAGACTTTATAAAGAATTCTTATAACTCAACAGCAAATAGACAAATGACTGAAATAAAGATGAATAAAGGACCTGAATAGACATTTCACCAAAGAAGATATACAAACAGCCAATAAGCACAAGAAAAGATGGTCAATATCATAAGCCATCAGAGAAATGCACAGCAAAACCACAATGAGATACCACCTCATATCCACCAGGATGGCTACAATTAAAAAGTCAGATAATTATGCAGCACCTGGGTCCCTCAGTTGGTTGAGCATCTGCCTTCGACTCAGGTCATGATCTCCGGGCCTGGGATGGGGTCCTGCAATTGGCTCTCTGCTCAGCAGGGAGTCTGCTTCTCCCTCTCCTTCTGTCCCTCCCTCCACCCCGCTGGGATGCTCTCCCTCTGTCTCTCAAATAAATAAATAAAATCTTAAAAAAAAAAAAAAAAAAAGGCAGGGATGCCTGGGTGGCTCAGTTTGTTAAGTGTCTGCCTTCGGCTGAGGTCATGATCTCACAGTCCTGAGATGGAGTCCCATATATTATGGTCTATAAGCAGATAACTTACAACTTGGAATTCCCAATTCAGACTTCTGTTCTGATCTCCAAAACCAATCTTACAATCTCAACACTCATCTCAGCCAAACCCATCAACCCCTCCCTCCACTGTTCCCACCATGAACGTGGCCATACCTTGATGCTTGACGCAACCATTCATCGAATTATCTAACACCCAGACTCTACCTAATCCATTATCAGTATAATAAAAATGTTTATAGAAATGTTATAAAATGTTTATAGAAATGTTATAAAAAATGTTTACAGAACCAAAATATTTTCTTTTTTTTTTTTTTTTAAAAGAAGAACGAGAATGAGCAGGGAGGAGGGGCAGAGGTGGGAAGAAAGAGAGAAGCAGACTCCCTGCTCAGCAAGAACTCCCCCACCACCACCACACACACACACAGGGCTTAATCCCAGGACCTAGAGATCATGACCTGGGCCAAAGGCAGACGCTTAAGTGACTGAGCCATCCAGGAACCCCTACCTCCTAAATATTTCTTCAATCAGTCTACTTTTTTCTATATCCACTAACACTTTACTGTTCCAAAATATTATCATCTTTTGCCTGGCAATGCTGCAATGGCTTAATAATTAGCATCATTGACTTACTGCCACTTCTGACTCCATCCTGCTGTCAAAGCTGTCCTCTACTCTGCTACAAAGTGATCTTTCTGAAACTCAAATCTTTTTTTTTTTTTAAGATTTTATTTATTTATTTGACACAGAGACAGAAACAGTGAGAGAGGAAATACAAGCAGGGGGAGTGGGAGAGGGAGAAGCAGGCTTTCCACTGAGCAGGGAGCCTAATGTGGGGCTTGATCCCATAACCCTGGGATAATGACCTGAGGCAGGCACTTAACTAATGAGCCACCCAGGCGCCCCTCTGAAACACAAATCTTACCACTGAAAATGTTTTAAACATTTTCCAAATTTAACAATTCCATTTAAACAATTCCAAAGCTCCAGAGATAAAGCCTTTATCCGTATTAGCCTTTGGTTCCCTGGAAATGCCATGTTCTCTCCAACAGCACCTTTATATGTGACTTTCCCTCAGCTGGGAGGATTTTCTCTTCTCTGTGTCTAGTTAATTTTTGTCTTCAGATCTTAGCTTTATCAGAACTTCAGGGAAGCTTTCCCCAGCTTCACTAACAAGGTCAAATCCCCTTATGGTATACTTTCAAAGTATATTAGCACATACCAGTTTTACTTATTTATGTGGCCAACTAAATTTTGTCTGCTTTTTCTTACCTGAACACTAGAAGGGCGGAGATTTTTAAAAAAATGTTTTGGTTCACCAAGATTCCTTTGCATCCAGCCGGACAGTGTGAATGCCCATGGTGAATGCTCAATGAATTAAGCACCCACTGGAATACTTACCAAGAAAAACAGTAACTATTACTCCTTAATGATCAACCGTCTATAGCATTAAGGTCCAAAAGAACTTTCTGTGATGATGGAACTATTCTATATTTGCACTGTCCAATAATGCCACTGGTCAAGTGTGGCTACTGGACACTTAAAACATGGTTAGTACAACAAAGGCACTGAATTTTTAAACTTTATTTAATCTTAACGAAATACGATGTCAAGAGCCACGTGTGGATAGTGATGACTGTGTTGAACAGCACAGGTCTATTAAAAGTCTCTTCACTGTCTTTTCACGTGTACTTTGTTGTATTTTATTCACTCTACACAGTTTACATCTTGTCTATGGAGCAGTCCTAGACAATAAACACTAGGCTTGTTTTGGTCGCCACAACGTGCCCTGCACACAACAGAAACTTAATAAGTGTCTGATGATTTGATATTCAAACTGAATAGCAAACCTTTTTTTTTTTTCCTCCCTGAAAAGCTAATGAATTAAATGTAGTTATTTTCAAAATCGTCTTCGGGAGCCCACCATAAAACCAGCTCTTTCTCCATTGTGTACTACCTGGTGCTTTCTAGTTTTCCACACTGGAGCTGCAGCATAAACCTCCTACCTACCTCCCCTTCATTGCTACAAACAAGGTTCCGGAGAAGTCAAACAGGTGAGGAGCCTCTGGAGACTAATCATGTAGCGTCCAGAATCCACACTACTCCCTCCAGTAGAGTCCTGCCTGCCCTTCAGGCACGCTAATCTCCGGTCTTCCCAACAAGACAGTCCCTGGAGAACTACTCTCTCCCCTCGTACAAACGTTTCCCTCCAGCAGGGCACGAGGAGCCCCATCTCCTCCCCAAAGCGTTGCTTAACCACACCCACTGGGAATAGGGACGCTCGGAACAGCTGGTGTAATTCAAAAGGCCCGGGACCCACAGAGAGGGTGAAGCAAGAGAGGTCTTTGCCATAAACAATGGGAGACTTGGCGTAGTCAGCCAGAGCCTGCGCAGGAGTGGAGACCCAGGACGCGATACGGCCCCTACAAGACTTTACAAGCCCGCCTGTTATTTGCCCGGCACGGTGACCCGCAGCCGGCAGGAGGCAGCGGATCAGAGAGCGGGCTGAGCGCGCAGAGACGCCGCGTCACCCTGCCCGACGGCAGCCCCCATCTCTCCCCGACCCGGCTTACCTTCTCCGGGCCGGTCCGCTGGTCCTCCGAGTAGCGGTGCCTCGGGACCGACGACGGAGGCAAAGGCCCTACGGGATGCGCCTGCAGCCAGGCCTTGGCTTCCTCGTCTTCCTCGTCGTCCGTACTCTCCGGAGGCTGGCTCTCGTAGTTACTAAAGTCCAAGTCCAGGTACCTCCTCTCTTCTTCCTCCACCTCCTCCACCATCACCACCTCGTCCGAGTCCAGGTTTGCCCGCTCCTCCGCCTCCTCCGTCTCCTCCTCCTCCTCCTCCTCCTCCTCGAGCTCGCCGGGCCACGGTAGGTCTTCAGGCTCCATATTGGTGTCTCGCTCTAGGAGGCAGAGGAGGAGGGGGAGAGGGGAAAGGGGAGGGAGGGGAGGGGAGGAGAGCTGACTGGCGGTTGCGGCCGCGCGCAGGCGCAAAGACCACCGAGGCCTCGCGCCTCCCCCCCGCGCCGCGCGGACTGGGCGGGGCATGGAGAGAAAGCGCGCGTTGCTAAGGACGCCCCGCGGGAGAGGGCGGGGCAGGGGGCAGAGGTGTGGCGGGGGCCGGCGGGGGAGGGGCGTCGTCCTCGTCACCCGCTGGGATCTTGCTCACACTACTGAAAGCTCACAATAAACCCCGACTGGGCTCCTCTCGAGGGAGGGGAGAATTTAGTTCTCGACTGCGCCAAGCCAAGACTGAATTTTGCCCATGCACCGAGAGCAGATCAGACTCCAATACAAACCCATGATGAAACTTGCAAACTAAATTTTTAAAGATTGAGTGCCTGCTGGGCGACAGGCCTTATGATGGGCTCTTGAACCTAGCAGTGAAAGATGTCTGGGACAGTAGAGGAATTAAGAACCGGACGCGTGGTATCAGAAAAAAATAGAAGTTTCAAGCCTGACATTGCCCTTAAAGCTGCGTGACCGAGCCTCTATAAAATGATGAAGCCATCACAAAGGATGGTTGTGATAATTAAAGCAGATAACCAACGTGAAGGACTTAGTGGTAGGTATTATTCATTGATAAACTCATTAAATGCTCACAGTTCTCTGAGATGAGTATTATTACCATTTCGTATTTGAAGGAATATAATGCTCAGAAAAATAACTCGCCCAAAATCTCTGAATTACTGCCATCCCAAGTCTTTTGTAGATCCAGTTAATTGCCCTGGCCCAGAGCTATCAGCTAATAAAGGAAAAAGGACAAGTATTTGTACTGATGGTACATATACATTTTAGGTTAGTCAATGGCTTTGAAAAGCTTTAGTAACAGATTTCCTGACTATTTCAGGAACTCCTGTAAAATAAATAGCAAATTAAAGAATCTTGAGATGTTTTGCTATTACCTAAGGAGATAGCATAATTAGAGGCCAGTGAAATTCTTCATGGTATCTATCCATAATAGCAAAGATAAATTGGCAATGATATCGAACCAGCACCGCTGGGGTAATTTTTAAGGTTATTGCCAAGGATGCATGTCCTATCTGCCAATGATGCAATTCTGGCAAAACTATAAACATAGAATACAGACTGGAGCCCAAAGCCTCAGGGCTCCTAAGCAAACCTCTAAATTGACTATGAGTGCATTCAAATATAACTCTTCTTATGACAGTTGAGGCTTTTCCTTGCTGGAGAGCTATGGATGTAATGATGGAAAAAAATTCCTTGATTTTGTGTTCCTGACTTGAGAAATCCCAATGCACCTCTCCAGTAACAGGTACACACAGTGACACTGTTATTAAATAATTCTGTAAACCTTTACCATTTACTTAGAAACTCCACTATCCTTATCATTCACAAATTTCAGGAAAATTAAAGGGAACTAATGGAATTCTATAACTCATTAGCAAAATTCTCAGAAACTCTCAAATTCCCAAGGCCCAAAGTAGTTCCATTTGTCTTGATAATGATGACATCAATCTATCAAAAGACCCATAAGTTATCTCCTTCTGAGTTAATAACAGGCTCCCTTGTGTATTTGCAGTACTAGATCCTACCCTAATACAAACTGATATGACTAATTACTGCAGAGGACCCACACTGTAACTCTTATTTTATCAACAGTAAAGCAACAAAATATTTACAAAGCACCCATCTAAGCAGTTTCTGCATGACCTGAAATCTAGAGATTTGATCTTCTGAGAAAGTATCAGAAAAAAATTTCCCTTGATCCTCAATGGAAAATCCTAATCAGGCACTGTTAACAACAAACCAACAGTGAAACTCCAAAGGCATTGATCCCTGGATTCATGTTACTCAACTAAAAATGAATGCATCATTTTTTTCTGGGACACTGAATGTCTAATTCATTGGAAGATCTCAAACCAAAGATTCTTAGGAATTATCCTGAAGCTGCGGACTACAGAAATGGATAGCTTATGCCCATTACAACAGAACAAGATTAATTTTCTGGTTCTTCAGCATCCTTTACCCTACCACTAAATCTTGCCTATTATGTTTTTGGACAGCCTTTATTAACTACAAAATGATTTCTCTATATGATCTCCCTCACCTTCCTACTATTACCTTTGACTCCCTATGCTCTTCTGCCACTTAAGAAAAAACAATTTTTTTCTTTTTTTTATTTTTTTTTATAAACATATAATATATTATTAGCCCCAGGGGTACAGGTCTGTGAATCATCAGGTTTACAGACTTCACAGCACACACCATAACACATACCCTCCCCAATGTCTATAACCCCACCACCCTCTCCCTACCCCGCCAACCCTCAGTTTGTTTTGTGAGATTATGAGTCTCTTATGGTTTGTCTCCCTCCCGATCCCATCTTGTTTCATTTATTCTTTTCCTACCCCCCAAACCTCCCATGCTGCATCTCCACTTCCTCATATCAGGGAGATCATATGGTAGTTAAGAAAAAACAATTTTAAAAAAGAAAGAAAGGGGCATGTGGGTGGGTCAGTTAAGTGTCTGCCTTCAGCTCAGCTCACAATCCCAGGATCCTGAATCAAGCCCATGGCTTGGCTGAGCAGAGAGCATGCTTCTCCACCGCCACCCCCCCCAAGTAAAAGCATAAATAAAATTCAAAAGAAAAAAAAGGAAAAGAAAAGGAGAGGAAAGGAAAACAATGATCTCTAGTGTGTTTTTCTCAAATCTTAGCTACTGCTCTTAATTTAATAGCTGAAATGTGTAAATCTTTTCAGCAACTTCCACATTCAAAGTTGACAGTCTGAAAGACAAACCTGATGTTTCCTGACTATGAGCCCTCCAGAGAATAAATTGGAGTTCTCCTTCAATTACACCGTCCTTTACACAAATGGCTGTATCCTTGAGTTACACTGATACAGTTCTACATCTTTTCACCCATTCTCCTTAGGAACCAAAACACAAGAGAGGACCTGGAGGACCTGATAGAGAAAAGGAAATCAATAAGGAACTAACACGGGGCACCTGGGTGGCTCAGTGGGTTAAAGCCTCTGCCTTCAGCTCAGGTCATGATCCCAGGGTCCTGGGATCAAGCCCCGCATTGGGCTCTCTGCTCAGCGGGGAGCCTGCTTCCTCCTCTCTCTCTGCCTGCTTCTCTGCCTACTTGTGATCTCTGTCTGTCAAATAAATAAATAAAATATTAAAAAAATAAAAATAAATAAGGAACTAACAACAGTATTTCAGATGATGAATGATGGGATGCAGATTGTGGTGTGGAGATAGGAGAGGACAGATGCAAAAGGTACCTGGAGATCACATTGATAGGACCTGGTGACTGGGTGTAGGTAGGAGATATAGAAGGAAAGAGGAAGATAAATCCCTCGTTTTCATTTGGGCAGCTGAGCTGATCAAGGAAATACAGAAGTAGAAACATGCAGGTCTTTAGGGAAAGGTCATCAGTTCAATTCTTAACATATTGAGTTTCAGTTGCCTAAAAATATCCAGTTAAGGATGTTCAGGTAACAGTTGTAGACACAGGGCTGGGACTTAGGGAAGAGGGAGGTGTAGGTTGGTGACAACAAGCACATAGGTGTTAGAGAAAGTCACAACTCAGTATAAAAGATAAATGGGCCAAGGATGGAACCCTGAATAATAGGCACATTCCAAAAGAGGAAGAGGAGAGCACAGACTGAGAAGAAACTACTAGAGAGATAGGAAGAGAACACAAAGTGGTAATACAGAGAGGGAAAATCAAGTACAGTTGACTCTGAAACAACCAGGTCTGAATGGCACAGATCCATTTATACACAGATTTTGGGGGGGGGGGTAATTATAGTACAGTACTATAAAAGTATTTTCTTTTCTTTAAATTTTCTTGATAACACTTTTTTTTTAAAGATTTTGTTTATTTGTTAGATTGAGAGAGACAGATAGAGAGTGAGCACAAGCAGGGGGAACAGCAGGCAGAGAGAGAAGCAGATTCCTGTTGAGCAGGGAGCCTGATGCAGGCCATCCCAGGAGGCTGAGATCATGACCTGAACTGAAGGCAGACCCATAAACAACTGAGTTACCCAGGCATCCCTTAATACTTTCTATGCTTCACCTTACTTCAGTGTAAGAACACAATACATGATATACAAAACATACAAAATATGTATTAATTTTTTAAGATTTTATTAATTTATTTGTCAGAGAGGGAGTACAAGCAGGGAGAGTGGCAGGCAAAGCAGGCAAGGGAGAAGCAGGCTCCCAGCTGACCAAGGAGCCTGATATGGTACTCGATCCCAGGATACTCAGCCAACTGAGAAACCCAGGTGTCCCCAAAATATGTGTTAATTGACTAGGTTATCAGTAAGACTTCTTCTGATCAACAGTAGGCCATTAGTAGTTAAGTTTTTGTGGAGTCAAGTCATATAAATTTTCAACTGTGTGGTAGGTAGTTCCCTAATCCCTGCACTGTTCAAGGGTCAGCTATAGTTTTAAGATGGAAGAGGCCAAAAGCATCAAATGCAACAGAAAGACAAAATAACTAAAAAGCATCTAATGAAATTGGCATTAAGGAATTATTGGTAACTTTCACAAGAAATTATTTTGCTGGAATGGTGGGAACAGACTCCAGGTGCAACAGTTGGGAAATGATTGGGGGTGAGGAAGGTGAGACATTGAGTGTAGAGAGGATTTTGGTCATGAAAAGAAAAAAAAAAGGATAAGTTAGTGCCTAGAACAGGAAAGGAACCATGACAAGAGTTTTGTTTTGGTTTTCAATATGGAAGACAATTGAGTTTATTACTATGCCGAGAAGATTGACCCAAAGGAAAGAAAGACATTGAAGCTAGAAAACAAAAAGATAATTGATAAAAGCAGAGAGGATGACAGGGGATTCAAGTGGAAGGAGTATCCTCCAAAAATATGGCTTTCTCATAGAGGAGAGAAAAGACAGATATTAATAAAGATCTTTTACTCAGGCAAGTGGAGCAAGATGTTGACAGAATTCATGTTTCTTGGCTTTTAATCATGGTAATCAAAATGCGGTCTGCAGACCATCTTCATTAGAATCACCTGAGGTATATGTTTATGAAGAATCCCAGCTGCTATCACCCAGAGAATAAGGTTTAGGAAGTTTGGGTTGGTGCCCAAGAATCTGATCTTTAAACGAGCTCTTATACCCGCCCCCCCACCCCCCCGCAGACCCTCAAGTAATGCAGATGCCCCATAATTGTTGAGAACCACTCCTTTCTTTTCTCTGTGAAATATCAAGGACAATACAATGCTTCCCAATCAACTACAGAAAATCTTCCCTCTGCCTGCCACCTAGCAGCCAAGACATGGACACGTGGCCTAGTTTGACACCCGTGTATGCTCCCATATATGACTTTGACTCTTAAGGGAGTGAAACAGAATTCAGTACTGTACTTCTCAAAAGCATAGTCTGGGGACTAGAAGCATCACCTGAGAACTTCTTAGAGGTGTGAACTCTCAGGCCCCATTCAGACCTACCAAACCTGTACTTTAACAAGACCCCCAGATGGCTCAGAGGCACATTAAACCACAAAATGCAAGAAATCTCAAGAAGTTCTTGTCTCCCTGACCTGCAAGGTAAAGAAATGGGTTGCATTGGGGGACCTAGGTGGCTCAGTCGGTTAAGCAGCTAACTCTTGATTTTGGCTCAGTTATGACGTCAGGGTAATGAGATCAAACCCCATGTCAGGCTCCTCGCTCAGCTCTAGTCAGCTTAAGATTCTCTCTCTCTCTCTCTCTGCCCTTCTCTCCACTCATGCTCCCTCTCACTCAAATAAAGAAATAAAACTTTTAAAAAAATTTTTTAGAGATTTTATTTATTTATTTGACAGAGATCACAAGTAGGCAGAGAGGCAGGCAGAAGAGGGGGAAGCAAACTCCCCACTGAGCAGAGAGCCCGAAGCGGGGTCGATCCCAGAACCCTGGGATCATGACCAGAGCCAAAGGCAGAGGCTTTAATCCACTGAGCCACCCAAGCACCCCAAGAAATAAAAATTTTTTTAAAAAAGAGAGTTCAGCAGTAGCAACAGACAATAGAACACGTAGCATGACTTCAGTCGTGGGTTCTGTTCTCCAGTGTTCCTTGGTTCTTGCCTTTACTGGTCATCTACTCATATTAATGCAGGTAACACCAAACAATCACAAAATCTCAGCAACCCACAATAAAAAGTGCTGTTTCTCGCTCATTTACCAGCTGGTCGTCTGGAGATATCGGTTTCAAGCTGCAGTGCATGAGTTGGCTGGGGTGACTTAAGTCCACAAGTCTTTCATTATTTGGGGACCAGCCCATTACTCCAAGAATGCTCCTTCCATGAGGGAGATAGGAAGCTCTCAAAGGTGAGTGGAAACACAAATGCCTCTTAAGGCAACAGTCACACTCTCACTTTCTCCCACACATCACTGCCCAAAGCACACCACATGGCTAAATTCAACATCCCATATCTCCTATAGAAGTTGACAGAAGGGCGCCTGGGTGGCTCAGTGGGTTAAGCTGCTGCCTTCGGCTCAGGTCATGATCTCAGGGTCCTGGGATCGAGTCCCGCATCGGTCTCTCTGCTCGGCAGGGAGCCTGCTTCCCTCTCTCTCTCTGCCTGCCTCTCCGACTACTTGTGATTTCTCTCTGTCAAATAAATAAATAAAATCTTTAAAAAAAAAAAAAGAAGTTGACAGAAGACAGGAAATAAATACCACCCCTTTTTGAAGCCTGGTTTCCAGCTTTCCCACTGGTTCTATGAGTCTCACAATATCCTTCTAGTAGGTTCCTTTTCTGCTGAAGTTAGCCAGCATCAGTTTCTGTCACTTGAAAACAAAACCTGTCACTGATCCACAGAAGGAAGTGTAGGCCAGATAGGGAAGAAGGTAGACAGCCCCAGGATGTAGCTGTCAGCCTCAGAGAAAAAGCACCGAAAGACTATATGCACAAGACGGTTAGATGAATAAAACGATAAATGGAGAAATTGAAGGTCTTGACTAGAGACCGAAATATTGCAATTGTAAAGGTCCAAGATGTAGGAGTTTAAAATGTCCGAGCTATGGCTACAGCAGAAAGTTCCTGAAACAAGTCTCCTCATGTATTTATTTAAAATCCCCTGGGATTGAAGCAGCTGAATGATAAAGAAGGTGAGTTGGGTGCCACATTCTTTCTGCACATTATCCAGATAAGCCACAAGGAGGGCCATATGGACATCAAAGGGACAGGAGGGGGGCTCCTGGGTGGCTCAGTCCTGTAGAGCAGCTGAGTTTTGATCTCAGTTCAAGTCACAATCTCTGGGTCCTGGTATAGAACTCTGTGTCAAGTTCTGTGCTCAAGTGGGAGTTGACTTGAGATTCTCTCTCCCTCTCCCTCCCACTCACTCCCTTTCTCTCTCTCTCTCAAATAAATAAATAAAATATTTTTTTAAAAGGAGAGCAGCAGTACCTGAGTGGCTCAGTCAGTTAAGCGTCTGCCTTCAGCCCAGATTATGATCCCAGGATCCTGGGATCTAGCCCTGTGTCTTTTCCCTCTGCCTGCCACTGCCCTATTTGTGCATGTGCTCTCTCTTTCTCTGTCATATAAATAGATAAATTTTTGGAAGGGAAGACCAAGGCTTGTTGAGCATCAAACACTATGATGGGTATTTAAGATTTTATTTATTTATTTGATAGAGAAAGACACAGCAATAGAGGGAACACAAGCAGAAGGAGTGAGAGAGGGAGAAGCAGGCTTCCTGCTGAGCAGAGAGCCCAATGTTGAGCTTGATCCCAGAACCCTGGGATCATGCGCTGAGCGGGAAGGCAGATGCTTAACGACTGAGCCACCCAGGTACCCCTATGATGGATATTTTTTAATAATTCCCTCTTCTAATCTTCACAGCAATTCAGAAAAGCATTTTACAGATGAGGATATCAAGGTTCAGATAAGTTAAATAATTTTCTCAATATAACCCATCCAGTGAGATGGGGCGCAATGTAGCTCTAAGCCCGATTTGTCTGACGACATGGTCCATGACCTTCCTGTTGAACCATACAGTGTGGAAGCTCCCAGGGGGGCAGCAGGAGCAGGCACAGCACAAGTCCTAACCTTGTTGTAAGTGGAACATGGGAAACTGTCAACTTCCCTTGCAGAAGCTGCAAGGACAGCTGTAACCTCGGGAGCAAGCTAGGTGTCAGTTAAGGATTGGTTGAGGTAAGAGGCTGTGAGGCAGGGAAGTTTGTCTACAATTTTAGCACAGGTTTGGAGGAACGAGGTCAACATTTCAGGACAAGCCAAAGAAGAGTTTTTTAAAAATCTTTCAAAATATATTTATTTGACAGAGAGAGCGTGAGAGAGCACAAGCAGGTAGAGAAGCAGAGGGAGAGGGAGAAACAGGCTCCCCACTGAGCAAGGTCCAATTCAGGGCTCTCTGGAATCATGACCTGAGCCAAAAGCAGACACTTAACCAACTGAGCCACCCAGGCGCTCCTAGCCATAGGAGACTTGCAGAAATACACAGATGAAAGCCCTGCAGCCAGGGAAGATTAGAAGAGCTTGCATTCTTGTATGTGGCTGGAGATGAAACTTCAAGATATGGCACTAGTTTCCATGACAGACCATTCTCTACAGGGGAAAAAGAGTGATTGATCCAGTTAAAAAATTAGAGTATTTCGGGGCGCCTGGGTGGCTCAGTGGATTAAGCCGCTGCCTTCGGCTCAGGTCATGATCTCAGTGTCCTGGGATCGAGCCCCACATCGGGCTCTTTGCTCAGCGGGAGCCTGCTTCTCTCTCTCTCTCTCTGCCTGACTCTCCACCGACTTGTGATCTCTCTGTCAAATAAATAAATAAAATCTTTAAAAAAAAAATTAGAGTATTTCATGTCTTTATTCAAAGTTCTGCAAGGACTTTCAATCTCATGCAGAATAAAATCCAAAATCCTAATTAACCATGGTCTACAAGAGCCTACCTGATCTGGCCCCTACCCAGATCCCTCCAGATCTAAACTCCTGCCCATCTTTCTTGCTCACCCATTTGAGCCATGCTGGCCTCCTCACTGTTCCTTAATATGCAAGCCCACTCCCACCTAAGAGCCCGAGCATCTGCTGTTCCCAGGGCCTGGAACACACTTCCACCAAATCTGCTTGCTTTTTCAGAGACCCCTTCTCTGATAACCCGATATACTCACCAAAGCTTTCTTTCACTTCTTGCAACTTCTTGCCACTCAACATTTATTTGTTTGCTTATTGTCTCCCCCTGCTAGGATACAAGCTGCACAAGAGAATAGATTCCATCTGTTTTGCACACCACTCTGTGCCTAGTGCCAAAAACAGCATCTGACATATACAGTGGTTCTTGGTAAACATTGTTGAACGAAGTCAATGGAGATTGCATTGAACTGGCTGGTCAAAAGATTCTGAATAGAACTTCAGTATAAATTTGGTTTTGCTGGAACTGATAAAGATGTCTGCCTACCAGAGAACATTTAATTTCCTTTTCCAGTTGGCGTCTGGAAGTTGACTATAACTTGTAGGTGACGTCTGGTGGCAAACTCTCCCTTAGGATGAGTCATTTCCACTGATGGTTAGATCAATCCACTAATAACTTCATTTTCATGGTGCTTTTATATTCAGAAGAAGAAATTACAAAAGTTAGTATATGGCATATGTAGACACAAATTTTGTTTTATAGATGCATATGTTTGTCTCTGTGTGTATACGTATAAAAGAAATTTATATATAATAAACCAGCAAGGATAACTGGGAATATGTAAAACATTTCTATTCCTGTGAGTACAAAATTTCTGTCTCAACTCATGGATCACCTTGATGGTTGCTTCACTGTTACTCCTCTAACTGGGTCTTTCACAAACTTTATATAATATCTCAATTGGTCACAGATACTTCAAGCACCACTGGATACTTTGGGTCATAAGAGCTAGATGCCAGAGAAGTTCCAACAAGCTGAAGTTTTTTCTTATTCTGGACTTGAATCAAATCATGTAACCCTTCCAGGTTACTTTGTCAAGGGGTTGGAGTACAGGTTACTCAGTAAATGTGACGTTGTCTCAAAAATCCAGAATGAGGGGCGCCTGGGGTGCTCAGTGGGTTGAGCCTCTGCCTTTGGCTCAGGTCATGGTCCCAGGGTTCTGGGATCGAGCCCTGTATCAGGCTCTCTGCTCAGCGGGGAGCCTAATTCCCCCTCCCTCTCTCTGCCTGCCTCTCTGCCTACTTGTGATCTCTGTCTGTCAAATATATAAATAAAATCTTTTTTAAAAATCCAGAATGATCTGCTATATATCATATCTTTTTCTTAAAGGTACAGATGAAAGATGGGTTATTTTTGTCATTGTTGTTGTTTGTTTTTCTGGCTACTTATTTTTTAATTTTGAAGGTAACAACTCCACATGCCCCAGGCCATTGGATCCCCAGACACTTCCCTGAAGTGATACCT
Source organism: Mustela erminea (assembly GCF_009829155.1). NCBI lineage: Eukaryota > Metazoa > Chordata > Mammalia > Carnivora > Mustelidae > Mustela > Mustela erminea. Next base: position 91,196,462 of record NC_045620.1, on the reverse strand, counting down.
TGGAATTTTTGTGAGATTCCCCAGCCACTTTCTAGTATGTACATATTTTATCAGAGAACTAAGGATAATTGCTACATCTTGCTCACTAGTTGTATCAGAAAGGATGTCATCAATTTATCGGAGCAAAGTAATATCCAATAGGATGGTGAGTAAACATAAAGACCAAATTATGATCCAATGCTAAACTTAAGTAGCGCCGAGCCAAGAGAATATACAATTGACCTGCAGGTGAAAGCAATTTCCTCTTCAAGTCTCTGCTTATTGGGCGATAGAAAAAAGATCAATAGCAGCCTACGGTATCAGGGGCTGAGATGATTTTTCCTCCAGGAAAGAGATCCCATTTGAATCAGCAGCTACAATTGAAGTTACCATTTGATTAAGCTTATCATTATCCAAAAACATTACCCAAAAAGGTGATCTCCAGGAACTTCCATTTGGTCCTTTCTACCATAATAGACAGGGTTTCATAGGTCAGAGAGCAAGGTATATGTGTAATCTTCTACCAGAAGCTAAATATTTCCACTCCAGTTATAAACTCAGGAACTAAGAAAGTAAAGACAGGATGGGTTTGAAGATCCACTGGACCTCTACGAGGAGAATGATAGCCAAATCTTCATCTCCTAGCTCTTCCAGGCCCCATCCTGACTGATAGACCACAGTGGAATTCAGATTCCTTAGGGATTCATTCTGGCTCAGAGCCAGTAACTAATAATTCCTGGGAGGTCTGGATATATTTTTTTCTTTCCTCAGGGTAAGTTACCATGGTAAATAAGGACAAGTCTTTCCAGGGAAGTCTAGGAATAAGTTATCACATGGTCCTTCTTCAAGTGTTCCTGATCTCTCCTTCCATCAAGGGGCCCTGGGACACTGAACTGACTCAGAAATGGGAAAAACGTAAGAGGCCATGACTCTTTATTGTGATGGCTTAAGTTAGGATTCTTTCTGTACACCTAAAGTTTTTTTTTTTTTTCCCCAGTTATACGGTTTAAATAGAACCTTAATGGACTGCCTGTTTTGGCCCTGAGTATCCCATGTTAGCCACCATCAAAATTTCCTATAGGTCAAACTATTCTGATTACCATTCTAGCCCCGCTACCTTTTACGGTAGCCATGCTCACCTCTGTTGGGTAAGTGCCACTCTATAGCCTCCACCATTCTGGGATATGATTATCTCCACTGAAATCAGGAAGTACATTACAGTAACAGAATATCCCCCCTCATCTCACTCTACAGGGGACAACTATCTGTACCTTGTGAAAATATAGGGCTCTTCTCATTAGTATATTTTTCTATGCCATAATGAGGGAAATGTTTTCTGAGCCTTCTTGGCTCAGGAAAGGGGTGAGTGAATGATAAATCCACATTTAATAAATCTACTCAAAACTTCCAAACTAGGGGCGCCTGGGTGGCTCAGTGGGTTAAAGCCTCTGCCTTTGGCTCAGGTCATGATCCCAGGGTCCTGGGATCGAGCCTCGCATCGGGTTCTCTGCTTAGCAGGGAGCCTGCTTCCTCCTCTCTCTCTGCCTACTTGTGATCTCTGTCTGTCAAATAAATAAAATCTTAAAAAAAAAAAAAAAACAACTTCCAAACTACTAAAGTCTCTGGATTTTTCTATATCATATCAAAGAGTTTCTGGTATCTCAACTTCATATGTCAGACTCCACAACAGGCTTCCAACAGCTGACCAAGGAGATAGATCCTCTAAAACTAAGCAAATTTAGGCCATGGTAAAATTGTGTCCTTAATCTCTTGAACTCCATGCCCACATATTTTATCCATGTCCTATTGAAATAAATTAGCAAAATGTTGCAGTTCTTTTACTAAGTAATGTCTGATTTTAATTGATCCCTTGGGACATAATGTGACTCATATGTCTGGATGTAATGAGAAGGAGATGGGGTATGAGGAGAACTGGCATCCACTTGCAAGGCAACTTTCTCATGTGAAGTCATAAGAAGGGCTTCAAGCAACAGCCAAAGGCAAGGAGTCAGTATTCCTTTGCTATCAAAATGGGCTCAATGAGGTTTGAGATGCTTGGTATCAGCCAGATCCCGAATTTCCCCATTCCAAATTTCATGTTACCATTCTTTCCCATTCCATGCCCTAACTTTTACCTAAAAGATTAGACAAGGCTGTGGGTTCAACCTATGTTAATCCAGCAGTCCAATGAACCTCAGCCATATGAGACCACATGAAGAGATTCTTTTAGGGCAGTCACAGGAACTCCGTGGTTCTCTAACCACACCTTAAGGCAAGAATTTAAAACCCTGAGACTTCCATTTTCTTTCTTTAAGCACAGTTAAAAATAGCCAGACTCAGCCACAGCCTTTATATTCCGTATGCCCTTCACACAGCCTATCACAATAACCAGTTTGATCACTAAGGCATTGTCTTCAATATGGACTGCACTCCATGTAACCACAGATGACAGTTAAAGTAATTGCTCACCCCTGGGCACCATGCGCCATGCCAGCAACCCATCTTCTGATGTTAAACAGATCGTCACAGCTTTCAACTACAACCAGGTCAGACGAACAATCCCACCTCTCCATCTTATTAAGGTACTACTGCCTGCAATCACAACCAGCACTGGTCAGAGTTGTTTGTTTTAGCCTACAGATTTTACTTCAGCATGTTTCAATTGAGTGATTTATTATAGAATATTATCTATAAGAATAGACAAGAAATTGGCATGATAACACAGCCAGGAGAAACAGTCAGCCTCACCATGGAAGGTCCCAAGGGAAAGCCTGCAGTTACCACTACCTTTTATCGACATGTATGAGGCTAGGGACAAGAGAGCAGGAAGGATCACCAATATAGCTTCCCCCCAAAGAATCAAATATTCCCACCGCCTGATACTTCCTATATCATTCACTTCTAGCATCTAATACTGCAGAGGCGTATTTACTTGGGTGAATTGTTCAAAGCCTGGGATTTTGTTGTTTTAATTTTCCATCCTCTCTCTTATGGGAAAGTAGGCTAGAAGTGAGAAATGGATATTGAATGACTCAGTCTTCATTCCTCCAACAATCAGGAACACTTTTTGCCCAGAAAATATACTCCTGGAAGTCTATCTCACAGAAACAAAAGCACTCACATGTGAAGATCTATGTAAGAAGGCTTATTACAGATACTTTTGTAAGCAACAAAAATCCATAAACAAAGAAAAGGCCCAACACAAAGAACATGGTTGAATTCATTACAGTCCATGTAGATCTCTGAGCGCTATTATTTTTTTTTAAGATTTTTATTTATTTGGCAGATAGAAATGACAAGTAGGCAGAGAAGCAGGCAGAGAGAGAGGGGGAAGCAGGCTCCCCGCTGAGCAGAGAGTCTGATGTGGGACTCGATCCCAGGACCCTGAGACCATGACCCGAGCCGAAGGCAGCAGCTCAACCCACTGAGCCACCCAGCATTCTTCAAGGTGACCGGGAGGGATTTCCTCAGGATGATTTTGACTGAGATAAATAAGATAAAGACAAATGTATATTATGTGATCTTGTTTTTGCTTAGAAAACTAAAAGAAACTGTTCATATAATGCATATGTATGTATGATCATATGACTATAATAAAAACCATAGAAGAAATAGGCATCAGGTTTAGAACATAGGTTATCTGGGGAGATATAGAGTGATACATGTGTGACGGAAGGGAGAACTATACCAAGGGAAGAAGAAAAGAAAAAAAATCTACATTTGAAAATTGTGGGATGGATTCTGGGAAGGGGGCCTCAGCAGCACCAGCAAAGATACTCAATCTCAACAAGTTTTCACTTAAAAAACAGCAGAACATCTAGATAGCAAAGCCAAAGCACGTGGACAATATTCATAGCTAAGCTTTGGATTTGCCAGATTCGGCAAATGAAAATGCAGAATTCCCAATGAAATTTGAATTTCAGATAAACAATGAATAATTTTTTTAGTATAAGTATGTCCCAAATATGGCATAAAAATAAACAGACGAGACCTGAATGGGGGAGGGGAACTGTGCCAGAAAAATCCCAGAAAGCAAGCCACCATGTTTTTGAACACTATACGAAAACAACAGAAGAGGGAGCTCTACGAAATTAGAAAAGCTTTTCTGAGCTCCTTTTTTTTTAAGTCCCTGAAAACTAATTTCACGCAAAAATAAGAAAGAGAATAGTATCAAGGTCAAATCCCACACAAAATTACTACAAGAAAAAAGAGAATACGGAGCAGAATAACATCCCAGAAGACAAAGCATGCCAAAAATACCTGCCCACAAAACATGTAAAAATCGTAAATTACTATTTCAAAATGAATATCATGAAGAAAATAATAGAAAAAAACACACACACACAGGGGTGCCTGGGTAGTTCAGTTGGTTAAGCATCCAACTCCTGATCTCAGCTCAGGTCTCCATCTCAGGGTGGTGAGTTCAAGCCCCTCGTTGGGCTCCACAATAACCATGGAGCATACACTAAAAAGCCCAATCTTAATCAGAATTAGAAAAATTCAGAAATGGGGGCATATGGGTGGCTCAGAGGGTTAAGCCTTTGTCTTCGGCTTAGGTCATGAGCCCAGAGTCCTGGAATGGAGCCCTGCATCGGGCTCTCTGCTCAGCAAGGAGCCTGCTTCCCTCTCTCTCTGTCTGCCTGATGCTCTACCTACTTGTGATCTCTCTTTCTCAAATAAATAAATAAAATTCTTTAAAATTAAAAAAAAAGAAAAATTCAGAAATGAGGTGATGGAATTCAATAAAGAACAAGAATCAAAAGGAAGAATCATTTCAGAAATGAAGGCAAAATTACAAAGAATAAACAATGGACGAATGGATAAGGAAGATGTGGTCCATATACACTATGGAGTATTATGCCTCCATCAGAAAGGATGAATACCCAACTTTTGTAGCAACATGGACGGGACTGGAAGAGATTATGCTGAGTGAAATAAGTCAAGCAGAGAGAGTCAATTATCATATGGTTTCACTTATTTGTGGAGCATAACAAATAGCATGGAGGACATGAGGAGTTAGGAGAAGGGAGTGGCGGGAAATTGGAAGGGGAGGTGAACCATGAGAGACTACGGACTCTGAAAAACAATCTGAGGAGTTTGAAGTGGTTGCGGGGTGGGAGGTTGGGGGAACCAGGTGGTGGGTGTTAGAGAGGGCACGGATTGCATGGAGCACTGGGTGTGGTACAAAAACAATGAATACTATTATGCTAAAAATTAAAAAAAAAAAAAGAATAAACAAGCAAGTCAATGCAACTGAAGAAAAATAGAAAGTGAAGAAGAAAAAAATTGAAGACCAACAAGAAAGGAAGAGAAATAAAAAGGAAAGAAGGAAGGTAGAGGAGCTCAAACACACAGGTAATAGGAATGCTTAAGGGAGAAAACCAAAGCAAGGACATAGAAAAAATGCTACACCCTATGGATTAAAAATGAAACAAAACAAACAGCAAAAAACAAACAAACAAAATTTTCCTAAAAATAAAAAAGACTTAAAACTGCATATTGAAAGAGCATATCATATAGCTGAGATTATTGACCTAGAACAACCAAGACCCCAACATATTCTAGTAAAATTATTGGTCTTAAAAGAAAAAATTAGGGGCACCTGGCTGGCTCAGTGGGTTAAAGCCTCTGCCTTTGGCTCAGGTCATGATCCCAGGGTCCTGGGATCGAGCCCCGCATCGGGCTCTCTGTTCAGCGGAGAGCCTGCTTCCTCCTCTCTCTTTGCCTGCCTCTCTGCGTACTTGTGATCTCTATCAAATAAATAAATAAAATCTTTTTTAAAATATTAAAAGTCTTTGACATCTAGAAAAAAAACAACATGTGACTTTTAAGGAAAAGAAAATTAGATTATCATCAAAATTTTTTTAATTTTATTTTTTAATTTAAATTCAATTAATTAACATATAATACATTATTAGTCTCAGAGGCAGAGTTCAATGATTCATCAGTCTTATGTAATACCCAGTGTTCATTACATCATGTGTAATTAGTGCCCATCACTAAGTTACCCCATTCCCCCCCGCAGCAACCCTCAGTTTGTTTCCTAGTCATCAGAATTTTTGACAACAACACTTTATGCCAGGACAAAAAGAGAAAAATAATAGTATAAGCAAGGAAAAACAAGTATGAAACAAGGATTTTATATCCAGCAAAAATAACTTTCAAACATAAAGGACACCAACAAACTATTAACAACATATAAAAACTGGGTAATATTAGTCTCATGAGCCCTTCCTGAAAAATGTATCCGAGAGAAATCAGCTTCAGGCCACCAAAGTAACTGGAGAGACATTGATATAAGAATAAGTGGTGAGCATTCAATATATAATTACCTATCAGACTATAAATAAACGAGAGCTAGGACGTGGAATATTATGTATCTCAGATATGTACTCTGACAATATAAATGTGGTACAGCTATCTTCTTTATTTTTACTTTTTCAAAACAGCTTTGTTGAGATATATTTCAAAGGCCATATAGTTCACCCATTTAAAGTACAATTCAATGGCTTTTAGTGTATTTACAGAAACATACATCTATCATCACACTCAATTTTAGAACATTTTCATTACTTAAATGAAATCCCATACTCTTTTTTTTTTTAAGATTTTATTTATTTATTTGACAGACAGAGATCACAAGCTTGCAGAGAGGCAGGCAGAGAGAGAGGGGGAAGCAGGCTCCCTGCAGAGCAGAGAGCCCGATGCGGGGCTCGATCCCAGGACTCTAGGATCATGACCTGAGCTGAAGGCAGAGGCTTTAACCCACTGAGCCACCCAGATGCCCCTGAAATCCCATATTCTTAAGCTGTCATTTCTAACCTCCCCATCCCCTAACCTTGGATGCCCCAGGTATCCACTGATCAGCTTTCTGACTCTATAGGCTTACCTCTTCTGTATTTCATATAAATGGAATTACACAATACCCACAAGCAACGTACCAGGGTTCCAATTTGTCCACACCCTCTTTGACAATAGCCATCCTAGTAGGTGTGATTTTCACTTGAATTTCTCTGATGGCTAATGATGTTTAACACTTTTCAGGTGTTTATTCTCCATTTATAGATGTTCTTTGGAGAAATATCTATTCCTATCTTGTGTGTATTTTAAAATCTGTCTTCCTGTCATTGAGTTAAAATTATTCTTTATATATTTTAGATAAAAGCCCTTATCAGGTACATGATTTACATATATTTTCTCCCTTTCTGTGAATAATCTTTTCACTTTTTTACAGTATTCTTTGAAACATAAAAGTTTTCCATTTTTAGGATGTCCTGTTAATATTTTGTTGTTGTTGTTGTTGCTCGTACTCTTGATGTTGTATCTAAGAAACTATTGCCCAATCCAAGGTCACAATGATTTGAACCTATATTTTCTTCTAAGAGTTTCACTATTTTATTTTTTAAAGATTTAATTTATTTATTTGACAGACAAGAGATCACAAGTAGGCAGAGCAGCGGGCGGGGGCGGGGGAGCAGGCTCCCCACTGAGCAGAGAGCCTGACTTGGGGCTCGATCCCAGGACCCTGAGATCAGGACCTGAGCAGAAGGCAGAGGCTTAATCCAATGAGCCACCCAGGAGCCCTGAGTTTTACTATTTTCACTTTTATACTTTGGTCTTTGATTCATGTGGAGTTAATTTTTATCTATGATATAAAGTAAGGGTCCAACCTAATTCTTTTGCATGTGAGTATCCAGTTGTCCTGGCAGCACAACTATTTTTTTTTTTTTAAGATGGTGAGAGAGAACAGAGAAAGCATGGGCAAAGTTTTACACATTTTCAGCAATCATATTGGTGGTTGTATTAGAATTGTTAGTCTCACTCTCTTTGAGGTGTAATAGAGGATAAAACAAATGTAATAGAGGATAAAACAAATTTCCCTTTTTAAAAAGATTTTATTCATTTATATGTCAGAGAGAGAGCACAAGCAGGGGGAGCAGCAGGCAGAGGGAGAAGGAGAAGCAGGTTTCCACTGAGCAAGGAATCCAATGCAGGACTTGATTCCAGGACCCTAGGATCATGACTTCAGCCGAAGGCAGATGCTCAACTGACTGAGCCATCCAGGGGTCCCAAACAAATGAATAATTTTCATCCCCTGTGTCCTTGAAAACCAGATCCTCAACATAAAATGAAGAAGGCAATCATAATAGAGAAGAGGTTAAGTAAATGTTCTGTAGTCCTGGACTAGAGTTATAAATATTAATATGAACTCATGAATTATTTAGCTCTAGCCACTGAAAGAAACCTAAAGACAATGACACACTATGTAGCAATGAGTATCCCCTAGTACCCAGACTGTGGTCTTGAAATACCTTACTCACGAAAAGAAAATGGTATTTTTGACAAAATGGCTGATCCCAAGTCTGGGGCAAGAAATGCACAAGATGAATCCAGAGCATCTAAAGGAAGCATTGCAAGGAAGCAAGGAAGCTTGCAAGGAAGCTATTGAAGACAAGGATGAGGTCAAAAGGACTCGGAAGCTAACTCGAGTCCCATCAGCCGCAGGACTGTATGAACTTCAATAATGACAGTAATTGCAACAATTTCAAACTCACCAAATATGTCTAAATCTAGGAGTTCGTAATGATACTTTTAAAAACGAGAATTGGTCCTGTTTAGAGGACAACAGGGCACTAATTTATTATCTTGCAACTAACAATTAAAAGGAATAACTATAACATTCATCCTGCCTTTTATATGAACTTCACTGCTGTATAACAAGACAGCAGATGAGGAAAATGTGTTTTTATAGAAGTATTCCTACAAAAAATGAAAGAGAAATGATACAATATCATGGTAGATTATTAACATTTGGTAACTCCGGAGTGAATAATAGATATGTCATTATGCATCTGTTAAGATCACAAAAAATGACAACCAGACAATATGTGCTTCCTATCATCTTCATATAATATTCAGCATTTTGCCAAAGTGATTGTACCTGTTGTTTGATCCATCATCTGGATCAGTTGCCTATTTGCAAGAACTACAGAAAACAGAGGAACACACTGAACTTCACTAAGAAAATTTAAGTAACAAAATCCAGCCAAAGGGCCTGTAAGCAAAGAAAGGATGCAGGAAGGGCCTACGGATTAAAAGATACTTACATGATACATGTTGAAATGGGCAAGAGTGAACTATAGTGTCTAGGAATGCACACTGGGGTAATAAAAGTATAAAAACAAAAAATGTAGGGGTGCCTGGGTGGCTCAGTGGGTTAAAGCCTCTGCCTTCCGCTCGGGATGTGATCTCAGGGTCCTGGGATCACGCCCCTCATCAGGCTCTCTGCTCAGCAGGGAGCCTGCTTCCCTCCACCCTTCTCTGCCTGCCTTTCTGCCTACTTGTGATCTCTGTCTGTCAAATAAATAAATGAAGTCTTTAAAAACAAATGAAATAAAAACGAAAAACGTAAGAAAGTGCTCACTATAAAAGTCGAGTCTATAGGGTGCCTCCTGGGTGGCTCAGTTGGTTAAGTGTCTGCCTTTGGCTCCGGTCACGATCCCAGGGTCCTGGGATGGAGCCCCACGTCAGGCTACCTGCTCGGTGGGGAGCCTGCTTCTCCCTCTCTCTTTGCCCCTCCCCCAACACTCATGATCTCTCGCTTGCTCTTGCTCTACCTCAAATAAATAAATAAAATCTTTGAAAAAAAGTTAGATCTAAAAAGCACTTTCTTGGGGCGCCTGGGTGGCTCAGTGGGTTAAAGCCTCTGCCTTCGGCTCAGGTCATGATCCCAGGGTCATGGGATCGAGCCCCGCATCGGGCTCTCTGCTCAGCGGGGAGCCTGCTTCCCCTCTCTCTCTGCCTCCCTCTCTGTCTACTTGTGATTTCTGTCTCAAATAAACAAATAAAATCTTTAAAAAAAAAAATAAAATAAAATAAAAAATAAAAAATAAAAAGCACTTTCTTGGGAGAGGAGGGTATATGTGATTGGGATGGGGTACATGGAAGGGGCTTCTAGAGTAACTGGCAAAACTCTTTTTTTTTTTTTTTAATCTGGATGGTGTTCACCTTCAAATAATTCAGTAAGTTATGTGCTTTATTAGTGTGGTATCCTGCAAAGATGTTTTATTTTACAATAAAAATATATATTTAAAAAATTTCTTATACCCCAGTCTCACCTCAGACCAATTAAATCACATTCTCTGGAGGTGAGACCCAGGCATCAGTATTCTTTAAAGCTCCTGGTGAATTTTTTTTTTTTAAGATTTTATTTATTTATTTGACAGAGAGATAGTGCACAAGTAGGCAGAGTGGCAGGCAGAAGGAGAGGGAGAAGCAGGCTCCCCGCTGAGCAGGAATCCTGATGCTTAACTCAATCCCAGGACTCTGGGGTCATGACCTGAGCTGAAGGCAGCCGTTTAACTGACTGAGCAACCCAGGTAACCCACCCCTGTGATTCTTAAATGCAGCCAAGTTTGAAAACCAATGTATAAGAGGTATGGCATTTCACTGTGCTCAGGACCAGGGCCTGGGTTCCAGTCCCCAGTATGGTGGTGTGAACAGAGCAAGTAGTCTAAACGCTCTCGACCATAGGAGCTGGTCTGTATGTTGTATGGTGAAAACAATTTACTTACCAAAAATCAGGATTGGACAGGCTAATTTCTTAAGTCCCTTTGAGTTCTAGAGCCTGATAATCCAAAGAAAACAGAAACAGAAATTATATTTGAACAATTTAATTGTATAAACCTTCTAACAGTTATGTATATGATATGCTCTCACCCATGCATCCATATGAAAAACGTGTGTGTGTATGTGTGTGTGTTGTTTAGAGTCCTGGCATGAAAAAGAATTCACTGTATATGGTTTATTGATGAGATTTAACGAAGGAGCGAAACAAAGAGGCGTGGGCAGGATTACTGTCACAGACACACAATAGTGAAAAGCTGTTACCCCACCACACCGAACCTGAAGAAAAGGAAGAATAAATGTTTATGGGAGCCCAGCAAGAGGTGGAGCTGTCATTGTCCGAAGATACAGCCATTAACACTGAATCCATTCTTTAGTATAGCTGTGTATATGACTAGACCACAATGCATTTGTCCATTCTACTGTTACTAGAGTTATTTGCAAATTTTGTTTCCATAAACAATGTTGCTAAGAATAGTTTCAGACATGCTTCTCCAGGAACATACACACACATTTCTCTTGGATATACATGTAGGAGTGGAATTGCTGGGTCATAGCCCATATAAATCTTCAGTATGGACTGCCAAGCTGTTTTTCAAAGTGCATGTACCAATTTACATTCTTACTAACAGTATATAAGAATTTCTTTCACTCTATAGTCTCATCAATACCAGCTGAAGAAGAACGACAAAGTGGGAGGACCTACACAGTTAGATATAAACATTTATTATTACAAAGCTACGGTGATTGAGACAGTGTGGTCTGGGTGAAAAGATAGATAAGTAAATCCATGAGAAGAATAGAGAGTCTAGAAAATGGTCCACACATATATTTAAAACACTGAATTAATAATGAAGGTAGCATCGCAGAGCAGTAGAAAAGAGAGAGTCAGTCTTTTCTCTAAACGGTATTGAGTCAGTGGAATACACCTGCCCAGGAAAAGAAACTTGACCCCACCTCACACCACACCCAACCATCATTTCCAGGTGGCTTGCAGAGGTACACGTGAAAGTTGAGACAATAAAGACTGAGAAGAAAGCAAAGGGTCCTCATGACCTTGGACAAATTCTTTAACAGGACACTAAAAGCACTTCAGCTAAGAAGGAAAATATTAATATATCAGATTCCATTAAAATTGGGGATTGTTGCTCACTAAAAGACACAGTAAAAAAAAAATACAGCAGTATAGAGCACATATTGACCAAGATATTTGTAACACATTGTCTTAGCTCAGACTGCGGTAACATCATATCATAGACTAGATGGCCTACGCATTGTCCAAAGATACATTGTCATTGACACTGGGTCCATTCTTTAGTATAGCTGTGTACATGACTAGACCACAATATATTTGTGCATTGTACATGACTAGACACAATGCAACATGTATTTCTCCCAGTACTGGAAAGTGGGTAGTTCAAGATTAAGGTAACTGCAGATTTGCTGTCTGCTGAGGGTCCGCTCCCTGGTTAACACACTGCATATCTTCTTGCTGTGTCCTCATTTGGCAGAAGAGCAGGAGAGAGCTCTCTGGGGCTTCTTTGATAAGTATTCGAATCCCATTCGTGACAGCTCCCTCCTCATGACCTAGTCACCTCCAGAGGCTCCGCCATCACATTGGGGGTTAGGATTCCAACAAAGAAATTTAGGGAGGACACAAACATTCCAGTCATAACACACACGTAACTGACAAAGGACTCTTTTCCAGCTTACGGAAAGAAACTTAGAGGGGCGCCTGGGTGGCTCAGTGGGTTAAAGCCTCCGCCTTCAGCTCAGGTCATGATCCCAGGGTCCTGGGATTGAGCCCCACATTGGGCTCTCTGCTCAGCAGGGAGCATGCTCCCCCCAACCCCGCCTGCTTATGATCTCTGTCTGTCAAATAAATAAATAAAATCTTAAAAAAAAAAAAAAGAACACTTAGAATGATGGCAATCCAGTGGGACATCGATTAACAAGCTTGAATAAGCACTTCACAAAACAAAATATCCAAATAGTCAAAAATATTCAAATGTTAAAAAGGGCACAATCTCTTACAAAATATAACAGTGAAATATTACCTCACACCCACCAGCATGGATAAAATTAAAATGACAGACAATATAGTGTTGGAGAGAATAGGGAGCAATGAGAACTCTCACAAGTATAAATTGATACAATCCCTTTGGAAGTGAAACTAAATTAAAAGTTGAAATATACCATGACTCAGCAATTTTACTCCTATGCCTATGTTCCAGAAATGCATACATCTGTGCTCCAAAACACAAGTCAAAGACTGTCTATGGCCAATATTTTTCTTAATAGACAAGAATGGAAATAACTGTCCATTAACAATATCAACAGATAAGTTATGGTATATCTGCTTGATGGAATAGTACACAGCAATTAACATGAACAACCCCACGCTGCAACGACATGAGTCAGTCTCATAATGTTGAATGAAAGCAGTCATCCAGGGGCGCCTGGGTGGCTCAGTGGGTTAAAAGCCTCTGCCTTCGGATTAGATCATGATCCCAGGTCCTGGGATAGAGCTTTGCATCGGGCTCTCTGTTCAGCAGGGAGCCTGCTTCCTCCTATCTCTTTGCCTGCCTCTCTGCCTACTTGTGATCTCTGTCTGTCAAATTAATAAATAAAAAATGTTTTAAAAAAAAGACTGGAGAAGAAGGAAAGAATAGTAGTGAGTGGAGGGACAAAAGGGGGTTTTGGGGATGCTGCTATTGTTCTACTTCTTGAGGTGGGAGGGATTTCCTGGGTATATTTATTTTTTGATGGTTTATCAAGCTATACATTTATAATTTCTGCATTTTGTACATATGTTTTACCTCATTACAATCTTCTTAATGAAAAACATGCATGTATAACAATGTTCACCATTGCATCATCCATGTTACTGGATTCATCCATTATGGCATTAAATAAACTGGGATACATCCATGAAATGAAATAGTTTGCTGTTGCTTAAAATAATGTCTGTGGAAAACTTTCAGGCATTCTGCTCAGTGGGAAAAGCAGGTTACAAAAAAGTATATTCAGTTCATATCCATTTGTTTGTCTGTTTGTTTTTAAAGATTTTTTATTTATTTGACAGACAGAGATCACAAGTAGCAGAGAGGCAGGCAGGAAGAGAGGAGGAAGCAGGCTCCCTGCGAGCAGAGAGCCCGATGCGGGGCTCGATCCCAGGACCTGGGGATCATGTCCTGAGCCGAAGGCAGAGGCTTTAACCTATTGAGCCACCCAGGCACCCTATCCATTTGTTTTTTTAAAATGCATGTGTAAAAAAAAAAATCTTAAAAAAAAAAAGGACACCTGGGTGGCTCAGTCAGTTAAGTGGCTGCCTTCAGCTCGGGTCATGATCCCAGGGTCCTGGGACGGAGCTCCGCATCAGGGTCCTGCTCAAGTGGGGAGCCTGCTTCTCCCTCTGCCTCTGCCTGCCACTCTGCCTGCCTGTGCTCTCCCTCTCTCTCTGACAAATAAATAAATTTTTAAAAATCTTAAAAAAAAAAAAAAGTATATGTATGTGTTTCTGGGGTGTGTGTGTGTGTGTGTGTGCACTCAAATAACTAAATCCTAGAAGGATTCACTCCCAAATATTAATAACAGTTGTCTTTGAGTAGTGCAATTACAGGTTGTTGTTTTTTTTTAACTTGTTGAATTCTTTGACTTTTCTACAATAAACATGTTCTACTAATGATTTTTTAATGTTTTTTAAAAAAGAAAAAAAATCTATTTAGAGCTTTGTTTGAATTCCATTAAATATTCTTTTATATATTCCCTGATTCTATAATAAAAGTAATCCTTTATTCTCCCCATGGTATCTGAATCAGGCAGAATGGCAAAATCAATCTACTATGTAAAACATTAAACTAAAAATCTAGAATGGCTTTGGTTAGAACCTTCCTGTTGTGTGATTTTGTTTCTCCCACCTATCTTTCCGAACTCAATATTCTCCTCCCAGTGTCCTGCTGGAACTTAGATATAAAATTATTCTGTTTGGGGGCACCTGGGTGGCTCAGTCAGTTGGGCTTCTGCCTTCTGCTCAGGTCATGATGTCATGATCCTGGGATCCAGCCCCGAGCTGGGCTCCCTGCTCAGGGGGAATCTGCTTCTCCCTCTCCTTCTGCCTCCCCTTCACCCCCACTCATGCTCTTAGTCCTTCTCTCTGTCTCTCTCTCAAATAAGAAAATACAATTTTCTAAAAATAAATTTAAAAATAAAATTGTTCTCTCTCCGCATATTTTCTCAGTATTTAGATTCTTTTTTTTTTTTTTAAGATTTTATTTATTTAAGGCACCGGTGGCTCAGTGGGTTAAGCCACTGCCTTCGGCTCAGGTCATGATCTCAGGGTCCTGAGATCGAGTTCCGCATCAGGCTCTCTGCTCAGCAGGGAGCCTGCTTCCCTGCTCCCTCTCTGCCTGCCTTTCTATTTGTGATCTCTCTCTTTTTAAAAAATAAAATATTTTTTTAAAAAATATTTTATTTATTTATTTGACAGAAAGAGACGCAGCGAGAGAGAGAACATAAGCAGAGGGAGTGGGAGAGAGAGAAGCAGGCTTCCCACCAAGCAGGGAGCCCAATGCGGGGCTCAATCCCAGGACCCTGGAATCATGACTCGAGCTAAAGGCAGACGCTTAACAACTGGGCGACCCATGCACTCTTCGGTGTTTAGATTTTTGCTTTTTTTTTTTTTTTTCCTGTTAGAGACATAGCCAACCAAGTCTCCAGACATAAACCAGGGTAGGTGGCCTACTTTTTAAAAAGTAATAATAATTACGCTAGACCTTGTGTATGTCGTACTATTTGCCAGATACAGTGCTGAGTACTTAACATGAATGAACCCTCACTACACTAAGAAGTGGTGTCTTTGTATCTATTTTACAGATGAAGAAATTGAAAATGTTAAGTAACTTGGCCAAGTTCATCTGGTTAGTAAGGGACAAAGCCAAGATCCAAAAGTGTAAAGGCCAGAGGAGGGTGGACCTGTAAAACTGTCCAGGATAGAGACTCGTAGTGAGCACCTTGGCTGTACAAATCTTTAGCCCCTGACAGTCCCTTTCTGTGGAAATCCGATATTGCGACAGTGAGGGTAAAACTGTCAGGAAAGAATCATCGAGAGAATCTGGAATCTTCAGGAGTCTCTCATTGTCTTTGACACTAGAGGCCCCACTCCTCATCAAGGAGTGTCCACCTCTTGACTGGGCAGAATGAGACCCTGAAAACTCTACCTTGAACTAGCAAGCCAGTCCCCCCTACTTGAACTACACCTCGCCAGCCCCGCACTTTCCCTTCCGCTGGGTTGGTCCAGAAGCAGCATTTAGCAGGCAGTGAGTATGGAGATGTCAGTTTGGATGACTGCAACATCCAAACATCCAAAGCACCAGGGACACTCAAGACGCTGACCAATAAGTGCCAGAAAATGTCCAAGGCTTTGCCTGAACATTTAGGCCTCATGGCAGAGCCATTCAAATATGAATTGAAAGTAGCGTCAGACAGGTCACCACATATTAACTGATTACTTTAATTGAGAGTGGAAAGCTAGAAGTCAGAGGCCTACAGTAATGGGTCTCAAGCTTGAGCTTGCATCAGAAGCATCTGGAGAACTTGTTAATACACAGTTTGCTGACATCCTGATTCCATAGGTCTGAGGGGGTACCCACTGACTAACATTTTAACAAGTTTCCAGCTGATACTGAGGCAGCTGGCCCAGGACCACAGTGTAAGAACCATCCGCCTAAGGCATTGGTATAACACACCACAGCTGAATGGTTTTCTTAGCTCATAATGGCAGCCCTTTCCTTCATGCCCAGAAGGAGGAGGAAGATTTTAAGGGTGCTGAATGGCTCAGGGCAGAGGAGAGCAAGGACAATTCTGCCCAGAGGTGGACATCATGGGAACCACATTAGAGTCTGTCTGCCACAGTGGGTTGTAGCTATTCCTTTTTGTCTTTCTGATGTCCAACAGATAAATACTGATCAAACACACACACACACATACATATTCAGCACAGACAAATACTAATTTCATGGAGATAGCACAGTCTAAATTTATTTTGCAGAAGAAAAAAATTTTTCCTAGTGCCACACACACTGAATGACAGCCCTTTGCCCCAGAGTACCTGAGAACTCTCCCTCAACCTTTCCTCACTCTGCAAACCGCTATTGTGCTGGGCCCAAGATTAGGGCCCATTATTAAACCCATGCTTCTTCCTAACCACTGCTTAGCCACAAAAAGAACAGTCTTTGGACTTGCCCTTTCTCTTAACCTTCAACCAAATCCAATTATTAGCCAAGGCCTATCTTCCCTCTCTCTCTGACAGTAAAAGAGAGGGTGAGAAAGGGTGTTTCCTCTTCAAATTACATAACCAATTTCTTCTTGATTGACATTCTTATTTCCTTTACTAAATCTGTACTCTGTTCTGTCATAAGTGTTTTGCTCTTTCAATCCATCTCAAACTGGTTTTGAAAGTAGATGAATTGTAAGGAATCAGCTAAAAATAAATAAACATCTAGATTCATAACTTCCCTGTGTCTTAACATGTTTACGGGCTGGGTAGGAACTACAGTGAGATCATGAAGGGGTTGATCAATAGTGAGAATCGATGTGTTCCGGTGTCGGTGTGATTGAGGATTGCTGGAAGGGGTTACGAGAGCAAGGGCACTGTAAGGACAAGAGGGGGTAGTCCAGGAAACGGGTGCTTGAAATCCAGATGTTGGAGGTGCACGGAAACCAATGACGACTGATGTTTAGACATTTGTACTTTGACCTGTCACTGGTTGCTAGTTTCTATCATTCTTGGCAGCCAAGGAAGTCTCCCAAAGCTGCTCAGGTCACATTTGGGTCCACTATTACCAGTATCTTGACCGATACACTGGGAACTATAGCAAATGCTCTCCAGGATGGATGCTTCAAAGAAAAGTGTCTTCAAAGAAAGGGTTTATGGGAGATCTGTGGGTCTTCCCTGCTAACCTTGGTGAGAGGGGAGACTTTGGATGCAAGCCTATGGTCATGCGGTTGCTTTTCTGCTGTAGCAAAATGCAACTTCCCACTTCCCACGCATCAGCTCCACAGAGGCGCTGGCACTGAAAAATGTTTAGAACTATTATCATGGTTTCATGGGCACCTCTTGTTGGGTCCCTTGGACAATGGAAGAGAAAACGCCTGCAGGAAAATTAGAGCTCTAATTATGGATTGGCCTGCTGAGATAATGCTGGCAGGCACACTTTTCCATGCTTAAATCAGAGGCACACCATGGAAAGGGGATATTTCTGTTCTTGCCTCTTTGAAAGTGGCTTTTCTGTCCCTAAATTATCTGTCCCAAGAGATTCTCTGTGAGTTCAGTAAAATTGCATCATGATGAGTTTTTTTTTGTTTGTTTGTTTGAAAATCACTTAGCTTCAGAGAACCTAAAAATGATGCTGTGTTAGTAATTGTCATCACACTAAGGAAGTTTGCATTTCTTCATCAAACCTAGGCACAGCAGGTAAGAGTCACCGAAAACAAGATTTTTCGCTCCCAAATCTGCTCCTCTTACCCCTGAACTTCCACTAGTTCTGAGACCAGTATGTCGGGATTCATTTGTCCCATTATTCCTTTAAAAGTATGATTGATTTTTATTTTTTTGAATTTGTTTGTTTGTTTGTTTGTTTTAGAGAGAGAGAGAGAGAAGGTCCGAGTGGGAGGGGTCCGAGGGCTAGGGAAAGAGAGACTCGGGTTCCACGCGGAGCACAAAGCTGGACCTGCAGCTCAATCTCAAGCCTGAGATCATGGTCTGAGCTACAATCAAGTCAGCCACTTAGCCAACTGAGCCACCCAGGCGCTCCTCAATTATTTATTTTTACAAAAATAAATAAATATTCGTTACTTTTAAATCCAAGTGATGGGGCGTCTGGGTGGCTCAGTCATTAAGCATCTGCCTTCGGCTCAGGTCATGATCCCAGAGTCCTGGGAGCAAGCCCCGAATCAGGTTCCCTGCTCAGAGGGAAGCCTGCTTCTCCCTCTCCCACTCCCCCTGCTTGTGTTCCCTCTCTCGCTGTCTCTCTCTTGCTCTCTGTCAAACAAATAAATAAAATCTTTAAAAAAAAAAAAAGAATAAATTCCTTAAAAAAAAATCCAAGTAATATATAAGAGCAACAAATCACCCTACACAGCACACATTTGGTGAACATCTCTCAAGATAGATTTCTCTATGTATATGCAAGATTTCATAACAGTTTTATGAAGATATCACTCACAGGCCATACAATTCACCCTTTCTAAGTGTGCAAATTGTCGTTTTTAGTATTTTGACAGAATTGTGCAATCACTACAACCATCTAATTATAGAACATTTCCATCACCCCAGAAAGAGACCTAATATCCATTAGCAATCACTCTCCATTTCCCTCTACTTCCCGCCCGAGGAAACCATAAATCTATTTTCTGTCTCTATTCATCTGCCTATTCCGGACATATATACATGGAATCAATTTTTAGATTCTAACACCACCACTTACTAGTTATGAGGCCTTGGGCAAATTACTTGGTTTATCTGAACCTTAGTTTCTCTATCTGTAAAATGGGATTATACTGCCTACTTTAAAGACTTGTAAGGGGGTCCCGGGTGGCTCAGTTGGTTAAGTCGCTGACTCTTTTTTTTTTTAATTTTTTTTTTCAATTTATTTGACAGACATGGATCACAATCAGACAGAGAGGCAGGCGGGGGTGGGGAGGGGGAGCAGTCTCCCTACTGAGCAGAGAGCCCCATGTAGGGCTCTATCCCAGGACCCTGGGATCATGACCTGAGCCAAAGGCAGAGGCTTTAACCCACTGAGACACCCAGGCGCCCCTAAGTCGCTGACTCTTGATTGTGGCTCTGGCCATGATCTCAGGGTCTTGAGATCCAGTTCCACCTCAGGCTCCACGCTCAGCCGGGAGTCTGCTTGAGATTCTTTCTCTTCCTTCCCAACCTCTCCCACCTTTCTAAAATAAGTAGATAACTGTTTGAAAAAAATGAATACTTAAAAGGATCACTTGGAACAACACACATATATATATATTGAGCACCGAGTGATATATGGAAGTGTTGAATCACTATATTGTATACCTGAAACTCACATGACACTGTATGTTAAGTAGGATTAAAATAGCAACTCTTCCAAAAAAAGAAATAAACATGTATATAGTACTTGTCTTGTGGTATTTGCCCTACAAGTCTGCTATCCCTTCCCTAAGGCTGGGATAAGTAAGTAAGTTCAACTCTTGAGACAAATCTGTTTTTAAAGAATTCTCAAGAAAAATTTCATTTGCTATGGATGGATTTCAGGTCTTACTAGAAGCTTGCATCTTTTAGTCATTAAGTACAACAGAAACAAGTAAGAACAATCAATTTTTAGAGTAGAATTTAAGATTTCATGTTTTCTACTGGAGGAATAAAATTTATTCTTTTTATTTTTGCTATGTGATTACCCTTAAGTTTGACACTTACATTTATATACTCCTATTAATTTATTTAATTTATCAGCATATTATCTTCCAAACAAAGCAATGACTATAACATACTCTTATGTCCATTGAGACCATGGCCAATTTGATATTGTCTAGAAAATTCATCCTGGGTTGTTGAAGATATACTTTTTCTCTTTTTTCCCTTTGGTCACTTTAGGTTTCAGACAATGATAACATTTGCTAAATTATTTAATTGCCCTCGTACATCCCATATACCTCACAGAACAGTCTTGGTTTATTTCTCCTCTTATTTGAACACTTCCCTTTAGAGCATTTCCAGTGTTCTTTATGTGGTAACTTTGCAGGCCTTTTGTGTCAGAGAATGTCTTTAATACAGTCTCACACTTAGATTATAACATATAGTAGTTCTTTTTATTTAATACTCTAAAATTATTCTCCATTGATGTGGATCTACTTTGTCTGTGGGAAAAGGTGATATCAATATTATTCTTGTTCCTTTGTAGCTCATTTACTCTGGAGATTCTTTGGGTATAAATGTGATTTTTTTTTCCCTCACCTACCTGGCTTGACGTGTGATAAAACTTTTCAATTTTTGTTGTCATTATTATTTCAAACATAGCTTATCAATAATTTCATTCTTCTCTTATTCTGGGACTCCTGCCATCTGGATGTTAACTTTTCTACTTTAATACTTCATCTCTCCTAGCTTGCATTTTATGTTACATTTTCTGCTACTTCCTGGGAGAAGTTTCTAATGTGATCTTCTGAATCACAAATTTGTTCTTTGGGTAAATCCATGCACCTATTTCTCCCATCTATTTTTATATATAAATATACATATAAATTCAACTATACATTATTAAATTATATCCCATCTGTTATTTCAAGTATGTTTTTACAACTTTTCCATTGTATTCTTTTTAATGAATCCTTTTTCTGTATTCATAGTAATAATCTTTTCTATTTATCTCAGTCTTTCTTTCCTCATTTCTTCTCCCTCTCTCATTGAAAATAATAACCTTATTGCCATTGAAAATAATCACGGCAACTTTATAAATGCTGTAAGATACTGAAGAAAGAATCACAAAAACCTCAAGGGAAATAAACATGACATTTTATTCCAAGCCAAATTGTCATTTAAATACATAGGCAACAGATAAACAGCTTTGAACACAAAAGAATTCTGAGAATTCCTATGCGTTCAAATGGAGGATTCTATTAGAAGGTAAATTTAGGCCTACCTGGAGATGACTAGAGAAACCGCAACAAAGGAAGTGGCAGAGCGCATTGGATGCACTGTACTGCGGAACCAAAACACAACACATGCAGTGACTGTGGTGGAAGAAGAGATTAGAAATTATCTAGAAAGGACATAACTAACAAAAATGCAGAGGGGAAGGGGGCACAAAGACAGGATAAGGTATAAACACGTTGTGGCATAAATGTGTTTCTTCATCTTTAGTAGCTTGGTCTACGGAGCTGCCAAAGTAAGTGAGAGAAGGATATTTAATAATGCGAAGTTTAACTCTAAGAAAATAAAACTATCAGTTAAAATTAAATGGGGGTAAGGAGAAGGGGAAGGAAGTAGAAATGTTCTACTTTTATCATTGCTCAGGGTGGGGAATTCATAGACTCTACCTGAAGAAAATCAAACATAAATATCAAAAAGACAAGAAATAACAAGTGTTGGTGAGGATGTGGGGAAGAGGATACCCTTTTGCACTGTTGGTGGCAATGTAAATTGGTACAATCGTTATGGAAAACAGTATGGCGGTACCTCAAATAATTAAAAATAGAACTAGCAAATGATCCAGCAATTCCCAGTTCTGGGTATTTATCCAAAGGAAATGAAATGACTCTCTCAGAAAGATATCTGCACCCCCATGTTCATTGCAGCATTATTTACAAAAGCCAAGATATAGAAACAACCTCGGTGTCCATTAATGGAGGAATGGATAGAGAAAATATGTTGTGTGTATGTGTGAGTAATAGAATATTATTCAGTCATAAAAAAGAAGACATCTTGCCACTCATAACAATATGGTTGGATCTTTGAGGGCATTATGCAAAACAAAGTAAGTCAGACACAGGACAAATACTATATGATCTCATTTAAACATGGAATTTAAAAAAGGAAACTCCCAAATACAGAGAACAGATTGGTGGTTGCCAGAGGGAAGCAGGGCGCAAAATGGGTGAAGGTGGTCAGAAGGTATGACCTCCAGTTATAAGATGAGTAAGTCCTGGGGATATAATGTACAGCATGTGGCTATAGTTAACAACATTGTATTATATATTTGAAAGTTGCTTGGAGAGTAGATCTTAAAAGTTATCATCACCAGAAAAAAAATATAATTATGTGTGGTGATGGCAGCAGCTGGGTGGTGTAGTTGGTTGAGCATCAGGCTCTTGATTTTGGCTCAGGTCATGATCTCAGGGTCATGAGATTTAGCCTAGTCCTGGTCTCCACGCTCAGCACAGTCTGCTTAAGACTCTCTCTCCCTCTCTCTCAGCCCCTCCCCCAATGCTAGCTAACACACACATTCTCTCTCTCTTTTCTCAAATAAATAAATAAATAAATCTTTTGAAAAAGCTATGTGTATAGCAACAATGACCACATTTGTCAAACTGTGGAAAGAGCCAAGATACCCTTCAACAGATGAATGGATAAAGAAGATCTGGTCCGTATATACAATGGAATATTACGCCTCCATCAGAACAGATGAATACCCAACCTTTCTATCAACATGGACAGGACTGGAAGAGATTATGCTGAGTAAAATAAGTCAAGCAGAGAAAGTCAATTATCATATGGTTTCACTTACTTGTGGAGCATAAGGAATAACACAGAGGACATTAGGAGAAGGAAAGGAAAAGTGAATGGGGGAAATCAGAAGGGGAGGTGAACCATAAGAGACTATGGACTCTGAGAAACAAACTGAGGGTTTTGGAAGGGACGGGGGTGGGAGGATGGGTGAGCCTGGTGGTGGGTATTATGGAGGGCACACATTGCGTGGAGCACTGGGTATGGTGCATAAACAATGAATCTTGGACACTGAAAAAATTAAATTAAAAAAAATTATGTGTGGTGATGGATGTTAACAAAACTTATTCTGAAAATCATTTAGCAATTGATGCATATAACAAATCAAATTATGTTGTGCACCTAAAACTAATAAGTAATATGTCAATTGTATCTCATTTTTAAAAAGACAATTACATAGAATTACAAAGCTAGAAATTAGAATATGAATTTAAAATTTCCAAATTATTAGAAGAAACCTACACTCAGAACAAACAGCTGGAAAAATCTGTGTAAGATCCATGATGGTTGTATCGATGACAATATCCTGGTTGTGACATTGTACTAGAGTTTTGCGAAATGTTACCATTTGGGGAAAATGGGTAAAGGATATGCAAGATTTCTCTGTATTATGTCTTATAGGTGCATGTGTCTACAATTATTCAATTAAAATCGCACTGAAAAAGACAGCAAAGCAAAATATTTTAAAGTGCAAAATATTTTAAAGTGCAAAAATATTTTAAAGCTAAAAAGCAATAAAAAACCAAAATATTACAGAGAGGCCCAAACCTCATGTTAATTAATGTAAATGAGCAAGATTTAGATTTTAAGACAAAAAGACTTTCAGATTGGCTCACAAAGCAAAAGCCAACTGTATGTTATAGTCTAGAGACACACTCAAAACAAATTAGCACTCTCATATTTCCTCATATACCCTGACTTTTAGTGGATGCTATTTTATTTTCTGTTGTGAGGGTTTATAACATAGACACTTCGTTCTATAACATTGGTTTCCCTAGTGTTTATTCCTAGCTCTATGTTTGAATTGGTATTGCAAATAACACTTCCAAACATCATTTCTAGTTCTTTATTTTGATTCTCTTCTTGATTCTATTTCTATCATTAAGATACTTTTTTCAAGAAAGGCTTATATAACAACAGCAACAACAACAAGAATGATAGCAGTGCAAAACAATTTTAACATTGGTTCAGCCCTCACTATGTGCTAAGAACTGTGCCCAGATACTTTAAATTATCTCATTTAGCCCTCAAAACAACACTGTCTTGAAACTATTATTATCTCTATTTTATAGTTCTTTATTCCTTAAACACGGTAATTTTGCTCTCTTCTAGCTTCTGTATCTAAAATTGCTTATCTACAGCCCCCACCCCAGCATCTAAATTCTATCCTCAAGAATATAGAAGGTTATTATACCAAGGACAAGATCTTCATTTGAACTTGGCAAACAAAAGATACCACCATCCCTAGAGGGCAGTGGGAAATTAAAGATAATAGCAATTTTTTAAAATATATAACAGCAAAATTCTGTTCTAGCACATTTGGGAGTTCCACAAAATAAGCCTGGAAAAATTGACTTTAGAGACCCTCTGTTTACTGAAGAGTGAAAGGAGAACTTGAGGAGGTAGCTCAGAGCTGGAAGTAAGGTGTTTTATTGTTTTATTTTATTTTATTTTATTTTATTTTATTTTATTTTAGTAAGGTGTTTTCTTACATGGGTAGGATATAAGGGTAGCCAAAGGAAGATCATATTAGAACTTTAAAGTACTCAAGACTTGGGGCACCTGGGTGGCTCAGTGGGTTAAAGCCTCTGCCTTCGGCTCGGGTCATGATCCCAGGGTCCTGGGATCGAGCCCTGTGTCAGGCTCTCCGCTCAGTGTCGAGTCTGCTTCCTTCTCTCTCTCTGCCTGCCTCTCTGCCTACTTGTGATCTCTGTCTGTCAAATAAATAAAATCTTTAAAAAAAAAAAAAAAGTACTCAAGACTGGGTGAGCAATGAACAAGGATCGCTTTATCTGAGGTTGTGATCCTAAAGGAAAAAGCTGAAAAAATATTGTTTTAAAAATTATTAGTGGGGCACCTGGGTGGCTCATTGGGTTAAAGCCTCTGCCCTTCGGCTCAGGTCATGATCCCAGGGTCCTGGGATCAGGCCCCACATCGGGCTCTCTGCTCAGCAGGGAGCCTGCTTCCCCCTCTCTCTCTGCCTGCCTCTCTGCCTACTTGTGATCTCTGTCTGTCAAATAAATAAATAAAATCTTTAAAAAAAATTATTAGTAATTGCAGTCATCCCCAAATCATGGAGCTTATATACTTCCCCAGTTGTGGTAGTGAAGAAACGGCACAAAATTCATTTGTATGGGTAACCATATTCTTAATTAATTGCATCTTTCTGTACTGCTTCTGGGGTATTTGAAGATTGGATAATTGCCTTCTCCTTTTACTTTCCTTTAAAATACTAGTTATGGCAAAGTTCTTCCTCTTACTCATTCCCACCTCTCACTATTGTAAGCGGGTGTGTAGGTGGTAGTTAAATTCATCCTTCACTCCATAGGTCGAAGAATACTGGAATGATGATAGACTAGATGAGGAATGGGCACCACCTAGAAATTGCAATCTCCAGGATTAACTAACAATCTTAAAATGAAAACAGTAGAGCATGGTGATTAAGAACAATGGACTTGGGAACCACAAGCTCAGGTTCAAATGCACACTTTGCATACAACCTATGTACTACCCCTGTGAGGATTAAAAGAGTCAATACATCTAAAGTACTCAGAAAAACGCCCGCCACACAGTATGTGCTCAAGAAAAAATTTAACGGTCCCATGTTTTTATCTCAAGGTGCTGAACATAACTGTGTATTGG
The DNA here is from genome assembly GCF_009829155.1 of Mustela erminea. NCBI lineage: Eukaryota > Metazoa > Chordata > Mammalia > Carnivora > Mustelidae > Mustela > Mustela erminea. The sequence goes on along the minus strand of NC_045620.1, from coordinate 91,170,733 downwards.
TTCCTGGGAAGCATTCATGTTTTCCAATTAGTGGTATGGAGCAGACCCTTAAATATGTTACATTGCCTCAGTATTCAAAGATGTCCTTGAAACGCTGCTTTCTTCTTAGTGATGAGGCACAAGGTGAAACAACTTGCCTTTCATTTTGGATAGAGTATCCCAACGGACCCCAGATCTTTTCATACTCCATCCATCCGATAATTTCTCTAAAGTGGAAGGCTCCTGTATTTCACAGGATTATCTCTTTGCTCTGCTCCCTTCAGGGGAAACTTCACAGAGTACCCTGTGTGCTTGTGGCTTTGAGTTTTCCAGAGCCTTTGGTATGATGCCATCATTCTTGCAAAGCAGCATGCTGTCCTTTGGAATGGAGATGGAGTCAGGGACACTGCTGAGTTCCAGAGCCCCATTTGGTTGTGGGGGCTCCCAGGCTCTGTTCCTGATTCATCAGCCACCTGACTTAATCAGCCTCTGGGTTAGTATTTTCTGTTTGTGAAATCGAGCAAGGTTGTTTTGTGGAAGAGGCCAAGGGAAAGGCTGGGGAAAGACCTAGAATCGGAGAGTCGCAACAGTATGGGGTAGCCAGTGGTGTCAAAGAATGACCAAAGTCTTGGATGACAGGTGCAGCACAATCAGGGTCCACGCTGTACATAAAACCCGGCGTTCCCAGCAGATTGAATCTGTTTATATTCAGTTTTAAAAAGTGGCAGTGGGGGTGGGGGGTGGTAAGGAACAAGCAAACAGACTAAAAAAGAAACCATCTTATTCCCTTTTTTATGCAGCTTCTGGAACCCACTCAAGTGGTAAGACATCCTATTCCAAGGAAGAGAAATGCTTTTCATTACTTGGCAATAAGCAGGATTGGTAATTTATTAGCAACAATTTTAACATCCCAGGCATCTCATGTAACGACAGGAGAGGTTGATCAACATTTATGGAAAAACATTTAGGAACTTCCATAAATTTGTGTTTCCTGTACAGAGTACTGACAATCCGGAGATGTAATGACGATTTTGAAATCTGGGTTTAGGAATTCCTTTGAAACTGGTCCAGGCTTGTCAGTGCCTTTGAAAAGCATATGGCTAAAGGCAGCAATGATAATAAAAACCCAAGGAGGCACAGCTCAATCACTCAGTTGCTTTTCTCCCCCACCCCCAGCTGCCTGTGCTATCCGTCCATTACATGCTCTCCGGGCCATTGGCAGGAAATCTGTAGATGTCAATGTGAGGAGTTTCTGGAGCATGATTATAGCAGGCAACATTATTGTCTTTTTCTCCTTTAAAAAATATCTTGGCAAGATACCTGAGACTCTGGAATGGGCCGCCAAATCTCAGTAGGATTCCAGATGGTTGAGATTCCGGCTCCTGATGCCCTGATGTCTCCCCCCTCCCTCCCCTCTTAGATATTTTCATTTGTGTGCTCCTCAGAGATAAATATTTTTATGTCAACCAGTCTCAATAGTGGTCATTATCGAATATTTCCATGTCACCCCAGAGGTGAATGAACTCAGTCACATACCCTCATGGGTGCAGCCTTTATCTCTCCCCTTCGCAGGCACCCCTTGCCCCTTTCAGCAGCCTCCCCTCCCTCCCTCTCCCACTGAGGTGTCCTGTGAGGACCTGACCTACTAATGCTCCCTCTTTCTTCCCCCATTTACCTGGCTGGCTCCTAATATGAGCTCAGTCACTGGCGCGGTGGTGTGTGAGCTCCTTTGTGATCCCGCCCTGACCTCGGCGGTCTGGGCTCCCCTGGCACCCCATGTTGTCCTCCATGGCGAGAAGAGAATGTAGCGGCCGCACATGGAGACTTCAGACAGACTCGGAGCAGCTCTAGGCTCTGCCTCTTGCTCAGTGTGGCCTCGGGCCAGGCACTGAACCCTTCTAAGCCTCAGCCCCCTCTTCTGAAAATGGGGAATGCTAAAATTACCTGAGTCTGACAGTTGGGAGGACTAACCAGGGTAGAGCACTTCCATGGTTGGTATCACACCTGTATATAGCCATTGTTCAGTGGACATGTAGCTATTGTCGTTGTTATTCCAGTAGAATGTCATTTCCACTGTTGTGTGGGGGTTGGTCTGCCATGCTGGATGGTAAGCTCTTTGGAAGCAGGACCACAGCTTTGTTATCTGTGACTCCCAGTCCCTAGCTCAGTGGGTACTAATCGGTTCTGCCTAAGTGAGGTTGTTGGAAGGACTGTGCCCTAAGCAAAGGGTGTAACTCTAGTTGGGGACACTTCAATTATAGGTAAGGCAGGAATATTTCTACTACTTTACTCATATGTCCATTTTTGCCCCTAAGGAAGGGAATACCACATTACTGGTCCCCTCTGAGAGAGGAGGAGTTGCTCAAAGCTTAGGACATTCCTGAGCCATATGGCACGGGTGGACAGAGCCACTGTAATTTGTAACAGGTGGGAGTTGGAGTTCTGTTCCTTTACTCCCTGCTTCTCTGCAGAGAACAGACCAGGTTTAACAGTCTTTCTGGTCAACCACCCTGTTCCATCTTCCCTGCCTGGACCTGCAGGAGGGAGAGAAGTGTAGATTCTGTGGGCTCTGTTTATCCTCAGTTAGGAAGAGATAGCACAGGAAATACCTCCTGGACTTTCAGAACAAAGCCTCGTGCTCCAGCCCAGAGAGAACCTACCTTTGGCCTGTGACCTCCACTTGCGCACTGTTAATAACATGATGCTGTGCTTCCCACTTCTACATACAGCTGAGGGAATCTCCAGATAAATGAAGAACATATACTATCATTCAGACACCAAAATCCCACCCCAAATTGAAATAGGGGATATGTGGGAGAGACAGACCTGGCTACCCCCATGAGCATTTTAAGAGTACGTGATCCCTGCCAGGGACTACGCAAAGGATGGCAGCACTAATCCAGACGCTCTTGAAACATCCCCAGAGAGTTCTTGAGATGGGCCAGAGCAGGGGAGTTTTTCATGTAACTTTCTACCCGTTGTGTTCTGATTACATCAGTTATGATGAGCCACGGCCGGGCTTTAATAGTGAAAAGGGTGCAACTGAAAGAAAAGAGGCATTTTCTGGTTGGGCAACAGTGAATAGGAGTCAGGGCAGGGAAATACCCCCTCTCTCCTTCTTTGAGGCCCACTGCAAGAGTCTTTCCTACCATATTCTGCTTCCCCCTTTGAGCCACACTATCTTGTCCTCCAGAACACTCTCCATTTCTAAGTAAACAGCCCTTGGCTGGAAATGAGGTGCCCCGGATTCTTGCTCAGCTCTGCTCCTAACTCACCAGTCAGGGGACCTTCAAGCCTTTAACTTCTCTGAGTCAATTTGTCATCTGGAAAACACGAACAAATACTTAGCCTTAGGAGACTGTCAGGTCATTAGGGTGGTCCCTAATCCAATCTGACTGTTGTGCTTGTAAAAAGGGAACATCTAGACATAGAAACAGACACATGCAGAGAGGTAAGGCAATACGAAGAGAACACAGGGAGAGTACAGCCACCTACAAGCCAAGGAACGCCTGAGGCTACCAGAAGCTAGGAGAAAGGCCTGGACAGGTCCTTCCCTACTTTCTTCACGGGGAGCCTGGCCCTGCTGACAGGTTGATTTCAGATTCTGGCCTCCAGAGCTGGGACACAATACATTGCTGTTGTTCTGGGCCACCTAGTTCAGAGCAGCCCTAGGAAACTAGTGTAGCATTAATGTCCTCAAGATTTATGTCTGTGGGGGCACCTGGGTGGCTCAGTTGCTAAACATCTGCCTTCAGCTCAGGTCATGATCCCAGGGTCCCAGGATTGAGCCCCACATCAGGCTCTCTGCTCAGCGGGAAGCCTGCTTCTCCCTCTCCCACTCCCCCTGCTTGTGTTCCCTCTCTCGCTCTCTTGCTGTCAAAGAAATAAATAAATTCTTAAAAAAAAAAAAAGATTTATGTCTGTGGCCAGGTAGTCTGTTACTTACTGCCAGAAACATTGTCTCTGAGATGTATATACAATAGTGTTAGTTATTTATTGCTACAGAACAAGTAATTCCTAAAACTTAGCAACTTAAAATGAAACGAAACAAAAAAACCCACACCATTTATCTCTTACAGTGTTTAAGGGTCAGGAATCCAGCTTCAGTGGGTAGTTCTGCCTCTGGCGAAAAAGCCTCATGAAGTTAAAGTCAAGATGTTGGCCTGAAAGCCTGACTGAGGCTGGAGGAGCCACTTCCCTCTAGAACATCATTCTAGGGGCTCCCGTCCATGTGTCTTTTGGTTTCATATTTTATTTTATTTATTTATCTAGCTATTATTTATTAAAAGATTTTATTTATTTACTTGGGAGAGAGAGAAAGAGAGAGGATGAACAGAGGAGAGGGACAGAGGGAGAGGCAGACTCCCCACTGAGAAGGGAGCCTGACTTGAGGTCTCATCCCACGATCCTGGGATCATGACCCAAGACAAAGGCAGATGCTTAACCGACTGAATCACCCAGGTGCCTCTTTTGGTTCCATATTCTAGATCCTCGTGCTCGCTTCGGCAGCACATATACTAAAATTGGAACGATACAGAGAAGATTAGCATGGCCCCTGCGCAAGGATGACACCGATATTCTAGATCCTCCTAGAAGACAGAATACAACTGGCCCAACCTGGACCAGGTCTCCTCCTCTAGACCAAATCAGTCTTGGGTTAAACGTCCCAAGTCCTTCCTCCCCTGGCTCCCTCCTCCTCTTTTTCACTCTTCTGCTCACACCTACCCACCCCGTCCATGTCTTCACCCTACCCCAGGCTGCAGACTCCAGGTTCCTTTCTGACAGAGGCCCTGGTGGTCAGTGGCTTAGAGACTACATTGTCTTGGTGGCAGCTAGAGCCTTCTTACAGGACCTGAAAACCAGATAACCACAGATCTTACAGATTCTATAGAGTCAAACACTTATAAAACAGACCTTTGTTCTGCTAATTCAAATCACCTCTTACAACTCATTTTTATTCTAGGGACCCTCTCCTCAACAAGGGAGAAGAGGAACTAAGGGGTTTCCACAGCACAAATTGCTTTTTATCCCCAAGTCTGGGCAAGTGTCTTCCAACTTCTTCTTGCTATCTGGAACTGAGAAACATAGATACCAACTCCACTGGGACAAGTGACTAATAGCACCATGTGTCACTCCATGCAGGAGCCTCTAAATTACGGGCCTCAAAGGAGAATGTCACTCACCAGCCATTCTGCTCCATGGCAGAGGCCGAGGGAAAAACACTAATCAGTATTGGAGAGGAGGTGGGTAGGGAGTGTGGGGTGGGGATCTCTTAGTCAGCCGCCCTGATCCTATCCTGGAAGAAAGAATTTCTGGAATGTGACAAAGGAAGTTATATCCAAATTGGTGGGTGATGGCTTCAAGATGAATAATATCTCAGCTATATTTGAGCTCCTCTTAAACATAGAAAATTATGCTGCAAGAAATAGCATTTAATCTGAGCTTTAGTCTCTGCCAAGTGAGGCCATTTAAGGATGTTTTTAAAATGTTAAGCCCGCCAAAGCAGATTTGCCCTATCAGTGACAAGGAGGGCAGAGGCAAAAGTGATATAACAGGACAGGCTTCTGACTCTGGGTACAGCAGGGAAAGTCACCTTGTGTGGGGCAAGATGAAGGGATGACATGGGGGACCACATAATTAGATGTGGATTACTGTCAAGGGCCTAGTTTTGTTCTGAGTGGTGAGTTGGTGGGTGCTATTACATTGTTAAAAGCAACTAAACTAAAGTAAGTTAAAAATGAGGATGAGGGGTGGGGCGGAAGAGTCCTCAGCAGCTCCCCAAAGTTCCTATCGTTTAAGCCAGATTTTTTTTTCTTTTTTTAAAGATTTTATTTATTTATTTATTTGACAGAGAGAAATCACAAGTAGATGGAGAGGCAGACAGAAAGAGAGAGAGAGGGAAGCAGGCTCCCTGCTGAGCAGAGAGCCCGATGCGGGACTCGATCCCAGGACCCTGAGATCATGACCTGAGCCGAAGGCAGCGGCTTAACCCACTGAGCCACCCAGGCGCCCCAAGCCAGATTTTTTTTTAAATGCTTAGAAAATACTGGACTCACAAAAGAGTAAATATCGCCATAATCCTATCATGTTTGGGATACGGAGGTTATAAATGTCTCTCCCCACCCCTGCAAGTCCGGGAGTTCTCAGTAAGTTTGGGGCAAGAACTTCCTAACTTAACAAAATAATAATATAATATGAAGATCTTCAGCTTCTTCAACTCTGCCAATCCATTTGGTGAAAATATCCCTTTAAAATCTCTCTCGGGGGACGCCTGGGTGGCTCAGTGGGTTAAAGCCTCTGCCTTCATGATCCCAGGGTCCTGAGATCAAGTCCCGCATTGGGCTCCTTGTTCAGTGGGGAGCCTGCTTCTCCCTCTGCCTCTGCCTGCCTCTCTGCCTGCTTGTGCTCTCTGTCTCTCTCTGTCTCTCTCTGTCTCTCTGTCAAATAAATAAATAAATAAAATCTTTTAAAAATAAATAAAATAAAGCCTCTCTCTTTATTTAAAAGATCTTATTTTTAAGTTATCTCTACAACCCAACGTGGGGCTCAAAGCCACAACCCCAAGATCAAGAGTCACATGTTCCGCCAACTAAGCCAGCCAGGTGCCCTTTAAAATCTTCCAAAGTGTTTACATGTATAGACATGCCATAGTATGAGTTTAAGTGATGATCCAAGTGACTAGACCCAGAATCTGGGTCTTCCATAGGCTTGCCATCTAGGGATGATGAGGAAAGACTGGAACACCAATTATTAAATAAATATACAGAGGTGGGGCGCCTGGGTGGCTCAGTGGGTTAAAGCCTCTGCCTTCGGCTCAGGTCATGATCTCAGGGTCCAGGGATTGAGCCCAGCATCGGGCTCTCTGCTCAGCAGGGAGCCTGCTTCCTCCTCTCTGTCTACTTGTGATCTCTGACTATCAAATAAATAAAATCATTTAAAAAATAAAATAAAATAAAATAAATATACAGAGGTAAAGAAGGTCACTTTCATTTGGTTCAGGCAAAAGAAAGACACAGGCATCTGCGTTGCTCAGTTGGTTAAGTGTCTACCTTCAGATCAGGTCATGATCTTGGGGTCCTGGGTCAGTCTCCCTGCTCAGTGGGGAGTCTGCTTCTCCCTCTCCCTCTATGATCTCTCTTGCTCTCACTCTTTCTCTCAAATAAATAAACAAACAAATAAATAAATGTCTTAGAAAAAAAGAAAAAAGGAGAAAGGAAGGAAGGGAGGAAGGAAAGGAAGGAAGAAAGGGAGAAAGAAAGAATGAAAAGAAAAAAGAAACAAAGAAAACAAAAAGGTGAAAGACATTTAATGGGTGGTGAGTAAACTGTGGCTCAGATATAACCTGGGGCCCACCGCAGGTGGTGTGGATAGACCCCCACTGTGTCCCTGTGCATCGAGCATGGAGCCCCAGGCCCCACATTGAAAGGACTACACAATGAGTAAGGACCGGTGCCTGCCCTCAAGGAGTTGGGAGTTTCCTCGGGGAGGAAAGCCTGTAGGCCAATAGCTATTTCATACAAAAACACAACATCTGACTTCGATTTCAAAAATGGCAGGGGAAAGGGGTGAGCCAAGAATATCGAGTAAGAAAAGGAAGGTGTGAATAGTCTGGGACTTTGTGTCGCCTCATGCTGGGACCTGGAGGAAGAGCCAGGCAGAGCATCAATGGACACATCAATGCTAGGTGGCATGCATGCTTGACAGCTCAGAAACGGTGAGTGAGAAGGAGCAAGGACAAGGGGCAGAAGGGTAGATCTCCTATTTCTTAGTCCCTTAATCTTGCGTCAAAACATAAACATTTGGCACCTGGGTGGCTCAGTCATTCGGGACACAGATCTTAGATTTGGGCTTGGGTCTGGTCTCCAGGTCTGGTCGCAGGGTCATGGGGTCTAGTCCCACTTTTGGGTCTGCGCTAGGCATGCAATCTGCTTGGGATTCTCTCTCTCTCCCTCTCCCTCTGCCCCTCCCCCCTGCACCCTCTCTCTCTTAAATAAATAAAATCTTTTAAAAAAATTAAAAACACATAAACCCTGTTCCTCAGATTGCTCATCTGCAAAATGTATCACCCACCTCTTAAAGCTGTGATGAGCAAGAAATGAGTTGACAAGTTTAAAGAACAGTGCATAGTCAGCAGTCATCGATGTTAGCTAGGATTATTCTCTACTCCTTGGACATGAGTGCCCACCCCATCCTCTCTATCCTTACTGATTTTTTTTTTTTTCCAAAAATCTGTTCCATTTCAATTCAGGGCCAATCCATTCAATGGGCCAAAATGTGGACTACTGAGGCCAGTGGGCTGGAGCTCAGTCTCTCTCTATAGATCCATTAAGGCTTCTTAGTTCTATATCAATGATGAAGCATACCTCAGCACAGACTCCATCCTGGTGGCAGGTCGGGGTGGTGGTGAAGGAGGTCAGCCATTGGAAAGCAGGTGCCCTTGGTCATGAGGGGCACTGTAGGGGACCAGGAGCGAGCAGGGTCCTTATCTCCCCATTGAACAATCATTCTGGACCCCAGCATTCCCACCATTCTTTAATTCTCTAAGCTATGGGGAGAGGAAATAATTTCAATCACAGGTTTCAGTGCTTCTTTTTCCCCACCCACCTTCCTATTGCCTCCAGCCCCTCCCCCAAAATGGACACCCCAAAGAAGAGAGTCTTGACACTCCTTTTTTTTTTTTTTTTTTTTTGAGTCTTGACACTCCTGCTGCTCAGGAGAAAGGCTCAGCCCCTGATAACACAAGAGACATGAGGCTCTTCTCGAAGGCCGCTGAGCCACCAGGCAGCTCAGGAGCTCCGAGGCAAAGGTGCCAGCAGCAGGCAGCCCGCAGCCTAAATATGGAGCTGCCAGGGAAATGACTGTTTCCAGGGTGAGCTGACACAGCCGTTCAGGAAACGAGCAACTCAGAACTTAGCAACGTAATTGAAGCCTGCCAGGCTCACCTCTCACACCTCCACCCCCAACTCAGCTCCCGCTCTGTGTGGGGCTGTTTGGGAGGATCTGCTGCTGGCGCCCAGTAGCTGGGTAAATTCTGCTCACCTGTGCTCCCCAAACTGCCCTGGACAAAACCTGGGTCTTCCACGGGGGTGGGGGTGGGGGGCTTCGGTGGCAAAAAGAAGAGCCACCCAGTGGAGAGAGCGAGACAGCAGAGTGGAAAGGACAGCACAAAGGCACCGTAATCCTGGGAAATGAATTCGCCCAGATTATCCCATTTGGAAATGGAAAATGTGTGCTTGGGATGATGACTGGCTCTCCTCTTAATCATTGTCATTAAAACAAAGCAATCATAAGACAACTGGTAGATTAAACAAGATCACTTAATGAATCCATACACTGACAGGATGCATTTATGAAGATACATAGTGGGCTCCTGGGTCTTCACGAAAATTTGCCCACATCAATTTCCAGGCGACTTCCTACTCTAAGCTGCATGTCAGCAAAATGGCTTCCATAAGAAGTACCTCAGCGGGGCTCTGTGGTCGCCTCTCCAGGTTGATGACCCAGTTGTGATGGCCACAAGAGCTGGGAAAAGACCTGGATATAGGCAGCCAAGTCCAAAAAGATTTGCTTTGACAGAAGTCTGAAATTAGCATGGAGAAGATCATTAAGAGAGACCTACTGAGAGAGAGACAGAGAGAGAGACAGAGATTGGCCAAAGAGATTAGACCTCCAAAGCCGGCATGTGGCCTGATTACCAGCGCCAGCCCTGGAAGCTAATTCTGGTTGCACAGGGACTTTGAAGAGAGACTCCTTCTGGCGAGGGCCAGAACCCTCCTTGCACTCTCCTCCAGTCACTATTTTTTTTCTCCTCATTTTAACAAAGATATATTTAATGTAATAGGCTTTTGTGTCGGTGCTATTTAAACATATTTTGCTGTCTTGATGTGGGCTATTTTAATTCTTCTTTTTCTATCCTTTTCCTTATTTTATTGCTCCTTTTTCTAATTTTCAGTCTTCTCATTCTACCTTCTATTACTTCCCCTTACCTTCACATCCCAGGTATTAAACTTCATTCTTTAGAAAATTGTTTGCTTCTATATTGTGGCTTTTCTAGTCACACTTTTGAATTTTTACTGCCTTTTCTTTATTTTTTTATATATTCCCTTAAAACATTGCTTGTTTAGATATTTACAGATTTAATACTTTCTATTGCATTTAGTTTTAGCTCAATGTTTTATTCTTAAGGCTTTTTTAAAAAAGCTATTATTAACTGTATCAATTATGTTTCAGAGCAGGAATGTGGCAGATTGTACTTCCTAAAAAAGGCCACAATATTTTCATCCCACATGCTCTTCCAGAACTTTGCCGCTCTTCCCTCAAGAGGAGGCATCTAAGTCCGGTTGCCTTGAACCTGGGTGAGTCTTTGTGACTGTCTATCGTAGTATGGTAGAAGCCATGTTATGGGACTCCTGGAGGTAAGTAATAAAGATGATCCCACACACACAGGCACGACCTCTACCTCGGAATGCAGCCACTCTGCAGTGGCGAGAGGCCCACATGGCTGGGAAGGCAAGCAGCTCAGCTAACAGCCAGCATCCATTCACCCTCCAGGACGCAGACGTCCAGCCTTCAGGAGAGGGCCTCCAATTTGTAAGGTGTGGAACAGAGATGAGCTTTCTCTGCCCAGTCCAGACAGAATCACAGATTTGTGAGCCAAATAAATGATTGTTGCCATTTTAAACCACCAAATTTTGGGTGGTTTGTCATGTAGCAGTAAAATAACCGAAACAAAGAAATAGAAATGACCTTAGGTATTTTAAACAGGAAGAGGCTTATTAGAGGATATTGGGTACTTACAAAATGTTGGGAAGGGCTGGAATGAACCTCAGAATGTAAATTATTGAGCTTCAAAGCACACTCCAATAGATGGAATCCAGGAAGAAACTAGAAACGGCCTACTGACCAACACAACCCCCTTTCAACACCCGAGAAGCCAGGGAGGGAGTGGTCCCGGGAGCACTGTTGCCAGAAAACCTTGTGTCTCCTTGACATGACTTGGCAGCAGAGAAACACCCAAAGCGTCAGGAAGAGGACTCCTGCCCCACGCCCGCCTTTCAAATACCACAACGCTACTTGGCACTGCCTAATCTGCATTCTGAATTCTAGCTGCAAAGGAGTCTCAGAACTGTAGTTTTTGGCTTCATAGCCTCTGCAGTACAGGGAAGCGCTTGGAAACAAGGGGAAGTAGAGACTGAGGAATCAGCCCAAAGCAGCCCCATGGACCACCTGCCCAGCTGATGACATCAACGTTTATCTTTCTAAACCTTTTATTTCATTTTCATCTCTTTTTCTTCTCTTCTCTATCTTTATTACCTGGCTCTCCATGATTTGTTTTTATATTGGCTAGCAGAGTTAATGGATTCAAATAATGATCACACTGAGGAGCGTGCATTCTCCACGCAGGGGAGATCAGAGCCTTCTGCACCCAGATGCCCCTGCAGGACCCAGCTGGCCTTTCCTAGTAAATAACATCAATATGTTTGTTTTTTTTTGTTTTTTGTTTTTTTTTTAAATTATTTTATTTATTTTTAAATCAGAGAGAGACTGAGCACAAGCAGGGGGAGTGGCAGGAAGAGGGAGCAGGCTCCCCGCTGAGCAAGGAGCCTGATGTGGGACTCGATCCCAGGAGCATGACCTGAGCCAAAGGCAGCCACTTACCTGGCTGAGCCACCTAGGCATCCCATAACATCAGTATTTTTATACTTACAAAAATGTAATGGGCTGGACATCTATACTGTTCTGCAATTTTTATTATGTTATAATGTATCAAATCACCTAACAGTATATGTGAGATATGTAATATATGTAACAGTATATATATGAGATATACCACCTCATTTTTAACAGCTACAAGTTTTTTTTATGGTAGGAATTACTGTAATTATTTCACTAATCTTCTCCTGATTGACATATAATTTGTTTCAAATGTTTTTCTTTCTTTTTTTTTAAAGATTTTATTTATTTATTTGACAGAGAGAGATCACAAGTAGGCAGAGAGGCAGGCAGAGAGAGAGAGGAGGAAGCAGGCTCCCTGCCGAGCAGAGAGCCCGATGCAGGACTCGATCCCAGGACCCTGAGATCATGACCCGAGCCGAAGGCAGCGGCTCAACCCACTGAGCCACCCAGGCGCCCCTCAAATGTTTTTCTATTATAATCAACGCTATAAAGAATCTTCATTCAGAGCTAAGGTATGGGTAGTTTTTTTGGAATAGATTCTGGAAGTGTAGCTGTTGAATCAAAGGGAATTCCTATTGTTTTTCTTTATGTTTAAATGCATTCTTATTGCTTACAAATTCAGACAAGAGGTTATATAAGATGAAATACAGAAATGCCTCCATATACACTTCTCCAGAGTTAAACACTCAACTGTTTAATGTATATCCTCCAAGGTCTTCATCTACACACACAAGTACACGTAAATATAATTGTTTTTCCAAAAATGGGATAATTTTACATTTATTGTTCTGTGTCACTTTTAAACCTAACAGTATGACAAAATAAAATGTATAATAATAAGCATTATCAAGGGACGCCTGGGTGGCTCAGTTGGTTGGACGACTGCCTTCGGCTCAGGTCATGATCCTGGAGTCCCGGGATCGAGTCCCGCATCGGGCTCCCAGCTCCATGGGGAGTCTGCTTCTCTCTCTGACCTTCTCCTCGTTCATGCTCTCTCTCACTGTCTCTCTCTCAAGTAAATAAATAAAATATTAAAAAAAAAATAATAAGCATTATCATAAACAACTCCATTTAGATACACCTCGTTCTTTTTTTTTTTTTTTTTGTCACCAGTGGTATTGGTAGAATATTACTAAACTTCTATTTAGGGGCGCCTGGGTGGCTCAGTGGGTTAAGCCGCTGCCTTCGGCTCAGGTCATGATCTCAGGGTCCTGGGATCGAGTCCCGCATCGGGCTCTCTGCTCAGCAGGGAGCCTGCTTCCTCCTCTCTCTCTCTGCCTGCCTCTCTTCCTACCTGTGATCTCTCTCTGTCAAATAAATAAATAAAATCTTTAAAAAAAAAAAAAAAAAAAAAAAAAAAAAAATTCTATTTAAAACTTCTACTTACCTGAAGGATAAAACTCTTTATCTCTTACACCTTGTTGTTTGATCTGTATTGATTTTTTTAAAAGATTTTATTTATTTATTTGACAGAGAGAGAGATCACAAGTAGGCAGAGAGGCAGGCAGAGAGAGAGAGGAAAGCAGGCTCCCTGCCGAGCAGAGAGCCCGACGTGGGGCTCGATCCCAGGACCCTGGGATCACGACCTGAGCCGAAGGCAGAGGCCTAACCCACTGAGCCACCCAGGCGCCCCTGCATTGATTTTTATTACCAATGAGGTCAAACATCTTTTTATCTCTTTATCATTTGTATTTTTCCTTCTTTATGACAGTTGCCTGTCGTAACTTCTGGTTATTTTTCTATTGATTTGTTTTTCTCTTTGAGTTATTTGTAGATACTCTTTCAATATTAAGCCATGTCTATCATATGTAGACAGATTTTTTTCTCTCCTAAACTGTACTGGGTGTTAAATTTTATTATAGCTTTCGTCAAAACAACATTAAGGGGTACCCTGGGTGGCTGAGTCAGTTAAGAGCTTGCCTTCAGCACAGGTCATGATCCTGGAGTCCTGCTCAGTGAGGAGTCTGCTTCTCCTTCTCCCTCTCCCTCTGCTGCTCCCTCTGCTTGTGCTCACTTGCTCTCTCTGTCAAATAAATGAATAAATAAAATCTTTTAAAACAAATTAAAATTTTCACATAGATAAAATTGCCAATCTTTTTTAAAAAAGATTTTATTTATTTATCTGAGAGAGAGAAAGCATGCAAACATGCTTGTGAGCAGGAGAAGGGGTAGGGTGGAGGAGGGAGAGGGAGGAAATCCCAAGCAGACTCCCCACTGAGTACAAAGCCTGATGCAGGGCTGGTTCTCGCGACCTTAATATCATAACCTGAGCCAAAATCAAGAGTCATCGCTTAACTGACTGACTGGTGCCCCAAAATGATAGAATTTTTTAAATTCTGCTTTGTTTTCTTTTTCTTTTACATTTCATTTTCTGACTCCCTGTTGCTGATATATTTTTAAAAATTGATTTTTATTTTCTTGACTTTGCATCAAGAATTGTTTATAAACTCCATTATGATTTCTCATAATCAATCTATTTCTTTCTTTACACTTTTCCTTGTACATAATCTGGTGCATTTTTATTGGAGTTGCATTAAAGTTTTTTAAAAAGATTTTTTTAAACACAAGCAGGCAGAGTGGCGGGCAGAGGCAGAGAGAGAAGCAGGCTCCCCACCGAGCAAGGAGCCCCCAGTGCGGGACCTCATCCCAGGACCCTGGGATCATGACCTGAGCCAAAGGCAACAGCTTAACCGACTGAGCCACCCAGGCGTCCCTGGAATTGCATTAAATTTATAAATTAATATTGGAGAGAACTGAGTAGCATCTGTAGAACCGCCTTCAAGAAAGGATGTGCCCGGGTGCCTGGGTGGCTCAGTGGGTTAAGTCGCTGCCTTTGGCTCAGGTCATGATCTCAGGGTCCTGGGATCAAGTCCCGCATCGGGCTCTCTGCTCAGCAGGAAGCCTGCTTTCTCTCTCTCTGCCTACTTGTGATCTCTCTCTCTGTCAAATAAATAAATAAATAAATCTAAAAAAAAAAAGAAAGGATGTGCCCTCCAGCTGCAAGGCGTGCAGTTTTGTTTTGTTTTGTTTTTTAAGATTTTATTTATTTATTTTGACAGAGAGAGACACAGCGAGAGAGGGAACACAAGCTGGGGGAGTGGAAGAGGGAGAAGCAGGCTTCCCGCCAAGCAGGGAGCCCAGTGCAGGGCTCGATCCCAGGATCCTGGGATCATGACCTGAGCTGAAGGCAGACGCTTAACTGACTGAGTCACCCAGGCACCCCCAAAGCGTGCAGTTAGAGCAGAGTCTCCAGCTGTTAGCACCTTTCAGGCTCATCTCAGCTTTCAAGCCAAGCCCATGTGTTTTCCAGAAAAGCCCTCACCAGGACTGAGTACAGAAGGGCTGCTATGGGACAGGCCATTTCTTCTCAGTGCAAGATTTTTCTAATGGGCAATTGTTGCTCTGAAATTCATCACTGGGTTGCCTGAGAATTTATCAGATGTGCAATGCAGGCTGAGGCTCTCTTGTCCATTCTTGCTTTTATCTCTCACATGTAGCACTCCCAAAGAAGCCCCTGTACCCCTGACTCCATCTTTTTTTTTTTTTAAGATTTTATTTATTTATTTGACAGAGATCACAAGGAGGCAGAGAGACAGGCAGAGAGAGAGGAGGAAGCAGGCTCTCCGCTGAACAGAGAGCCCGATGCAGGGCTCGATCCCAGGACCCTGGGATCATGACCTGAGCCGAAGGCAGAGGCTTTAACCCACTGAGCCACCCAGGCGCCCCCCCCCCCCGACTCCATCTTAATGTCTGCTTCAAGAGAACCCACGGACACTGAAACATTGACTTATTTATAATATTGAGGCTTTCCATCTAAGAAAACATCTCCTCACTTAGTCGTATTTTTTAATGTTCTTCAGGAAAATGTTACAGTTTTCTTCTTTTTCATCTTGTACAGTTTTCAGCTTATTGCTAAATCATTTAAAGTTTTTTTCTTAAGTAAATGAGAGTTCTTATTCATACTCTGTATATTTTAAAACTATGTAGTAAGTCGTAGGGGTTTATAACTGTTATATCTTTTCATTATCATTCATTTCTAAGTCATTTTCTCTTCTTTTTTTAAAATGTTTATTTATTTATCTTAGAGAGAGAGAGTTGGGGGGAAGGGGCAGAGGGAGAATAGAAGCTTAAGCAGACTCTGCACTGAGCACGGAGCCTGACGTGGGGCTGGATCTCACAACCCTGAGATCATGACCTGAGCCGAAACCAAGAGATGCTTAAATGCAACACCCAGGTGCCTCTAAATCATTTTTCTTTTGGCTTTATCAAAACAAACAACAACAAAAAAACACAAACATAAATGCAAACAACAACATGAAAAAAGCCTACTTCTACCACTAGGAGAATAGATAAATAAACTATGTATATTCAAACAATGGAATATTAATTGGTGGTTAAAAAAAAGAATAAACTACTGATACATGCAAAATACGGAGTGAATAAACTTACAGACTTTGTCTTGAGCCAAAGAAGCCAGACATGAAAAGTACATACTGAATTATTCCATGTATGTGAAGGTCAAAAACAGGCAAAAACTATTCAATAGGGATAACACTGAAAAAAGTGGTTAACTTGGGACATCTGGGTGGCTCAGTTGATTGAGTGTCCTACTCTTGGTTTCAGCTCACGTCATGATCTCAGAGTTATGAGTTCGAACCCCGCATGGGTCTTCCTGCTCATTGTGGAGTCTGCTTAGGATTCTTTCTCACCTTCTCCCTCTCCCCCTCCTCACTCCCTAATTAATTAATTAAAAAAGAAAAGTAGTTATTTCAAAATAGCGGTATCTATTGACTAGATTTGGGCATAAGGGAACTTTCTGGGGGATGTAAATGTTCTTTATCTTGATTTGGGTAAAAAGCCATCAAACTATACACTTAAGATTTGCTCCTGTTACTCTATGTAAATCGTAGCTCCAACACAACGTGTTTGTTTGGAGGACTCTACTTTTCCTGCTGGTTCTCCACCTAAATAAATGACTATCCCAATGTCCAATCCAGAATCTGAGAATCAACCTGATTCCTTCCTCTACTGTCTAGTATATACTAGCTCCCAACTGGCTGTTGACTCTGAAAGCGTCTCCTTTCCTGTTACTACCACCAGGGCTCAGGTCTCAGGACCTCCTTTCACCTGATTTGCTGCAGTACCCTACCTGATCTCCCCTCCAGGTCACCTTCCATACAGTAGACAGACTGGTCTTCCTAAATTAAAAACTGTATGTCCTACACAGCCAAACCTCTTCAAAGACATCTTATTGCCACCCTAAGGATACAGTCCAGATGCCTAAACATGCTTTAAAATGTCCTTCATGACCCCTTCATGACATGTCCTTCATGCCCTTGCCCCTCACAGCAGCCTGGCTTCACTTCTCCTTCCTTTCTAGCTTCTCTTACTCCTCATGCTCCAGCCATCATGGACTTCAGAGTTCCCTGGATCCTCTCTCTCCCCCAATCCTCTCTCTCTTTCTGGCCTTTTCCCTAGAACATTCTTCCCACTCAACCTGTCCTTTCCTCTCGGTTAACTTTTACTCAACCTCTGTCTTGAATGAAATGTTGCTTCCTCAAGGGAAGCCTCCCCTGAAATTTTCTTCTTCTTTTTTTCTTTTTTACTCATTTAAGATTTGATTGATTGATTGATTGATTGACGAAAGAGAGAGCACATAGGAGAGCAGGGGGAGGAGTAAAGGGAGAGGGACAAGCAGACTCCTCACTGACTGTGGAGCCCGACACGTGGCTCAGTCTTACGACCCTGAGATCACGACCTGAGCCGAAATCAAGAGTCAGATGCTTAACCAGCTGTGGCACCCGGTTGCCCCATCCTTTGAAATTCTCAACTAGATAACTATCTGCTGCCTCATTGTGTGATCTCAAACCATTCTGTCCATGCCCCTGTCACATGCATCCCATTTTTCTGCAATAATTTCTTGAAGGGGATGATACACTAATTCCTCAATAAAGAGTTAACTGAATGAATAAGTGAATGAATGAGAGCAATGATGGCAGGGAAGTTCTGGTCATGGTGAACAATCCCACGCCTGAGGTACCCAGAAAACAGGGAGCACATTTGGGTGGACAGGGTTATTCACTATTTCTTAACTGGATATACTGCATCTCACATCATCTCTCTATTGTATAGTAGTGCTTATTCTAGCTATTAATCCCCAGACTGCAGGTCAGCAACTAACATAGCCCCATTTCACAGGTGGGAAAAATGCAAGCACAGAAAGCATTAGTAAAGCATCTGTTCAAAGTCACAGAACAAGCTAATAGCAGAGCTGGGTTAGAGTCGGTTTCCAGACTCCCAAGCTTGAGGTCGCTACTGCCTAATGGGATTCTCTGTGACCCTATAGGTCATGTGTCCCCAAACTGGCCTTTATGGGAACTGGTATTTAGAAATCCTACTGAAGTTCCTTTCATTTCCTACCTACCCTGTACCGGAAACCTGCTGTAGGTTATTGACAAAGCCAGTTCTGTTCTGGGTCCCTGCTTGCTGCTGCCTGGGCAGGGGACCCCTGCAACCCTCCCCCGCATGCCCTGAGTATAGGCCTCTGCTGGAGTCTTCACATGGCACACCGCATGAATGTGTGGGACCCACTGGTTGCCAAGCCGAATATGGCTCCAGATTATTCTAGGAAATAAATACATTGTTTTGCTCTGGATTGCAGGAATTGCTAATTAGGGATTTTTATTTTGGGCAGTGTTCCTTGGAGCTGGCAGACAGATGGAGTAGGCGACTTGCTCCAGGGGCACCGTGAAGCAGAGGGAACTATCCATTTCTGCCCCTGGTATGAGAACATGCCAGAACCCATTGCTGCCTAGCTCCTGCCCTCAGGGCCTGAGGCAGTGGCCTCTTGGAAGACTTTCTGGCTTCCAGTGGTTTCCTCTCTTTGGAAAAGGCCCTCAAAACACAAGCACAAGGGGTGCCTGGGTGGCTCAGTGGGTTAAAGCCTCTGCCTTCGGCTCAGGTCATGATCTCAGGGTCCTGGGATTGAGCCCCGCATCGAGCTCTCTGCTAAGCGGGGAGCCTGTTTCTTCCTCTCTCTTTCTGCCTGCCTCTCTGCCTACTTGTGATCCCTCTCTCTGTCAAATAATAAATAAAATCTTAAAAAAAACAAACAAACCCACAAGCACAAGCCCCTTGTAGTCTTATCAGCTGTATATCACCCTGTCTGCATGGTCAGAGAATTTTCCTAGGGAGGATAGCAGAGCTCTTTCCTGAGATTTCTTACCTGGAACTGAGAACAAGAATCCATTTATCACAGCAGGATGACATGGAGAATACCGAATTTGCTCCTGGCCAGGTTTTCAGTCATCAGTGAGAGAAAAGAAAAAGGGCTGAGAGCCTTTGAAGAATCATTAGCCCCTGGTTTTACTAACTCATGATCCGCATCTGTATCTCTACCCCCTTGTCAGTTGGTTAGTTGGTTGGTAGATGGATTGACATTCCTTTGGATTCTGTGAGCTGATAAATTCCATGGGTCGGAGTGCTAATTAATTTATTTAGCCTAAACTAATTCAGGTTGCATTCCTGTCACTTGCAACAAGAAGCCTGGCCTACTGGTGGTCGTCAGGGTTTGGGGGACACACAGCTGACCAGGCTTTGGCTCAATGGCTCCTCTGTGGCTAATTGTCTGGGTACTTTTAGAGTTTTGCTGTCAGATGCCAGTACATTGACCAATCTACTTTAAAGAGAACAACTGTGAGATGGGGGAGGAGAGAGGCTAGAAGACAATGAGATGAAGTCAGGTGAGAGGAATCCGGAGAGGCCAGGAAGGAGAGAAATACCCAGGGAGGTTTAGCAGGCCTGTTTCTGATTCTAATTCTGTTCTAGAGCTGCAGCCTCTCAGTCCACGCTGTCAGCCTCTTTTTCATCTTCTCGACTCTTGAATTGAAAATCAATGCTTTGCACACCATTACCTAATCAAATAAAAACATCTATCAAGGTTCAGGGCCATCAGTGCCCCCAAAGGGGGAACCAGACTTAGATATGAAGGGGTGGTAGAAGGGTGATTCCAAATCCTAGGGTGGGTAGCAGAGTGCGAAGTCACTGCGTCCACCGCCCCCACCCCACTGCCCCGGCCTCTGACCTTCCTGGAACCCATCCCAGTCACACCTCTTCTGTGATCATCTACCTCTCAGCTCTGTCCAAAGCTGACTTCGTCGAAAGAAGGATGTAGAATGGAAGACAGGAGAAAGAATAACTTCCCTCTCCTGTGAGAGAACAGCTAGAAGCTGCCTTGAAAGAGTTAGGAACCTTTCCCTAAATGGTTCAAAGCCACCTCGTTCTCTTCTCTACTTCCTCCATGACCCAAGCGAGAAAGAACAAAAGGAAGGATGGTACAGAAGCTCCTACACCCCACACCCCACTCTGGTCAATGTCAGAACAGCCTCATCTCCACTGCCCATTGTGAGGATGTGAAGAGCCTCAAGAAGGTTCCCCTGGATCACAGAAAATGAAATGCCAAGGCCCTGCAGAACGATTCTGATAATGTTTGCAATGCAAATTAAATTACAATGCAAATTAAAATACCACAGGGATGCCTCTGTGTGCCTACCCATTGACTCTCATGCTGCTGTGTGGCTCCACAATCGAAACAACTTTCTTAGAGGAACATCTGATATTATATAATTTTGAATGTTTGTACCTTTGACCTAGGAATTCCAGGCTTTGGAATCTAATCTATGGTTTTACTGTAGGTTCAGACGTTGGCACCATCCTTTGCTAACCTTGTAAGTTTGGGCAAGTTTCTTGACCTTAGGGTGAAGCATAGGGGCCTCAATTTCACCATCTATGAAATAGAGTTAGTAATAGTACTCATCAAGTTGTGAGGCTTAAATGGTGAGTGTACATAAAACTCTCAATACGTGGTGAATAGTGCCCATAGTCAGTGCTATACAAACGTTCATACACATATTATTATTAACCTCATCAGTGGACCATGTACACATCCAAGGCTGTGCACAGCCACGTTCTTTCTGTCAGAGTTAAAAACAGGAAACTATAGAGTTAAAAACTTATATACATGTACATGATGGAATACCCTGGAGCAGTTGTGAACAGCACTATAGATTAATCTGTATCATGACGGGGAAAAGAAAACCATTCAAGGGATAATGTTAATTACAAGAGTATGTATAGTGTGACACCATTGGTATAAATGATGATAACGATGGTAGTGCTAGTTGAATGGAGGAATGTTGAACGAATATACAGGAAGAAAAATCTCTTGGAATCAACTTGAAACTATTTAAATGTATATATCTGGGTATAGAATTGGGAGAGATACTTTCATTTTAACATGTTTCTCTTTTTCCAAGGAGCCTATGTTACTTTTGTGGGCAATAAATGAATAATACAGACAAAAACAATAAACTAACGACTGGCCATGGGCAGGGAAGAGGGAAGGGACAGAGAAGGACCCTGACAGTGGGTCCCTTGCCTCAGGGACAGATGATCAGACTCCTTCTGTCCTTGGGGTCACTGTGGCGGGGCACTGTGGTGGAAGGTGGAGGGGCTTGGGGAGGGGAGTTGTGTTCTCCAGAGGTGGTAATTGGAGGCAAATTTCATCTCTGCTGCAGCCTCATTGGCCTTGTTCCTTGTTAGTCTGATAGCTAGATCCTGCTTCTGTCCTTGCTTTTAAATAAATCCTTTAGGAAGAGAAAAAGGAAGTGAATGGAGAGGCAGGGTGGGGAGAGAAGAAAGGGGAGGAAGGAGGAAGAAAGGAGAGGCAGAGAGGAAAGAGAAGGGTGCACCGGGATACTGTGTCCCCCGCATCTCCATGGCCCCAGGAAGTGGAAGGTGGAGCTGCTCCTCAGCTCTGTCAGGAGTCGCCATGGAGACTGAGTGCTGGCCTCTTCATGATTAATACTCTGAGGCAGCTGTCTTCTTGGAGTCTTTTTAAATATATACACTATTATTTGAACACAATGATATTTAGAGCAGAAAGATCAAGGTGGGGGGTGGAGGAGGGGGCAGAAGCATTATCAGAATGATGACAGGGGCTGGGCCCTTCCCAGAAGAGAGAAAATGGAGGCTCACTCCTCCCCATCCCCCTCTTCTCCCTCCTCCCACCCTGGATCCAGAGTTTCCAGTCTTTCCCACTACAGCATCTGTCTGCATCATCGTCCCAAGGGCCTGCGCAGTGCTCAATGAACATTTGATGAATGAATTTTTCCATTCATTCATTCATTCATTCATTCAGTAATTGTCAGTTCCGTGCTTGTCCAGAAGGTAAACTCTCCTTCCCCAACCTTTTCCCATGGAAATTAGAAATTTCCTCTCATCCTCCCCAAGGCCACATGCACAAACACATGCACACACACACTCCCACCACCACCAACTTCCACAGTAATTCCCAAGGACCTTGCATGTGTTCCTCCTTAACACATATCTGATATGACCCACAGTGTTTCTAGCCATGGTGGCCACTCCAGGGAATACTTGCAGGGAAGGACACCAGCCAGATCGAATTTGTACCTCATACTCTACTTGAAAAGCTGGAGGAAGAGCCTCCACCTAGGCCACCCTAGAATGAATCCTTTTGTAAAATGAATAATCTTTTCAATTATCTTGTGGAGTAGACTAGACTGGGTTTGACTCTCAGTCCTACCACTGAATAGAAGTGTGGTACTTAGGGGCACCTGGGTGGCTCAGTTGGTGAAGCATCTGCCTTTGGCTCAGGTCATGATCCCAGGGTCCTGGGCTCAATCCACACATCAGGCTCTGCCTGCTTCTCTCTCCCTCTGCCTGTCACTCCCCCTGCTTGTGCTCTCCCTCTGTCAAATAAATAAATAAAATTTTAAAAAGAAAGAAAAAGAATAAACCAAATCTTTTTTTTAAAAGCTAGGTCTTGAGCAAGTTATTTAACTTTATTTAGTCTGTTTTTTCATCTGTGAAAGAGGTCTCCAATTCTTTATTCCATAGAGCTTTGGGATGATTAAATGATCCGTTTGTAAGGTGCTCAAAGTATATGATTTCCCTTTTTTTCCTTCCTGCTTGTGTTTTTATATTTAAAGTGTGAATTAAAATTGAACTCATGGGGGTGCCTGGGTGGCTCAGTGGGTTAAGCCACTGCCTTCGGCTCAGGTCATGATCCCAGGGTCCTGGGATCGAATTCCACATCGGGCTCTCTGCTCAACAGGGAGCCTGCTTCCTCCTTTCTCTCTCTGCCTGCCTCTCTGCCTACTTGTGATCTCTCTCTGTCAAACAAATAAATAAATTCTTAAAAAAAAAAATTGAACTCATGGGTCTAAGTTCCTCTTTCTTCCATCCCCTCCCAAAGACCTTTATTCTATCTGGGCCCAGAATCTCTTTTAGAGATATTAAAATTTAGGGATAAGAGGGACTGAGCTGGGAAGAGCTACAAAGGCCCTTTCTCTTTATAGTCCTTCCTCCTCCTCAAGGAACCAAATGCAGATGCAATTACCCTCCAGAGGTAACCACCCCACATGGGAGAGTGTGTGTGTGTGTGTGTGTGTGTGTCCAGTGAAGGTGAATGGTTCAGCCCACGCCCAGAACACAAGCTGTATTCCCCATTTCCTCTCCTATTCATTCTTTGCCCAAAGGTCTGGCCTGTAACAAGAAGAAATTGCAATGACTTGGACCCTTGTCTTAACACGGACCTAGACCAATAGCCCTTGGCAGAGAGTGCAAAGACCTGGGAACTTGCCAGAGGAGTAGGGGAATTATCTATGACTAAGAAGGAGGAGGAATGCTGTGGCAGAGGGAAGAACAGCAGAAGGGATGGGGAACCTGGGGCTGGCCAATCTGGCCCGACGGGGCAACCTGGGGAGCCCTGGACACTGGCCTAGCCAAACCCCTCCACTCCTTCTCCCTCCCAGGCAGCAAGATGCCAGAATGGATTTGAGACATGTGTGCCCTGCGTGTCTGGTGTGGGCTCACCTGGCCTTGGAGATACATTTGGATTACAATCAATCCCCAGGTCTGAAATAGTGTTCTGTGTGTTTAATCCTTACAGACATGTGCTGGGATCTTTCACTTCCTACATGCAAACATATGTGTAGGTGACATAGAATTAGTACATCTGTGGCATTTGTTGGAACATGCTGCACAAGCATGACTCTTGAAAAGCTTTGTAGGATTTCCGGAAATGGGGAGAAGATGAAGACAAGTGTATCAGCAGTTTTTGCAGGTGATTATGTGACAACATATTCTGTGAACATACTTATAAGGTCATTGGAGGGTGGTGTTGGGGCAACTCGGGATGGAGATGGGTCTTAGGGTCCTGGTAGACTCAAAACTAAAATCTACCTTCTGGACCTCATTGTAAGCACTTAAGGAATGAGTACTGCATGAATGAACGCTGAGAAAATGAATGAATGAATTTTTGGATATTGGAAACAGGATAAAAGGCCTGAGAATTTGGTGGGGTTGGGACATTCTTGGCACTCTCTATAAAAGGAGAGTACCAATGCACAAAGGAGGCTGGGAGATACATGGCAAACCATGCTGTAGCCTGTCACCCCTGAGTGGCTTTGTTTCCATTCCTAGGAAAACAGAGAAAGAAAAAGGAACCCCCCTGGTGTCAAGTCCTGCATTGGGCTCCTTGCTCAGTGGGGAGCCTCCTTCTCCCTCTGTCTGTCGCTCCCCCTGCTTGTGCTCTCTGTCTCAATCGCTGGCAAATAAATAAATAAATGGGGAACCCCAGCTCTGCCCTCCCCACTTTCCAGCTCCCAAGAATTGATGCTCTTTGTAAAGAAAAACATGCTATCCCAAGTATTTATCTAATCCCCTAATTTTGTTCCAGAAAGGAGGCAAATAAGCTATAAACCCAAAATTAAATGAAAGATTTTTAAAGAGAATGAGAAAGTAAGAGAGGGGAAACCACAGTGGAATAGAGATGAGATCAGGAGAGCAGGCAGGCTTCTTTGCTGGAATTGACTGATCTGCTGCAGCCAAGATGCACAACCTCGTTAAGACAGGGATATTTTCCCCACGTAAGAAACCCAATCATTCCAGGTGCTGATTCCAGAGAAATATATCCTGTGGATTCTCTGTGTGTTGCTGGGAACAACATCCTTAGCGTAAAAGTCATTTATACAAAGGCAGAAAAAAGTCTGTGGAAACATCTCATACCCGGAAGGTGACCGGGGAAGGAGCAGAAATTGGCCTCACTTCTATGGAGGGCAATTTGCTTGTTGCCTATCAAAATTTTACATACCCTTGACCCAGAACTACACTTATTGGAATTTATCCCACAGATATATTCACATTTATATAATTAAGAACGTTGATTACAACAACATTGGTAAAATCTAGAGGTTGGAAGCTTTCTACATGCTCGTGGATAGGGGATTTACGGACCTCCCTCACAATGGAGTACTATGCAGCCTTAGAAAAGAATGGCCTCACTCCTTATGTCCATACACGGAGCAAAATCTCAACTATTATAAATGGGGAAAGATTATATTGCAAGGCAGAGTGTATGCTCACATATGCATTTTTTTTCCTGAAAGAATACACAGGAAACTTAGATGTTGCTACCTCAAGATGTAGATGGGTAGGAAAAAGAGACTTATTTTCAGTTTAGAATATACTCTTCTGTACTAATGTACTTCTCTCATCAGTAGCAAGCGTTATCGTCCTTTTTAACTGAATTAAGTTATTTTTCCTAGAACAAACAAAAGGGGGAAAACGCAAAAAAAAAAACAAACAAAAAAAAAAAACAAAAAACCACAAGAGGGAGCAAATAGTGAATAATGGCAAGAATTCTGTGTCCTCGTCCATAGAATTTAATACGCTCTAACCCAATTATTCTTTACAGTAAACTTACGAAGGAGATATGTATGGCTCCATTTCACAGGTGAGGAAACTGACATTCAGGGAAATTAAATGACATAGGTACTAAGTGGCAGAGAGCGGATTCGAATCTCGAACTGTGGAATCCCAAAGCCCAAGGGACTTTTCCTCGCTGACCGCTGGTCTCTGCCTGCAGGAGGGAAGGGCGCTAACGGAACGCGGGGCCCCACGCAGCGCAGCACCCCAGCTAGTGCCCCAGCGGCCCCGGCGCGCACGGGGTTCCACGCTCAGGGAGCGCGCGCGCACGCAGCGGCGCGCGCCCGGCGGCGGCGGCGGCGACGTCACAGGCCGAGCTTTCCTTTTCGGGAGTCCCCGGCACACATCCTGTGTCCATGTTTGGGCATTTACGTCACGGCGGCAGGGCCG
Organism: Mustela erminea; assembly: GCF_009829155.1. Lineage (NCBI taxonomy): Eukaryota > Metazoa > Chordata > Mammalia > Carnivora > Mustelidae > Mustela > Mustela erminea. The sequence goes on along the minus strand of NC_045620.1, from coordinate 91,144,897 downwards.
GGGCCTCCCGAAATGGCAGTGGCCCGGGGAGTCGGAAGCCCGGAGCCAGCGCGGCCGCTGCTATATAAGTGGGGGGGGCCGCGGATCGGGGGAGCCCGGCTGCGCTTTGGAGAAGCGAGGAGCCGCCGCCCGAGGCAGGTCCCGGCGAGCAAAGGCGCCTCGGCCCCCAGTTCCCTTTCCCAAAGGTGAGCACCTGGAGCCAGGAGCCCGGGTGCTTGGGTCTGTGAGGCACAGGGCACCGCAACAGCTGGCCTCCCCGTCACCCGCGCGCAGCCAAGCCCATCGGGCGAGGCCCCCGGCGCCCCGCAGCCGCCGCCGCGCCATGCTTCACCTTAGCGAGTTTTCCGGCCCCGACGCGCTTCTGGTCAAGTCCACCGAGGGCTGTTGCGCGGAACCCAGCACTGAATTGTCCCGGCTGCCCGGTAGGGACGCGCCGGCGACTGCCGGCTACCCCGGAGGTAAGGAGAGCGGCGGAGGGTGCTCAGACGGCGACGCAGAGCGGGGGCGCATGGTGCCTGAGAACAGACAGGGACCCGGACTGTAGAGCTGTGGGGGGTAGAGGTGGTAGGAGGCTCCGGGGTCCTGAGGTGCGCACCCCATCCCCAGCCCCTCTGTACCGCCAGCGCCTCCGCAGGAACCTGTGGGTTTATCAGGGCGTCCTTTTGCCTGTGCACGTGTGTTTTCGTGTGCATGTTTGTGTGTGCGTCTTGGGCGTATTCGGGCTCCAGCTGGATCAGAATGTGCAAAAAGCACCTTTTATGTGTCGGTGCGCCCCCAGGGTTTCGGGGTAGGGGCTTTCAGACTCTGAGGCGCGTCCTTTGATGTGCCCGGAGCTGATTCCTGCTCCCTCCTCAGCAGGCGACTTCTTGAGCTGGGCTTTGAGCAGCTGCAGCGCCGGGGGGGACTTAGCCGATTCCTGCTTCCTGGAGGGGCCTGCACCCACGCCCCCTCCTGGCCTCAGCTACAGCGGTAGCTTCTTCATCCAAGCAGTACCCGAACACCCGCACGATCCGGAGGCACTCTTCAACCTCATGTCGGGCATCCTGGGTCTGGCACCTTTCCCCGGCCCTGAGGCGGCAGCATCCCGGTCTCCGCTGGACGCCTCTTTTTCCGCAGGCCCCGACGCCTTGCTGCCGGGTCCCCCGGACCTTTACTCCCCGGATCTGGGCGCTGCCGCCTTCCCAGAGGCGTTCTGGGAAGCCTCACCCTCGGCAGGCGCCCCCTCACAGTGCCTGTATGAGCCTCAGCTCTCCCCGCCCGACGTCAAGCCAGGCCTCCGGGCGCCTCCGGCCTCCCCTGCGCTGGACACTGCCTCGGCCTTCAAAGGCCCCTACGCTCCCTGGGAGCTGCTCTCAGCTGGAGCCCCAGGGAGCTGTGGGTCACAGGGAGGCTACCAGGCCGCCCCCGACGCCCGTTTCCCCTCGATGGGGGCAAAGATTGAAGACCTGCTGTCCATTAGCTGCCCGGCGGAGCTGCCAGCCGGTCCCGCCAACAGACTCTACCCCACGGGGTCTTACGACGCTTATCCGCTGGCCGCAGGTGACTTAGGAGAGGTGGCCGAGGGCCTCCCGGGTCTCCTGACCCCTCCTAGTGGGGATGGGGGGAGTAGCGGCGACGGTGGAGAGTTTCTGGCGGGTACTCAGGCTCAGGTTTCTCCCCTGGGCCTTCGCAGCACCGCGGCGGACTTCCCGAAACCTCTGGTGGCAGACATCACTGGGAGCAGTGGCGTGGCCGAGCCTCCGGGGCCACCGCCGCCGGCCCCATTCCCACCCACCAAGGCGCGGCGCAAGGGGCGCCGGGGCGGCAAGTGCAGCGCGCGCTGCTTCTGCCCGCGGCCTCACGCCAAGGCCTTTGCTTGCCCAGTGGAGAGCTGTGTGCGCAGCTTTGCGCGCTCCGACGAGCTCAACCGCCACCTGCGCATCCACACCGGCCACAAGCCCTTCCAGTGCCGCATCTGCCTCCGCAACTTCAGCCGAAGCGACCACCTTACCACCCACGTGCGCACTCACACGGGTGAGAAACCCTTTGCCTGCGACGTGTGCGGCCGCCGCTTCGCGCGCAGTGATGAGAAGAAAAGGCACAGCAAGGTGCACCTCAAGCAGAAGGCGCGCGCGGAGGAGCGGCTCAAGGGCCTTGGCTTTTACTCTTTGGGCCTCTCTTTCGCCGCCCTGTGAGGGGGAAATGGGTTTGTAGATTGAGGCTGCCGCCCGGCACGAAAGAGGAGACCTGGCCCGACCCCCCACCCACCCCTTTTCCGGCACGTCTCGGGGCCGGGTTCTGGTCCCACTTCCAGTTCCCTTGAAGTGCCCGTCGTTCACGCCTCGTTCAGCACCAGCTCCGTGGACAGCTCCTGCGGTCCCCGGCGCTGACGCCCGCGTCCGCCGCTCTTTGAAGAAGTCCTCTCAGGCCACCCACTGAGTAGGCACTTCCATGGGACTCAAGATAGCCTTTTGTAACTAACTTGGCGCACGCCCCACGCCCCTCATTAGAACCCCCAGAGTCAGGCTGGGGCAGCGCCGAGCCGGTCTCGCGCGGGATTTTGTACAGCAATGTCGTTTCCAGCAGCCATTGGATGTAACGTTTTGCTTTGGGGTTATTTCCTTTTGTTGTTGTTAATTTTTGTAAAGCAGACGCTACTCTCGAGCAGTTGACAAAACTGTTTATTTTTGCAATTAAAATTATTGTGCTAAAAGCTTACTGAATCTGCCATCTAAGCTCCTGACCCTTTCCCCCCAGTCACTCCCCCAGGAGAATATGTGCCAGAAAAGAAAGGAGATATTCAGGCAAAAGGATCATTACGCAGCTACTGTCAGGCACTGTGGCACGTACTAGGCATTCAATAAATATGTACTGAATTAACAAATGCATTTAATCACAACTGACCTAAGAGCTCAAAGTTTTTTCTGAAACTTGAGAGTGATTGAGATGTTGAGGTGTTAAACATTTGGAGATATATTATCCTAAATCTCCACAATTCTAAATGCAGCAACATATATTCCATTTCAAAGATGAAGGAGCAAAGTAGGTAACTTGCTGGGTAACCTGGCTATTAAGTGACGGGGTCAAACTCAGATCTGTCTGGCTCCAAAGCCAGTAATTTTTTTTTTTACCAACCCCAGAATGGTGGCACCTCACCTTAATAGTGCTGTTTGGAAAGGCTTCCTACCCACAAGTGAGATAGATTTGGGAACTAGAGGAGGCCCAGGCAGTAGCCATGACAATGGAGGACTGCAGTATGGCAGAGCTGTCTGTGAACAACCGAAGTATTAGGTATCACAGAAGCTCCAGCCAGTGGCTGTGCATCTGTATGAGAAAAAGGGGCTGTCAGGGCCAAACGGGACTTAGCATTCAGCCAGACCATGGATGGGCAGAGCCAAGCCACACGAGGTGCTTGCCAGATTCTCACAGTCATGTTAGTTGCTCCCAAACGATCTTGTTTAGGTGGCAGCAGCCCCTTTACCATCCAGCCATGCACCTGCCATAGTCGCTTTTCCCTAACTCTCCTTCCAGGTGAACCCTTCATGGCTTGGGGTGGGAGGTGGGGAAGATGGGGAATGGTTGCAACTTGGTCCCCCTTTACTCCCTGAACTCCCAACTCAAAAGATTTCTGGCCACCTTGAGCAGACTCTGGAATATTAGAAGTCTGCTGTTCACCCTCTCTCTCCTCCCCAGTAATTCCTTTCTGCTAAGGAAAAGATAGGGCCTGTCTGCAGGCTTCATTCTTTTCTCCTTCAAGCTGAGCTGTTCTTGAGTTAAGAGTGCCTTACAGCCCTGTGATGCCGGATCAGTCTGGCTGCGGATCCTTTGGCTTCTTTGTCCCTTCACTGTCAGACATGCTCACCTTCCACCCCAGTGTTCAGTTGACCAGAGACAAAATAATCAACTCAGAGAATTCCATCCATTTCTCCCCTCAGGTGTTAAGTGCTTTCATGTGATCCGAGTATCTCATATTTACTAGAACAGTTTGTGGTAAAGGACTCCACATTACCTCTTCTAGAAGACTTAACATTTTAAGAGTAGCCTGCAGAGGGCAATGTTTAACCCTGTAAAGAGGCTCAAATGATGGACCATCAGGCATTACAATAGGTAACTTGTAGATTCACAGACACAAAAGATAATGGTGATTTTTATCAGCTTCCTATTTAAGTGACCACACCTCTCACTTATAGGCATGGACCACCTGACTTCACTTTCCATGCAGAGTAAGGTAATGTAGAGCATAAAGGCCCAGATTTCAAGCAACTGGTTGCAAACCATACAACCTAAACAAAGAAGGAAGGGCAGACAGGCTGTGGGTGGGTGGTGTCTAACCATGTCACCCTTGCCCTCTTTAACATCATTCTATCAAGTACCATCAGCTCTATTGTGCCCCATCTTGTCCTCAAACACACACCTAGGCCTAAACATCACAGACGGGAAAATTGACCCCCACAGAAGTGATTTAGTCATGGTGCTGGGGCCAGAGCCCAGCCCAGTTCTAGAACTCCCAGCTGAAAAGCTCCTCATAGTATTCCCAAGGGAAACTGTTCCATATGCCAGAGCTTCCCCTAGGGATTGTGAGGGAAGAGAATGTTAATGTCAGAGATGGAAAGAATTTAAATAAAATCATCAGAAAATCTACCCAAACCCAAGACCCCCACAGAATCAGGGACGAACAGAGAGCTCTTATCTTACTTGCTCCTCTTCGTCATCTAGCCCTCATAATGAGGGTGTTTTCCCAGACATCGCTCCTAGCTCTCACCTTCCCTATTTCAACACTTGTCTTGGAAAGCACATTCATTTCCAGGCCTTTAGCGATTACTGTTGCTTAAATGACTTCTAAGCCAGCCAACCCAAGTATCTGCCCCAGGTGTAACTCCTTGGTCAGATTAATGAACAACTCCGTGTGGGTGTCTCACTGCCATTTAAAATACTGTCTAAAACCGTATCATTCATCTACACACCCAGTTTCTGCTAATGATGACTATCATTTGTTTGGGTCCCTAGACTCACCTGAATGACTTACAGTTCTTCTGTGGGATTCATCCTTGACCCCTCCTTCTCCTATATCCAGGCTGTCACTCAGAACTGTTGGATCTTACTGGGGCACCTGGGTGGTTCAGTGGGTTAAGTCTCTGCCTTCGGCTCAGGTCACGATCTCAGGGTCCTGGGATCGAGCCCTGCATCAGGCCCTCTGCTCAGGAGGGTGCCTGCTTCCCCCTCTTTCTCTGCCTACTTGTGATCTCTGTCTGTCAAGTAAATAAATAAAATCTTTAAAAAAAAAACAACTGTTGGATCTTACTGAAGATCTTCAGGGTCTTATCTGCTCTCATCCCTGGTACATTGTTTCCTTTTATGTAGTGTGATTTTTAGCTGTGAGTTCACCTTCAGTGGGCATTTACCTGGGCAATAATACTCTGTGGCCTGGGTTGAGGGTATGTTTTTCCTGAGCAGTTCTGCATTTGCTTGTGCCGTGCATCCCAAGAATACCAAATAATGAAGATCAGTCTCTTTGTTAATTTCTTTACCTGGGTTTCCTGTATCACACAGGGGTTGTGAGTTCAAACCCTAACACATATAGTTATGCATCCTCAAGGGAACTCCCCCAAATGGGGCCCAGGTCAGCATAGGCAAGAAATAAACCTCCCTCCCCATACCTCCTGGGGTTACTCACAGCACATCCCATGCTTATATTTCTTGGTCCCCCAGTTCTATGCCCAGTTTTGGTCCATATAGATTTTCTCTCCTTGATTGCATTTTTGGTTAAGCATTTCAGAGGTCTGTTATATTTTGTGAGTCAGTCCACATATTCTGTAGCAGGAGGGTCTTTGGTTTATCTATTCCACAATACTGATTGAAACTGAAGCCTGAATATGTTGGTTCCTTTAGTGAAACATTTTCCATGTTTATCTTCTCTGTGCCTATTGCCAGCATCTCAGCCCATGCCCCTCCCTGCACATACACAAACACCATGGATATGACAATCACATAGAATCACATAACATGTAGTTGGAAGGAATTTATAAGAACATCTTTTCTAACCCCTCTATGTATAGAGAAAGAAACTGAGGCCTGAAAGATATGGGGATTTTCTTAAGGACACACAGAGAGTGAGAGACTGAAGTGGACCTTGAACCTGGGCCTTCCAGTTCCAAGACTAGCATTTCTCCTGCATATCTAGTCATTCCACAACCATTGAGCATTTACCATATGCCAGACCAGTGGTTCCCACCTTTTTTCCTTTCCAATATACTGGAAGTATTCAACACATACATGAGTAACAAAGGTCATTCTAGTCTTGACTTTCATCATAGAGATACAGGGAAGAGTAATTAAGAATCTTGATGAAGTGGGAGATTTTGACAAAGCAACTCGGTATGCCTGCTATTTCTTCCCTCATCCCCCCAACTCCTGTGCCCTGTTTGAGACAAGCCTGTACTGTACCAAACTGCTTCCTGTGATCTCTCTCCCTCCACTCCACATTGCATATCACTACTGATACAACTTCCCTAAAGCACTCATGGTGTTGTATCCCAAAATGACCACAGCTTCCACCTTCCAACAAAAAAATAACACTGCAGTTAAAGCCTTCCATATCTGAACCAGATTCATCTTCCATCCTCTGTCTTCTCTCCTTTTGCTCTCTCCTCTCCCCTTGTGTATTATCCAAATTGTCCCACACTTGAGCTCCTTCAAGAGCAGAGACCACGTCTGATCCACATATGCGGGCTCCATATCATCATGCCCACTCCCCAGCACACTTAAGTGCTTAATTTTTTTTTTAGATTATTTATTTATTTGACAGACAGAGATCACAAGTAGGCAGAGAGGTGGGCAGGGAGAGAGGGGAGGGGAGAAGCAGGCTCACTGCTGAGCAGAGAGCCTGATACGTTGCTCCATCCTGGACCCTGGGATCATGACCCGAGCTGAAGGCAGAGGCTTTAACCCACTGAGCCACCCATGCACCCCTTAAGTGTTTAATTATTGAGTGGATTGGTTCCCCCCAAAAAAAGATTTAAAGTGCTAAAGGGAGAAGGGAAAAGAGAAGGGGGAAAAAGGAAGGAAAGCAGGTGTTTAGAGAGCATGAAGCTGAGAAAAGATCAGGAGGGAGAAATGGGCAGAAGCAGGACTGAGGTCCTGCTCCAAGCCATGGGGGTGTCATGAGTGGGACCATAATTCTGGCTGGTCTGTGTCTGTCCAATTCTGGCTGAGCCCATGATTCTGTACCTCAGCTCTGGACCCCAGATGTGTCTGCCACTCATTTCTCTCTCTTTTGGTTTCTCGGGCCCACATGGAGTGGGATTCAGTTTAACATTTTTAGAACTGTGGTTCCCATAACAACCAAGCAGGAACTGTTGTCTGTGAAATGTAGCATAAGCACACATGCGCACATGCACACACACATATGTGCATGTGCGTATACATGTGCACATCCCACACGTACATGCACACACACATACACACGTGCATTCACCGAGACACATTCATACACGCACAGCATCTACCCGCATGTGTACACATGCGTGTATTCACCTGTATGTGTACTCACACATGCACACATGTGCATGTGCACAGCTATGGGCCTTCATGCATATACATATGCACAAAAGCACATACATACATACATAGGCATGCCCTGGATTGTTTTTGCATATTCATAGGAAGCATAGTTTGAGGACAGAAAAACATCACCAGGACAAAGTTAGAATCAAGACAATATATGGACATTTTTGGTTCTCTGCAAAAGCAGGTGGATTTGGGGAAACTGTACTTTGGCAGAGGAGCGTCCAGTAAGCTTAATACAGCAAAAGGGTAGAAGGAGGGCACTGTGTTTAAGTGCAGACTTTAGAGTTCATGGACTTGAGTTCACATCCTGACTGTGCCATTCACTGGGCTCTGAACTTTAGCTTCCCCATCTGTAAAGTAGGAATAATAATAATGTGTATTTAACAGATTTATTAGGACAATTGAATGATATGCATGGAATGATTAGTGTGATGCTTGGCACTTGGCTAATAGAAGCTGTTATCATTTAGGTTTTAGAAGAAGTGATTTCTCACTTGCTCAACCAAAGAAGACTTTCTGGAGGAGGAAAAAAATTCAGGAGGTTGGGGACAGAAGAGAAGATGTTGGGAGAAGGGTAGTTTGACTTGAGTGGCTTATTCTGCCTCAGTCCTTATTAAATTTACTTGTCCTCCAAAGCCACCAGCCAAGTCTACAAATTATCCTTCCTCATATTAAATGTTCAATGCTTTTTTCTTAGCAGGAGTAGATGGGGTCAAGAAAAGTCTCCATCAGCCTCATTTATTGGAGAATCCTCAGGCTATGCTGATTTCTGTGCTGTTGCAGCCAGACTGTCCCTCATAGCTTTGGTGCTCAATCCTGCACAAGCTCATCTCTGGGCCTTTGCCCAAGTACTACCCATAGCCTGAAATTCCATCTCCCCTTTTCCTCCTCCAAAGCCCAGCTCAGCCATGGGCTTGATAGCCCTAACACCATGTCTGATCTCTCAGGGCCCCCCTGCAGCTCTGTGGACTTCCTTCCAGTCCAGGCAGATTGTTCGCGCTTCACTGGCTGGGTAGGCCTTAAGCAAAGGCCCCTCGAGATGCTCAAGTGCTAGGGAGCTAGGCTTCTCTCCTATCCAATTTCAAAGCAGGGTGGGGGTAGGGGGTTGAGAGTTGGGACTCAGGGTGAGGTGGAGGATTGGGTTGGGGTGGGTGGAAAGGAACCAAACCCGAAGGCCACTGTCTCTCTGCCTCTTTTCTCCCCCTCTAGGTCCGGGATGGGATTTGTGTTGGGGACAAATTCTCGATGATATCCTCAAGGGCAAAATTGGGTCCTGGGAAAGAAATCACTGCCAGCTTTCCTGGTTCCCTAGGGATGCCCAGAGAGAGGGGATATTCTCAAGCAATCTTGGCGGAGAACAAGCATCAGGCTGGAGGTCGCCCAGTGCACAACCTAGGGCGAGGCCCACGAGGCTGCCTAGTGACCGTGGCGCATACCCCAGGAGCAGCGCAGCGCAGCCGTTCTGTTCCTGACCCACAGAACCCCCTCCCCCTCCCCCGGGATCTGCCCTGCGTGGTAGCAGGCCCAGCCAGGGTGGTCGGGCTAAGGCGGAGAGGTCTGAATTAAAGGTGGGCAGTAGAGGTGCCTGGGGCAGGGAGAGCGCACTGGGCGGTGCCGGGAGTCTGGAAGACCCAGACCCCAGGAGAAGCGCGGTCCAACGGCCCCAGCACCCCCAGGGCGGCGCCGCGGACCCCTCCCCCATCGAAGCCACCTTCTGCGGAAAACGTGGGGTCCCGGCGCAGCCGCTTCTGGCTGCATCTGCCGCTCCCCAGCTCGCAGGAGAGCCCGCCCCGAAGGAGGGGCCGGCTCCGCCCCACCTCCTAGCTGCCTCCCTCCCCCTTCTCTTCCTTTCCTCCGGCCGCGAGCCCCCTCCTCCTCCCTCCTCCTCCTCCTCCTCCTCCTCCTCCTCCTCCTCCTCCATCCTTCCCCCACCCGGTTTGTGTGCCCCTCCCGCTGCGACTGGCTGGGAGGCTCGGCCGCCCCCGCCCCGAGAGGGAGGCGGGGGCGCAAGCCGCGGCGGCCACCCGAGGCTGCGGAGGGGAACGAGATCCGAGGCCCCAGGGCGGCCCTGCATCTGGACACGGCACGCGGGGACTGCCTGTGCACCCCCAGCCGAGGGCCGCGGGGCCTGGCCTCGCCGCGGGGTGGAGGAGGTAAGGGCGAGTCATGGGCGCGCTGTGGGACCGCTCCTGGAGAGAGAAGGCAGGGAGGACCCCAGCCTCTGCCTCCTCCTCCTCTTCCTTCTCCCCCACAGCCCTCGGGAGGCCCGCGAGGCTGCCGGACCGGGAGGGATTCTGGGCAGGCCAGGCCAGAGGCAAGGAAGGGGTTAATTTAAGGAATTAAAATCAGAACGTTTTGAGACCTGGCTTCCCATCCCCCCTTCTAGCCAGTCGCTCCCCGAGCCAGGTTGGGGGGTGGGGTTGGGCTCCGGTGGGACTCTGGACCTTGGAGAGCCCGGCCAGAGGGGAGCAGGAAGGGGAGCGCCCTCAAACCCAGCCCTCTCCACCTGCTTCTGGAGAGGGGTGGGGGAGGGGCGTGGTGTTGAGGCCTGGCTGGGCACCTGTGCGGGAGTCTGAGGGTGGGAGGCTTTGGGTGTCTGTGTGCGTGCCGGTGTGCACGTGTAATGGTCTGGACGATCCGGAGGTGTGCGTGTGTGTGCACGCATGTTTCTCTCTCCTTGCAGCCCAGTGCCTCCGTTGGTGACTGTCCACGGCGATCTGGCTGTGTGCTCCTCACTGCATTGCTTTGCATGTGAGTGTGTGACACGGCGCCTGTGTGCGCGTGCCACGGCGTGCCTGTGGGTAGGAGTGGGGCCTGCTCTCTCCTTAGGTCGGATGTGCAGTGAGGAGGGGCCCAGATGGTTTTATGGGTGTGGGATCCAGGTGCTCGAGCCATGTGTGTGTGACCTTGGGGGGGTGTGTGCTCGCTTGCAGGAGCACAAGAGTGAAGAGGAGCTTAGAACAGGAAAGGCAGTGTCAGGGCTGCGGGGAAGCAGGGGACTGGATGCATTGACCCCTGTGGGTCTTCACTAGACTGCTCTGGGAGGTAACCTGTGGTGACCCCAACCCAGGTGTGGAGAGCCAGAACCCTGTCCTTCTTGGGGGATTTGGAGGGCTTTGGAGAGACAGGGGGCATGCCTTTATTCTCCATCCACAGGGACACTTCCAGCTGCCTCCCCATCCTCAGAACACCTCCTCCACCTGCTGGCAGATGTCTCCCGAAACCACTGAGCTTAGAGCTTCGTTTCTTTGGCCTCTAACGCCATCTATTAACATCCAAATCTTCCTTCCCCGTTTCTGTAAGTTCTACCTTCTCTGTTCCTTTCCTGCATGCCAATTTTTATGGAAAGAGGGAGAAAGAGCTCTTGGGCCCAGAAGGCCAAGTGAGAGGTAGAGGAGAGGCCAGAGGGGGACACGGGAGCCAGGGAGCATGACCAAGAAAAACCCAACTCTGCTAACTTATTCCCATTTGCCTGATCTGAATTTAAAAGAGAAAGAGACCGAGAGGAAGTTTGGCTATAGCCACACACTTGTTTCTAGATTTAGGGATGCCTAGCCTATATCTCGTTTGGGAATATTTATAGCTGGAAGGGGGTGATGGTTGTTGAAAGGTAACTGCCATCCTGCCTTTGAGTTCCCTGGACTTCCCTGCCTCTCTGGAAGCCCACCACTCCCTTTATTTAGTCATTCAACAAATATTTATTGAGCGCTACTATGGGCTGGCTAATGAATATTGTAGAGCTGGTGTGACATTCTCCTCCCAATCAGAAGAAACATATATTAAGACTAAGAGCATGGGTTTTGAAGTCAGTCAGGTAGTACTTGGTTCAAATCCTAGCTTATCACTCATTCCCTGGTGTGTAACAAACCACCCCAGAATTTAGGGGCTTAAGACAAGAGTGATTTGTTATTCTTCATGGTCTGTGGGTTGGCCAGGACTGTGGCCATGGCTGTGGTCTCTCATGGCACCTCTCAGCAGCATTCAGTTGAGGGACTGGCTGGAAAGGAACATCAAGATGGCCTTTCATCCTCCAGGGCCTCTCTACTTGGGACGTCTACTTGGTCAGTAATTTAGCCTGTTTTTTAATACGGCAGCTGGATCCCAAATGGAAGTATTCCAAGAGGATAAGCCCGCTGGCACAACAGCTTATCAAGCCTCAGCCTGCATCAGGCTTGCTAATGTCCCACTGGCCAAAGGAAGTCACATGGCCAAGCTCTGCATCAGTATGGGAGGGGACCACATAAGGGGAAGAATCCTGGGAGGCATGCTTCCTGGGGGCCATCAAACCACAGTCTGTTCCAGTCACTTCCTGGCCTTGGGCAAGTAATTTGGTACTCTGAGCCTCACTTTCCTCCTAAAATAGACACAGTACCGCCTGTGGGCCGCAGTGTCTTGAAGATTAAATGAGAAGCATTGTATCTGAGCAAAGTAATTAGTAGGTAAATGTTCACTGTTCAAATTATTAGACTGTAAGCATCTTGGGGGCATGACTGTCTTATTCATCTTTGTGCCTCCAGTGGTGGTCATGGCCCCTGTGTTTGATGTCTTTTTTTTTTTTTTTTAAAGATTTTATTTATTTATTTGTGAGGGAGAGTGCACACGTGCACAAGCAGGGGGAGCGGCAGAAGGAGAGGGAGAGAATCTCAAGCAGACTCCCCACTGAATGGAGCCCATGGAGGGGCTTGGTCTCATGACCCTGAGATTCTGACTTGAGCCCAAATCAAATTGGATGTTTAACCAACTGAGCCACCCAGGAGCCTCTGTTTGACATCTTTTTGTTGGGTGGATAAACTAGAAAGAAGCAGAGAAGCCCTAAACCTTGGAGCTCTGGTAGAGTGACAGAGTCAAGAAGACAGCAGGTCCTCGGGCTCTCTGCTCGGCGGGGAGCCTGCTTCCTCCTCTCTCTCTCTGCCTGCCTCTCTGCCTACTTGTGATCTCTCTCTGTCAAATAAATAAATAAAATCTTTAAAAAAAAAAAAAAAAGAAGACAGCAGGTTCTTACTCCCCAGTGGGTGGGAAGTAAGAGACAGGGAAGTACTTGTTATTCCAGGTGATTCTTGGATTGACTTAATTATAACCAGATTCATCCCGTTTCATAATGAGGGGCAGAAATCACTTCAGCTATATGAAATCCATCAGTACCTCCATTATTCAGTGTTAGTCCTCTAAGAATGATACACTGATGTCTGCTGTGTGGGAGGAAGGTGTGAGGGTGAATCATTTGCATTGTCCTTGCCCGCCAGTGTGTGCATGGGGTGGGATCTGATGTGCAAACAGGTCTATGACCATCCAGCATGTGACACCTGTTGCCATGTGTGAAGATCTATGGTAAGGGGTGATTCACACTTGGATGTGCTTTGAGCCGAAGGAGGGATTCAAGGAAGACTTTCTGAACAGGCAGCATTTGAGCTGGGCCTGCAGAATTCCCCATGTGGAGAAGGGAGTCCCAGGAAGAGCGACTAGCATGAGCCAAGACTTAAGGGTGTGACAGCTCTTGGCACTTCTCAGTGAGCTAAGGCCCACAAGGCTCATTAAGGTTGCACATGGGAAGCGGATGCAAACGCTAGGCTGGCAAGGCCGAGTGGCGGTCGTGTCCTGGCCCACCTTGAGGGCAGTCAAAGCGTGGTGGACTTTACCTCCCAGAAAATGGCCTGCGCTCAGAGACTTATTTGAGAAGGAGAGTGACATGACTGGATCTGTATTTGCAGAAAACATGAGAATTGAAAGCTGGTGGAATTAGGACTACAGTTAGCAAAGGTATCAATGGATCAGATAGAAGGGGATGGTTATGGTCTGGGGCAGGGGCTAGAGGAAAGAGAGTCAAGTATTTAGAAGGTAGTATTACAAAAACTGGTGATTGATGAGGTCTGAGGAGGACTTTGAGAATTCAGAGATGCTTTGCCGGTTGTATCCAAGGTGAAGAGTAGACAATGAAGATGTTGGTCAAGACGGGGAAACAGGAGAAAGAAGCAGGCTTGAAGGTGAACATGGTGCTATTGTGAGTTTGTTCTTAGCCATCGTAAGCTCTGAGCCCCCGACATTAACATATCACCCTTTTCATCCTCTCCCTCTGTGCAGGCTGCTTGTAAGGTGCACTTAAAAATTAAAAAAAAAAACAAAAACTGCTATAAATGTCAGGTCTAAGGCTTTGGGTTATGTGTGCCTCAGGATACCACAAGTGATGGTATAGATGAGAGTTAGGTTATCCCTAAGAAGCATTTAAATATGTTCAGGTGTCTCTCCTCTTAAAAGCTCTGTTTGGAATCTCCCACGCTGCTTCTTCCCCCTTCACAGTTGAGGTTCCTGTATCCACTCACTGTCTCTATCTCACTCTCCCTTCAACCCCATCAACCGGGTTCATGAAAGCGGGGCTCCCTGGAGTCCCCAGTGGACCCTTTGCGCCTCTGCTCTGGCTTGTGTCATCCCACTTGCTGTTTACACGTCGTTTACACTACTGCCCCCTGCTTCCCTCCTTGACATCCTCTCTTCCCAAAGGGGTCCCCCCAGAATTCCCATTGCTTCTGCCGGTTCTTAGGATCTTCTCGGTTCTTCTCCCTCCTCCTCCTCTCTGAGGATCCACTTCTCCCCTGCTCCCCTCTCTCTGCACCCTCTTCCCGAGCCTACTCATCCACTTTTACGCGTAAGGTGCGAAAACTGTATTTTTGGCTCCACATTGCATACTATACGCTATCTCTACTTCCAGGGCCCACTGGAACCTCAAACTTGTGAAATCTACAACCAAACCAATCTCTCCCCCAAATGTGCCTTGCTTCACTTTCCCTGCAAACGAACCGCAGCGCCATCTACCTAGATGCTCAAAACCCAAAGCTGAGATTGATCCTTTACTCCTCCCTTTAATACCAGCCACAATTATTCTGTCACCAAGCCTTCTTGACTCTCCTTCCTATGCTGCTCCCATATCCATCCTTCTCAGTGTGCTCCTGCTGCCTTGGCCAACAGTTTCAACCTCTTCCTGATCTTGACCCCCCGTGGGCTGTACTCTCTACTGTACCTGATACATTCATGGCACAGAGGAGGGGCTCAATAAATGTAACATGAATGAATTCATGTTTTAATAAAGCCCAGGGAGAATTCTAGGCTAGAAATATCAATTTGTGAGAATGTTAGGACTTTTGGTCACAAGGGACAGAAATAACCATTCAAATTACTTTATGCAAAAACGGATATGTACCAACTCAAATAACTGGAAAGAAGGGGGATGAGTGGGTTTGGGGCATGACCGTAGCTAGGTTCTCCCAAAATGTGATGAGGATTCTTCCTGGCTCTTGGTTCAGCTTCACTCTGTTGCCATACTTTTCCCCCCACCGTACATGGACTTCCTCCATGTGGTAGGCAGAGGTTACACAAGGCCATAGACCGCTTCATGTTCACTAGCCAGTGATCTCAGAGAACAGAAGACTCCTCAATTTTTCACTTCTATTCCCAGGGAAGGACTCTGTTGGCTCAGCATGAGGAATGTGGCTGTTCTGGGGTCATTCACTGTGGCCAGAGAGGTGCGGCACCATGATGGGTCAGGCCTAGGTCACACAGCCCTGTCAGAACCACAGGGAATGGGGAGGGGCAGCTTAATGAAGAAGGAATGAGATGTTCTATCATCAGAAGGTGAAGAAGGCTTGCCAAACAGATAAAAATGGGGAGGTCCACTGCAGGAATTCTCAGGGCCTATTTGGTAGTGGAAGCCGTGAAAATGTAGGATTCTCTGTGTTTCTGGCAGAGACCATGATCATGTGACAGTAGACAGGAGCCAGGGAAGACACCCATCTCAAGATGGTTGGCCTTGTTTGAGGAGATGAGACTCACATACCTGAAAACTTTACCCCCCCCCAAAAAAAAGTCAATGCCTTTCGTTCAGCCTGGAGAATCCTAATCCTTCCACCCAATGAAAACCTTCAGCTGGGTTTAGAAGAAAGGAGACTTGAGATAGGCATTTCAGAAGTGGGGTGGGGAGCAGAAGAGGTCCTGCGGTTGGTGAGGGGGCGGGTCCTGGCTGAAAAAGGAGGCAGGTCTTAGGGCTGCAGGGGTTGCTGATTTGGGGAGACGAGAATGCAAAGGAAATCGCCAACTGTTATGTCATGATACTAATAATAGAGGACTGTGATCAAATTTGAACAGGCAACATTTCTATTTTTCTTCTTCTTCTTCTTCTGCCTCCCCCTCCCTCCATCATCTTCTTGTTGGCATTTGGGCAAAGCTTATACTCACGCTGAGGAAGTGTACACATCTAGGCAAAAATATTTCTAAGAATGATTCATAGCCATTCCTCTGCTCTGGCCTGTGGAGGGAAACCGTGGGGCAGGCTGGCCTCAGTGAAGAGCCACCTGGACCTGAGAAGTCCCTTCTACCCTGCACAGCCACACACAGCCTGCACCCCCAGACTTTCCCCTTTCTCGGGGCCTGGCTAGCAGGGTATTGTGTAGGAAGAGGATGCTTCAAAAGTATATGGGGAGGGGAGAGGGGAGACTGGTTGGTTCTGATGTCCGAAAGGGCCCCCACAGAAGGGACCAGCACTTGGGATGGTTGGGTACACATGGGTGCCTTGATACCAGGCTGACCGGACATTATGGAATAGCCCTGTTCCTAAGCAGGTGTGTGTGTGAGTGTGCTGAATTCTATTTCTTTCTTTCTTTCTTTTTTTTTATTTTTTATTTTTATTTTATTTTATTTTATTTTATTTTATTTTTTTAAAGATTTTATTTATTTATTTGACAGACAGAGATCACAAGTAGGCAGAGAGGCAGGCAGAGAGAGAGGGAAGCAGGCTTCCTGAGGAGCAGGGAGCCCGATGTGGGGCTCGATCCCAGGACCCTGAGATCATGACCCGAGCTGAAGGCAGCAGCCCAAACCACTCAGCCACCCAGGTGCCCCCCTTTCTTTTTTTTTAAAGATTTTATTTATTTATTTGACAGACAGAGATCCCAAGTAGGCAGAGAGGCAGGCAGAGAGGGAGAGGGGGAAGCAGGCTCCCCACTGAGCAGAGAGCCCAATGAGGGGCTCAATCCCAGGACCCTGAGATCACTGAATTCTATTTCTAACATCTGTGGTCACTTTGCCAACTTCTTCAATTTCATCTATAGTTGCTAATTTATTCAGGTTTTCTATTTCTTCTTTGGTCAATTTTGATAATTTATATTTTCCTGGAAAAACACACACTTCATCCAGATCTTCAAAAATTTGGGCCAAGAGTTGTACCTGGTCGCATTTTACTAATTAAAAAAAAAAAAAATCTCGGTGAGTGGTTCTATCCCTTTTCTCATTCATAGTGTTATATATTTGTTTTCTTTCTTTCTTTCTTTCTTTCTTTCTTTCTTTCTTTCTTTCTTTCTTTCTTTCGCTTTGAATAGATTTGCCAGAGACTATTTTGTTGGTCTTTTCAGAGAACTATCTTCTGGATTTACCTCTAGAGGCTACTTTTTGGTTTTAATACACCTAAATGATGGTGATGTTAGAACAGTGACTAAGTATTTTTTTAAAAAAGAAATTTTAAGTCCTTGTCTTCTAGGTACTAAAGTACTTCTTGGGTAAAATAATACAAAATCTTGGATTTGCTCAAAATTATCCAGTGGTGGGACGCCTGGGTGGCTCAGTTGGTTAAGCAGCTGCCTTCGGCTCAGGTCATGATCCCAGCGTCCTGGGATCGAGTCCCACATCGGGCTCCTTGCTCAGCAGGGAGCCTGCTTCTCCCTCTAACTCTGCCTGCCATTCTGTCTGCCTGTGCTCGCTCTCTCCCCACCCCCCCTCTGATAAATAAATAAAAATCTTAAAAAAAAAAAAATTATCCAGTGGTAGGGTGGGGGAAGTGTAAGGAAGGGGAGCAGGTGTCAGATGAAAAACTGTCATAAGTTGGTCACTGTTGAAATCGGATGCTGGGTACATAGGAGTTTACTGTATTTTTGAATATGTGTGGAAATGCCCATAACAAAAACCCATGTTTTCCTTTAATCCTTGTCCCACAATGCATACCAAAAATTTTTGGATTTTACAACTCCATTGTATAAAAGGAAACCATACAGCTTGAAGTATTTGCATGCTACCAAGTCACTGTCAGTTTATGCTATTATGGTTATTTGTTTAACGCCCTTAATTTAAAAAATTGTTCTAGACTTTAAAAAAAAGGTAATCACAAAGTACAAAAAGAAAGCATATATAACTGTTTATATAGTCTTTGGGTAGGCCTGGACTCAGTAAACTTGAAAACAAAATCAGAAATCCTAAAGGTTTTTACTGAAGCAAACTATCAGCTTTATTATATCAGTAAAGACCATAAACAAGTCAATTGACCCACTGGAGAAAACCATTTGTGGTTTATAAATGACAAGGGATCAATATTAGAAAAAGTCTTTGAATATCAATAAGAAAATATGAATGTTCAGTATAAAAATGAGGAAAATAGTGCAGAGGCAAAGTCACCAAAGAAATAAAAAGGAATGCTAATGTGTTAAAAAAAGAAAAAAATCCAGCTATAGTAATCAGAGAAAGGCGAGTAAAGGGGCGCCTGGGTGGCTCAGTGGGTTAAAGCCTCTGCTTTCAGCTCAGGTCATGATCCTGGGGTCCTGGAATTGAGCCCCGCCTCGGGCTCTCTGCTCAGCACGTGCCTGCTCGTGATCTCTGTCTGTCAAATAAATAAATAAAAATCTTTAAAAAAAAAAAAAAAAAGAAAGAAAGGCAAGTAAAACAGCCAAACCACTTTTCACTCTCCAACTAGCAAGAGTACAGCAAGGCCAAAGAGAAGCTGAATTTGGCTGCAGTTGGTAGACGCTGGGAACCATTGAAAGGGCATGAGCAGGAGTCCTCTGTAGATAGAGGAGTCTGGTGCCTAACGGGACAGAGGAGAGCCCTGAGCTGAAGCCGGGGCTGGCAGTCTGGGTGTGAGGAAGAGCACAGAGCAGGAGAAGAGAACCACCACAGAAAAAAAGCCCATAGGTTTTGTTTGTTTGTTTTAAGAGTTTATTTATTTGACAGACAGAGATTACAGGTAGGCGGGGGAGGGGGGGCGGGAAGCAGCTTCCCCGCTGAGCAGAGAGCCCAAAAGGGGTTTGATCCCAGGACCTGGAATCATGACCTGAGCCGAAGGCAGAGGCTTTAACCCACTGAGCCACCCAGGTACCCCAAAATCCATAGGTCTTGATGGTGAGCAGAGAGCAAGGTCAGGATGGCCAGTGTGTGGTGTGACTGGGAGGACAGTGAGGAAAAAAGGATGGATCCTGGGGAGTGGGGGAGGGGAAGTCTAAGGTTTGCTTTTTGATGCCAGAGGTCATGGTTTCAGTCTAGAGTTTCATTACCAGTGACTGGCAGCAGAGTCAAAAGATTTAGGCTACAAAAAGGATTTGCTGCCTCTCACAATTGACAAGTCCTGGACTGAAGTTTCAGGCACATCTGGATCTAGATGGCCAAGGGAGGTCATCAGGAGTCTCTGTGTTCTTGTCCAAGGAGGACAGAAATGGCCACAGGCAGCTCCAGGCCCACATTCTCCCAGCAGGCACAGGTCCTATAGTGGCTGTATGGGCCTGGAGTGGGAAATGTGACTGATAAACAGGCTAAGGTCATAGCCCAACCCACAGTGGGGGGAATGGCTCTCCAAGGGAACACTGGGGGGTCTAGTCACAAAGGGGGATTGGAGCTGAACAGCAAAAAGAATACGTGTCCCCTGCATCCCTTCTCTAAACAAGATCTACACAGATCCTGCTACCTGTACAATTTTTAAAATTCTTCTCTTTATGGTAACACAACTTGGATCCCTCACAAAACTTAAAATACCCTTGTCCCATCTCCAGAAGGAGATGTTCCAAGTTCTTATCCACTTAGCGGTCCAGCCCCAATTCAAGATGTTGGTGGTGGGCTGTCTCTTTGGCAGGTACTGAGCTAGGCCCTCATGGTCTTTCAGTTGAGGGCCAGACAATGAGAGGAAAGACCAGACAGCTGAAAGCACAAAATCTTCCCAGCTGAAGAGGGGAGATGAGGAAAAACACTCAGTGGTCACAGACCCATACATGGTCCACATACTGTACCAGTTGGGGAGGACGGGACCTGTTCTCGGCTTCTTTGGTTCTGCCATCTCCAAGAGCCTCCCTGGTCCTTCAGGTTCTGTGCCACGCAGAAAAGGGCCCTTGGGGGCTCACCTCCCACTGACGCAAGTGTAAGGGATGGGGAACACTAGGAGCTGAGTAATCCCTGGCCTTTGTTTTCCAGGTTTGTGGGTTTTGCTGGCAATACAATCCCCTTAATCATTAGGAAGCTTTCAGTCAATTTGCATTCAGTTGTCCCCAGAGCCATTAACCAAACTAGAGACCTCATTGGAAGTTGTAATTCTTGAATCAAGTCCCTGGTGATGGTGTTGGGGGAGGAGAAGAGGTTGTCTCTTAGCAACAGCCCTTGGTGCTCTGCCCATCCTAGAAGCCCATGGTTCTGTTGCTTCTTGGGAGGCCTCTGCCGCAGGGCAAGGCAAACCCTTCCTCTAGGGTGGGAGGCAGAGTCCATCTGCCCCTTCCCACTCAAGCTGCATCCCAGTGGAAGGCTGTTTCTGATGAAAGCAATGGTGGCATAGCAGGAGGGGTTCTTGAACGGCCTGAGAAGTCAAGAGCCTGCTGTGGCCCAGGTTTGTCTCTCTGTGTTTCCAGCCTCCCTGTCCTTGCTTGAGCTGACTTTACTAGAAGCAGAGAACTGACTCTTAATTATCTGACTCTCAGCCATATTGGATTACTGGCCTCAGGCAGAAAGCGCCTCTCTAGGCAAAGCAGCGTTTTCTTCCTCTGCTTTCAGATGGGCCCCTTTCAGCCATGTGTCTCAGTTCTTGTTGGACCTTACTGAGGCTGAGGGAGGGGCCAAACCCCAACAGGGTGACATTTTTTACAAGTCCCCTAAAGTTCCAGATAGGAACACCACCTGAGCTCCAGAGACAGTGGGAGAGTTTCATCGGCTGCTTTGCTGCTGGGTAGCAGGCAGGGGTCACCAACTTCTGAGGGGGGAAGTGGTACTATCTTACTTCCCCTCTTAGTTCAGCTAATTCCTCCTTAGGGTCTATTCCTTTAAAAAAAAAAAATCCCATTTCTCATTCTAGTTTCTGAGTTAGGACTTCTTTCTAGTGCAGGTACCACAGACCTGACTCCAAATGGCTTAAGCAATGAAGGGAAAGGATTGGCTCACCCAACTGAACAGACCAGATTTCAAACAGTGTCTGTGAGAAATCTCTTTCTCCATTTCAATTCTGCTTCTCTGCATTGGCTTTGTTCCCAGGAGGTTCCTCCCCAAAGAAGCAAAGATAGCCCTTGCAGCTCTAGCCTTCCCCATCAGCTTAGAAACCTGAGACCAAAGAGGATGCTTTCCCCCTAGTAGTTCCAGAGAAGTCCTGGAGGGAGGAATGACCCCCGGACTCAACCTGGTGATCTCTGCCCATCCTGGGACTCTGTTTGGCCAGGTCCATATTACTTTCTTACCCCTGGAGCCGGGCTGGACCATCCACCCCCCACTCAAAGCACGTGGATGGAGAAAGTGGGGAAGGAAGAATGGTTCTCCAAGGTCAAAGAACAATGATTTTACCAGGAGGACTGGGTGCTGGGCTAGTAAAGGGAACAGTCACCCATACCCCTACGTGGAAATCCCTGAAGGCGATGGGAACTTGAGAGCAGGTCAGGATGGAGATGCAGAGCTGAGAGTCAGTGGCTTAAAGCTGGGAGTAAATGTGTGAGAGCAAACCCAACTGCCAGGAAGAGGGCAGATGCAAAGAGGGTGTGAAGGTGGACCTCTCATCAGGAAGATTCAGAAGGCAGTAGGAAGAGGAGGTTGGAGAACCCAAATGGGCAGCTTCATGGCAGCCTGGATGGAGGGGCCAGTAGTGTCAGCCAAGGGACCAAGTGGGTGGAGATACCTGATGACAACTGGATTGATAAACGTGTGGTCTGTGACCCAGAGGAGCACAGTGTCAGCAGAGGGTGGCTGAAGCCCAGTCACAGGCAGTTAGGAAGAGGAGGGCAGTGATGAGTGGGGTAGAGATTCCATGAGGTAGAAGAGGTCTGACCAGAAGCCAGAGATGAGGGAGGAGAGGCAGTGGGAGTTCAGGGTTACTGGGGGTAGGATGTCAGGAAGGGTGGTGGCTTGTGCTAGAAATAGCCTGAAGAAGACAAATAAGGTGGCCCTTGGAGCAAAGGGCAGGGGCAGGACACTTACCGGAGACCGACCTAGTAAAAGACTCTGAAAAAGGACCTACACACCAAGAGTGGCAGTGATGGGAGGGTACAGAAGGAGGACAGGAATAAACAGTGACACATGCACACAGGTATCATCAGGTGAGGTGACAGCTTGGTCACTGCAACATGGTACCAACAGTCCACCCTGTATGATGGGTTGGTTTGCATGACATGGAAATAAGCATCTTCCTTTAAGGACTTTTTTTTTCCCCCAGATATAAGATACATTCAGCCAAATACATATAGTGCAGCAGCCTTAAGCATTTAGCCTGATTATTACATATGTATTCACATGTATAACCACCACTCCTATCAAGATCTAGAACGTTTTCAGCATCACACAATGTTTCCTCCTGTCCCTTCTCAGTTTCTAGTCTCCAGAGAGTAACCTCTATTCTGACTTATATCATGATGAATTTAGTCTGTTCTTGAACTCTGTATGTATGGAATCCTACAGTGTGCCCTCTGCTCTGGCTTCTTTCATGCAGCATAATGTGGGATGGGTTCACCCATGTCCTTGCATGTACCAGTGCTTCCTTTTCTTATTGCTGGATAAAATTCCGCTATGGACGTATCATAATTTATCCATTCTACTGGTGATGGGCACCTGGGTTATGTCTAGTTGGAATATAGGTTGGAAGTGTTTAAGTATAATGAATGCCTTCCCCCCCGCCAAAGAATTTTCATTCTTTCTCACTGTCGTGCATGTACACCCCCCACCCCTGCAGGGCTGTACTAGAGCAGGCGGCCTCCTCTAGGAGGCCAAGCCATTGGGATACCCTCCTTTATGGGTGCGTGTGTTTCCTGGGGCAATTTCCTTACGTGTGGGGGAGACCATCCTCCTACGGCTTACTCCCTCTCTTCTAGCCTCCTTGCCCCTCGCCGTGGGCGCCCTGAGCCTTCCCGACCCCGCGGGGGGGCTCGCCCGCGGCCCCCCATGAGCGCACCCGGCTGACCGGCGGGGCGGCCGCGGTGGAGCCCGGGCGCCACGGGGGCGGCGGGGCCATGGCCTCGCTGGACCTGCCGTACCGCTGTCCCCGCTGCGGGGAGCACAAGCGCTTCCGGAGCCTGTCGTCGCTGCGTGCTCACCTGGAGTACAGCCACACGTACGAGACGCTCTACATCCTCTCCAAGACCAACAGCATCTGCGACGGCGCCGCCGCTGCCGCTGCCGCCGCCGCCGCCGCCTCCGGCTTCCCGCTGACGCCCGAGCCCGCCGCCCTGCTGGCCGTGCCCGGCGCCCGGCGCGAGGTCTTCGAGAGCACGTCCTTCCAGGGCAAGGAGCAGGCGGCCGGGCCGTCGCCCGCCGCGCCGCACCTGCTGCACCACCACCACCACCACGCGCCCCTCGCCCACTTCGCGGGCGACCTGGTGCCAGCCAGCCTGCCGTGCGAGGAGCTGGCCGAGCCGGGCCTCGTGCCCGCCGCCGCCGCACGCTACGCGCTGCGCGAGATCGAGATCCCGCTGGGGGAGCTGTTCGCGCGCAAGTCCGTGGCCTCCTCCGCGTGTTCGACGCCGCCGCCCGGGCCGGGCCCGGGGCCCGCCTCCGCCTCGCCCGCGTCCCCCTCGCCAGCTGATGTGGCTTACGAGGAGGGCCTGGCGCGCCTCAAGATCCGCGCGCTGGAGAAGCTGGAGGTGGACCGGCGGCTGGAGCGGCTGAGCGAGGAGGTGGAGCAGAAGATCGCTGGCCAGGTGGGTCGGCTGCAGGCCGAGCTGGAGCGCAAGGCGGCGGAGCTGGAGACGGCGCGGCAGGAGAGCGCGCGGCTGGGGCGCGAGAAGGAGGAGCTGGAGGAGCGGGCGTCCGAGCTCTCGCGCCAGGTGGACGTGAGTGTGGAGCTGCTGGCCTCGCTCAAGCAGGACCTGGTGCACAAGGAACAGGAGCTGAGCCGCAAGCAGCAGTGAGTGGCCTGGGGGGGGGCCCTGTGGGCGGGTGTGCCCGTGAATGTTCCTGACTTGGTGACCGTGTGTGTCACTGCTGCTGCCACCACCGTGAGTGGGCCCGAGTGTGGCTCTGCATGTGCCTGGGTGGCCGTGGCTTGGTCCTGTGGCATCTGTGGCTACGAGCACGTGATGGTAGTGTGTGTGGAGCCAAAAGCGTCATGATGGTGTGTGTTTGGGACTGTGAGGACATGCAAGTACACCCGTGTGCCTGCGTATGACAACTCGTTTTATTCCTTCTCCATGACTCTAGCCAAGGCCAGACCCTGCACTGTGGCACCAGATCCTCTAACCTTTTGCCGACTCAAAGATGTGGCACAGTTCTGCCCTCTCCCTTTGCTATCATCAGATTTTCCTTGTCAGCTATATCATTCCTCAAAGCAGCCAAACAGGAGGTTGTTTCTCCTATCCACCATATCCCCCCTGCCCCCTTGCGCTGCTGCCCCTTTTCTCCCCTTCCAGACTCCTTGAAAGTTTATACTCCTTATCTCCAATTTCTTTCTCCACTTTCTCTCTTGAATCCACTCTGTCAGATAGATGTCCACCGTCACCACTGTCCTCCACGTCACCAACTACCTTCAGGTCACTGAGTCCCATTCCTCACCTCAGCCTGTCAGCAGCATTCGACACAAACGAAACACATGAAACAAATGAAATAAAATGAAACACAACCTGAAATGCTTTGTTCACTTGGCTTCCAGAACACTCTCCTTTTTTCTGCTCCTTCTCGGTGTTCTTTGCTTGCTTCTTATTTCTGCGGTCCTTAAATGTAGGAAGAAATATACAGATGTTATTTATCTACCCCCGTTGTGATACAAGTAAGCTCTGTGGGAGCAAGAGCTTTTCTCAGGTCTGTCCACTGCTGTGCCCCTAAATACCTAGAACAGTGCCTGACACCTAGACGGTGTTGAATGTGAATACATTTGGGAGTAAATGCTCAAGTGACTCTGAAGGGTGCTGTGTGTACTTCCCAGAGGCTTCTGCATCTGAGAATGTTTCTGAAGTGTGTGTGTGTGTGTGTGTGTGTGTGTGTGTGTGTGTGTGTTGGGCTGTGTGAGCGGGACTGTGCCTGTCTCAGACGGCGTGTACGCCTGCAAGTGAACAGGACATGAGCACACGTACGGAACTGTGTGTGGCCCTGTGCCTCTGAGTGTTTCCGGAAGGAGGAGGTGGCTCTGGGTGTGACTGTGAATGTCAGAGCGTTTCCGTGGGGATGAGGGAAGTGTGGCGGGAGCGTTGGGGCTGGGTCAGTGGGGTGTGAGCGTGGGACTCGGGACCTATGGGTTGCATTTCTGGGTGCATGGTAGCATGGGGCCCGTGCTGCGTGCAGCCACGTGAGAGTGTGTCTCCCTCCCACTCGGGGTCTCATCTGGAGGGCGGGTGGGCAGGCAGGGACCGAGGCACCTGGGTGAGAGACTGCTCCGGCCCAGGGAGGTGGTGCAGATCGACCAGTTCCTGAAGGAGACGGCGGCGAGGGAGGCCAGTGCCAAGCTGCGGCTGCAGCAGTTCATCGAGGAGCTTCTGGAGCGTGCCGACCGCGCCGAGCGGCAGCTGCAGGTCATCAGCAGCAGCTGTGGGAGCACACCGAGTGCCAGCCTGGGTCGCGGAGGGGGAGGAGGGGGCGCTGGGCCTGGTCCCCGGGGCCCCGGCAGAATGGTGAGTGTCCACCTGCCGTCCCTGCTCCACTTGCACCCCTGCCCCCTCCAGTGCCACCATGTGCACCGCCTGCCCTGGTGTTCCCCGTTATCGTCTGTGCTTCCCTGCAAGCTGACTCCGGGCCTGAAGGGGGGGTCAGGGAACAGGGGTGCCCCTCTGACTGGGCGGAAGGGCCGGCCCCTGAGGCTGTGATCCAACCGCTCTCGTTTTTAGGGGCCCATCTCTGTCCAAATGAGAGTCCAGGAGCCACAAGCCAGGGGGACTGGGTGGGTGTGGGGAGGGGGTTGGTGAGCCTGCCTTTCTGGGCTGTCTGTCTGTCTTTTTGTCCATCTTTCCCAACTTTTTTCCTTCTCTCTCCTCTCCCTCCTCTCTTCTCTTCATCTTATGCCCTATTTCTCCTGCTCCTCCTCATCATCTTGCCTCCTCTGCCCCTGCCCCTCTGCCTTTCCCTCCTGCTCGGGGGCCCACAGCGAGAACACCACGCAGGCCCAGCCATGCCTAGCACATACGCCGTGTCGAGGCATGGCTCCTCTCCCAGCACAGGGTAAGCCTCGGGCCTGGCCCATCCTGCACAACCCACCCTCACCCCAGAAGGATCCACTGGCCCCCTGGTTGGCTGGCCCATCTGGGGCCTTGGCTCCTTCTCCTTTCCCCACATTCCTTGGGTCATCTTTGTCTGCCTCTCCACACTCTTGGAAGGGGGCTCTTGGAAAGTAGGGCAGGGGGTTTGCCCTCGGTAGGGGTGGCATGGGGAGTTGGGGCCGACCTGGTGCCCCTCACTCCTCACCGTCTGGTCCACCCCACCCCAGGGCCTCCAGCCGTGTCCCTGCTGCGTCCCAGAGCTCAGGCTGCTATGACAGTGACAGTCTGGAGCTACCCCGGCCAGAAGAGGGGGCCCCCGAGGACAGTGGCCCTGGGGGCTTGGGCACACGGGCCCAGGCTGCCAACGGTGGCTCGGAGCGCACCCAGGCCCCTCGCAGCTCAGGCCTGCGGCGTCAGGCCATCCAGAACTGGCAGCGCAGACCCCGCCGACACAGCACGGAGGGGGAGGAGGGTGATGTCTCAGACGTGGGCTCGAGAACCACCGAGTCAGAGGCTGAGGGCCCCTCAGAGGTCCCCCGCCCTGGGCCTGCTCTGGCTGGGCCACTGAGCAGCTGCCGGCTCTCAGGTGAGTCCTGGAAGGGTAGGCCAGAGAGGCCAAGCTTTCCTGGGTGCTGGGCCCTCTCAGGGGACACGGGGCTGGGGCAGTAGATCTCTTGGGCTCCTGCACGTGTTTTCCCATTGTCCCAGACTTCCCACAGTGAGGATGACAAACTCTCCTACAAGTGTCCTGGAAGCCGGGGCAAGGAACTCCTAAGATAGAGCAGTGCTGCCGCACAGGGGTGTTCATGTTGGGGACTGTACAAGGATGCCATGTCTCAGGGGGTCCATTCACATGATGGGCTCATTGACATTTACAGGACAGTAGCTGAGCGTTCACTGCAATCTGAAGTCCCTGAAACAGCAGGGAGAGCCCCCCCCCCCCATTTATACACAAGGCCATGTGCATGTGTGGGTGGGTCAGGGTCAGGAGGTTAGAGGGCTCAGGTCAGGTGCATGGCTGCTCTTGAGTAACTGTTCTGGGCAGGCTCGCCCTGGCCTTCTGTTCACAGAGGCCGGGTTTCTATCTATCTGCACCTTCATCCTCTAAACCCTTGCCTTTCCTAGACTTGACTCAGCTGCTTCATCTAGGGGGTGAATTTGGACAATATGCTGATGTATGATCTTTAAAAACAGTTTACTTAAGGAGGGGTCACCTTTTTCTAACGTGTATAATTAGAGATGGGGTGTGCAGAGGAGGGGGAAGCAGAGGCCCCGTGTCCTTCCCAAGTCACTGGTCCCCCAGCAGGGATCTCCCCTGCCTGTTCCTTCCGTAGCTCCCACCCCACCCCACCTCCCCACCACAACACCCCCATTGGCCTTTGACCCTCCACACTGACCTTTGACCCTCTGGTATGTGCAGCCCGCCCTGAGGGAGGCAGTGGGCGGGGTCGGCGGGCTGAGAGGGGCAGCCCCTCCCGCTCCAACGAGGTCATCAGCCCAGAGATCCTCAAGATGCGCGCTGCCCTGTTCTGCATCTTCACCTACCTGGACACACGCACGCTGCTGCACGCTGCTGAGGTCTGCCGGGACTGGCGCTTCGTGGCTCGCCACCCCGCGGTCTGGACCCGGGTGCTGCTCGAGAACGCCCGCGTCTGTTCCAAGGTGCCTGTCTTCGCCTGCCGGCCCTGCTGCGAACCCACCTTTCTCCCCGCAGAACTGGGGCCCTTGAGGTCTGGCCCTTGCATCCCTTTCAACACCCCAGCTTTAGCCTGGCTCCCCCAGATGCTCTGCAGGGGCTTCCTGTCTTGGGGCTGGTCTCCCTCCAGCCCAACCAAGCTCAGGCCCCTCCATCACCAGGCAACCCCTCTCTCCCCACAGTTCCTGGCCATGCTGGCTCAGTGGTGCACCCAGGCCCACTCCCTGACGCTGCAGAACTTGAAGCCCCGGCAGCGGGGCAAGAAGGAGAGCAAGGAAGAGTATGCTCGAAGCACCCGGTGAGGCCAGGGAGGGTGGGTGTGTGTGTGGGGGTTACTGCGGGCACACCTGGAGTTCCTCAGGGGAGGATTCCTGGGGCAGGGAGTGGCCCCAAGCAGTGCCCTGAGCTCTTGGCCATCCACAGGGGCTGCCTGGAAGCAGGGCTGGAGTCCCTGTTGAAGGCTGCAGGGGGGAACCTGCTGATTCTGCGCATCTCACACTGTCCCAACATTCTCACGGACCGCTCCCTCTGGCTGGCCAGCTGCTACTGCCGTGCCCTGCAGGCCGTCACCTACAGGTAGTTCACAACATCTCCACTGGGGGCCAAAGGGGTCCCTGCGGTCTGCATACCCTTCCCCCAGGGCTCTAAGGCAAGGGGACCCAAGAGTTCTCTGCTCCAAGGGAAGGGAGCAGCTGCCACCAGAGTGGGCGGTCCCAGCTCTGTCTTTTCAACAGGAGCGCCACAGACCCCGTGGGCCATGAGGTCATTTGGGCCCTGGGCGCAGGTTGCAGAGAGATTGTCTCCCTCCAGGTGGCGCCACTTCACCCTTGGTGAGCCCCAGCAGGGTTTTGGTGGGGCTGGGGTTGAGCCTGGGCTGGGGCTAGCTGAGGACTGAGCCTATCTGGGCCATTCCAGAAGATGCTTGAGGGGACAGATTGACGTTCATCAGTCTGTGTGTTTACCTGTTAGGAACGGGTCTTCAAAATCAGACCTGGGGTGATGTCCCGGCTCACTGGCCTTGTGATATAGGGCAATCCAGGCATGCCTCAGTTTCTCAAGTGCAAAGTGAAGGTGACATTAGAGATCTTTTAGCCTTAGTGGGACCGTAGCTGGCTCAGATGAGCTGTATCTCTACAGCCTGTATGTCGGTGTTCAGTCAGCACTAGCTAGAAATAGCCATGTTTGGTTGGCACACAGAAGGCCTTTGAGGAAGGTCGATGTAGCATCCACAAAGGAGGTGGTCGTTAGAGAATCCAGGTCATTCACCACTCGACTTGGCGTTCCTCAAACCAGGCTTCCTTGTCCCTGCACTTGGTCCTCCAAGCCCTCTCTCTGCATGACAGCTCCTCCTGGGGCGTCTCATGTCCTTCCTAGCCACCTGGCAGAATCTGTCCCTGTTCCCCTGCCCCCATTCCTGTCAGGGGCCTGGGCTGGACACCTGCTGGAGTTTGTTTTGCTGTCATCTTTCTCTCTCTGAGTCTCCACCGTACTCGCAGCTCTCAGGGCCGGGCTGTGAATGTTCGTTTCCATATCCCTGGTACCAAGTGTGTAGCAGACACCAGGGAGCTCACCGTCTGGGCCAATGCCGAGGAAGGAGGTGTTCAGAGAAATGGCGGGTTTGCTGTGTGTGGCGGGCTGGGCGGAGCAGTGATTGTGGAGAGGAAGGTGGGGGCAAGGTTAGGAAGATTTTGCTTCAGGGGGGTAGGTTTTTGCATTTTATCTAGGAAGTGCTTGGGAAGCCTTTTAGTATTTCTGATCTTAAAGACAGGATCACACCAGGCTGGTTATGTTCTCTGTACCCCCTCCCTGCTCCACTCCTTGAGGGCAGGGACCATCTCTGTATTGTCACCGCTGTGTCCCCAGGGCCCAGCTCAGTTGTGCTCCGCTCTAGTAGACACTTGAGGCCCATTTGTTGAATGACTGAGTGAGAGAACATAGGAGCGAGGGGCTCGCTGTCAGCAGTGTGGCTAGGTGAACTGGCACAGAGACTAGATGAACCCCGACGAATGTGGGTGGTGGTGCGAATGGTGCATTGAATAGTTTTTCAGGACTCAGATTCTGTAGGTCTCTGCAGGGGTGAGGAAGGGTCAGGGATGATCCCAGGTTTCTAACTTGAGCAGCTGGGTGGTTGTGGGGCCCCAGCCCAAGCTGCAGGTGGGGGTGGGGGAGGCATGAAAGAGGAGCAGCCTCGGGGTGCTGTGCAACCAGAAGCTTCCTTGACAGCCCTCTCTCTGCCCCATTCTCCAGCCAGCAGCCCACGCGCTTCAGTAACCGCTGCCTGCAGATGATTGGTCGCTGTTGGCCGCACCTTCGGGCCCTGGGGGTTGGGGGTGCTGGCTGTGGGGTACAGGGCCTGGCGTCACTTGGTGAGTCTTGCCTCGGGACTGGGGTGGAGGGTGATGGGAAGCAGGCATGGGTGCGACACTGACGTCCCGGAGGGGCTTGGGGCTGCCGCCCGGGTGGTGGCAGGAGCATGGAGGCACTGGGCTGGCTGGAGGCGACCTGGGGAGTTCGTCAGCAGGACCTCCCCTCCTCCTCCTCTCCCTAGCAAGAAACTGCATGCGGCTGCAGGTCCTGGAGCTGGACCATGTGTCAGAGATCACCCAGGAGGTGGCCGCTGAGGTCTGCCGGGAAGGCCTGAAGGGACTGGAGATGTTGGTGCTCACGGCCACCCCTGTCACCCCCAAGGCCCTGCTGCATTTCAACAGTGAGCGATGGGAACGCGGGGGGCGGGGGCCTGCTGTCCTTTCTCGCAATGCCTGGTCAGCAGGTAGCATACCCAGGTCCCTGTTGCTCCTTGTCAGCAAGCGCCAGCATGGGGGCGGGGGGCAGACCAATGAGGCTGCTAATCTTGGCCTTGCCACCCCTGTCTCTCAAGGCCAGTGTGGCGTGCGAGGCCTGCTAGCATCTGGTCCAAATGGTTCAGTGCCACAGACATTTATTGCCCTATGATCAGCCCCCACGGGAGACATGAGCTGTAGCCTGCCACCTGTTCCACGTGGGGCTCTGGCCAAGGGCCGGAGCAGGACAGACAGGTTAGGAATACAGGTTCTGGAGCTGGACTGATCTAGGTCTCCATTCTGGTTCTGCTGCTTATCAGCTGTGTCACTGGGCAAGTTACTCTGCTTCTCTAGGTTCTGTATCTCCGTCTTCTAAGCAGACATTCTGGAATGGGTGGGTGGTCAGATGAGATCATGTGTGTGAGCCCCGCCAGGCCCATTCTCAGCGTGAAGACCCTTCTCTCCATACTACTGCAGACTGCACATGTGTCTTCTGATCCCACTGCCCTCAGCCACCTACTCCACCTTCACTGAGGACACTGGCGCCCAGCTCGGGCAGCTCCTTCAGGGCAGGGGCTTGGACAGAAGCTGCTTTCTGACCCCTGCTCCATGCCTCCACTGGGACATCCTCCTGCTGGCACAGCCGGCAAGGAGCTGAGTAACCGCCAACACCTGGTGTCACCGCCCTCAGGACCCACAGTTACCACCAGGTGGCTCCTTGGTTGCTCAGGCTACTAGGGCATGCCCCCTTTCCTGAGGTCCTGGTCACACCCAAGTCCTGAGCCCTGAAGATTTCTTGACTATTTCACTATTTCCAAGACCCTGTTCCTCCCTCCCAGTCAGCCTCATGGCCCAGCCCTGGACTGACCTCCAGGTCTAACTGCTCAGCCTCCATAAGCATGACTTCCAGAACTCTCAGCCTCCTGACTTTCTTCCTCCTCCTTAAGTCCCTTCCTTCCTCCTCCTTCTAGTCCCTTAAGCCCTCCATTCCCAACTTGTTTGCTGCCTGCCTCCCCTCCATGCTCCAGAGAAGACCCATCAGCCTCACCCCAGCCGCTCTGACCTTGAATTCATTTCCAGATGGCCAGGCCATGATACAACTGTCCCCTCTGCCAGGGATGCTCCTAGAGCCTCTGCCTGATTGACTGTTGCCCACTCATCCTCCCAGAGTCCACCACAGCCTCTGCTGTATGACCTTGCCCTCCATGCCTCTCACCAACCCCCTGCCTGGTTGACCCTCTGGGTGCCATGGGCCTGCTTTCCTCTATGTAGTGCCCAGTGCCTGGCACGTGACTGTCTCTCTGTAGGGTTCTGGGTTCATTAAGTACTGATAGGAGAGGCAGCAGTCCCATTGCCCAGGTGAAACGTGAGCCACCACCTTACTGCTCACCTTTTCTCAGGCATTTGCCGGAACCTCAAGTCCATTGTGGTCCAGATAGGGATTGCCGATTATTTCAAAGAACCCAGCAGTCCTGAGGCCCAGAAGCTGTTTGAGGACATGGTGACAAAACTTCAGGTGAGGAGTTGGCTCTTGGGCCCCGCAAGACCTGAGGTGGCATCCCTAGGCTGGGGTTGCTCACCTAGGCATGTAATGGGGGGGCCCCACTTGCCTGACCCTGAGGGGAACTAACCCAGGGTTTGGTCTACAGGCCCTACGACGGAGGCCCGGCTTCTCTAAGATCCTGCACATCAAGGTGGACGGTGGCTGCTAACCCGGGTCGGGGGCGGCAGGGCCTCTGCCAGCCCCACACTAGGGCACTCTCTTTGGACCTCCAGAGGGACCCTGATTGGACTAGACCTTTGGAGGCCTGGTGTTATCCCTGGCTTCCAGGGAAGGGTTGAGTTTCCTGTTCTTCTCCTGGGACCGTGGAGCAACAGGCCTGACCCTGGGCACTGCCTCTTTAGGGCAGGGGCTTGGACAGAAGTTGCCCTCCGACCCCTGCTCCACCTCCCAACTGGGGCATCCTTCTGGGCACAGCCAGCAAGGAGCTGAGTCACCACCAGCACCTGGTGTCATTGCCCTCAGGACCTGCAGTTAACCACGGAGTGGCTCCTTGGTTGCTCAGGCTATTGGGGCAGGGCCCCCCCCCCCACCTTTCTTTCCGGTCAGGGGGCTCCACTGGGCCCTAGCCAGAGTGGGCTCCCCAAAGCAGCTCAGACTTGGCAAGGAGGGCTCCTTTCCTCGTCCTGCCCTGTTCCAGCTCTCTGTGGGGCATGCCCTTCAGACATCCTTCCTAGGCTCCGTGTCCACATTCCCCAGGGATAACCCAGATAGGCCTATGGCTCTGGGAATCTGGTCACCCAAAAGTGGGGAGCAGGGGAAGAGCGAGGTAGTGGGAATGGGCTTGGAATGGCAAAACATTCATCTAGAACTTTTCCCCAGGATATTGAAACCACCACTCCCAAAGGGGGGAAATTGCCAAGTAGAGAAAACTTAGTTTTTACTGCTGTAGAAACAAGACCTTTCCTCCCAGCCATCGCATACCCTCATGACACACCAGAGCTAAATTCAGAGCTAAAAGGTGCATGTTTCTATACCTTCCTCCAATCCCGAGCCTCTGGAGGGGTAAGGCCCTAGCTCTGGGAAACCTTAGCAGCACTGAGCAGCAGCTCCTGTCCTCAAGAAATGTTTTTCTGGTGCTTGGGCAGGAACAAAATGGCCTCTGGGTCCCCAGTGCTGTGGGTGGGAGGGAGTCACTGGGCTGCCTTCTGTGCTGGGGCCCGGAGGAAGCCAGGAGGAGGGAATTTTGGTTCGTTTCCTTGTCCGGCTAGCTTGCTTGAAGACATGGCCTTGGTAGGGAACCAGACCCATGGAGCGAAGGACGAGAAGAGCAGCCTCATCAGACTTGCCTCCCTCCACAGTCTTCACGGGCCCCATGGGCTGTGGGCTCTGCTGGAGTGCTGGGGCCCGAGCCAGAGCCACTTGGCTTGGAAACCACAGAATGCAAATGGGGGTTTTTTTATTGACTCTTGCACAGTTCTGGTAAGACCAGGTTCTGACACTAAGGCTCCAAAGACTCAGGTCTCCCCAGTTCTCCTCTCAGAACTCCCCTAGTGGTGGAGAGGCCTTGGGTTCTGCTAACATTCACTTGGGAAGTTCTTTCAAACATTAACCTCAATCCATCTTAGGGTTTCCTTCTTTCCCATACAGGAGCCAGCTCTGCCCTAACCATTAGGATGCCGGTCCTGGCTGGGGCCTGGGCTTCTTTAGTTTCTCAGTCCTTTCCAGGGACCTCTCTGCTACAGCCTGGCTTGGACATCAGGACCCAGCCCCGGCCGGGTTACCCTGTACGGAGCCCTGCAGATCTGGGACCCCACAGCCTCAGTATCCAGCTCCCCCGGCTCCACACCCAGCTCCGTCCCTGCTCCTGTTGATTTTTCCTCCCATGGCTTATTCTGCCCTGCCCTTGGAAGACCCCCAAATACCAAGGGTGTCTGTCATATTGGCAACTCGCTGTCCAGTCCTGCACGAAGCCTTGGCCGTGTGGCACCCCCGATTCCAGAGCAGCTGGCCACACTGTCTCCCACCTGCCTGGCCCCGTCTCCAGGAGTTGCAGGAAGCACAACGTTTCTGTCCTCCAGGGGCTTGTGAAGGGCTATGGGGGTGCCCTGGTTGCATCTGTTTTGCCTTGCCAACTGTACCCCCTGTAGCTTCTGCTCGAGACCCTAGGACCAGAGGTGCTGCTCTCCCCATCTCCTGGACAAAGCACAAAGGGATGCCCTGCTTGGCCAGAGCCTGCCTTACTGAGGGATTTTTTCTGCCCCATGAAGCTTCCATCCCTGAATACAAGACTTTGGGTAATGTCTCCCCGGGTGGGTGCCCTCTGGAATGTCTGGCATCAGTCCTGGAAAAGGAGGTCGGGGTGCACGGGCAGGGAGCTAGAGTGGGAGCAAGGCAGTGCTGAAAGGGTTGATTCTAGGAGTAGGTTCATTTACCCATTCATTCATTCGTGCAACAGCCCTGAGCACCACCAGCATTGGGGGCAGAAAAGTAAATAGGCCACCCCATTCCCATCCCCCAGCTCCGCTAGGAGGAAGTTTGGCTAGCAAGTCCCCACCTTGTATCTCCCAGCTGAGTGTGATGGGGGTACAGAACCTATGGTTCTGTATGGTTCATTAGCCCCTGGTCCTGCCAACAGGAACGATGGGTCATAGCGTGTCCCGCCGCACAGCTGCTCCGGGGCTCACAGACTCATGCAGGTTGGACTTCATGCATGCTGAGAAGTGGCAGGGCGCTGGGCCCTCGTCCCCTGGCTTGAAGCTATTTTTTTGACTCTCGGGGATGAGCCCTGCTGCTGTACGGGGAGCCTGTTTGCAGAGATGCTCCATTTGGTCACTTCGGCAACCACAGAGCACGGCTGAGGACAGGCAACAGGGATGGAGGGTCTGGCCACTCCTGGAGCGCTGGTCCTTCACTCACTCAAAGGAGAATCCTCCATATCTCACACCTATCACACCTAGTAAGATGCAAAGGGGGAGGAACATCAGAGCGAGGAAATCGAGGCAGGACATGCTCCAGGGCTCCCAGGCACGTGTAGAGGTTCCACAGGCTCCAGCACTCGGGTGTCCCTACACCTGTCCCTGCCACGTGGCCTGGACCCAGCAACACAGAGGAGGCTTGCCACTCAGCTTGAGCGCTTTGTCAGGCTTTGGGCTGCCTCCCCGTGGCACTAGCAGGGAACAAAGGTGGTGCTGTATGTACCTGACCCCTGGGAGAGAGGAAGGGTGCTGCCCAGAATTGTGGCTTTCCACTGGCCAAGAAACCACCTCAGGACCAAGGCAGCCCAGGATTTCCTGGTCCTGTTAGAGTGGTTTGAGGGAGCCCCTCAAGAAATGCTGCAAAAACAAAAAGCCACCTCCCTCCCAAAGCCTGCTGCTCCAAGGTTTGGCTCCATCCTTTGCCTTTGGGCCCCTACCTGTTCCCCTGGTCCTTTGGACTATGGGGGTGGGGAGAAGCTGCCCAGGCCCTAATCCCTTTAAGGCGCTAGGCTGAAGACCTTCCCAGAGTGCCAAAGACCCAATTCCTGGTGGACAGCAGAAATGGTGAGTGGGGACAGGGCTTACCTGCCCAGAGGAGTTAACTCAAATTGATGCCATCTGTCCAGCCTATTGGTTCCTCCCCCAGGGGCCTGGCACTTCTCTCTTTAACCCTGGTGGTCATGCTTTCTCACCCAGCCTTGTTCCAGGCCTGCATTTCTGTATATACTGCTGTGTGTTGTGTGTATGTATTTATTCCTGGACAAGTGTATTCATCTGCAGCTTCTGCCTGAGGATAAGGTTTAGGATTGGGTGAAGACCGGAATACCAGGGCCAACTAAGGCAACCAGCTCCTATTCCTTCCCCAACACCCCGGGACCCCAGCCAGTCCCAAGACTGCCCTGACAATCAGGCAGGCTTCCCCACCATGAGTCCAAGCCTCAGTTCTGCCCCGGCAGGGTCCTGCATTCAAGTGCAGAGGCCTGAGGCGACCTTGGCTTGCCTCGTGACTGGCACCAGAAGGCTTGGCTCTAGTGGGCACTGCTAGTGGGGCCCTCCACGAGTGGCCCCCAGGCCTGCCTTCCCTGCACGGCCAGGCTGCGATGGGCCTGAACCGTGAGCGGAGCTCCCCCGACCCCAAGCACAGCAGGCGGAGGCGGAGAGCGTTTTTTTGGTTTTGTTTCTGAAGTGGTGCCTGTACCTCCAGCCCCCAGGGGGCCTTCCCTGGCCCCACTTCTCTGCCCGCCCCCCAGGCATCACCATCCCAGCACTTTGCTCCACGTCACCCATAGGTGCCCTCTGCCGAATGTACCTGAGTGTATGTATTTAAAAGGACTGGTGGGCATCAGAGAATTTATGACTTTGTATCCAATAAAAGATGGTGAAACTGGACTATCTGCCAGGGAAGTAAACGGTAGGTGGCCGTATTTTTGTCCGTCTGTGTCACCAAGCTTTTCTGCCCCTCAAGTGCACTGAGGCAGGAAGGTGGGGGGTATGTGTGACCTGAACAGCATTGAGAGTGAATAATGCATTAGGAAGACCTGTCTCGGGGCTCTAGACATCGCTGTTCCTGCCACAATCACTCTGCACACAGATGAAGAGCCTTGGGGCGTCATTTCTGACCCTCAGCTGGGGGAGGCCATTTTAAGGACAACAGGACAAGTCCAGCAGGAGCACCAGGCACTGCCTAGCCCCTCAGTGGCTTGGCCACCTCTACAGGAAGCTCTAGCCAATCAGGCTCCGGCCTGGGGGAGAGACCAAATTGGCCATTGTTTTCTGGCCTCGATCCCCCCATTTTGCCAAATGAGGTTGCCCCACTGATTTGATTACTGAGATCTTGAAATATTTAAAATCAGAAAAAAGACCAGGGGTTTGGGCTTAAATTACATGTGGTTCCAGCATCGAACAAGCAGATGAACACGTGTCCCCACAACTCCAAGCCGGATCTTCTGTTTCCCATACAGGCAGCGTGGCGGGGGCTTAGAAAAGTCAGTTTGCCCAGAGACCATCAAGTAGGGAGGGATGCCTGACTCCACAGCCTGCCCAACACCCCATCCTGCTTGAGTCCACCTACCCAAGGGTGGGCCAAACTCAAGAGATTTTCTTCCTGATCACCTCCCAGTGTCAGGCAGCTAAGGCTCCCATGGCTCAAGGAGATAGAGTCCCACCTCTAGCTTCAATGACGCTAGCTAGCTATAGACTGGCTCTCAGGACAGTGTGAACGAGAAATGCAGTCAGACCCTGCTGATTTCCAGTTTATCTGTGCTGGCCACTCCAAACCTCCACCGGTCAGATGAAGGCAAAAGGAACTACCAAGGCCATTAGTGGTTGAATCGAGAAGACCAGGTGGGTGTTCCTTCAGGCACCTCCTCAAGGGACTTCTGAACAATCACCACAGAATTTCAAGAGGATGTGGCCTCTCTAGAACACTCCTCCAAGATCCCTCAACCATGAGATCTTGAATCAGACCAAAGACTGAGCCAAGAGTATGGAGGTGGAAGGAGCAAACGAAGTAACGTAACACAGGTACTCAAACCCAGAGAAACCCTGGGAGCGGTGCCTGGTGAGGCCAGGGCTAAACAAGATGACATCAGTGTCCCAGCCAGTTCTGGGATAAAGAAAACTAACAAAGTGAGACTTCCAGATGGAGGTTCCCAAGTGGAGCTCCCTGCGGCACACTCTGCCTTAACAACCAGAGGCTGCTGAGAATTCAGCCCGACAGGAAAGATTTTTCTGTGGGTGAATACATATAAAAGCAAAATCCTGAGCTAGAGTCAAGACACTTCCAAGTAAAACTCCCGTGCCCAGGTAATTTGTAAAGTGTATTCTAAGTCTTAAGTTTATTTAAATAACCTCCAGTGAGAACAGAGTGGACCAATGACTACCCCTTCCTTGTGATACCAACTGACCAAGATAGAGTAAGCACACCCTGCAGCCAGCCTGCCAGCCCCCTGCAAGAGGGGCAGAGTGCCTCTCAATGCGGGCGGCCCCGGCCCCGGCCCCGGCCTGCCGCTGGGGGAGCGTCCACTGTTGAGCGAGGGTTTTTGATGGTTTCATCTACTGACACGATAAGGCAGGCGGCCTCAGACGCTGCGGTCAGGGCGTTGATGCGCACCATGGCTGGCTCCCACACGAAGGCCTCGAAGTTGTCAGCAATGTCCTCGTTATTGATGTCCACTCCGTACCACATGCCCCCCTGAAAGAACAGGAAAAGAGAGGAGGTAACAGGTAACTGCTCTCAAATTTCTTCCCACATATCCTCCAAAAGCTTCTGGGTGTTAGAAAACCTCATTCTTTCTGAACTTGCCCAAATTTCCCCAAGGAAGATGGCATCTGCCTGGTGTCACCCCAGGAAGCTGGGTGTGCATGTCTTCCCACCCGTGCCCCTAACGCCCACCCCCTTCAAACCCTAAACAAGCTGCTCACACAAGAGCTCTAGGACCTCTTCTGGGCAACATGCTGTGTTTTGGGGACGCCCCATCCTCAGGTCACCCTGAGGACTGTGTATTTCTCAAGAGGAACACTCCCCAACCCCCCCTTACTTGGCTCACTGCTTACATTAGTCCCCATTTCAGATGAGGATATGGAGATGCAGAGAAGTGAATGTTTGCTTCACGCCCTCAGGCAAGTCAGAAGCAAGACCACTCACTGAGTGCTGTGTCACAGTGCCCAGCACTTAACACCTCTCAAGAAGTATCTGCCAAACAGCGAATGAACCCAATGAGCTCTCCGGGAGATCACAACTTAGAAGCAGCAGAGCTGTGGCTGGACTGCTAGTCGATGGGGCTCCGACCTGCTTACCACCACCCTGGGAAGCCCCATATATGTGGTCAGTGTGTGCTTCTGGGGAAGAGGCAGCAGGGTTTCCCTGGTTCCTCTGATGGCACTGCGGCTCTCTCTGCCCTCAGAGACACAGTGAGCTGGTACAGGGTCCGGTTCCAGCCCTGTCCCTGGGGCCCAGCAAGCACAGCCTGAGCAGGCATGGCACACGCTCCAAATTGAGGCCCACACACCCAATCCCTGGACCCAAGGGAAAAGGACCCACCTGGGCATGCCGAGCCCGCAGCTTGTTGAGGATGTTTGTGGCATCAAAGCCAGCATTGTCACACAGCTGGCGTGGGATAATTTCCAAGGCTTTGGCATATGCCCCGATCAACAGCTGCTGTTTTCCCGGAATGGTCCTTGAGTAATCCCGCAGGTACTTGGACAGCTCCATCTCAATGGCCCCGCCGCCAGCCACCACTGAATCGTTCTGCAGAGACCAGACCCACCTCTCAATGCTAACAGGCCTCTGGTCCAAGCTCCAGCCACAGCCAAGCTAGACCAGCCAGTCGGCAGGCCCTCTAGCACCGAAAGGGAGTGGTTCCTTATTCCTCCCACATCCCAAACCCCAGGAAACCTAGATGCGGCTCTTTTCTAGCACATCCCAACTGCAATCCGGTGAACCTTCTGGTTTCTGACCATCTTCAGGGTCACTGTGTAGTTTGAGGGCACCAGTACAATCACTGGGATGGCTGATAACAGCAGCTTCACGGATGGTTCACAAGTCATAGCCTTTAAGACAGTATCACCTATTCTGAGATAATGAGGTTGTTTCTCTATGACTTGTGAGGCAACTGAGGGAAAACAGACCACTCAGGGAAGGACAGGTTATACATGGAAGAAGCCACCACACAAATCCAGGGTCTTATCAGCTGGTGAGGCAGAGCAGGCTGTGTGGGCAGGACACCCCCAGCCTAGTACCTTGATGGCCCTCCTGACAATCATGATGGCATCGTGCAGGGACCGCTCTGTCTCCTCCATAAACTGCTCAGCACCGCCACGAAGGATGATAGTGCAAGTCTTGGCCTTGGGGCAGCCAGTGAAGAAATTGTACCTATACCCAGGATCAAAATCATACATGTTAATTTCTGCTGCCAGCCTGCTGTGTCTGACCTCACCACATCCTCCCAACACTCAGTAGCTGCTCTTTTGGTTTTCCAAATCCCACTAGGGTATTCCAATTCCACTCTGGTAGACATGTTCTGGGCAAAATTTGGGGCTGTAACCCTGGGGCATTGTGGAGTCAGACCTTAGACCCAACTTGACTTCCTCCCCTCTCGAAATACTTCGTATCTGAGTTCTTTATGCTCCGAAAGGTGAGACTTCAAAAAAGAGGAGCATATGCACATCCCAGAAAAAGGCAGAAGGCCAGACCAGGCAGGTCCCGTGACCTCCGCCAACAGGCAGCCCAGGCCTATGGCTTACCTCTCGCCGCCAATCTGGGTCTCTTCAAAGACCTGGCAGCGGCCCAGCACGTCTGATGACAGAGCATTCACACTGGTTTGGATGGAGCCTCCACAGGCCTGAGGAGCACAGGAAAGTAAGACCACCTGGCAGTTAAGGCTCCCGCGAAGCCAGAAGACAGCTTCCTGCCACCCAGCCTGAAAAGCCAATTCCCATGCCAAACCCTACACTAGTGCCCAGAGCCTCCTGCCCTGGATAACCCACTCTCAGCCTTATCCCCGAAAGAGGAGAAAATAAAACAGAACAAAAACACATGGCAGGCAAGCAGGTCTAGTTAAAAGGAGATGGGGACCCTTTACTTCAGCCAAAACCCACTCCCCCAAACTAGTGTGCCCTGGGCCCAACAACTTAAGATCGGTGCTTTAGACCTAGCACATCTTTGGTGAAATGCGAAAAAAAAAAAAAAGGAGGAAATCTGGCTGGAAACACCAATACTTAAGTTTCTCTAGCTGATCATAACATTACTACTAGGTTCCTGCACAAATCACATTTCCTGACTTGTTTCGGTTATACCGAGCATGTGCACATGGGGACTGGAGTGCTTCAAGGCCAAAAAAAAGCAAAGACAGGCCTAGAATCACGTGCCAACCTGAAAGCGCACTCCAGCACACCAGGAGTAAATGAAAACATTTGGTTACCATCATTGTCCTCTTCAGATCCTCCTCCGGTACTCGGCCAGCACAGAACATGTCCCTGTCAGCAAAGTACTGGGTGGCCACATCCCCAATGGGGAGTTTGGACAAGACGACTTTCGCTCCAGAATGATGGATCCTCTCTAACTTGTCATAGAGAATGTTCCATTCGGCATCGACAATTGCCTGATAATCCTTAAGAGACCCAGAAAAGGATGAGGATGCTTTTGGGGGGAGATCAGCATATATGGTAGGCTAAAGTATACCCCCCAAAGTAAAATATGCGGATTTATCTGAGAATTAACCAGAAGACGGTAACCAGAAGAGCCTCTCCTCAGTCCAACTAAACAAGGACCCCATACGGTAACTTGGAAACCACCTAAAACTTTTAAACGCCAAAACAGAAAATAACCCCAGGACTGGGAGTTCCTCCAGAGCTGGCATGCCAAGGTGTTAAGAAATAGTTTAGCCTCACAGATCTAGATTCCTCTGAGAAGCTGTACCCACGGAGTCCCCAGTGACAAGACCCCCTCCCCAAGAGGCCATTCTGTGCTGGGGGCACGTTACCTAACAGCACCTGCTTATAGCTGGGAACACTGCCACCTCCAGAGACAGCCTTGGTATCATCGGTCATGGGAGCACACCTGTCCCTATAGTGTGGGACCCGGTGCAGAACGGCCTTCATCTGCTCAAATAAGAGGACTCAAAAACCTGGGCTTGGTGTATAGGTGGAAGGCCCCGCTAGCCCCATCTCAGGGGCCAAAGAATTATTTCAGCAGGTCTTACCTACCCAAATCCCCTCACGTCAGGTCACTTAGGGAGCAGAATGGGAAAAAAAGTGGGCCTAGTACTTGGACATCAACATATTCAGGGGGCCAGGAGGAGAATGGGGTCCATAGGGAGCCTGAGAAACAAAGCTGTGCCCAAGATGTCCACAAAGACCATGGCTTTGGCCCAGAAAGCTGACCATTCCCTGGCCACTGCCAGCTGGTGGGGCCTACCTCAACGGTGTGGACTCTGATTTCAGCATTATCTTTCTCAGCTTTCAGCTCAAGCTCGACATTTAAAAGGGCGATCATTGGATTATTGTACTTTTTGGGTTGCATTTCAAACCCAGCATAAGAGAAAGTCTTCTTGAACGCGACGCCAGCTACCAGCTGGGACTCCTGTTTAAAAATAACAAAACAGTCAACAGTTCAGTACCGGCATGAAATGAAATCAAGCTAGTGGCGTACTAGGCCATAGGAGAGATATGTCTATTCCTGTGAACCTGAAAGAGTGAACCATGTCTTCATTTTTTTTTTTTTCAAGATTTTATTTATTTGACAGAGAGAGAGAGATCACAAGTAGGCAGAGAGGCAGGCAGAGAGAGGTGGGGAAGCAAGCTCCCTGCCAAGCAGACAGCCTGATGTGGGACTCGATCCCGGGACCCTGAGATCATGACCTGGGACGAAGGCAGAGGCTTAACTCACTGAGCCACCAGGCACCCCGACCATGACTTTATTTCACTGTTACAATAAAGCCTTTTCATTTTCATAAAACCTGGGAAAAACACAAAACGTATTTTGGCTGTCCCTTCAGTATCAAGAAAATCAATCATTCAGCTTACAGAGACTAAGCATGGTAAAAGCCATTTGGGCACTCCTCTAAGACTGACCTCCAAAGTGGGAGCCAAGGGATAATGCCAAA
Organism: Mustela erminea; assembly: GCF_009829155.1. Taxonomy (NCBI): domain Eukaryota; kingdom Metazoa; phylum Chordata; class Mammalia; order Carnivora; family Mustelidae; genus Mustela; species Mustela erminea. The sequence continues at coordinate 91,102,416 of NC_045620.1, read as the reverse complement.
TGTATACCTCCAGTGCCAGACAAGGGACCAGGCATTTACGAATAAGGTACTGGCTGCCTAATGCCTCCCCCTTCAATCCCAACTCAACTCCCTCCCAGTTTTCTACGGAACACGTCTCCCCACACCCCCTCTATCTGTCCTGCGTGTGTGCACACACACTCTGACCTGTGTGCGGTAAGCTAGGTGCACCCTCTTCCCAGGAGATGAAGCCAGAAGGGTCAGAAAACCCCTGTACAGTTCCCTAGCTACAACTGTGGCTTCCTACATTTCAGTCCCTCAGAACTTGAGCTTCCTGTGGGTTGGATTTAATAGTAGGGAATAGTAAGAAAGCATGCTGCCCTTAGGATGGACTTCAGCACTATCCAAAGACTTGGGTTCAAATCCCAGATCTCCCTCTCTCTTTTTTTTTTTGTTTTAGATTTTATTTATTTATTTGACAGAGGGAGATCACAAGTAGGCAGAGAGGCAGGCAGAGAGAGGAGGAAACAGGCTCCCTGAGAGCCCGATGCGGGACTCGATCCCAAGACCCCGGGATCATGACCCGAGCGAAGGCAGGGGCTCAACCCACTGAGCCACCCAGGCGCCCTCCAGATCTCTCTTATTAAGGGACCAAGTTATTTCCCACTCAATAAAAAAGGGTATATTCAGCTCAAAGACCTCCATGTTCTCTGTCAGGGCTAATCTCTAATACTATTGCCTAACAGCGAACACGTGTGCAACACTCAAATCCACAGCATCCTAAAGGGGTGATGCCTGAGCTCTATCAAGATGGATAGGCAGAGGGACACCTGGGTGGGTCAGTGGGTTAAAGCCTCTGCCTTCGGCTCAGGTCATGATCCCAGGGTCCCAGGATAGAGCCCCGCATCGGGCTCTCTGCTCAGCAGGGAGCCTGCTTCCCTTCCTCTCTCTCTGCCTGCCTCTCTGCCTACTTGTGAGCTCTATCAAATAAATAAATAAAATCTTTAAAAAGAAATTCTAAAATATATTGTTAAATGGACAAAAGGGAATTACAGAACACTGTATTACAAATAAACCCTTGTGTTTAGAAAAGCAGTATTTACATATGTTTATAGACACACACAGTATGCTGGAAGCACTTGCGCACACATACACACACACACACACACACTTAATGGTGGTTGTATCTGGGGCATTTATTTTTATCTTTAGGCCCCTTTATACATTTAAAACTATGTATAATCTATTCAAAACAAATGAATAAAAGGCGTGTCCCTTGAAATAGAGTGGACTGAGAAGCACTTCTCAGATTTATTCGCCCGGAGGGTCCTAAATGATTTATCAGATGGAGCTAGGGCTATCCCCTCCCACATCACACAGAGATTCTAAAAATCGAGTTCAATCTGTTCTTCTGCTGACAAGTAAATACAGGTCCAGAACGTATGTACAGTCATAGGCTGTAGTGACATCATGGGGACCACAACTCTAGTCTGACTTCCAGCCCAAAACACATTCTCTCAGCACCTGTACGGTGTGCTCACCTCCTGCACCGACCCGTCTGCAGAGTCCATGCGAAGGCAGGAGCCTCCCGGGGGGCTGTGGCAGGCTTACCTCCAGGGCACCACCTTGCACCTTCTTGATTCCAATCATCTTAAGCTGCAACAGATCGTCGAGCATCGTCACTGCATCCACCACCATCTTGGCAAAGAAGGCTTTCTGCTGGGAAATCAGCTTGGAGCTCAGGGCGGTCATGGCACACTTCTCCAGCAGCTTCCTCTGCTCCCTGGGACACGAGGATGGGTGGGACCTGCATCAGGCTCTAGTGTTGAGTCTACTGCAGTGTGGACAGGGGGTCTGTTCTGGTGTCTAAACTCAGCCCACAGCACCTTCCTCTTCTGCATCTTTAGGACAGATTACCACTGAGGGATGGTGACCACGGCCAGAGACCTCGCGTGGGACAGCTTTAAAACTCCAGCATACAGCCCCTTTTGTGCTGTGTAAGCTGGCATACAGCCAAGGGTCTGGCAAGAGCCAATAGCCCCGGGCCCATATAGGGTGGCAACACACTTCTACATCCAGTTTGGCCACAGAAAGTCAAGGTTCTGACAGAGCCCACCAAAAACTTACACTTTATCTTCCTTCTTCACGGTCACAGCGATCTCTTTGATCTTGTTAACTGCCTGCCAACAACAGAAGCCGAGTGAGTCCCTGGCGCCAAAGGCAACCTGGAGAGGTGGGTCCCAGACCATCCTGCCACTCTATAATCTGTTTACTCCCAATTCTTTTTTTTTTTTTTTTAAAGATTTTATTTATTTATTTGACAGAGAGAAATTACAAGTACACTGAGAGGCAGGCAGAGAGAAAGAGAAGGAAGCAGGCTCCCTGCCGAGCAGAGAGCCCGATGCAGGACTCGATCCCAGGACCCTGAGATCATGACCTGAGCCGAAGGCAGCGGCTTAACCCACTGAGCCACCCAGGCGCCCCTGTTTACTCCCAATTCTTAAACATTACCACTCTGCAGCTGAAACAACACTTCCAAGTCCTATAGCTGCCTGAAACAAAGGTCTCTGTAGTTTAGAAAACTCCCAGTGACAAATAGGTCTAGGCATAGGTCTAGTTCTGAAAAGCCAAGGTATTTCTAGGATTTAACTCTGAATATGCAAAAAATACACTAAAATAAGTGAGTGGAAACAAGCTAGGATTCTAGATTGGGCCAAACCTTCTGGCTTATGAAAAACACCCATGACGTCTTCCAGCGCTTTAATTTATTAGATACATAATACCTTTGTATGTTAAACTTAGTATCTTTTCAAAAGCATTTCTCATGTATGATCTCATTTTAATGTTACCAACCCGAAACAGATAGTAAGTAACTTTGGGGGGTAGGGGAGAGAATCTCAAGCGGACTCCCCACTGAGCATGGAGCCTGAGCCGAGTGCTTCATCCATGACCCTGAGCCGAAATCACGAGTTGGACACTTAACTGACAAGGCACCCAGGTGCCCCTGGAAGAGAGATAGTAAAGGGAGAAAGTAAAGCCTAGAGGGACTGACTTGCCCAAGATCACAGAATGACGGTCAAAGATCAGTAAAAGCAGGGTCCTAACATGTGTGCCATGAGGAACTTGATAAAAAACAAACCAAAAAACCCCAGCTCTCACTTACTGAGTCCATCAGGAAACCTGAAGCTTGAAGAGATAGCTACTGAATGGCAGATCTGAAATTTGTAGGGAGAAGTCAGAAAAAGTCCAAAGAACCCTGTCACCAGCCTCTCTATACCCCAGTAAAGGTATTATCCTAAGAAAAACATGAAGGTGCCCAAGCACATGGCCAGGGTACCCAATATTCCCATACCAACTGGGTGGCAGTGCGGAAAGCTCGGATGATGATCTGTGGGTGCAAACCTTCCTCCACATAGGGTTTTACTTGCTTCAGAAACTCAGCAGCCAGCAGGGTCACAGAGGTGGTACCATCACCGACCTGGAAGCAGATGACAGGAAATTCACGTTTTCTCATGTTTAGAGATAAACCCTGAAACTCCATTTTTAGGCAACCTACTCATTTAAACTAGGAGTGTTTAAATGGGTGTGAAATGTTTTTTCCTGAAAGCATAGGTGAAGGCAGTTAGGTATCCATCCCATCAAAAGGCTCTGGGCTACAAAATTAATTCCCCAGCCAGGACCATTCTCCAAAGAGAGCTGATTTGGACAATCAAAGTTCCTCAGGATGTGAAATCACATAAGCAGATTAACCAAGAACTTATATATTACACACAGGCATGATGAACAAGATAGTCCCAGTCATGCTTATGCTTCTGTGTCCCAGGTAACCATGGCAGCAAGAGACAGGACACAAACATTCTTTAAGGAGTATGAAGGACTACAGAAGTTTCCAAAAAGATCATTTCCGCCGAATCCCACTAAAACAAACCTTCCAGGAAAGGCCAAAAGTCCTTTACATTTTATACACTGGAACAAGCAGATAACAATCTGCTAACCATTCTAACATAGTCATTTTCTACAATGGGATCTAAACCCTATTTTTTTTTTAATTTTTTATTTTTTATAAACCTATATTTTTATCCCCAGGGGTACAGGTCTGTGAATCACCAGGTTTACACACTTCACAGCACTCACCAAAGCACATACCCTCCCCAATGTCCATAATCCCACCCCCTTCTCCCAACCTCCCTCCCCCCAGCAACCCTCAGTTTGTTTTGTGAGATTAAGAGTTATGTAAACCCTATTTTTAATGAATGAGAAAAAGAATAAAAGCTAAAACCAGTTCACATCTGATTTGGCAGAAATTCACTTTCAACTCACTTATGTCCATTGTGTAATGTGAGGAACCTCCAAGGGGGAAGAAGTGGTACTGGGGTAAAGGGTTTAAGTGGCCAAACTCCTGGCCAGAAAGGTTATTAGTCCCTTGTTGAAGATAGTAACAGGTCAAATTCAGATTATTCTCACTTTAATTTTTACAAGTTATACTGTTTTATAGGCTACTGGGTCTCAATAAACCTTTTTATATAACTTTAGAACATATCTGTGATACTCTAAAATGCAAGCCTGTTTCCTCTCAACAGTTATTATCAAGATTCTAGTGTTAGATTTTCTTTTTTTGGGTAAAGATTTTATTTATTTATTTGAAAGACACACAGAGAGATGTAGCGAGAAAAAGAGCACAACCCAGGGGAGCCTCAGGCAGAGGGAGAGGGAGAAGCAGGATCCCTACTGAGCAAGGAGATTGACTTGGGGCTCCATCTCACCACCCTGGGATCATGACTTGAGCCAAAGGCAGAGGCTTAGGGAACTGAGCCACCCCAGTGCCCACAGAGTTAGAAATGCTTTAAGACACACTGGTTAATGTTGTCATTTCATACACTTGAAAATGACTGAAGTGGCAAACTTTATGTTATCTGTATTTTACCAGCATGGAAAAACAACAGCAGATAAACTGGAAACCTTGGAGTTTCCAGTCCCATCTTATAAGGTGACTAACATGTGAGATTTTTAAAGATTTCATTTATTTATTTGACAGGCAAAGATCACAAGTAGGCACAGAGGCAGGCAGAGAGAGGAAGGGAAGCAGGCTCCCCGCTAAGCAGAGAGCCCGATGTGGGGCTGGATCCCAGGACCCTGGGATCATGACCTGATCCGAAGGCAGAGGCCTCAACCCACTGAGCCACCCAGGCGCCCCCGAGAGATTTTTTTTAAGCTAAATATACTAAATATACTAAAATTATTTTCACCTGTTTCTTTTTGCTTTTTTAAAAAAATTAACATATATTATTTGTTTCAGGGGTAGAGAGATTAAATTATTTACAAGGTCACAGATATGCATGACAGTATATGGCCCTGGTTCTAATATCTCAGCTAAATGCAGTGAAAGAGTATAAATCTTCAAAGACTATCAATACCATCTAATTATTTTACAAGTATGTACTACTTGTGAAATCATAATTTCAGAGTTAAAATTAAAAAAAAAAAAAAAAAACCTTTATGCGAGAAAAGCAAAAGAACCATGCATTTCAACCTTTACTTAAACACATATGCTTGATTTCCCCACCTCAGCATCTTGGGATTTGGCAATGTCCACTAGAGTCTTTGCTGCAGGATGGACAACATCAAGGAGTTTCAGAATTGTGGCCCCATCATTAGAAATTGTTGCTTTGCCTTAAAAGGAAAAACAGAAAGTAAAAATTTAAAGACCCTTTTCCCAGTTGGACTTGGGAGCCCACACACACTTTACTGGGATGGGACAAGAGAAGATCGTGGCATCTATGAACTGATCTTTTTACAGACTTAGCTCTGTGCACAAAGCACCTGAAACCACAAGCTTCTGAAGACCATGAGCTCCTGATTTTCTCCAAACAGCACTTTGCACACCTCAAACTGAATGTAGAAAATATTACTTCAAATGAGTGAGAAACTGTTTAGATAGTCTTGACTATCTAATTAACACCCTATTATCTCCCATGTCAGCTAGGACACTAAAACATGAGGGGAAATTCTGTTCTGGTGACATGATACAATGGAATGACCACAGGCAACACAGATGGTTCTGTTTCACGTTTCCAGGCTGCCTCTCCCCAAGAACCAACAGGTTCCTGAGACCAACTTCTCCCATATATTCCTGTATTCCCCTAAGATTTATCAGCATTCAGGACAAAGTACGAAATGGAACTGTTTCACAGCAAGCCATGAGAGATCTTAAAAGCAGTGGCATTTGTGAGGCCAATCTCTGCTACCCCGAACACTCCCCAGGAGTGTCCTCTCCTGTGCCCTGGCCTGAGGAACCCTGCAGACTCACCTCGGCCATCTACGATCAGCTTGTCCATGCCACGAGGGCCCAGGGTGGTTCGTACAGCCTCTGCAATCACCTGGCAGGCACTGATGTTACTTACAAGCTGGGGGATGCCTTGGGAGCTATCAGTCCCCTCTTTCAACAGGATAACTGGTGTGGGCTGGAGAAGAAAGAACAACGGACTGCTTTTAACAATCATCTATTGCAATGAAATTCAAGGAGGGGCAAAAGGATAAATGTTTCCATCTCCCCCGTAACAGAAATATATGGAGGCCTCTTAAAGATCCAAGAGAGAGAGCACATGCACACACACACACACACAAACACACACACACACACGGAGCGGGTGTAGAGAGCAGCACACACCCTGCTGAGGACCAAGCCAGCTGCAAGGCTTGACCTCATAACCCAGAGATCATGACCTGAGCTGAAATTAAGAGTCAGACACTTCACCAACTGAGCCACCCAGGCGCCCCTCTGAAGGTTTTTAAAAACTATATTCCCACTGTCCACCACGCTGATTCCTTGACCAGCACCTATATCCAGAGATACAGCCAAGAACACAGCATACCCTGCAGGTGTGCTAGAAAATGGTATGAGGAGGATGATTTAGTCTAAATCAAATACTGTGTTCTCCAGTGCTCAGCGGAGTAAGCATGGCCTTTTCAACTCTTACACTATCCCCTGTGTTGGAGAATTAGGTCACAGCACAGGAGGAAGAAGCTCAGTGTTCACCCTCCAGCAAAACCACCACTTATCTGCATTACAGCTTAATCCCACAGAAGTTGACGGGGCATTAATGCAAAATACGAGACGCCAACAGCTTCAGGTGGTGTCCTGGAGATGCCCAGGCAGGCAGCTTACTAACCATGCTTAGCTGGAGTGCACAGGAGGAGCCAGGCAGAGAAACAGACAGCCTCACAAAATGACAACAAATCTAATTCGTACACGATGTTTCCATCTCTCAGTGTCAGTTCCATAGAGCTTCCCTGTGACCGGTCTCTAGTCAAATGTCCCAAAGAAATTTTCATCTATTTTGCAGGCTAGCCTCGAGAACAGTCATTCTTCCTACAGGGGCTTAATTTGGAGACCCGCCTTAGAAACTCTGGGAAGACAGGGATACTTGCCCATTTAAAAACTTTGCTTAGAGACCTTTGCTTCAGTGACTGTTAGCACAGACAGTAATTCCTCATCTTGGCAAAGCAGAGTTTGTATCAAAACCTGTGCCTTCCGAGATGAGCTCATAGCCAGACTCTGTCTTCTCTGCGTTTGTGACTTAATTTTGTGTTGTAAAACAGAATATAGTAAGGGTGCTGTTTCAAAACTTGTTATGCTATATGTGTACTACTAGGCTATGACTTAAAATGTACTTCTTACCATGGATTGCTATACAAAGTCTGAAAGCCTCTGCCCCTGTCCACCCCTAGTCTGAGCAGGAAAGACACAGGAAACCAAAGCACAAGGGAGATCTTGACCCAACAATAAGGAGGCACGGGTTCACGCATCAGAAAGCCCAGTGACCCATGAGGGTGACTCCATATTCACTGCGCAATTCCTGATAAAGGCCAACTCCTCTGGCCAGTGCAGCTGGAGGACAGTGGGCAGAAGGAAGACTGGAATAAGGCTGCAGATGCAGGCAACAGCCAGCTCCATACTCAATACACACCATGGTAAGGAGTTTGGATTTTATTCCTACAAAAGGAAGCCCTGGAAAAACTTATTGCAGAGGAATGGCATGTTCCAATTTACATTTTATCTATATAAAATGTAAAGAGAAACAAAGTAGGAGGCAAGATATAGTATGTAAATGCATAAAAGGGGCTGGAAAGATGAGCAAGAAGCTGTAATGAGTAAGAGTGTTCCTATACTCTTAAAAAGGATTCTGATGCTTTGTATTGTGGATTTTCTGTTTTGTTTCAACGTTTTCCTAATAAACACATACACTACTTTCTTTCTTTCTCTTTTTTTTAAAGACTACCTGTCAGATAACCCCCGTAATCTGAGGTCAGGCATGGGCCAGAGAGAAAATTCCTTCCCTTTCACCAGTGTCCCAGGTCTGACAGCAAGAAATGGCTTCTTTATACTCTCAGCATTCTTTCAGACCTCTTACACCTTCAGTAAGGAAAAAGCTATTCCATCCAAAGGCCCTACCCTCTCTCAGTCCTGCTAAACTATTCCTCATGGCAGCCCCAAGCTTCTTCGGTTCATCCTTGCCCTGCATAGTGTTAAACTTCAAATCAAAAACCAACTTGCATCTCAAACTTTTCCTGTTACCTTCAACAAATTTTCACTTCTCTAACAGGATAACGGAACAATGCTTATGAAGACTTTTTCTTACCTCCACCTCCAAACTGTATGCCTATTTATAAGAGCTACCCTGATATTTTTTTTTCCTTTAAAGATCTTATTTATTTGAGAGAGAGAGCACAGGGTTGGGGATTGGGGGGCAGGCAGAGGGAGGAGCAGACTCCCTGCTGAGCAGGGATGGTGTGGTGGGCTGTGATCCTGGACTCTGGGATCATGACCTGAGTCAAAGATAGACATTTAACTAAGTCACCCAGGCGCCCCATTTTTTAAAAAAGATTTTATTTGGGGTGCCTGGGTGGCTTAGTTGTTGGGCATCTGCCTTCTGCTCAGGTCAAGATCCCAGGGTCCTGGGATGGAGCCTCGGATCAGGCTCCCTGCTCAGTGGGAAGCCTGCTTCTCCCTTCCCTACTCCCCCTGCTTGTGTTCCCTCTCTCGCTGTCTCTCTGTCTCTATCAAATATACAAATTAAAAAAAATCCTTAAAAAAATAAAAAATAGGGGTGCCTGGGTGGCTCAATGGGTTAAGGCCTCTGCCTTCGGCTCGGGTCATGATCCTGGGGTCCTGGGATGGAGCCCCTCATTGGGCTCTCTGCTCGGCAGGGAGCCTGCTTCCCTCTCTCTCTCTGTTTGCTTCTCTGTCTACTTGTGATTTCTGTCAAATAAATAAAATCTTTAAAAAAATAAAAAATATTTTATTTGTGAGGGAGTGAGTGCACAAACAGGGGTAGGGGGAGCAGAGCAAGAGGGACAATTTAGATTCAGTGCTGAGCCCACAACCCAACACAGGGCACTGTCTCAGGTCCCTGAGATCATGACCTGAGCTGAACCAAGAGTCAGATGACCAACTGGCTGAGCCATCCAGGTGTCCCTACCCTGGCTCAGTTGGTAGAGCATGTGTCTCTTGATCTCCAGGTCCTAAGTTTGAGCCCTGTGTTGGCTACAGAGCTTACTTAATAAAGTGTGTGTTTGTGTGTGAAGGTATTTTTAAAAAGTAAAAAACAAAACACTTTCTTACCATGCCAGCAATTCATCAGTGCCCCAATTCTTCCAAGATGTTTTTTTAACAGCAGCTACTAGGGGCACCCTGAAGAGAGGATCCCGTAATTCCTTCTGCTTCCTCTGTGCACAATTTTTATAACACCAGCCATCTTAAAGTATGAGCTTCCCAAAGGTAAGGATTATAGTCATCTCAATTTGTGGAGTGCCTAGATTTGGCCACGTACGAAGTAATACGCAAAAGCTTTTGATACTGAAAATTCAACTTTATACACGCCATGAATTAAGATAGCACTGGCTTGGGCACCTGGGTGGCTCAGGTGGTTAAGCGAATGCCTTCAGCTCAGGTCATGATCCCGGAGTCCCAGGACCGAGTCCTGCATCAGGCTCCCTGCTCAAAAGGGAGTTTGCTTCTTCTTCTGACCCTCACCCCCTCATGTGTGCGTGCTCTCTCTCAAATAAATAAAGTCTTAAAAAAAAAAAAAAAAAGACACTGGCTTCTAATTTTTGCAAAAGCACTGGCAGGGTGGTGAAACGAAATCCACTGAGAATTCTTAAGTACAAAGCAAAGAGGGCTCAGAAGCAGCTGACCACATAGTCCCCACATTCCCTATGCTGTGTAGGCTGGGCCCATAGAAATGGCAGGCTGGATAAACGAGGAATCCTAAGGGAAGGGAAAGGTGGCAGAGCTGGATTGAACCAAGCCAGGTCAAGCTGGATAGGTCCTCTTCTTTTACCTCCTGGAGGACACACACTGCTATGGGAAGTCCAGCTTCTTTTCTAAGTTACTTTTCAATCTCACTCATTTTTACTGAATAAAGAAACAAGAGCGGAACCAGTAATCTGCCAAGGGTATCGTGGAAGCCTCTGGAATTTCAGCTTAATGACCTTCATCTTCATCCTCCTTAAAAACTTTTATTTATTATTAAAGCTTAATGTTCTGTAAAACAACAATAGGTGTTCACATGCCAAGGCATGTAGTGCTCAATACCACAAAGGCAAGGACACATGTTCCTTCCTAGTGTACTGAAAGTCACAGGACTGAGTTATCATGGCACCCTTTTACCTCTCTCTTTTTAAAAAACTTTATTTATTTAAGTAATTTCTACCCCCAATGTGAGGCTTAAACTCATGACCCCAAGATTAGGCGTTGTATGCTCTATGGACTGAGCCAGCCAGGCACCCCTTTACCTATCTTCTGATCACAGAAGCATTCTGGAATATCGAGGGCTAATTCCATGACAGCAAGGATTTTGACAGAAGATTCACATCCCAAAAGGAGTCTTGCCAAACAAAACTCTGATGGAAGTCTTGTCAGTAGGACAGATTACAGGGAGGGAAGGAAGAAACCAACCACCTAGCAGAACAGCTAAGATCTGCTGAGTGCTTACTCCATGCTGGATGCTCTGTATGTAGCAGCTCAAAGAATCCCCTTAATACACTGAGGGCAGGAAATTTAATAGCATGCTCAAAGTCACATACCTAGTAGGTACCAGCTCAGTTACAAAACCTAGGCATCCAGTGTAGCTCTGGAGCGACTTCAAGTAGGTATTGCTGGAGAGGGACTGAAAAAGGGAAGTACTAGAGGTATGAAGGGGAGAAAAAAGTACAGATAAATTCTAGGTTCCTTCTATCATGGTACAACTGGACTCCCAGGGCATCCGGTCACAGAATGAACACACACCTCACAGGTGTCAGTCTGACCTCTACCAGGACAGGAAGCGGCTGTAGAAGGCCACCACTTAATAGAAGATTTCCTCTGACTGACAGACCAAAATGAGTTCGTGAACTGCCAAGTGCACCACAGGGAGCAGCATCTAAGTCAGGGTCTTGCCTCAGACACCCCCTTAAAAGCTGGCCCTGTTCAAAAGCAACTCAGGAGACAGCAGCAGGCTTGGGATCCACTGAAAGCATCTAGGCCCTGAGATGGCACAAAGGGCTGGGGGGGAAGTGGGCTGGGCTACAGGGGGCCTCCGGGATTCATCGACACCCCTAATTCAAGAAAAGGAGACCCAGCGTTAGATGGCCAACTAGAAAAGCCTGGTCTGATGCCAAGTCCGGAAGGGCAGACAGAGTCGGAGTCAGAGCCCGGCTCTTCCCACCTCTGCCGTAGTGTCCCCATGTGCCCTGTCCATTCTCCTGGCTGAGAAGCTGCAGCCCCAACAACCAGCTCGCATTACATGACATTCAGTAGGCACTAAATATGCTTTTACTTCAGGAACGAACGAGTGAGTGGTAAAGTACAAGCCAAGTGTGTTTCCACGTACGCAGCAGCAGGCGGGCTGGGGGACCCGCGAGCAACCACAGTTGAGCCCCTCCGCTCCGCCCAACATAAGGTCCCCATGCCGCCCGTTCTAAGAAGCACACGTTTTTTTACACCCCCCACGTTTCCCAAGGCACCCGCCGACCGTGTATGCACGCACGCTCAAAGTCGCACTCGTTTAACACTGCTTATGATTGTGAGGGGGCTCCAAAAACCGGTCCCCTAAGCGGGCTCGCGGCCCCGAAGCAGCCTGGGACTTGTAGTCCGCAGCCGGCCAGACCAAAGCCTTCCCTCCAGCCCCACAAAGGCCTCGCCCAGAGCCCCAGTTCCGTGCGGGGGCCGAGCCAGGCCGCGGCGGGTCGCCGGAGAGAGGGGATCCGCCTAAGGACAGAGTCAGTAGGTAGCGGAGGGCCCTATGGGACCGACCCGGGCCAGGCGGTGCCACCCACGGCCCGGATGGCAGCGGATGGCGACAGATAGGCGAAACGCCACTCACCATCATTTTGGAAGCTTATTCACTGGCCCGCTACGCCTCCCGTCTTCTCCGCGTCCGGGCGGCCCAACAACCCCACAATCCCCCGCGCCAGAGAAGTCCCTAGAAGCTTCGCCAAGCCGTTGGCTCGGGAGAGGAAGGGGACGGGCCACTTCCGCCACTCTATGGCTTGTGACCACAGAGTCGACACGGCTAGAAGGGCCAGAGGCTGGGTCTTTGAGGGAGCTTTTGGGAGAAGTGGTTACCTAGGGTCGCCGGATTCGGGTTGTGCTTTGCTCTTTGAATATGTAGAATCCTTGTTCGGTCTGCGTCACCCGCTAACCCTCATTCCATCCCCCTTCACCCCGAACGCCAGACTAAGGAATACAATAAACACGAACATTTATTGGGCGCTATGGGATAGGCTTGCGTTAAATATGCACTTGGTGAGAGATTTCATGAACCCTTCCAATCCTATCGCGTTGGTACTATTATCATGCCCATTTTATAGATGGAGGAACTGAGGCTGAAAGGTTATGAAAGTTGTGCAAGGTCACAGCTGTAGGCTAAGTGGTAGAAAAGCAGACGTGGGCACCCGGCACCTGGCCCCAGTGCCCGTTTTCCGGCTCTGCGCTGGCCACAGCCTCCTCGAGGGAGGGGATCACTGAGCCGGGTCCCCAGCGCCTACCGACAGAGAGCGCGCAGGCACTGGTGGAACTGGGCAGAGGACGAGCGGAGTGGAGGTCGCGGAAGACCACCTGAGCGCCAGACGAACGCCTTCCCAAAGAGGGGGTGAGGAGGAGGAAAGCACGGTTGGGAGAAGCAAATCATCGTCTTGCTAGGCGGCCGCATGGAAGATCAGGCCGAGTCCGCACCTACTGACGGCTAAAGCGAGTCCAGAGAGTTGCCCATCTCCAGTCGGCTTTCCTCCCCGGCCCGCCCACCAGCCCGCGCTGTCCTGGAGCCGAATCCAAACTAAGAAATGCTAGGGCGCGGGCGGGGGGGGGGGGGGGGGGGGGGACGGGACGGTGGCAGTTGCTGTTAAGAGTTTAGGCCAATCAGCCCTCGGCCCCACTTCACTCGACCAATAGGAAGTAGGCTAAGGCGCAGAGGCGGAAAGTGTAGCTACACGAACAGGCATCAGAGCCAATCAGCCGTGGGCCTCGTTCCCGTCCGCCAACCAGCAGCAAGAGCGGGTCTGGGGGCTGGAGGCCGGAGCAGCTGTCAGGCTGAAGTCCGGCGAGCTAGCGCGGTGGGGCGGTCGGAGGAAGCGCGGCGCCGGGCCCGGCCCTGGAAATGGTCCCCGGCGCCGCGGGCTGGTGTTGTCTCGTGCTCTGGCTCCCCGCGTGCGTCGCGGCCCACGGTGAGCGGCAACGGGCGGGGCTGCGCTGCGGGGCGGGGCTGGCCCTCTATCTCGCTCGCGTGTAGGGCCGGGAGTCACGGGTCACCTTGGGGACCCCGCGAGTTCGGGGCAGGGCGGGTCTGAGGATAGGCGACTGGACTGGGTGGGTGCTGGCCCCCGGCGACTTGAGCAGGGCGCGGCCTGAGGCTGGACTCTGAGTCCTCAGCTCCCCACGTCGAAGCAGGACTCCTCTCCACGCCCCCAGGAGCGCCGACCCAGATGGCTGAAGGGGCGACCGGGAGAAAGACCAAGGGCCAGCTAGAGATAGTACAAGCTGGAGATACGTATGTGAGCATACAGGGACATACATTCTTACACGTGGGCTCACATGTACAGGCACACACGTACACACACAACCTGTTTGCTCCTGAAGGAGCACATAAACATATACACCCTACACACACTTAAGCACATACGTGTACCCACACTTGATTTACACAGATCAGCAGATGCAAAGGCCAGGTGAAGATATGTGTGGGAAGGAGGAGGAGTTTAAAGAAGGCTTCTTGGGAATGTGTCTGTATCTGGTGGGAAGTCCCCACTCTCGGGGTAAAAGCTGCGAGCCCAATGCCAAGCCAGTGGAACTCTCTCTGGTGGCTGTGATTTGGCCTGGAGACAAGGATAGCTAAAGCCACAGTCAGTCCTAACCCTGACACACAGTAGTGGTGTGATAGTCTGTTGACTGACTACTTGACGTGTGGCAAGCAGCTTCCACATTTCTACATTCCTCAATCTCTCTGAGCTGAAGAACCAGGGATTCAAGTCCAGGTAAAATTTTAAACTTTGGTGCTGAAGAGAAGATCCCAAACCCCAGAAAAATCTGGTTGTTCTGAAAATTCTCTTCCTCAGAGCAATGGAGCTGAAAATAGTTCTTCACTCCTTCAACAACCTTTATTGAGCACCCACATATCCCAGCCGCTGTTACATAATGTGGATACAGCATTGAACTAAGCTCTGAAACTGTGGTTCTTGCCTTAGTGGAGGAGACAGACATTAAACAAAACAGTATGAATACTGTATAATTACAAATTATGTTGAAAGTGTCAAAGGAGAAAAAGCTCATTTTGGAGGGGCATGGGGGAGAGAGCAATGACAGGGCTTAAGGTTTCTCTAGGAAGTGACAGATCAGTTATGACCTAACCAATGAGTAGGAGTGAGCCCGGTGAAGAGGCATAGCTGGGGTGGGGAAAGGGGAGGAAGCCTCCCACATAGAGGCAACGCCTATAAGAAGACTCAGAGAAGGGAAGAAACTGAAAGGAGGCCAGGAAGGAGTAGATGAGGTTGTAGCAGCCAAGGGCCAGATGGAAGAGGACCCTACAGGCCACAGTTGAGATTTAGATTTTATTTTGAACACAAAGGCTAGTTGTTGAAGGGTTCTGGAGCCATAAGCATGGTGACCTCATCGTATTTGCTTTACGATATTTTAAGAAGCCCCATGGCTGTTGTTTGGGGGGGAATAGACCATAGAGAGCAAGAACAGAGGCAGACAGACCAGTTAAGAAGCTGGACCCATGAGGACAAGAAAGGACAGTGGCTGGACAAGGGGAATGGCAGTGGAACCGGAGTCAACTTTTTTTTTTTTTTTAAAGATTTTATTTATTTATTTGACAGAGAGAGATCACAAGTAGATGGAGAGAGAGGCAGGCAGAGAGAGAGAGAGAGGGAAGCAGGCTCCCTGCTGAGCAGAGAGCCCGATGCGGGACTCGATCCCAGGACCCTGAGATCATGACCTGAGCCGAAGGCAGCGGCTTAACCCACTGAGCCACCCAGGCGCCCCGGAGTCAACTTTTAAGTTTTAGTGAGAATCGTTTTATACTCAGGCTACCACAGTTCCACCTTGAAACTCTCATGTCCACTTCAGAGCAAAGATGGATTCATCCCGAGAGAGAACACAGAGGCTCTCCCTCTTCCTGGCTCCCCTGGTGCAGCAGCAGCGGTGGCAGCAGCAGCGGTGGCGGCAGCAGCAGCAGCAGCAGCTGATATGTTTGGGGTTACTCTCTTTGCATCAGGGCAGAGACCATCCATCTCACCCATCAGGAGGACGCAACATGGCTAAAGCTGGGCCCCTGAGCCCAGACTACAGCCAGCCCCATTGAACAATGGGTCCATGATCTGAACTTGAACCAGCTTGTTCTTTGGAGGCTTCTTTTTTTTTTTTTAAAGATTTTATTTTTTTATTTGACAGAGAGAGATTACAAGTAGGCAGAGAGGCAGGCAGAGAGAGAGAGGAGGAAGCAGGCTCCCTGTGGAGCAGAGAGCCCGATGCGGGACTCGATCCCAGGACCCTGAGATCATGACCTGAGCCGAAGGCAGTGGCTTAACCCACTGAGCCACCCAGGCGCCCCTCTTTGGAGGCTTCTCACCCGTACTCTTTTATCTTTCAGGCTTACGCATCCATGATTATTTGTACTTCCAAGTGCTGAGTCCTGGAGACATTCGCTACATCTTCACAGCCACACCTGCCAAGGACTTTGGTGGTATCTTTGTAAGTTCAGGGAGACCCCTTTGTCTCTGATCTTATCTCCATCTCCATCCCACCAAGTAAGGCGACCCTCTCATCCCTTCAACCAATACTTGAGTGCTGGGACAGGGGAGAATGCAGAATCCTGGTCTGTCCTCCTGGGGCTGCTGTGCAGGAAGGAAAGATTTCTGGTTAGCTACCCTCCCGGGTGTAATACAGACTTGAGCACCAGACAGGGACAAGCTGTCTTCTTTGGGGACATGAAATAGTGAGAAACCAAGGGCTCTGCTAGCTTTGTCTGCACTATGTGACTTAAGGCAGGTTACTTCCCCTTTCTGGGGAAGTAGAAACTTCCCCTGAAACCATACCAACTCTCCTACGTATCTCATAGAAAGGCAGGGTCGAGTGGGACAACTAGATAAGCCTTTATGAGAATTTAGTAAAAATACTTCAGTGCCCAACATACCGAAACCACTCCACGTTTCCTTCACACTTTGGGAAGAACCAATAGGGGACTGTCAGCCTGGTCTTGGAACTGGCATGGCTCCTCACCCTGACCTATCTAAATGTCTTCCAGCACACAAGGTATGAGCAGATTCACCTTGTCCCTGCAGAACCTTCAGAGGCCTGCGGGGAGCTCAGCAACGGTTTCTTCATCCAGGACCAGATCGCTCTGGTGGAGAGAGGGTAAGGAGCAGACAGACGCTGGCACCAGAGGAGGGCCCGGCATAGGGTAGATTCTGAGATCAGTGTTGGTGGTGGTGCTCTGAAATAATTCACATTTTGAATGGTCTTTAAGAAATGTCTTAAGATGATTCGTGCCTTTTGGCCACTTATAAAAAATTCTCGCTGGTCCTTCTTTCATCCTTGCAGTGACAGTCTGGAGGAGGGCTAGTTAGGATCTTGTGTTTCCTTTGGTCTCATCACCACCTCTTCCAGGGGCTGCTCCTTCCTCTCCAAGACCCGAGTGGTGCAGGAGCACGGCGGGCGGGCAGTGATCATCTCTGACAATGCGGTTGACAATGACAGCTTCTACGTGGAGATGATCCAGGACAGTACCCAGCGCACAGCTGACATCCCTGCTCTCTTCCTGCTCGGCCGAGATGGGTGAGGGCTCCTTATCTCTGGCTGTATCAGCACCAGGCTGGGTGCCATGACTTGGGGAGGTCAAGGGCAATCACCAGTCCTTTCCCGCAAGCCTCAGTTGGAGGGCCAAGTGCTTGGGCTCTAGAACTCCCAGAGTGATGGGGACAGTGGGGCATGATGGGGTGCTGAGAAAGTGACCATCACCACCTCTCTTCATGCCCTCCCAGCTACATGATCCGTCGCTCCCTGGAACAGCATGGGCTGCCATGGGCCATCATTTCCATCCCAGTCAATGTCACCAGCATCCCCACCTTTGAGCTGCTGCAACCACCCTGGACCTTCTGGTAGAAGAGTTGGTCCCACATAACCAGCCTTAAAACAACTCTGGGCTGGGAAAGGAAAATCCAGGAATTCTGCTCTTTGGGATTTGGGGACAGGTGGAGTTGGGTAGAGGAAAAAGGCTTGGGCCTTGGCTATGCTAAAAGCCACGCCACTGGCCTTCCCTTCCTCAGGGCCCCCAAACATCTCATGCTATGGGAAGAGTCAGGCCCCAGAACTTCTTGGCTAGAATCTGGAACAAAAGGGGCTAAAGCCAAGTGGCCCAAGAGCCACCTGTGACCTGTCACATCCCACCTGGCTCCAGCCTTCCCTTGCCAGGGTCTCCTCAGTGTGCTTCACAGCACTTGCTGGAGTGGTTCTAGGAGCTTTTGTTTGAGGAATTAATAAACCCTCACTGACTTTTTAGCAATAAAGCCTCTCATCAGGGTTGCAACTGTGTCCTAGAGTAAGAGCACATGGGCGGGAGGGGCCTTCCTACTCATCTGGTCCCACGCCCTTATTTTGAGGGGTAGGAAACTGAGTCCCCCAGAGGGTAAATGACTTAACCAAGGTCCTTCAGGACCTGTGCTTAGGCTACCACCAACCTTGGATCCTGATAAAGCCTGCTTCCTGCTCAAGAACTCAGGAAGCCATAGGTCAGTCCCCTGAGAAGACTCCTGTGATAACCTGGTCCTGGGGATCCACACTAGACCACAGAAGACCTGGGCTATTGGCATTTGGAAACGTGTAAAGCAGAGCGTGGGCAGACAGTGCAGAGAGGAGCTCAAGCTGAGGAGCTGTGGCTCCCCTCTCTGCCATCACCTGGTCTACATTGCGTGCCTCTGCACCACCTCAGTGACTGCTATGGGCCCCAGGCAGCTTGTCAAGTCATTCTCCACAAAGCATTCCTGCAGAGGCCTGTCACCACTCACACTTTATTGGAAACAGTGGGCAGGCAGGGGCGGGAGGGGGGTGCTGGCTGCTATGAAGGAGTAAGAGCCCAAGAGGCCACACAGGTGGGGCACCACCTGACTCATGATCTAGGACAGCCTATGGGGTGGGCACCTGCCCTCTCAGAGATCCCTCAGCAGGGGTGGTGGCAGGCCCGCCAGGAAGGTAGGCAGGCAAAGAAATTGCAAGTGATGGTCTGTAATTCTCAGAGCATCCAACCCAAGAGTGAGGGGTGGTGCTAACTGGGGGGAGATGGGAGGGTGACACAGGCAGGGCTTAAGTCAGAATATCTAGCCCAGCTCCTCTAGGTTTCTGGAAGACTTCAATGTTCCTCTCTGGAGACCCCAAAGATAGAGATCAAGGCCAGGAGAGCCCCTCACTGACCCATGTTAAACTGGTCCCAGGGAAGCCTTTTGGGCATCCAAAATTAAGGAGCACAGGCCTGTCGTGCCCCAGTGTCAGCCAAGCTGCTGGAGTCCTCGGTGGGAAAGAGTGTGAGGAAGGGGTGATGATCCCCCACATGCTGAGGGAGGATCCCCTCCTGAGGGAGGCAGAGGCCTCCTGCATACCCCATGTGGCCAGCCACTGTGCCAGGGCCTGAGAAGCAAGGCACAAGGTACAGAGATTCCGGAGTCTGGGGAAGGGGTTAATCTCCACTCCCCCAGAAGTCCAAATAAGGACGTGAGGAGGTGGGCAGAAGGAAGTATCCCCTTGGTCCAGTGTCCAGGGCACAAAGCCTCAGGGGAGATGCTCTGGAGGCCAGGCTGCTCCTTCCTGCCTCTCCCAGCAGTGCTAGCAGGAGGCAATTGCCTTAGCAGCTTTAACAGTGGGAGGTGGGGAAGAAGGTGGAGGCAGCTCAACCCCTCTCCTGTCACTTCAGTGCAGTCAGGCCGTCCTCAGATGGCCACTTTGTTACCCCCTCTGTAGCAGGTTGAAAGGGGTGAAGCCTCAGGTGGACAGGTAAGCGGGGCCGGGGGCAAGAGACACTGTTACGGCCTGACCTTGGCTGCAGCTGCTACACCTGGAGAGTGTGTGCATGTGTGCGCGCGCGCGCGCGCGTGTGTGTGTGTGTGTGTGTTGTGCGGGGACAGTTCTGAGAGGCTCAGTGACAGCGCAGAGCCTGAGCCCCTCAGCAGCAGTGTCCAGGGCATGAGGTCTGGTGGGAGGTGAGTGCCTAGGGCCTAGGGTCCGGCCTCTGTCCTACCCTCTGGCAGAAACAGAGCTGGAACGGGCGGGGGGTGGAGTGGAAAGATAGCAGGCAAGGAGAGTGGGGAGCTCCTTCCCAGCCTCCCCTCTGGGGGAAGGCCCCCTTTTCCTGCAGGGTCTGGGG
Source organism: Mustela erminea (assembly GCF_009829155.1). Lineage (NCBI taxonomy): Eukaryota > Metazoa > Chordata > Mammalia > Carnivora > Mustelidae > Mustela > Mustela erminea. The sequence goes on along the minus strand of NC_045620.1, from coordinate 91,082,572 downwards.
TAGGGCCCCTTCCAGGCAGGGTGATGTCACACATCAGTCATCTCATCGCCTAGCTCCGCATCTTCTGGCTCTCCTTCCTCCTCCTCTTCCTCTTCCTCCTCCTCCGAGGTCACGTTGGGTTCATCAGCCTCTGCCAGGCATTTGGGGCAGGAACAGACAAACAGATAGTTCTCTCTGCAGGGGATGGGGGGAGGGTGGTGAGGGTGCAGTCGGGCGGCCACCAGGACAGAGCCTCCCGGAGCCTGGCCACCCACCACATCCCCAGCTGACACCTGAGGATCTTGTGGCGGCTGTGGCGGCTGCGCTCCCGCTGACAGCAGTCTAAGTAGCTGATACAGATTTCCTGGAGGGCAGAGAAGAGGAGGGGTCAGACAGCTGCTCTCTCTTAGATGGGCTTGGGGCCTCCCCAACCACTGGCCGAAGAGAGGGGACTGTGGTTGGCCTCAGGCCACGGCTATGGGCACTCAGTGGCCATGGTCTGTGGCTGGGGTCAGAAGTAATCTTGACACAGTGCCACCTGCTCTGGAAGAAGACTCAGCCAGGCTCCATGCACTGTACTAACAGCCCCCAAGCGCACACATACCCCCACAGCCCAAGCCACGAAGAGTCATATCTGGCTTTCTTAGAAGCTGTGCATTTGTTGACCAAAAGGTGGCTAGGAAGAAGCTGGGCATCTAGTTACGTCTCAGTCACTGCTCTGAGGCTTTCTGGTTATTTTTTGAAGAATTGGGGGGTAGGGTGGGGTTAGAGCATAATCATGGGTAAAAAGACTCCCGCCCTGGGGCATGTGGGGACTCAACCAAACAGCCTGAACTTGGGGCTCTAGCCACTGTTGCTCCCAGTACCAAGGGGAAACTTGCAAGGCCCACTGCTCCCCCACCCCCCAGCCCCTGCCCTACAGCTCCCAGCCCCCTCACCTCTCCTGGCTTGATATCCTCCAAGGCAGTGACATGCAAAAGGAAGTTGTTTTCTGGGAAGGAGGTCTCTGCATTGGGGACACAGCTGTGGTTACCTGGGTCATGAGAGGCAAGTCATAAGGACTGCTGACTAACAAAAATAACAGCCTGGCAGAGCTCCCATCCTTCCTTGTTTTCTCATCGCTGCTACAGCTGTGCAGGTCTTGGCACCCAAGTTTCCCAACTCCCTGTCCAGTGCTCTTTCCTGAAGACCCCAGAGCACAGGCACAAATGCACTCCCACTTCCCACCGCCTCCCACCTGCCGTCGCTGCCCCTGCTGTCCTCAGCACTGGGCAGCTTGATTCTCAGTTGTTTCCAGTATCCTGCACAGGGAGGGACAGGGCTGTGAAAGGAACACCTGCCCAGGCCGGACCCCTTAACTCAGTCCTGTCTGCTACTGGGCGTCTGGGAACAGCTGAACCAGACCCTCTGCAAGCCTAGTCTGGGGGGCAGAGTGGCCCACGTCCTGGGAGGGGGTGCTCACAGTGAGGAAACCCAGGGGGAGAGGGTGAGATCTGGAAAAGACAATTCTGTGAGCTGGCTTTGCCCCTCTCTGTCTGGGGCTATTGAGCCTCAGCTTCCAGCCTGAGCTCCCTCCCAGGAGCCTGAGGACCTCCCAGGCTCTTACAACACTTCCCCCCGACCCGAAACCCGGCAGGGCAGTGGCGGTGCGAAACCGAGTCTTCTGTTTGCAAGAATCAGAACTCTTGCATCCTGCCTTAGCACAGGGCCTGGCCCACTGGAAGGTTTTATATATACACATATATTAAGTCCAGTGTATGAATGAATGAGAAAATGATGGAACAAAAAGGCCCAGGAGAATCCCCAAAGAAACTCAGACCTAATCCTGCTCTCAGACTCCTCTCCACCAGCCCACCAGGGCCACCCCTCCTCAATGCCAGGACTCACAGCAGCTCTGAAGCACAAAGAGGCCAGATCCTTCACAGTTAAGAAACTCGCCAGTGGCTGTAAGACAGTAATATGCAGATGTTATTCTACCCATTTTACTGGGGGGAATGAAACTAGGCTTGTAAGGACAGGCACTGGCTCTACTGTCTTACCACTTGGCTACTACCAGTTCATCTGAACTTGCTTCTTGGAGACATGAGCTTTTCTGTAAATGGTATCACCACACTTGTCCAGCACCCCCCACCCCCAGCATCGAGCCTCTGTATGGATCTCAGAGTCATGGCTTATCTATGTGTCCTACGGATGGATCTGAAGCTTCCCATAGGCACACAGGGGTTATCTTCCCCAACTATTCGGTCAGAACTCCCTCAGAAGGCTATGTGTCTGACTGGGGGGCATCTGAGGTTGGGTGAGACCAAGGCTCCATCTCACCAACCTGCCTCGATGTCCTTGTACAGCTGGTCAATGAAGGCGTCCAGCTGCTCTCGGTCCTGAGGCTTCAGCTCCAGAGCATCACAGGCATGGACCCACTGGCTCAGGGAGCTGGGGGGTCCCAGGCATCCACGGTTGGAGAGGAGCAGGCCCAGCTCACAGGGCTCTCCACCTCTAGGCAAGTTAAGCCCACTTCCTTCTCCAGGGCAGGGGCCCATCTTCCCCAAAAGACCAAGGCTCCCAAGAGCAAATTCTAACACCTCAGTCTTCTGACTCCCACCACTGCCTCCAGTCCCGCTCTCCGGCCACAGAATCATACTTTACCCCATCCTAATCCTGAAAGGAGGTGTGCTACCTTCCAGCCCTAAGGGACAAGTTCAATAGCTTTGGAATGTTCTCTCCTAACCTGGTCCCAATTCCTTGGCCATTGGTCCCAACAAGAGCAAAGAGAGACCGGAATCCATCTGGAGTAAACCACTGTGGGGAGAAGAAAAATGAATGCTCAGGTTCCAGCCACTCGCTTTTCTTCCTGACACAACTCTCTATTCAGGAAGTCTTCTCTGAGTCAGTCCCATCCCAACTTCATACCAGGTCAGCTCTGGCTTAGCTCTCCGAGTAGGAGGTGCTGACCCGGTTGCTCCCGGAGAGCTGGAATGAGTAAAGAGCCATTGGTTCCCCGCCCCGCCCCCCCGCCCGCGCTCACCTGGCTGAGCGCCTCCTCATAGAGGGCCTCTGTGAAGAGTCTCCGTAGAAGTTCCAGCTGGCCCTGGTTTGGGAGAAGCAGGGAGAGATGTGCATCCCTGGGGATTTGCCATGAGCACCCAGACAGGCCCCAGAAGACCAGGAGAGGGAAGGAAAAAAGGGCCAGCTCATGGAAGAGCTTTCCCTAAAGGCAAAGGAAGCCCACAGAGTCTTTACTTGTAAAGAACTTTGGCAGTCTGGTGAATTGTTCCAACTTAGGGGGGCGAACCCCAAATTCCTCCCTATCCTACAGCGATTGTACCAGGAGGGCTGAGGCAACGTGGCTTGGAAAGTCTGTCCTCACTGTCATCTTCCAGGCTCCCTAACCTAGTCTCTGGCCCAGCCTGACTCCCTATCTCCTCTCCTCAGAATGAATGGAGGCCCCCCCAGCTCCCTTTAAGCCCTGCCTGTACCTTTAGGGAGCTCCTGCATGGAAGTTGGCTGTCCTCGGTGAGAATGTGTAATCTTTGGGTGGGAATAAGTACTCAGCACATCGGCAGCTAAAATCCTCCTGTTTCACGCTGCTCCCTCACTCTGTGGACCCCCAACCCTCTGTTTTCCATTATAACTGACTTGCCCACTGCTATCCTGTCATGAGATTCTGCCTTACTTTGTCAGGGCACCCAACCCCTCCTTCCTCTGTCATCACCCCCCTTTCAACTCTTGGTCTGTGTTAGGTCACAAGGTGAAATAGTAGCAGGAATATAGGCCCTCCAAATAGATTTTTGGCCCCAGGTTCTAACCTCTTCCTGGGGCTGGGAAGGGACCAAATGTGGAGCTCCCATCAGACAGCCACAGAACCATCCAAGGCTGTTGCGGGTGGGGGGATCTCAGGAGAAGACTGACCTTGAATTTGTCCCCCAGGAGTTTGTGGACAATTTCCTCCTCCTCGTTGGCTGTTTTATTACAGAACTGGGAGAAGAGCCTGATCCAACGATCTTTATCCTTGGCCTGCAGTGAACAAATATACTTCAGAGTCACATTCACTATGCCCGTGTGTGTATGCATGTGCATATGTGGACTCCAGGATGCCTGCCTCCTTGCTGCTGCTTGTGCCCAGGCGGGAGGGTAGCCTGTGACTCTGAGGCCCCTGCCACTAGGGAAACACCAGCACACAGGAGGTTCTCTGTAGACCCTTCTCGGCCTGGGGACTTCCTCCGTGCCACACCCACACCCAACCTTCTCCCCAGCTGGGCCAGGCTAGCCGGTTCAACACCACTTGAAGAAACAGGATGATGAGGCTGAGAAGCTTCAGTGTTAGCAGAAGGGGTTGGAGTGGCTCCTCTCACTTGACACGTAAGGCACGATCTTGAGAAAGTGGCGCCTAGAAGCTGAGTGTGTGACCTGCTGCCGCACAGGACGCCCTCTCCCAGATCAGAGTCTCTTGCCGGAGCTGTAGGTAGCTGCTCCTGATGTTTCCACAGCCCAGGCGGAGCTCTGCATCCAAGGCAGGGTCTCGAGGTTGCGGGGGTGGTGATTGAGGCCAAGAGGCAAACGAGGTCAGAACTGGCTGCCCTGGGAGGGCTGGGTGGGCTCACCTGCTTCACCGTGGCCACCATCCGGGCCATCAACATGATGCTTGCCGTCTCAGGGGGGTAGTGAACACTCCTGGGGAGAAAGAAAAGGATATGGCCTGAAATTCCCTCCGCGGTAGCTGCGTGCAGGGAAGTCCAGGCTAACTGCCACAGAGAATCCTTCCTGCCGACTCCATTTATAACCAAAGAGAGGAAGTCACCGGCAAAGACGTGGGCAGGACTTCACATCTCTATGGGCACCATGGGGCTCTTCCTGGGAGTGTGTAAAATGCTGAGGACAGTGGGACTGGGGGGTCACATGGAAGGTGATGTGACCTCAGTTTAACCCCGAGATGGAGGAAAAACCTGGGGGATGGTAAGTTTAAGAAAGATGACTATATCTGCTCATCTCAGGCAAAGAGGGAAGATAAAAGGGGGAAGAGATGAAGTGCTACCTACCTCCAGGCTTCCTGCAGCTTATTGAGAGGGTGCAGGGGGTCATCCTGGGAGGGCCCTGGGCACAGGACCTGATGATACTGCTCAGCAGCCGCCAGCCGACATTCTGCACTGCAGTACATCACCTGGTGGAGTGGGGCGACGTCAGCACCCCAGGATCTGGCCACGGGGTGAGGCGCAGATAGCCCTCCATGCTACTCGCCTCCGCTAACTTCTCCGAGCAGCCTGAGCAGTAGCTCAGTGGCATCACGAGGGCCGAAAGCACACGGAGACCCGGAGCATGTGAGAGGGGCACCCAGGCTTGTAAAACAATGGGAAGGAGGGAGCTTTCAGACAGAGGGAAGAGCCCCTGCTAGGCTGCTGGGAAGAGGGCAAGTTCCCATTTTCTATTTTCTAGACGGTGGGACTGGGACAGGGAGGACAAAGCTGGAACAGGAATGGAGCCTTCTGACGCTCTTCCCCTCCATCATGGCTCGCTGGGGCCCTCAGCAGGTCTGTTGTCATTCCTATCTCCTCGCAGAGGACTGCAGCTAAGGCCTCTCCCCCACCCCCAGGTGCAATTCCGGGGGCTGCTTACCTGACAGTGCGGACAGTTCTGGTGGAGGTCCTTGCGCACGGCACACAGCTCGGGGTGAGGCAGAACCTGGCCTGGCTTTCCTGTCAGCCTCTGAGCATTCTCCTCCGCCTTCTCCAGTGCCCGAAGGCAGTGGTCACAGGCTGAGGAAAAGAGCCACACAGGAAAACGCGCGCGTCTTTATACCAGGGGCCATGTTCTGTCTCGTTCACAGCAGTATCCCTAGGGCTAACAATAGTGGCTGGCACACGGCAGGTGCTCAGCAAACATTTGGGAAGTAAGTAAATGAATGACTGTATTACAGAACAGAACGAGTGAATGCTTTCACATGCATTCCAGGGCAGACTGGTTTTCTTCCCTCTCTGGAGTCCCACCCCTCCTGTCAGGCACTCTGCCCTTCCCAATGTGACTTAATCTGTGGAGCTTCTCTCCTATCCCCCAGACTGTGCTTTCCCCACATTCGGCAGCCAGCTGACCCTCCTTTCATGTTTGTCTCTAGCCTAAGAAAAGTGTAAAGAAAGCACGTGGCTGGAAAAGCTAAGGGCATCCTACCTGCTTCTGATGCCTAACTCCACCTGTTTTGATCAAAGGGCCTGTGGCCTCCTCTTGGTGCAGGGAGGCACGTTAGCACAGAGACCTTCAGCATGACACCCAGGCCCTTATACTCTGACTCAGACTGAGTTCCACCTGAGCAACAGTCCTCCCCACCCCCAACAGGGAGCAGGCTGGAAGAGCCCCTCCACCGCTCACCCCCAGTCCCAAATGCCCTGAAGCTAGAGACAAGCATGGTTCTCAGGCATGGCTCTCCAAGGGAAGATGAACTTCTCTCCCAACGCCTGACGTCCCAGAGACATCAGCTAACGTAGCTGTCTTCCATGCACAAAGGCAGCTGGGCCCAGCAGCCACGAGGAGTGGATGAGATGTGCTCACCTCGGTAGCGATAAAGTGCATTCCAGAGAAACTGTGCGGCCACCAGAGGCCGTTCAACAAAGATGGTCTCCCCCTTCCGGATCAGTTGTGTGGCAAACAGCCCCTTACCCTACCAGGGAGAGAAGGAATAGGATGATCATAGGGAGAGAGAAGACCTAGCTCCAAGGGTTCCCGGAGGGCTGCCCAGCATCACCTCCCACACACCCTCCTCTCAGGAGAGGCCTCTCTGCCTTGGGAGGGTTCACGGAGCATGGTCAGCGCCCTCCATAACTACCTCCTCTGGAAATGCAGCTCTGACCTACTTTCAGTCCCACTTCTTTCAGCCTGGTCAGAGCAGAAGGACTAGGATGGGGAGGGTGCCACCATGTCAGCCAGAGGAGGAGAATTTCTGGAATGGCTGGAAGCGCACTGAGGCTCCTGTACCAGGAGCTGGTAATGACAGGACAATCTTCTTGGTGTCACCCATGTGGCCCTCCAGGACCCTGGCAGTGATGCTGCTGCTCAGAGCTGCAGAGGACTCCTATGCCACAGAAGAGGGAGCCCTAGTTTGGGGGAGAATGTGCTGCATTTCTCTGGTCCATGGGACACTCATAGGACCCAACCAGTTCTCAGTGTTATACTGAAAGGAATGATGATTCCGAGCCCTAATACCACCTGCTGTGAAATGAGCCAACTGCTTCATTTCTTTGCATCTGTTTTGTATATGAAAGGTATTATCGTACTACCTACCAGGTAGTTTCCATGACACACCTCAGCCCAGGTGAATGTACCTTATGAGCTTTAGCTCCTTACTACTCAAAGTGACGTGACAGGCAGCATGGCGTCATCTGGGAGACTGTTAGAAATGCAGAATCTCAACCCCCTCCAAAAGACTTGCTGAATGAGAATATGCATTTTAACAGGATGCCCAGGTGATTAGTGTGCACGTTAAAGTCTGGAACTCTGGTCTAAAGCACTGTGCACATCACGTAAGACATGAAGGAGATGCAGAGGGACACAGAAAACGGCTTTGGGACCCAGGCAGTTACTGGCCCTGTGGGGCACTTACTCCCACCGTTCACTTAGAGAAGAAGGGTGCCGCCCTGAACTGCACTGAACTGTCACCAAAAGAGAAAGTAAGAAAGAAAGAAAGGGAGAGAGAGAGAGAGAAAGGGAAGGAGGGAAGGAAGAGGAAGGCAAGAACCGACGGACTGATACAGCAGTAAATGTCCCATCATGTGGCCTCTCAGGTAGCTCCCCGTTTACTTCTAGCACTGGCACTGTGGCTAGAAAGCAGCACCTCCCAAACTCAGAGGAGCAGGGATGTGTAGACCAGGATGGCTCTGAGCAACCCATGAGCTACAGATCACAACCCTGAACAACTTGGGTAGCTCTAACAGCAGAGTGGGACAGCTAGCATGAAACCTCTGGCTAAAGCCGTTGATGCATCCTTGGTTGTCTTCTTGGAACCCCACCTTCAAGCCTTTCAGGGCCGGACCCAATCTAGCAAAATGAAAAGATGGTCTTCCTCTATGGGACAAAGGGAGATGAACACAGACCCACATTATCGTTGACAATCTCAAATCTCAACACTGGGTAAATAACGATGTCTTTCTCTCTCTTTCTGAAGGCCCAATGCAGAAAGTATTTAGTAATCAAAACAATGAGAACAGAATCGGAGCTGGTTTCTTTATGAAACCGTTCATCCCCCAAACATAAAACAGTGTTTTAAGAAAAGCAGCTTTCATTAATATTACCAAGAGGCTTGGAGAGAAGTGAGCCTGAATGAGAGGGCCAGAAACTTGCAAAGATGGCTCTAATTTGAAAAGTTAAGTTTTAGGAAAAAGACTGTAAATTTTAAAAGCTTTACTACATGGGTAATATTCTAGGAACATAGAAATTACCAGAACCGAATTCAAAAGGAAGAAAGCCTAGGGACACCTGGGTGGCTCAGTTGGTTGGGTATTTGCCTTTGGCTAGGGTCATGATCCCAGGGTCCCACGTGGAGCTCCTTGCTTGGGGAGGGCAGCCTGCTCCCTGCTCTGCCTAATGTTACCTCTGGCTCATGCTCCCCCTGCTTGTGCTCTCTAACTATTTCTCTGACAAATAAATAAAATCTTAAAAAACAAACAAACAAACAAACAAACAAAAAACGAAAGGAAGAAAGCCTAGACAAAGAAGCAGTGTCAATATCTGGCTGACCTGCACCTGTACAGCATTCTGGTTGGTATCCATCCTCTTTGGTCAGACACTATCATGTTCTGATTGGTCCTGTCCCTGGCAGAGTAGTTGCTAAATTTTTGAAAGCTCGCTCCTGCCAATATCCAGAGAAGCAACAGAGAAAATAGTAAAAAAACAACCCCCATGTGAGGCCCCTAGTCCATATGGTTCATGAGCCACCTCTCTCAAGCCAAAGAATAAGTAATTCTCATGCTATTTAAACTACTAAGTAACAGAGGAAAAAATGGAAAGCATCTCCATTTTACCAAAAAACAAGTGTAACTCTGATGCAGTAACTGGAGGAAGAGAGCACAAAGAAAAAAACCTCATAAGCAATCTCACTTGATGAGTACAGATGCAAAAAGCCTGGGATAATCTATCTTGTCACCATGTCTAAGTGGGTATGTGATTTTCTCCAGCTGCAGATCAGATGTGGGCATGGAGAGGCTGGCCAACACATTCTTCCAGAGGTGGGGTTTGATAGAAGGCTAGGACAGGACAACTGGGCAAGTAGAGTGGCTGATGTGATGATGTTAGAGGAAGAACGGAAGAGAGGAGGGGATGAGAGAGAGGCTGTGCAGTGAAGGTGAAGGTGACTATCTCCGTGTGCTAGGAGTGATGGAACCTGGACACCATCAAACTATGAGCTGATCAAGAACACCAGAGGCCTGTGTGCAGACAGAGATGTGAGCGGCTGAGGAGGTCAAGAATATAGGGGAGCTGCTTTATCACGGAAGGAGAGGAACGCTCCAGGTGCATCTGGAGTGGGAAGAAGTCAATGGAAGGTTGGGCTCTGAAGAGCAGAAGGTAGATGACTAGAGAAGGCTGACATCTTGGGTAGGGACTGGGGATACACATAGCCATTACACATGATAAATTATTCAACCTCCTCAGTAAACAAAGAAATGTAAATGAAAACAAAGCCATACCATTTTGCACATATCATACGTCAAAGTTAATTTGGAAAGAAAATACTCTGCTAGGGAGAACAAAAGGATGTGTGCACAGAAATTGAGCTGCAAGGCTTCGGACCTCAGGATGAAAAATAAAATAAAATATAAAAGTCCATAAATAAGTAGTTGGTTGACCTATTTAGAAACAGGTTTATTGATGTTGATTCACTACTGCATCAAAAAGTGATTGCAAAAATTATAATTTTAATATCCACATATTTGCACAAGCATAGGATTATGAGTGATTTTTGCCTTCTCTTTCCTCACATGCATTTTTCTACAAGTAACTTTTGAAACACAATAACATAACAAAATCATGGCATTTCTCTGTCAAAACGCTTCAAACGGGCCACGGGTTTAGAGCTCAGTTTCCAAATTCCTTAGCATTCCAAGGCCTTTCGTGAAGGGTCTTGGCCTCCCTCCACACCCATTTCCAAATCTCACTCAGAAAGTTCCCTGAGGACCCACGCTTTTTTATACCTAAATTTCCTCTGCTCAGCATATCCCCGCCCACCGTACCTGGGGCTCAGCAGCGAAGTCCCCCCACTAGCCTGGCCGGAAAAGCCCGGCGCCACCCGCCTCGGCCCCGCCCGGAGCTACAGGAGCAGAGCCCCGGGCTGGCGCACCGGGTCCCGCGGGAAGGGGGCGCGCGCGCACGGAGACTTCGGAGCCCCGGGTCCACCGCGTGACCTCCCCGGAAGCCTGCGCGCGGGGACAGACAGGGAACCCCCGGGCCGCTAGTAGGGACGGAGCCGCAGAGTCCGAGCGGCAGAGGAGCTTCTGCTCCGGGCCCTGGATCCCGTGGGGCTGTCTCCAAGGTCGGAGAGGGTAGGGGGCTCCCGGAGAGTCCGCCTTGTCCTCACCTTAGCGCTGCTTACGAAGCGGACTTCCACGGCGACCCGGGCCCTACCTGCCACGCCCACGCAGAAAGAGAACACGTCGCACATGGAGGCCGCCATCTTGGGCGCGCCTCCGCCTTATGACCCTTGACCCCGCCTCGACCTGGGAGGCCCGCCCCTCTCCGGCCCCGCCCCCGATGTGTGTGTCCGAGGACCTCGGGTTTACGCTCTAGGGTGTACGTACGGACTTAGATCCCTTTAATCTACGTGTTTAGGTCGATTGGTTCGGTGGCTGGATGTAGCTGGGTCTGCCTTTGTGTTTTACATCTGTTTGGTTTTTCGTCTGTGTCTTCGTACATACCTGTGTATCCTAGCGTATGGGTGTGTGTATAGTTTTGATGTATCTGTGTGCCGTTCGTGTTTATGTGCCCTGTTGTCTCTGTCCACCCATTGGCCCGTTTAGAGTCAAGCGCTCTTTAGACCTAGCGGAGAGCGGGGGTGGGCAGCAGTCAGCCGACCTCTACCCTCTCTGATCTACCTGAAAGGAGGGACTAGCTTACTGCACGTGTCCATCCTACTCGCTCGGGTGCAAGAATTCCCCCTTCCTTGGGCCTTCAAGCTGGACTTGTGCTTCTCTCAGCCCCTTCAGGGGCATAGGCACCTTGCAGCCTAGGGGTGGTGGAAGGTGGTACACAGTGCACCTCAGGTCTGAGGACCCCTGAAATTGTATGCAGGAGTGTGCATATGCACATTGTCTTGGGAACAGGAGAGGGGCCTGTTCTTTCATTCAGGACCCCAAAAGCCTGATGCCATGGACGTATAGCATCTGTTCCCACAGCCAAGGCTGACCACTGTTTCCTTGCCTCGTTTCCTTGTCCTGCAATGGATGCTGTGCTCCTTGAAAAACACATTGTTTACATCTGTTATGGTATGGTGACATCAGGGATTGGGGAGAGCCCAGTAACTGCTGAATAGGTTAAGTCTTTTATTTTTTTAATAATCTATATTTTTTAAGATTTTATTTATTCATTTGACAGAGAGAGACACGGCGAGAGAGGGAACACAAGCAAGGGAAGTGGGAGAGGGAGGAGCAGGTTTCCCGATGAGCAGGAAACCTGATGTGGGGCTTGATTCCAGGACTCTGGGATCATGACCTGAGCCAAAGGCAGACGCTTAAGGACTGAGCCACCCAGGCACCCTATTTTTTTTTTTTTATTTTATTTTTAAAATGAGTCAATTGAAGAAGCAGGTGCTGGAAGAGGCAGATGCAGCTGGATCCCTTTGATTAACAGAGTGGACTTTGGGTCCGGCATTAGGATTTCCCTGAAGACAGGGAGAGGGTCTCTTGAAGCTGGACCCTGGCCTCCCTCAAGTCTGTGGCCTGGTGTCTAGGAGAGGATGGTCTACCACCAGTTGGAGGCATGTGGTTTTTCCAAGACAACCTCTTCTCCCGGTCTTCTCTCCCGCAGACAGCAGTGAGGACCATGCCTTCTCCCACCACTAGGTGGCAGGGCACGCCTCTTTCACTTGTTCACCTCAGTACCCAGAGGCCATTCTAGATTTTCTATCAACACCCTCTGCTCAGGAATGTAGAGCACTAAAGAAATCAGTTCTGTGCTGGTGACTGGGCTAACAAGAGCAGGCTATCAGCATGCTTCTTAGAAACTGAGGAGCTTCCTGGGAAGGAAATGGAACCACGAGTTAGGGTCTTTTTTTTTTTTTTTTTAAAGATTTTATTTATTTGACAGATAGAGATCACAAGTAGATGGAGAGTCAGGCAGAGAGAGAGGAGGAAGCAGACTCCCTGCTGAGCAGAGAGCCTGATGCGGGGCTTGATCCCAGGACCCTGGGATCACAACCTGAGCTGAAGGCAGAGGCTTAACCCACTGAGCCACCCAGGCGCCCCACGAGTTAGGGTCTTGAAGGGGGAGAAATTATAACCATCTCATGGAAATACAGCAGAGTTTGTGACAAAATGCCTACCTTGGCAAAGGCAGAGCCAAACTGCTCTATTTTATGTAATGATTGAGAGGGGGCAAGATGGGTAGCTAGAGGGAAAAATATGGTGGTCAGGGTAGCATGTCTGGTCCTAAGCAGGGAGCTGGGGCTGAACTCCTGAAAATGGTGACAGTTCAGACAAGAACAAGAAAACTTTGGGAAACTCTTTGAAGGGAAGTAGGCTAAATGGTTTACCTTTCCCTCACCTTTGCTCTCAATTCCACCATCTCTGGTGGGCAAGAGACTTCTAAGGCCCAGACACTGATTCAAGGAGGCCCCTTCTCCACAGCCAGACCAGGAAAAGATTAATCTGTGGAGAGGTCAGTGCTGGTGTAAACACCACACATTGCCCCACATACTTGCTTGGGCCTGGCACCCTGTAACAACTTTACAGACATCCTGTCAGTGCTGGGAGGATGAAGTTGTCAATGCACCCAATATACAGATGAAGAAAAAAGGCTCAGTAGTTCCAGTGAGTGCCCCCAAGAAAAACTAGCCCAGACAGCCCAGGTTGAGCTTCTGTCCCAGTCCTCAGCTGTCCATTCCTGATTCAGGGTCTTCTCTCTGGTTGCTGTTGTCAGAGCTGCTGGAGGGTTCGTCTTGGGAGGCAGCCATGGCAGACACAACGGGCAGCTTCAGCCTTTGCTGCTTCTGGTACTTGACCCTGCGGTTTTGGAACCAGACCCTCACCTATAATCAGAGGCAATAGTCAGAGATTAGAATGTGACCAGCAGTTCCCATGGTTTCCCCCATTCCTTGGTGCCTACTGCTCTCACATTCTGCTCTCATATTCGCTCTTCCTTCTAACGGGAGCATTTCCTTCAAAACACCCTTCTCTATAATTTTAGGCACCATGTGTTTATCCAACAAATATTTATTGAGCTCCTATTATGTGCTAGGCACCATCCTAGGTGATGGTGATACGTGGTGAGCAATAGAGGTATAGTCCCTGACCTCATGGAACTCACAGACCAGAGAGACATACAACAAACATGGAAACAAAAACAAACACAAATGGGGGTTTGAACCTCCCCGAGGAACCAGCACTTAAGCTGAGGCTCAAAGGATAAGAGGCCAGTTTAATGAGGACAGAGAAAAGCAGGCTGGATCAGGAGATGACCTGTAGGAAAGCTTGGGGTGTTTGAGGACCAGAAAGGAGGAGAGCATGGCTGAAGGATCTGGGAGTGAGAGATGGGGAAGTGAAGAGACAGTGGGAGAAGGCAACAGGGCCCAGATCACCTAATACTGTGGAGGCTGTGGGTAAGGAATATCAGCTTTAAGGCTTTTTATTTTTTTATTTTTTTATTTTTTTAAAGATTTTATTTATTTATTCAACAGAGAGAGATCACAAGTGGGCAGGGAGGCAGGCAGAGAGAGAGAGGAGGAAGCAGGCTCCCCACCAAGGAGAGAGCCCGATGCGGGGCTCGATCCCGGAACCCTGGGATCATGACCTGAGCCGAAGGCAGAGGCTTTAACCCTCTGAGCCACCCAGGCGCCCCAAGGCTTTTTATTTTTTTAAAGATTTTATTTTTATTCATTTGACACACAGAGAGAGATCACAAGTAGGCAGAGCAGCAGGCAGAGAGGGAGCAGGGAAGCAGGCTCCCTGCTGAGCAGAGAACCCAATGCAGGGCTTGATCCCAGGACCCTGAGACCATGACCCGAGCTGAAGGCAGAGGCTTAACCCACTGAGCCAGCCACTCAGATGCCCCAGCTTCGAGGCTTTTAAGTGGGATGTGACATAGTCCTGTTTGCTCAAGTGAATTGCATATCTGGCTGCTTTGTGAAGAATGGATGAAAGGAGAGGCAGAGACTCAGCTGGCAGACTACTGTGATAATCCAAAAAGAGCTGGGACCAGGATGAACTAGGGGCAATGGAGAAAAGTAAAGCGATCCCAGTTGTATTTTGGAGGTACAGGTGACAAGGCTTGCTGATGGACTGGAAACAGGAGAGGGGGAATCTAAGAGGACTTGATATTTTGACCAACTGGATGGATGGTGGGGCCATGAGTAGGGAGAGGAACAGATCTGGAAAGAAATAAAGTCAAGAATTGAGGTTTAGACTTAAATTTGCAATGCCTGTCCTAGGAGACATCTAAATGGAGACCTCAAGAAGGTAGGTTGGTGTACAAGTGAGAAAACAAGAAGATGGGCGAAGATACAAACCTGGGAATTGTTAGCTTATATATGGTATTTAAAACCATGGGATTAAATGAGATGGGGGGGGCAGAGGGCAAATATGAGGTCACAAAGAGAAGAGTACCCTACAGAGGTGACAGAAAAGTGGCTAGAGACCTGGAAAACCAAGAATGCGGTGTCCAAAAGCCAAGAGAAGTATGTGTGTCAGTAAGAGAAGGAGCAGTCAATTGTATTAAGTGGGGAGTTAGATGAAAGGAAAACAGCTGCTGACTTTGACAACATGGAGAGACTTTGAGGAGAAGTTCTGATGGAATGGGAGGGGAAAATTCATATTGGAATGAGCTATGTAGTTGGGAAGTGAGGACGTAGAGAGACTGACTGTCACAAGTTCTTGGCAAGTCGCCTATGATAAAAGCAGAAAAACGGTGTAGTAGCTGGAGGGGGATATGGAGGTCAAGTGAAGGGTTATTCTTATTTTAAATATTTAGTTCCTTGAACATACTTAATTTCACTGTCAGCTCCTTTTTTTTTTTTTTAAGATTTTATTTATTTATTTGACAGACAGAGATCACAAGTAGGCAGAGAGGCAGGCGGAGAGAGAGGAGAAAGGAGGAAGCAGGCTCCTCACTGAGCAGAGAGCCCGATGCAGGGCTCGATCCCAGGACCCTGGGATCATGACCTGAGCTGAAGGCAGAGGCCTTAATCCACTGAGCCACCCAGGCGCCCCATCAGCTCCTTTTTAAATGTGGAAACATAAAGTTCTAGGTCAATATCTAGATTAATGGGTGTTGTTCCCATAATGTGTTTTCCTGTGGGACTGTTTTCCTCATTCATGTAGGGAGTGTATCAGTAATTAGGGCGTGTGGTCCCCCCCCCTCCTCCGCCCATGGCCTGGCAGAGAGGAAGAAGGCCCAGGTCTTCCCAACAACCTCACCCAGGGCCTTCTGGAGAGCAGAGCCCACCCCCAGGTACAGCCCTGGGCTTGCAGGAGCCCCTGCTCCTACCTGGTTCTCGGTAAGGTTGAGCTGGGCTGCCAGCTGAGCTCTCTTCTTCCCCACAAGATTGTGCTGCTTTGTAAACACATTCTCCAACTCTTCCAGCTGCTTCAAGTTAAACATAGTCCGAACCCTCTTTTGGGGTCTCTCAGTGTCCTGGAGTTCCTCTGTTGGAGCCCATTCTGGGGTACCCCAGAGGCCTGAGCAGTGAGTCAGCTCTAAGCCTAAAGAGCCTATGTACACACGTGTACACACACACACACACACACACACACAAAATATGCATAAAATACCTCTGGAAGAATAAAGAGACTTGGAATCATTGGCGGCTTGTGGGGTGGGGTTAACCCCACCCCCAGGTGACTGGGGGACAGGAATGTTAAGGGAAACTCTTCTCCCTCTAACTTAGTAAACATTTTTTGAAGTTTGAACTGTATCAGTGTAGTAACTATGCAAAAACTAACTTGAGAATGAGATCACTATAATATAAAGCAGTAAACTGCAACTCAGAGCTCAGCTGCCTGAGGAAGTTAGGGCAAATGGGTTTGGAGCTCTGCACGCAGGTCACTCCCCTGCCGTGGCGGTGAATTTGGATAGGTTTTGAGAGCCTGGAAGGGGGGTGGGGTGGAAATGCAGAACGGAGAGCTCCCAGGGAGTGGGCACCAACTCAGATGGTTACATCCATTTTGGCACTAGTTGACAAGGCTTGCACTAACTTGGCTCCTGTTTTCCTCAAGGGGAGGTTGGGAAGCATGAATCAGATTGCCAAAAAAGGGCGAAAGCTCCTGGAGGTGGCTGTTAGGGCTAGAGGAGAACGTTAGGTCAATATTTACATTCTCACTGGGATGCAAGACATCGGCCCCACATCCGGAGGTGCCCCATCTAAGAGCGCTCTACGCATATGTACTTGAGTATGGAGCACTTAAGTGTGGAGCCTAAGCTCCACAGACGGGAGCTGTGGGGGACGCCACGGGGGTCTGGGCATTGGGCAGCTCCTCGCTGGACCTCACCACCGCAGCAGCCGCTTCTCCCAGCTAAGAAAGGGCCGTTCCTTTGGGAAGACAGCTGCTGTGGCGCTATCAAGCCTTCTCTCAGGGGGTGTCGAGGGGGCAAGAGACTCTACAAACCCCTTCTGGGGGGACACTGTGGCCCTGGCCGGGTCTTCCGAGGCCGCGTGGGACTCACCCGCACTTCCCCCTCCGCCCCCGCGCTCACACACACTTCCTGCCGGCTCAGCAGCTAGCGTGCGCGGCGGCCGTCTGGAGGCCAGTCCCTGTCTCTGGCCTCGGATTCCACGGCAAGGTCGAGGGTCATAGGCCCCCTTCCCACTACGGCCGTGCGCGGTTCTCAAACTCAGGGACTGCTCTATCCCGTGCCCGCTGCCGCGGCTGCCGCGCTCCAGCCGCCCCGCCCAGTTCCCAGGTCGCTGCGCCGTGGCACCTCGTACCTGTGACGCCCAGGCCCTGCAGGCAGCAGAAGTGAGGCACGCGGAGCCCCGGCCCCGGCGGCTGGGGGCACGGCTGGTGGAGACCCACGCCCAGGTAGGTGGGCAGCCACGTCGCGGGAACCCGGGAGGGAGCGGTGCCGAGCGTCGCGGCGGCGCGGGGCGGAACGGCCGGCGGGGAGGCGGTGGGCGCGCGGCGGGCGGGCCTGGCCAGGATGGCCTCGACGGAGAAGGACGACTCGAGGCGCCCGGGACCGCGGGGTGTGCCTGGGCCGGCCGGCCGGGGCTGGGGCGCAGGGGGATCGCCAGAGAGCGGGGTCTGCTCCCGAGCGCCGGGGGGAGTGGGCGGCCGGCGGCCTCGCGGCACCGGGCTGGGCATGGCGCGGCCCCTGCCGGGTCGGGCCCAGGGAGCGGAGCCAGGGCCTGTGGGCAGCCGTGCGGGGAGTGCGAGAGGCGAGGGGGAGTACCCCACGATGAGGGAGACTCGTCGGTCAGTAACGGCCCAAGCGCTGGGCTAGGGCTCTTAAATTTGGCGGGGCGGGGCGGGGGGCCGGCCTTTTCCTCCAGCCGCCCAGGGTGGGCCTCCGGCGCCCTGCGGGGCCCGACCCTCCGGAGTCCGCGCGCTTGGCAAGTCAAGGTGGGCACTCCCTCCCTCCCTCCGCGTTTGATGATGCCCATCCTGGTGTGGTCGGGAAAGGACCCTGAGCTCGCTGTGGCTCCCTGGTGATTCTGGGCGAGCTACCCGACCCCTGAGCGCCTTCAGGCCTGGCCTTATCCTTGCGCCATCTTTGAAGCAGAAGCCCCAGCCAGATTCAACTGGGACTAAGCAGACCTTAAAAAAAAAAAAAAAAAAGTTTTATTTAATTTAAATATCTTGATAAACAAAGTAAATTTCCCATCCGGCCTCCCAGCCACTCAGTTTCCCCTGCCTGGAGACACCGCCATGGTTACCAGTTTCTTTTTGGATTTTTCCAGGAATTTTCTGCACCCACATTACCTGGGTCCCACTGGAAAAAAATCTTTCCTCTATCCCAAAAGGTGGAAGGGAAAAAACTGTAATGGTTTCAGCTTAAGAAATAGTCTTTATCACCAGTGCATAGAAGTTGTGTACAAAACTCCTTGAGTTATGTAGGTTTAGGGCCGGCATTTGTATCCCTGCTTTTTGGATGAATAATCAGTACTTACCAGCTGTTGTTCTTGAGCAAACTACAAGTTACTGTTTTTATTTCCTTACCTCTTAAATGGGAGATACTAGTAGCTGCCTTGTGGAGTTGCTGTGTGGATTACATGAGTTAATCCATGTGAAGGTTTTAGAATTGGCTTGGTGCATGAGGAACATTAGGCTGGGACTGTGGCGCTCAGAGGGATTCTTGGTTCTGAGGCTCCTATTGCCGTTCTGCCTCCTCAAACTGATGGCTAACATTGAAACTACTCAGTCATGTCAAGGGCAGTTCCATGCCATTGTCAGTAGGCATTAGCTGTTTGGGACACAAGGTGCCCATGTCTGCTCTGCCAGGTAGGGACTAGAGGAACCTTGCTAAGGTAAAGCAGCCTCCTGCCCTGCCTTCCTTCCCATTTCAGCAAATACTTGCCCCACCTTCTGGACAGCTCCCCAGGCAGCCTGGAATCTGAGATTGTGGGTGAGATCATCAGTGGCTGGCCCAGCTAGTCCCGTGTCTAGGATTACTGTGGTCTGGCCAGGGGGTGCTGGGTCAGAGATGAGGAGACACCAATTGACCATTCTGGGGAAGGGGTGTGGGTGGGAAGCAAACTCAGAAGAGGAGCTCTTACTTACCTGAAGTCAGACCCACTGGGGGATTAAGTGAAAGTTGACTCCCAAATCCTACACACACCATTCCATTTCTCAACATATTTCTTTTTCTTTCTTTTCTTTCTTTCTTTTTTTTTTTTTTTAAGATTTTATCCACTTATTTGAGAGAGAGATAGAGAGTGTGAGAGAGAGCACAAGCAGGGGGAGTGGCAGGGAGAGGGAGAAGCAGACTCCCTGCAGAGCAGGGAGCAAGATGTGAGGATGGATCCCAGGACCCCGACACCATGACCCCCACCAAAGGCAGACACCTAACAGACTGAGCCACTCAAGTGCCCCAACATATTTCTTTTTAAAGAGATTTTCCTCTAAGAGTGTGGGGCTGTGCTACCCTGAGGATTCCCCCCCCAACAGATGGCAGTGTCAAGATACCAACAGCATGCCTATGAGGAGGGACTTGAGCACCCACCTCTTCAAAGACAATAACAGCGTGTGGTGTTGGTGGTCAGTGGAGCACAGTGATAGAAGATGTAGATTTTGGAATAGGATAAACCTATCTTTAAGTCTCAACTTTGTCACTGAACATTTCTGTACCTTCAGATAAGTGAATTATTCACTCCAAGCCTCCAATTTCTTGTAAATTGGGAATGATCTCTTGGGTAAGAAAATGATACTCACCTGATGGGACTGTTACAAGGATTAAATGAGATTGTGTTTTTAGCTAAATGGTAACCATTTTGGGGAGGAGAGAGGCTATTTAGATTGGTAGATGAGCTAGGCTTCTTAAAAGGGTTCAGTGAAAGTATGGGGACAGATTTATAAACCAAGGTAAAGTGTCTGGTCTGTGTCACTTTATGCACTGAGATTCAAAATGAGCTAATTTGGCAGCAGCAAGCACCCTGGAATTAGAAGGAATTGACAAAGAGCAAGATAAAACTTATAAGGTGGAAGGCTCAAGAGCATTTTTTAAAATAGATTTTATTTATTTATTAGACAGAGAGATTACAAGCAGGCAGAGAGGCAGGCAGAGAGAGAGGGGGAAGCAGGCTTTCTGCTGAGCAGAGAGCCTGATGCAGGGCTCGAACCCAGGACCCTGAGACCATGACCCGAACTGAAGGCAGAGGCCTAACCCACTGAGCCACCCAGGTGCCCCAGGCTCAAGAACATTTTAAGTCTATTTTTGTTGATTTTTTGGTAAAGAACATAGTCACTGTGTCTCCAGCTCAGGATTTTCTTTTTTCTTTTCTTTTTTTAAAAAGATTTTATTTATGGGACGCCTGGGTGGCTCAGTTGGTTAAGCAGCTGCCTTCGGCTCAGGTCATGATCTCAGCATCCTGGGATCGAGTCCCACATCGGGCTCCTTGCTCCGCAGGGAGCCTGCTTCTCCCTCTGACTCTGGCTTCCACTCTGTCTGCCTGTGCTCGCTCTTGCTTGCTCTCTCTCTGGCAAATAAATAAATAAAATCTTTTAAAAAAAAAGATTTTATTTATTTATTTGAGAGAGAGAGAGTGAGAAAGAGAGAGAGCCCATGAGCAGGGGCAGAGTGAGAGGAAGAGGGAGAAACAGACTCTCCTGCTAAGCAGGGAGCCTGAAATGGGCTCCATCCCAGGATGCTGGGATCATGACCTGAGCCAAAAGCAGACTCATAACTGACTGAGCCACCCAGGTGCCCCTCTAGCTCTGGAGTTTCAGTACATAATTCACTGTATTTCAGTACATAGTTATCTGTTTTCTGTTATTTCACTTAATCCTTCTCAGACTATAAATTCCTGAGGACAGACATTAATATTCCCAATTTAAACATAAGTAAATAGAACAAGAGATGGTTAACAAATTTGCTAGCTTTGGGAGTTTAGCAAAATGTGGTTTTAATTTGCATTTATTCCCTGAATACTGTTTATATTCAGCTTCTTTTCACAAACTTATCAACCATTTGGATATCCTCTTTTATGTGAAGTTGCCTGTTCAAGTAGTTTGCTTATTTTTGCGTTGGGTTACTATCTCTCTTTCTTTGTGAGATGATTTACATATAGATAGATATAGATATTTTGGGATCAAGTTCCTTGTTGCAATATACAGAGAAGCAAATATCTTGTCCCATTCTGTGGACTGCCTTTTCATTCTTTTATTGTTAGGTTTTTTTTATGAACAAAAATTGCTAATTTTAATAAAATTTAATGATCTGTTTTTGTGTCCTTTAAAAGAAAACTTTGCCTGCCCCAATTATGAAGATGTTCTCCTGTTAGTGTTTTTTTAATTCTTTGTTATTTTAGTTTTTTTTTTTTTAATTTTAGCTTTTACTTTTAGGTCTGGAATTTATTTTTGTGTAGGTGTTAGGGAAAAGATTTTTAAAGGATGAGTCAAAATCGGAAGCTATAAAGGAAAGTATTGATAGATTAAAGAGCACAAAAATTTAAAAGTTAATTGTAACAGTGATTTGTACCTGTACTTTTTCTTTCCTACATGATTTAAGACATAAATACATTTAAAGAAAAAACAATTATTTTATGTAAAAGCTAGTAACTTTTGTAATTTTGGTTTGTAACTCCAAATCTTGTTTTCTACATAATTTAAGAAACTAATGTATTTAAAATATTTATGTTTTGGGGCACACAATGCATAAAGATGTAATTTTGTGGTATCAACAACTGAAAGAGATGGAGACAAAATTGTAAAGAAGCAGAGTTTTTGTTATACTATTGAAGTTAAGCTGATATAAATTCAAATTAGGATGTTATAACTTTATGAGTTAACTGTAATCCTCATGGTAACCATAAAGAAAATAGTTATGGAATATACATAAAAGGAAATGAGAAATAAATTTAAACATTTCGCAAATAAAACCAAACATAAGATAGTAGTGTTGGAAATGAGGGACAAAATCTATAAGGCATATAGAAAACACAGAACACAATGCAGAAGTCAATCCCTCCTTATTGGTAATTACTTTAAATGTAAATGGATTAAACTCTCCAATCAAAAGACAGAGCATATATCCCATCTGATGAGAAAGAACTTCTTTGTTTTTTCCCAAGGGTAGTCAGATACATTCCACTGAATATGGTCTACCATGTCCAACTGGACAAAAATCAACTTTTTTTTTTTTTTTTATTAAGGGGGTAGGTACTATATAGGGAGGAAAGCTTCACGTGAGCATTTCTTCTTAAGATCTCCCTTCTTGGTTAAGATTCACAAATCCCCTTTGATACAATGATCTATTAATGTGCTGTACTTCATGTATGAACATAATACTAATTATCAAAGGTCAACTTTGAAATTAATCTAGTTATGTCCTTCAGAGAGAATAGAAATAGGTTGAAGTCATACACATGTGTCCATCCATATATATACCAGAGGAACTGAACCTTAGTTTTAAAATGACTTAGGAATGCCTGTGTGGCTCAGTGGGTTAAGAGACCAGTTCTTGGTTACAGCTCAGGTTGTGAACTCATGGTTGTGGGATTGAGCCTTGCCTCAGCTATGCACTTGGCACAGAGTCTGTCTGAGAATGAGAATGAGAAATGAATTTAAACATTTCACTAATAAAACCAAATACAAAATAAGATAGTAGTGTTGGAAATGAGGGACAAAAGCTGTAAGGCATATAGAAAACACAGAACACAATGATAGAAGTCAGTCCTACCTTATTCATAATTACTTTAAATGTAAATGGATTTACATTACATGTAAATGGATTACATCCCTCTGCCCCTCCCCTCCACAAGAGCTCTTTCTTTCTTTATTTTTTCTAAAAAAAAATTTTTTTTTTAAATTCATTTGACAGAAATCACAAGTAAGCAGAGAGGCAGGCAGAGAGAGAGGAAGGGAAAGCAGGCTTCCCGCTGAGCAGAGAGCCTAACATAGGGCTGGGTCCTAGCACTCTGGGATCAGGACCAGAGCCAAAGGCAGAGGCTTTAACCCACTGAGCCACCCAGGTGCCTCTTTGTTTCTTTCTCTCAAATGAATAAATACATCTTTTTAAAAGGATTTTATTTATTATTTGACAGAGAGATCACAAGTAGGCAGAGAGGCAAGTGGGGGTGGGGGGAGGGTGGAGGGAAGAAGGCTCCCCACTGAGCAGAGAGCCCAACATGGGGCTCAATCCCAGGACCCTCAGATCATGACCTGAGCCGAAGGCAGAGGCTTAACCCACTGAGCCACCCAGGTGCCCCAATAAATACATCTTTACAAAAAAATAAAATGACTTAAATAAAAGCCTTGAAACAGTGCAGCCTTGGAAAAGGCTTCTTCCAAAGGGTACGGGTAAAGAAGTACCTACAGTCTTTTGCTAACTGCTCTTCACTTTTGCTGTCACTTTGGCCTGGTGCCTAAAGATAAAAGTATTATTGTATATGTGGGGGAAAAAAGGGCAGAGGTTTAAGATGGGTAAAAGCAAATGATCCAACTATATTATGTTTATAAAAGAATCAGTGGAGGTCCAAAGTCACAAACAGTTTGGAAGTGAAACAATGGAAAAATATTTTCCATGCAAATAGTAACCACAAGAGCAGGTATGGATATACTAATATCAGACAAAATAGAATTTAAATCAAAAAAGGTTAGAAGAGACAAAGAAGGACATTATATATCAATAAAAATTTCAGTATAGCAAGAGTTTTAACACAAATAGTTTTGTACCTAATGATAGACCATCAAAAGATACGAAGCAAAAACTGAAAGAATTGAAGGGAGAAATACAGTTTTACACTAAAAGTTGGAGATTTCAGTACTCTACTCACAATATGGATGGAACAACCAGACAGAAGGTAAGTAGGGAAATAGATGACTTAGCAGAATAAAATTGTTAAATCTGACAGACATATACAGAACGCTCTAGCCAACAACAGAATACACATTGTTTCTCAAGTGCCCATGGGACATTTTCTAGGATAGACTATTTGTTAGGCCACACATTAAGTCTCAATGGATTTTAAAAGTTAGATCCCATACAAATCTTCTCCTCCAACCACAAGGGGATAAACTTAGAAACCAATAACAAAAGGGAAAATGGAAAATTCACCAAATTGTTTAAATTAAATAACACACTTTTAAACAATAGATCAAAAAGGAAGTCACAAGAGATATAAGAACATACTTAGAGATAAACAAAGCTGAAACACAACTGGAGCACCCGGGTGGCTCAGTTGTTAAGGGTCTGCCTTCAGGTCAGGTCATGATCCCAGGGTCCTGGGATCTAGCCCTGCATTAGGCTCCCTGCTTGGTGGGAAGCCTGCTTCTCCCTCTCCCACTCTCCCTGCTTGTGTTCCCTCTCTTGTGTCTTTCTCTGTCAAATAAACGAATAAACTCTGAAAAAAAAAAAAGAAACACAACATACCAAACCTCAGGGGAATCAGTGAAAGTGCTATTATGGGGGATATTTATGGGTATATGTACTTAATTCAAAAACAAGAAAGATCTTTGGGGCACTTAGATGGTACAGTCGGTTAAGGCTCACATTGTGATCTCAGGGTTGTGAGATGGAACCCCATGTTGGGCTCCACACTCAGTGCCAAATCAGCTTGAGATTCTCTCTCCCTCTCCTCTGCCCCCCCACTGATACTCTCTCTCTCTCTTAAGTAAATAAAGCTTAAAAAAAATCAAGAAAGATCTCAAATCAATAACCTAATTTTACCACTTAAGGAACTAGAAAAATAAGAATAAACTAAAACCAAAGATAATAGAAGGAAGGAAATAATAAAGACTAAAACAGAGATAAATGAAATATTGAAAAACAATAGAGAAATGTAATGAAACCAAAAGTCAATTCTTCAAAAAGATCAACAAAATTGCCAAACAATTAGCTAGATGGACTAAGAAGAAAATAGAAGACTCAAATTACTAAAATCAGAAATGAAGGTGGGATATTGCTACTAATTTTTTTATTGCTACTAATTTTATAGAAATTAAAAAGATTATGAGAAAAAACAATGAACAATTGTATGTCAAGAAGTTGGATAACCTAGATGAAATGGACAAGTTCTTAAAACAAAAACCTACCAACACTAGAATAAAATCACAGAGAAATAGAAATCACAGAGAAATAGAAAATTGGAATAGACCTATATTACTGGTAAGGAGATTGAATCAGTAATCAGAAACCTTCCAACAAAGAAAAGCTCTGGACCTGATGGCTTCACTGGTGAATTCTACCAAACATTTATTTTTAATTTTTTTAAAAAAGACTTTTATTTATTTGACACAGAGAGAGAGAGATGATCACAAGTAGGCAGAGAGTCAGGTAGAGAGAGAGGGGGAAGTAGGCTCCCTGCCGAGCAGAGAGCCTGATGCGGGGCTCAATTACAGGACCCTGAGATCACGACAGGAGCCAAAGGAAGAGGCTTAACCTTCTGAGCCACCCAGGCGCCCCTCTACCAAACATTTAAAGAAGAACTAATACCAGTTCTCCTCCAAGTTTAAAAAAAAAAAAAAACTGAAGAGGAGAATCAAAGAGGAGGGAGCACTTACTCATTTTTGTGAGGTCAGCATTACCTCATAGAAGATAGCTGGATGGGGGCACCTGGGTGGCTCAGTGGGTTAAAGCCTCTGCCTTCCGCTCAGGTCATGATCCCAGGGTCCTGGGATCGAGCCCCGCATCGGGCTGTCTGCTCCGCGGAGAGCCTGCTTCCTCCTCTCTCTCTCTCTCTGCCTGCTTCTCTGCCTACTTGTGATCTCTGTCTGTCAAATAAATAAATGAAATCTTAAAAAAAAAAAAAGAAGATAGCTGGATGAAGATATTACACGAAAACTACAGACTAATATTCCTAATGAATGTAGATGCAAAAATCCTTAACAAAATACTAGTAAGTAGAATTAAGTAACATACTAAGGAGATTATACACCACAACCAAGTGGAATTTATTCCTGAAATGCAAGGATGGTCAACATATGATAATAGATTAATATAATTCACCACATCAACGGAATGAAGAAAAAAAAACATATCTATGCAGTTGATGCAGAAAAAGCATTTGGCAAAATTCAGCATGCTTTCATGATAAAAACACTCAAACTGGGAATAGGAGGAAACTCCCTCAACATAGTAAGAACCAAGTAAAAATCCACAGTGTATTTCCTCTCAAATCAGGAATAAGGTTTTCACCACTTCTGTTCAAAATGTGACTGGAAGTTTAAGCTAGAACAATAAGACAAGAAAAAGAAAAGGCATAGGAGTGCCTGGTTGGCTCATTCAGAAGAGCCTGTGGCTCTTGATCTTGGAGTCATGAGTTTACAGATAGTATGACTATGAATATAGAAAACCCTAAAGATTCCACACCAAGAAACCCGTTAGAAAAAATTATGAATTCAGCAAAGTAGGATTAAAAGTCAATACATAAAAATCATTTGCATTTCCATACACAAACGATGAACAATCTGCAAAGAAATTACAGAAGCAATTCTATTTACAATAGTGTCGAAAAGAACAAAAATACTTAGGAATTAATTTAACCAAGGAGGTAAAAGACTTGTACAACGAAACCTATAAAACATTGCTGAAAGAATTAGAGAAGACACAAATGGAAACACATTCTATGTTCACAGATTGGAAGACTTAATATTGTTAAAATGTCATTGCTACCCAAAGTGATCTGTAGACTCAATGAAATCCCAATGACATTTTTCATAGAAATAGAAAACACATGCTAAAAATCACATGGAATTTCAAGTGACCCTGCATAGCCAAAACAATGTTGAAAAAGAAGAAAAAAACTGGAGGACTCACACTTCCTGATTTCAAAAACTTATTTCAAAGCTACATTAATGAAAACACAGTCTTATTAGCTAAAGCAGACACATAGACCAATAGAATAGAGTAGAGAGCCCAGAAATAAACTATCACATATATGGTCAAACGATTTTTGACAAGGACTCCAAGACCATTAAATGGGTAAAACACAGTCCTTTCAAGATTTTGTTCACGTATGAGAGAAAAAAAGAGAACACAAGTGGGAGAAGGGGGGATGCGTAGAGGGAGAGGGACAAGCAGACTCCACACTGAGCAGGGAGCCTGACTCTGGGCTTGATCCAGGGACTCCCGGATCATGACCTGAGCTGAAGGCAGACATTTAACCAACTGAGCCACCAAGGCGCCCCAAGACAGTCTTTTTACAAATGGTAGTGGGAATACATGCAAAAGAATGAAGCTGGACCCTTACCCAACACCAGATACAAAAATTAACTAAAAATTGATCACAGACCTAAATGTAAGGCCTAAAACAATAAAGCTCTTAGAAAAAAACATGGTTTGGGGCACCTGATGGCTCAGCTGGTTAAGCATCTGCCTTTGGCTTAGGTCATGATCCTGGGGTCCTGGGATTGGGCCCCACATCAGGCTCCCTGCTTGGTGGGGAACCTGCTTCTCCCTTCCCTCTGCCTGCTGCTTCCCCTGCTTGTATTCCCTCTCTGCCAAATAAATAAACATCTTAAAAAAAAGAAAAAGGATACATGGTTCAAAAGCTTCACAACATTGGATTTGGCCATGATTTCCTGGATATAACGCTAAAGGTACAGTAACAAAAAGAAATAGACAAATTAGACTTCAAAATTAAAAATTAAAAAAAATTTTGTGCATCAGTAAACACTATCAATGTGTATCTGTCACCATGAGCATCAGGTGTTATATGGAAGTACTGAATCACTATATTGTACACCAGAAACTAATATTACACTGTATTTTAACTAACAGGAATTTAAATGAAAACTTTAAAAAAGACATTATCAACACAGTAAAAAGACAACCCTTAGAATGGGAGAAAATATTTGTAAATCACTTATCTGATAAGCCTACTATAGCTAGGATATATAAAGAGCTATTACAATTCAATAATAAAAAGACAATTATAAAACAGGTAAAGGATTTGAATAGACATTTCACCATAGATGTACAAATGGCCAATTACCACATGAAAAGATGCTCAACATTGCTAAACATTAGGGAAATGCCAATCAAAACTACAATGAGAGATCACCTCCTACCCAGTAGGATGGTACTACCAAAAAAACCAGAAAACAATAAGTGCTGACAGGGATGTCAAGACATGGGATCCCTTGTGCCCTGTTGATGGGAATGTAAAAGGTAAAGCTGCTGTGGAAAACAGTATGGAAGTTCCTCAAAAAAGTAAAAATAGAATTACCATATGACCCAGCAATTCCACTTCGGGTTTATGCCCAAAAGAATTGACAGCAGGCTCTGGAACAGAGATTTGTACACAGCAGCATTATTCACAATAGCTGAAACATGGAAGCAGCACAAGAGCCCACCAGTGGATGAATGGATTAGCAAAATGTGGTTAAACACACACTATGGAGTTTTATTCGGCTTTCCAAAGGAAAGAAATCCTGCTATATGGTACGATATGGGTCACTCTTGAGGACATTATGCTAAATGAAATAAGCAAGTCAAGAAATGACAAATACTGTATGATACTACTTATATGAGGTACTTACTAAAAATAATAAAGATAGAAATTAAAAAAACAAAAGATAGAAATATAATGGTGGTTGCCAGGAACTGAGTGGAGGGGGGTGTGGGGATGTACAATCTAACAAGTAAAGAATTTCAGTTTTATAAGACGAAGAGTCATCATCATCTTTGGTGGTGATGAGAGTTGTACAGCCATGCAAGTGTATTTAATACCACCGAATCGCTTCTGGGCCTTTTGGCTAAGATCAAGTGTAGTATCTGTTCTTATCAGTTTAATACCACCGAATGGCTAAAATAGCAATTGTTGTGTATATTTTACCACCACAACAGGGAAAAGTGGGGAAAAAAAGACAATGGAGAGATCTGTTCAATGTAGTGAGGGAAATTAACCATCCACTTGGAAATTTATATCTTATAATTTGGTTAATTATAATTATATATCATAATATTAAAAATAAACATAAAATAACAATTTTATATCATTTAACATATTAAACTCTAATTCAAAAGAAAAGTAAAAATGAAAACATTTTCAGACATGCAAAGACTAAGAGAGTTTGCTACCCAAAGATCCTTCCTTTTAAGAGACATGCTAAAGAGTAGGTTAGCAAGAAAAAGCAAAACTCACGAGGCACAAGAAAAATGAGCACAGAGGTCTATTAATTTGTCAATAAATTTTCATCCACTATCAATTATTAATAATTTTTAATTATAAAACTAAAATTTCAACAGGAATAATAAAATTGAGCATATTAATCAATGGCTTGTTAAGGTGATTGACTGATTTTATTTATTTGTAGGCAATACAAATAGTTAAGATTTTATATTAAAAATTTATGGGGGCACCTGGGTGGCTCAGTTGATTAAGCCTCTGCCTTTGTCCCTGGTTATGATCTTGGGGTCCTGGGATTGAGCCCCACATCAGACTCCTTGCTCAGTGGGGAGTCCTCTTCTTCCTCCCCCTCTGCTTCTCCTCCTGTTCATGCTCTCTCTGTCTTTCTCTCTTTCTCTCAAATAAAATAAAGTCTTTAGAAAAATTTATGGACAAAGACTAAAAGAACAGAAATACAATCCATGCTTCCAAACCAGCAAATGATTTTTTTTTCTTTCTTTTTTCTTTTTTTAGACAGAGAGCGGTGGGGAGAAGGAGAGAGAATTCCAAGCAGGCTCCATGCCCATGCCTAGCATGGAGCATGATGTGGCGCTTGATCTCACAACCCTGAGATTATGACCTGAGCCCAAATCAAGAGTTAGACGCTTAGCCCACTGAGCCATCCAGGCATCCCCAAACCAGCAAAAGATATTAAAAGGGGGGCAGTATATATGTGGAAAACTTCATCATTTCTCTAGAAGGTAATAAAGGAAATGAACTTTTTTTTTTTAAAGAATGGTAAATAGAAAACACGAAAGAAATAGGTGAAAAAGTCCAAATCAAGAAGCACTAACACAACATAAAAGAGAACCTTTGCCAATGTTTAAATGAGATGAGTGTTTCTAAACCAGAAGGGAAGGGGATGGTAGACCAGGATAGCTTCCCCAATTTCATGGTTCTTGAATTTGCTCTTAAAGGTGTTTTTATGAAGCATTAAAAAAAATATGAAAATACTGTTCCCACAATCTTCTGCTTCTTCTAGCAGAAGAATCTGCTAGAGAAAAAGCTTCAGACAACCAAAATGACAAGACAGAAAACAACATAAGGTATAGTGGCCATGATTATCTGTGGTCCCTGACATCACAAATATGAATCTGATCAAGACAATTTTTTTAAAGATTTTTAAAATTTACTTGATAGAGATCACAAGTAGGCAGAGAGGTAGGCACAGAGATGGGGTGTGGGGGGGGAAGCAGGCTCCTTGCTGAGCAAAGAGCCCCACGTGGAGCTCGATCCCAGGACCCTGAGATCATGACCCACGCTGAAAGCAGAGGCTTAGCCCACTGAGCCACTCGGCGCCCCTGATCAAGTCTTTAGATCTAACTCCCAATTCACAGGAGATATGGTGGCCAGAGCAACATGTTGAACGCCAGAGGGATGCAATCAGCCAAATCCAGGCTGTGCGACACTCTGTCGGACACACTGTCCATCTTCATCGATAAATAAAGTGGAAGAAAAAAAGATGGAGAACCTATAGGTTAAGAGTCATAAGAGAAATATTAACCAATTGCAATTATTGAATCTTATTAGGAGTCAAAGAAACTGTTTAAGTATTTATGAGGTCATTGAGGAAATTTGAATCTTGGAAGTTGAATGACGTGAAAGATTATTGGTTTTTTTTTAGGTATCGTAATGGTATTTTTTAAGGTGGTAATGATTTTTTAGGTTATATATAATAAATCCTTATTAGAAAAACCTGCTGTACTGTTCATACATGAAAATATGTGATGCCAGAATTTGCTTCAAAATAATCTGGGCTGGGTGACTGACCAATACACGACTGGCAATGAGCTGAAAATTGTTGAAGTTGGCTGATGAGTGCATGGAGTTTCATTATAGGATTCTTTATGCTTTTGTTTATATTTAATATTTTCTGTAACAAAAAGCAACAATAAAAATAAAGACTAGCAATAAATGTATTGTGTTCAACATAAGCAGGTAGGGGAAAAGCCAATATGGGAAAAAGAAAACGGAAGAAAAATGCAGATAAGAACAAAAAGTAATGAAATAGAAAAAAAAAGATACAGTTAATAGAAAAAGACGTTACAGTTGAGAAGATCAACAAAATCCAAAATGGTTCTTTGGAAAAGATAATATAATCAGCAAACCACTATCAAGACTTATCAAGAGTAAAAAGAGGAAAGGCATAATAAAAATTGTAGGGAATGATGACAGAGTAAGGCTGGAGATAAAAAAGTTATTCCACTGTAAGCGATTATCGTGACTAACATTGTCAATACACTTGAAAACTTATGTGAAAAAGGTAATTTTCTAGAAAAATGTTAATTGTCAAAATTGACTTTTGAAAAAACAAAAAACAATATACCACTGATAGTTCTTTAGTAATTAACATTTTATGAACCATTTCCCCCTCTTCACAAAAAAGAGTCCAGTTCCAATAGTTTTATAAAACAAGTAGTCCTGATTTTATGCTGTTTCAAAGAGGTGAAAAAAGGAAAAGTTACCCAAATAATTTTTTAGCCCAAATAATTTTTTTTAAAAGATTTTATTTTTTATTTATTTGACAGAGAGAGATCACAAGTAGGCAGAGAGGCAGAGAGAGAGAGAGAGAGAGAGAGAGATTGAGAGGAGGAAGCAGGCTCCCTGCTGAGCAGAGAGCCCGATGCGGGACTCGATCCCAGGACCCCGAGATCATGACCTGAGCCGAAGGCAGCGGCTTAACCCACTGAGCCACCCAGGCGCCCCAGCCCAAATAATTTTTTTAAAGATTTTATTTATTTATTTGACAGACAGAGATCACAAGTAGGCAGAGAGGCAGACAGAGAGACAGAGAGAGGAAGGGAAGCAGGCTCCCCGCTGAGCAGAGAACCTGATGCGGGGCTCGATCCCAGGACCCTGGGATCATGACCCGAGCCAAAGGCAGAATCTTTAACCCACTGAGCCACCCAGGCACCCCAAGCCCAAATAATTTTTAAGGATGTGTTAAGTTTGATATTCAAACCAGAAAAAAAATGGTTTATAAGACAAAAATCATAAACCAACTACCCTATGATATTAAGGTGATAAAATGCAAAGTAAAATATTAGCAATTCATATTTTTCAGTTTATATAAAAATAATTAATCTTGTTCAAGTAGGGTTTGTCCCAGAAAAGTACAGAACTTCAGCATCATAAAATCTTTTAAGGAATATGCCATATTAACAAATTAGAGAAAAATACCTAATACTTAATAGCCACAGAAGGAAAAAAATACAGAAGGAACATTTGTTCAATGTCTACAATCATTTAAAAATGTAAAGTTTTATCTTTAAAAAAAGTAAAGTTTTAGTAAATTTAAGGGTAAAGGTAGTCATCAAAGTAGTATTCCATATAAACAGGTAGAAGAAAAAATATAATAATCTTAATAGGTACATAAAAAATTTATAAAATTTAACACTACTTCACTTAAAAAGTACTTCTTTTATCAAAATAAAGGATAAAGGATAGTCATCACAAACCTATAGCAAGGGATGTCTGGGTGACTCAGTTGGTTAAACATCTGCCTTTGGCTCAGGTCATGATCCCTGGGTCTTGGGATCCACCCCACGTGGGGTTCCCTGCTCTGTGGGGAGCCTGCTTCTCCTCTTCCCTCTGCCTGCTGCTCTGCCTGTTTATATTCTCTCTGTCAAATAAATAAATCTTAAAAAAAAGATAAAGTCAGAAATAAGGCATGTATATCCGTTACCACAGTGTCATTTTGTCATTGTACTCGTAATGTTAGCCAATACAATAAGACACAAAAAGAAAGATATAATTGGAAAGGAAGAGACAAAACTACTCTTATTTTTAGACAATATGATTGTCTTTAGAGAAGTTAAGCAAATCCACAGAGAAAGAGTTCTGGAAATGTGATCAATATATAAGAATTGGTAAAGGTAAATATTATTAACAAATGTAATTGAAAGTATATCTCATTTGTAATTGCATTTGTAATTTGTAATTGTCTCCTGTGGTCAGCTCTAGCCCAAAACCATACAGGAAAGGGAATTCTAGGAAGTGAGATTCAACTTAGCAAAGTCAACACAATACAATAAACAATAAAATACATTTAATAAATTTAAAATTAAACTTAAGAGATGTATAAAATGCTTAAAGGGAAAATTACCAATATTGAAGGACATAAAATAAGATCTGAATATATGAAAAGAAAGACTCAATGTCCGAAGATGACAATTCTTCCCAAAATTATCTTAAAATTAAATGCAAGTAAATTTAAAAAAATTTATGGAATTATAAACTTGACAAACTGATTCAAAAACTATATGCTGAAGCACCAAGGATATCTAAGACAGTATGAATAGAATATCTAAGACAAAATGAACAAGTTGAAGGAAGTTGCCTTACCCAACATCAACACTTCTTATAAAGCTAGAGTGATGAACATGGTGTGCTATCAGCATAGGGATGGATGAATGGGTCAGTAGAACAGAATGGAGAGCCCTGACCCTTTGGTGACCTTCCAAGAATAAGCATGGCTGCTTCACTTCTATTTTTCAAATGTCATGCAAATGTCTCCTGTGGTCAGCTCTAGCCCAAAACCATACAGGAAAGGGAATTCTAGGAAGTGAGATTCAACTTAGCGAAGTCAACACCATGCAAAGCACCATAGTCCATGCTTGGTCAACTTGGCATCCACAAATACCCATTTTCACTATGCTTAACTTTGAAATAAAGTTTGAAAGCAAAGGATAGTAAACTTGCACTTCTGCTTAACATGATGCGTTGCTCCCTTGCACAATGAAAACGTGTGAATCAATTGGTTATCCATATGTAGAAAGAAAAGGTACTTTTTTTTTTTTTTGGAAGAGAGAGAATCTTTTTTTTTTTTTAAGATTTTATTTATTTATTTGACAGACAGAGATCACAAGTAGGCAGAGAGGCAGGCAGAGAGAGAGGAAGAAGCAGGCTCCCTGCTGAGCAGAGAGCCTGATGAGGGGCTCTATCCCAGGACCCCAGGATCATGACCTGAGCCGAAGGCAGAGGCTTCAACCCACTGAGCCACCCAGGCACCCCAAGAAAAAGTACATTCTTAATGCTCCCCACGGCAAGAAGATACAAAGTCTCTTTATTCACACTTCAGTGATGCTCATTTCTCTTCTAGCTGAGTCATATTCCCCCTGTGATATCTTATAACTTAATTGCTGACAAGTAATGTTAAAAACTTAGTAGAGGAATGGGGAGGAGAGACTTTTATTAACGCGGGAAAATATTTACATTGAAGTAAGAAGAAAAGTTTCATACTTCTGCAACTGCTTTAGCTGGTATTTATATATACTCTTCCACTTCCCATTTCATACTCCCTGCCTGGTGAGGTGACCTTTGTTTCTGGTCTGGACCCATAACACTTCTTCCTGCATTGGGTTGCAGTAGTTTTGCTATTGAATTTAATCACAGGAATGGGATGAGAGGGCCCATTCTCCCCCTTTGGACGTCAAGACAGTCACCCAAGGCAGGACCAATAACCTTAGCCTGTTGATTCACTGGAAAGAGAAGTTCAAAGTAGCCAGGTCCAGTGTCAACGTCTAGCTGAGTGGAACCACTTCTCTGTGCCCTTTTTGGGGAACTAATACTTCTAGATCAGCAGAACCCAACATTTCAGAGACAGAAAGTAGCATTTTTGCTAGAGAAGCATCGTGTGTTATATTGAGGAAAGCTATTATTTCTTTTTTTAAAAAAATATGTTCTTTTCGTTCTACAGGTTTTATTATTTGAGAGAGAGAGTGTGAGAGAGAGAGAATATGAGAAGGGGTAGGGTAACAGGGAGAAGCAGATTCCATGCTGAGCAGGGAGCCTGATATGGGGCTGGATCCCAGGACTCTGGAATCATGACCTGAGCCGAAGGCAGATACCTAACCGATTGAGCCACCCAGGCACCCCACAGTGTTCTCATTTCTAACCTCTTGTTTTCTGACCCACGGATCCCTGCTTTGGGAGAAACAGCAACATAGGTCAGTTGCTGATCTAGAGAACATCTTGCATCCTGAAGGACATTACCCAAGCCCTACAAGGTGTTGCCACCCAGGTGCTACCGTAACTGAGGCTTCAGAAGGCCGTTTTACTGTTCCCTCAGGCCAGCTGCTTCAGGGTGACGGGGAACATGGTAAGATCAGTAAATTTCACGAGCTTGGCCCATTGCTGCTCTTCATTTGCTGTGAAAGGAATTCTTTGGTCAGCCATAGAAACTTTCAGGTCCCTCACATGAACCTTGAGATGGGAATTTAAAGCCCTGACTCAACATATTCTTTCCCCAAATTCTTCAGGGCATTTTAACAATCTACCAATCTTAATTCTAATTATATTCAAGCAAATAGTCAGTCAAAACACTGACTTCCATAGGCACCAAATTACAATTGTCTACAGGTGATCACGTAAAGAAACTTCTTGTCCTGTTCTAGGACACAGAGTACCAGTGATCCCTGTACCCTTGGTAACCCTTGGTAATCCTTGGTAAGGGTCATATATGCCTTCTTTTTTTTTTTTTTTTTTTAAAGATTTTATTTATTTATTTATTTTGAGAGAAGGAGAGAGTGAGCACGAACAAGGGGGAGGTGCAGCTGGAGAGGGAGAAGCAGGCTCCCCGCTGAGCAGGGAATCTGATGCGGTGCTCCATCCCAGGATTCTGGGATCGTGACCTGAGCCGAAGGCAGACGCTTAACGACTGAGCGCCCTAGGTGCCCTCACTTATGCCTTTAAATCTATTTAGATCACAGAATCAATTTTATAATCCCGACCAAATTTAGAGAAGGCATCACTCACTAAGGTTCTGATCTTCTTGGAAACCATGTCTGCTAACATGTTCTGTATTAGTCAGGTTACAATCTGAGAAGCTGGACTACAGGGAATGACAAAGAAGAAGGACTTTCTCATGGGAATTTCCCAATTATGGGAGCTGGTTATATAGTCTGTATATAGGATTGTTACTTCTTTCTTTGGGGCTGGGGACAGGGACAGGCAGCTGGGAAGGAAAGATGTATGTGCAGGAGGGGAGCAAGTACAAACTGGAAACTGCCTCACTCTCGCCCCGACTGTAAGCCTTTGACTCTATGAGTGCAGGTGACCTGCGAGAGAATCTGGTCCTTTGTTTTAGAACTAAATCCACACCTAGCTCAGGAGTTGGGGAAGCTGCTGAGGCTCTGTGGGAAATAAAAGAGCTTTGTGCCCGTCTGTTTCTCCCCACCTCCCCCATCAGCAAGGTGAGCCAGCAAATCTGTCATAATGCGTGAGCCAGCCCAGGGCCTGCCTTCCACAGTGTAGAGAGGCAGCTGCTGCTTCACTGCTGTTGCCAAGTATCACGCAGATTTCTCCTGTGGCCAGCCCTAGCCCGGAACCATGCAGGAAAGGAGATTCTGGGAAATGTAGTCCTAGCTTAGCCAAGTTGACTACAAAGCCACTACACTCTTTATAAAAAGGTTAAAACATGTATAATCTAAGGCATAAACATGTGGTATAAACATAAAGACATTATTGAGCAGGAAAACTATGGCAATTAAAATGAGGATGGAGGGCACCTGGGTGGCTCAGTCAGCTGGGCATCTGCCTTAGGCTCAGGTCAGGATCCCAGGGTGCTGGCATGGAGCCCCGCATCAGGCTCCCTGCTCCGAGGAGAGTCTGCTTCTCCCTCTGCCGGCTGCTCCTTGCATGTGCTCTCCCTCTCTCACTGTCTCTGTCTCTCAAATAAATAAAAATCTAAAAAAATAAAATAAGGATGAGCTCTGGGGAGGACGAAGGGAACAGGACTAGGGAGGGCCTATAGGCTGCCCATTTTCTGTTACAGTTTATTTCTTTTCTTTTCCTTTTTCCCTTTCTTCCTCCCTCCCTCGCTCCCTCTCTCTCTCTCTCTCCCTTCCTTCCTTGTAGGCACTCTGCCCAGTCTGGAGCCCAACTCAGGGCTTGAACTCATGACTCTGAGATCAAGACCTGAGCTGAGATCGAGTCAGACACTTAACTGAGCCATCCAGGCACCCCTGTGACATTGTATTCCTTAAAACTGCTGTAGTGTAGCTGTTTGATGTAGTATGTAGTGTGGGCATATGGATATTCTTTTTATTATTCTCTATACTTGCCTGTAGGTTTGAAGTGTAGAAGGAGGGAAAGGAGGGAAAAGGATAACACGAATTGCTGATGTTTCCTGACCGCTAGACTTGGCCCTTGGATTATGCCACTTAGGTAGAGAACAGGTTTCTTTCTCTGGATTGAAGGAAGAAGCCCCCCTGTGGACACCGACATTCTGAGACCTAGTTGGGGTCCCAGAGCCACAGGGACCCAGGAAGTTGGAGAAGATGCATTGTGGGGGCCCCTCTGCTGCCCTTTCTCCCAGCACCCTTGAGAATTCTTGTCCCTTTCTCTTTTCTGCCCTCTCCTCTGCGGGGTGTCTCTTCATCTCTCTTGCTCTCTCCTCTTTCCAAAGAGGGGCTTTGCATCTAGGAGAAAGGTGCGAAGTGGGGTAAGCACAGGTCTTTTGAGCTAAAATGCAATGTAATAATAATCAGGCCTCAAGGGAAGCCCAGCCTGCAGGATGAGAGGGCCTGGGGCTACCGTAGGGAAACCCCACACCCCCTCCCGCTGCCCCGATGCCTCAGCTCCAGCCCACACCTGTTGTTCCCCTCTTCTGCCCCTCCTGCATCCCCTTGCACCTGACAGGCCAAGAGCAAACAAGGTTGTTTGTTCCTCTCTTCCCGGAATGTGCAGGGACACAGGGGCGGCTCTCTCTATGCAGACAACACACATCGCACTTTGCAGTTACCTACTGTTGCCTAACTTTTTCTTATATATGCTGCTTTTAAGACTTTCTCTGAAATCCTAGGCTCTTCAATTAGACTGAAGTTAACAAACATCTGTTTGTTTGAGGCCCATTTATTGTGCTGGGTTTATGCTGGGTACAAAGGAAAGAAGAATACAGCTTCTTCCCAGTAGGAACTCACCATCTCACGCTGGTGGGGGCGGGTGCGGGGAGATTCACAACCGTCAGACTGAAGGGGCAGTTCTATGGGAGCAGGAAGGACAGAAAGTAGTTACAACTTCAGAGATCCAGGAGGGCTCCTTGGAGGGCACTTTCCTCTGCAGATAACCTTCAAAGAGAGGGAAGCTTATGAAAGCAAGGAGTAGGTGAGATGAAGCAGACAGAACGTGCTGGGAGAGAAGAGAGAAGGGCTAGCCAGTAGGGGCCTCTAGGGGCCTCCCAGCTTTAAGAATGGGTAAAGGCAGAGGGAAGAAGGAATGCTCAGAGAGAAGAGAGGAGGACTGGGGCAAACAATCCTCATGCAATGACACTAGGATGTTTTCTACCCACTTTAGAGTACTTTAGAGCTGGTTGGGCCCTCAGCAGCAAACTAGTCAAAGCCCTTTCTTGTACTGAAAAGGAAGGACATTGAGACCCAACTGGTTGGGGAGTGATGTGCACAAAAGGGAAAACTGGGTCCAGGACTCAGTTTCCAGCTCATGCGACCCCAAGCCCCTTTGACAACCCAAGACCCAAGTCAGCACCTTAACTCTCGTTCTGGCCAGCAGCCATGCCTGCCACAGTGCCTAGGCACAAACCTACTTGCTGAGCTGAATTCTGTGTCTTCCTTATTCCTCCAGTTTCTGAAGAAATGGCCAAGAAAGAGGGATGGTCCTCTATCAAATCTTGTCCTACCCCAGACTCGGGGGGGGGGGTGCATCCTGATGGTGCCTTCTTGATCCCCGAAGTATGCTGTTACTCCCACTTTACAAGGAGGAAACTGCATCTTGGAGAGCTAGGTGGTCTGCTTTACAGCTGGTGAACTGCCTGAACTCAAACCCAGGTCCATCTGACTCTAAATTCCACGATGAGGGGGTCAGTGTAAATGGTTGAAATGGAATTTCATTGAGTTGACATCCGTTACTTGCCCACAGCCCTTGGGGCAAGATTTTTTTCCCTTTGGGATGAATGGGGGATGGCATTGTAGTAGAAGAGTGTGTATGAAGGAGGGTAAATCCTTTTAAGGACCACCTTGCTTTAACTGTCATAACTGATTGAACTTCCCACACCAAAAAAAGTTGTTGGTTCTTTTTTTAAAAGTCACCCCCTATGTCTTTAGTGCCTTTCTGCATCACGGGCATTAGAACCCAGTTGGAGCTTGCAGAAACTCAGGGGCATTGTTGAAAGGGAAAGACATAAAAAGAATTGGATTATAGTGTGTGTGACCTCTCCAAGTGTCTTGTAAGCAGATGCAGCTGGACAGGGCAGAGGATGAAAGAACCATCTAGAGAGAGGTTTCTGTGCTCAGAAGAAAGGAAAATGGAGATGACAGTGATGCTGATGGTGCTGGGGTGTATGAATCTTGCAGGTAGATGTGGGGTGGTGTTGGGCAGGGAGAAAACAGACTTGTCAAGGCTCTGCACACCAGCCCAGATCTCCCCTCATCCACACAGGTGGGTTTCTGGGATTGTCCCCAAGCCTTTGCCATGCCCTACTAAGGCTGGGTAGGTTGAGTCCAGGTTGGGAACAGGTTGGGAGAGAACTGGATGGGAGGGAGCACTGAGGTCCTGGGAAAGCTCGAGGTCCAGGCCAGGTGCAGAGGCCAGGCCTTGCTGTCAGCGGGAAGTCTAGGAGGGGGGTGGGGACTCTGGCTGCCTGTTTATTCAGCACTGAGCTGAGGTTCCTGTTAGGAAATGCCCTTGTTGGTGTCCAGGCTGATTTGTTTGCAGTTCGCGCTTACATGGGGAGCTGCTCTTCGGAGTCCTGGCTTCACACGTAGGGGTAGGCGTGGGAAGGGGGACATGGGAGGAACCCAGAGCCAGCAGGGTCTGGAGTAT
Source organism: Mustela erminea (assembly GCF_009829155.1). Classification (NCBI taxonomy): domain Eukaryota; kingdom Metazoa; phylum Chordata; class Mammalia; order Carnivora; family Mustelidae; genus Mustela; species Mustela erminea. The sequence goes on along the minus strand of NC_045620.1, from coordinate 91,042,875 downwards.
AATCTGGGAAAACGAATGTCTACAGCTTCTGGTGAGGAGAGGGAGGGTTGGGCCTCTCAGGAAGCTCAGTCCTGCCTTCTTGCTTTCCAGAGAAGAGCCATGGCGGAGGTCTGACTCAGGAAGGGCTTGGAGTCTGGCTTCCTCACTCCCCTGTGGGGACTGTCTAGTGAAGAGCAAAACATCCTAATGCAGGTTCCACCTTGAGACGCTGATTTAGTTGGTCTGGGGCGTGGCCAGGCCATTGGGACTGATAAAACCTTCCTCGGTGATTCCAACTGTACAGCCAAGGTGAGAACCGTTGTTCCAGAGTCTCCCAGCTTCTCAAACCTTCACATGCATATGGATCACCTTGGGATCTTGTTCAATTGTAGATCCCACTCAGTAGGCCTGGGTTGGTTCTTTAGCTTCTGCGTTTCTAACACACCCCCAGGTGATGCTAATGCTGCCGGTCTGGGGACCATACTTTGAGTAGCAAGGCTCTGTACCTGCTTTGGACTCCTCATTCCAACTGTCCTCATTGCTCCGAGGGAAGGGGGTAGAACCATGAACCCAAGCTTCCCGCACCTGTTCACCCGGCCCACCCTTTCCCCACTACCTCACTTGGTGAGTAATCAACAGGCATCCCAGACTCTCTGGCCGAGGTCAGTGCTCTAGTCATTTTTAGGGTCTAAGTGGACCGAACAGATCCCAGACCCTATCTAAGACAAACCAGTTCAGCTGGCTCCAGTTGGGAGTGTGGTAGAGGGAGAGGGCAGGAGCAATAGCAGCAGACACATCCTTTTCTGTCCTGTTGGGCAGACAGGACCCACATGTCCTATGGTAGGGCACATTCCTGAAGGTGGGTGTAATAATACTTTCCTCCCACACAGTCTGTTACAAGGAGGCCTTGCTATGTCCCCAGCCACTCTTCTTGGACCGAGGCTAGCCCTCTGACTTTTTTCGCCCTATAGAACATGGAGAAAGTGACTGTGGAACTCCTGAGGCTGGACCTTATGATCTGAAGTTTTCCCTTTGCCTTTCGGGATGCTCACTCTTGGGATCCAGCTTCCACCGAAGAGGCCAGACTAGCCATGTAGAGAGGCTCCAGCCTTCCAGCCCACCCTGCCAAAACCCTAGATTTGTGAATGAAGCTATCCAGAATGCTCTAGTCCCAGGCATCTGACAGCAACCCAAACCAGCTACAGAATTTGTGAGGCCCACTGTAAAGTGAAGACATAGGGTCCCTTGTTCAAAAATGATTATGAATTTCAGGAATAGCAACAGCAGAGCATTAGATCAACTGCAGGGCCTCTCTGAGTGTGGGGCCCGGTGCAGTGGCCTAGGTCCCAGGGTTGTGGAGCCAGCCTGATTGCAACCTCCTAAGAAATCCTAGCTGACACCACACGGAGCAGAACATCCCAGCTGAGCTCTGCCCAAATTCCTGAAGCCCAGAGTTGTGAGCAAATATAGTAGTTGTTGTTTTAAACCACCAAGTTTTGGAGTGGTTAGCTATGCGACAGGTGATCCCCAAATCCATCCCATGGCCTGACTCTTTCTCAGGATGGGAGAGCTGTGACAGGAGGCACTGGCAGGCTAGACCTGTGGCCTAAGAACAATGACAGGTCATAATGCTTGTTCACTAAATGGATGAATCTTTTGACGATGCAGCCAACTTACAGACCACAGCAGGTTAAAAACTAACGCCAGAGTTCCAAGGCGTGATTTCCCCAGAATATGCTGACCTGGGGGAAGGCAGAGGAGGCAAGGACAATGACCCTGCTGGCTTTGCCTTTTCTCCTGGGAGGCGGAGGGATGTGAAAAAGAAGAAAGGTCTTGCAAGACAGACAGACCTAGGCTTACATCTGGCATGTGCACAGTCCCAGAGTGGGTGATTGGGGAGCCTCATGCCTCCTCATCTGTTCTCATCCTGCTCCCTTTGTGGCTTTCCCCATCTCTGAAAACGGCAACTTCATCCTTCTAGATGCTCAGGCCAAAAAATGAAGTCATCCTTGGACCTAGTCTTTCTCTCGTCCTCACATCCAGTCCATCAGCATAGTTTTCGTAAGACTTCCTTCCAGATGTACCCGGAATCTGACTTCACCCAGCCACCCACACTGATTCTACAGTGGGCCAAGCTTCTTGTCTCTTGCTAGGATCACTACAGTACCTACCTATCTGTTCCCTTGCTCCCATTCTTGCCCCTCTCCAGCCTTCAACCCAGCATTCAGGGTGGTTCTGGCAAATGGGGTTAGAGCATGTTACTTCTTTGCTCAGTATCCTCCAGTGACTTCCCAAATCATTCCAGGTAGGGGCTGACAAGGCCCTTGACAATGCTTATTTCTCTAAACTCATCCAGTACTCTTCAACACCTGCCTCCCCATATGCACACACACTCTGATCCAGCCACACTGGCCTCTGGCTTTCCCTTGGACAAATCTACTCCTGCCTCAGGGTCTTTGCACTTCTGTTCTCTCTGCCTGGAACACTTGTCCTCCAGATATCTGTAGGGCGCATTCCCCATCTTCTTAAGGTCCCTGCTGAAATGTTACCTTTTTAATGAGGTCTTCCTTGACCTGACCCTCTCTGCCTTGTCCTATATTCCTTATTTCCTCTTTCTGCTTAATTTTTCTTTGTAGTACTTATCAGCATCCAACATACCTGTATTTTACTAACTTATTTATTTTTATTATATCTCTCAACAAAAACAAAAGCTCTCCAAGAACAGAGATTACCTGCTTTGTTTACTGCTTTTTCTCTTTGTGCCTGGAACTGAGCTTGGCCCAGAATGATCAGCCCACAAATATTTGTTAAATGAATAAACCAAATGAATGAATGTAACTGATGTTAGCTTTACCTAGTATAGCCGACCTTGTTGGACTCAGTGAAATTGAAAATAAGTAATAAAGATACAGCTCCTGGCATAGAACAGGGGCTTGCGCATGCATAGGTGTGTGTAGCAGGGAGGAGATGTGAGCGGGCAGGAAACAGCTCATCAGCCCGGTTAGTGTCTTCCCCTTTGGATAGGTGCTCCTCTCCCGGCTCCTAAAGAGCCAGGTAGGGGTGCCTGGGTGGCTCAGTTGCTTAAGCATCTGACTCTTGATTTCCACTGGGATCATGATCTCGGGGTCGTGGAATGGGGCTCTGTGCTCGGACCTGTGGGGTCTTCTTTCTTGTCCCTCTCCCTCTGCTCCTCTGCCACCCCCCCCCCACCCTGCTCTGCTCATGCTCTCTCTTTTGCTATCTTTCTCTCTCAAATAAATAAAATATTAAAAAAAAAAAAAGGAGCCAGATAAGCTGTCATGAGCTTGCGTTTCTGGTTCAAGATCACCAGGGTGTTGGCTTTTTTCTAGGGAATTCTGGGTAGGGATTGATTTGGGCCAAATACATCACATATCACTTCAAACTTACCACTTTTCTAAGCAAAAATCATACCTGAATCCAAGTTCTTATAAGCTCTCCCTGCCATCTCTCTGAATCATCACTTAATCCACCGACTCTCAGTCTTTTTTATGCATTTAATGTAATTTTTAAAAAATTATTTTTTAATGATTGTTTTTTGCTTTTAGACCTCAGAAGCAGAGCTGGCTTTCCAACCGTTCATAATCATTGCCCTCAGAGGTCCATACTAGACCCCACTCCTCTTTTTGTCTGTCTTTTCCTCTTTATCCTCATCCTCTTGCCAGTTCCCCTGCGACCCCAGTTAGCCTCTCTCTCATGTATTTGCTGTTTTTTATTATTTATGGATCCATGTAAAACATGTAGGGTGGTTTTGTATATAGGTTTTAAATTTATATAGAGTATTGTGTATAAATTCCTTCCTTCCTTCCTTCTCTTCTTTTTCTACTCAAAACTATTTTAAAGGTCTCTCTTCAGTGCTGTATGTGCAGAAGTTTCATTGTTCCTAATACTTGTTTTCTAGAATTTCACATTGTGAATGAAAGTCTATTGTTAGGTTAATTTTTATCTGTGGAAAACCTTCTCTGTTGTTGAAAAGCTTAGAGGATGATTTCCTTATCATCAGTGTTCAAAAGTCTCAACAAGACACTTGGAGGTATATTTTCTCTCCACACGTCTTTACAGCAGAGGGCAACCAGCAACTGGAGGGGGGGAGTTTTGGATGTCTTAAAGATGAGGTGTCTGAACAGCCTCCCAGTGGAGACACCAGACAAGATGTTGGATGCGAGAAGGTGTCTGGGCTGGACATAGATTTGAGGGTCATGTGCATGTGGATTCTAGTGGAAAAGAAAAACACCAGTGCATGAGATGAAAGATGGAGGAGGTTGGGCAGGCGGGGAGAGGAGCAGGCTGAGCTCCTGAAAACAGGTGTTGGAGGTCTTATTTTTAGGTAAGCAGTTGTTTTCCTCCCCTCCGTTTACAAAATTCTAATCAAACATTTCAAACACTAAGAAAATTATAGATGAAAACACAATAAATACCTAAGAGGCCACCATCCAACTCTATTGACTGTATCTTTTGCCGTGCTTATTTCAGGCTCTTTATATAGGAGCCTTTTCTTTCTTTCTTTCTTTCTTTTTTAAAAAAAGATTTTATTTATTTGATAGACAGTGATCACAAGTAGGCAGAGAGGCAGGCAGAGAGAGGGGAAGCAGGCTCCCCGCTGAGCAGAGAGCCTGATGTGGGGCTCGATCCTAGGACCCTGGGATCATGACCTGAGCCAAAGGCAGAGGCTTTAACCCACTGAGCCACCCAGGCGCCCTGGAGCCTTTTCTTTTTTAAAAAATGTTATTTATTTATTTAACAGAGAGAGACACAGCGAGAGAGGGAACATAAGCAGGGGGAGTGGGAGAGGGAGAAGAGGCTCCCCGTGGAGCAGAGAGCCTGAAATGGGGCTCGATCCCAGGACCCCAGAATCATGACCTGAGATGAAGGCAGACACCTAACGACTGAGCCCCCCGGGTGCCCCAAGTTTTTATTCTTTAAAGCACATTACAGATGCATACGCAAAACCCTTCTAGCCTCTCTCCAGTCCAAATCACTGGAGTTAATGATCATTCAACTTTGGGGTTATCATTTCCAGTCATGGTTTCATACAATTTCTCCATAGTTTCTTATCTATAAGCAACATATTATAGCATGAGGTGTTCTGCATGCTTCTAAACTTGAGATACTGTGGCATCGTACTGTCCTGCATCATTCTTCAGCTTGCCTCTTTCACACAGCACTGTTTGCAAGCTTTGTATATGTAGCCCTGGTTTATTACTCTTGGTTGCTGTAGAGTACTCCAAAGATGAATATGCTACAATGTACCCATTATACTGTTGAAGGACATTTGTGTTGTGTCCAGTTTTTGGTTATTCAGACAGTCCCGCAAAAGACTGCACCTGTGGTTTTGGGCTACTGGTCACACTTGGGTCACTCTGGGGACTCACTGGAGAGGCTTCAGGGATGTAATGAGCATCTGCTGTCTGCTGGGTATGGCGAAATCATAGCAGGGAATCCTCGTCACAACCCACAGAAAATTAATACTTCTTTACAAATAAGGAATGCAAGGCTCAGAAAGGAGGGTAAGTCACTTATCCACAGGATACAGGTAGTACATGGCCAAGGAGAAGGGCATTCTTTCCTGCCTCTAAGTTCCTCTGGCCTTGACCCTGTCCCTTCTTCCTCAGGGAACTCACAGCCTCAGCCTTGGGGGTGAGGGTGCAACTAGAGCTTTCCTGGGCTGGCGTTTCCGCTGGCTGGAACCACACCTGGACTTGGTGCTGCAGAGGGTCCTGTCTGTGCTCACTGTCTGGACTGGCTTGGCCCAGAGACAGAACAGATAGGTGAATGATGCTGGCCACTGGGCTGTTTGTGCTGAGCATAGAGTCAGGCTTGTACCTGCTCTGGGGCTAGAGGTTCCTGGGAGGCAGGACCCAGTTTTCTCAGGCTCGGTAGAGCTCCTGTTCTGGCAGGGGTTTGTAGGGGCCTGGACTTGCTGTCAGGAAACCTAGGCTCTGGGCAGGTCCTATATCTAACTTGCTGTGTGACAAGACCCAGGAAAGCCACTTAGGCCCCTTGTGAAGTGAGATGATAGCCTCAGGGGGTGATTATCCCATTCATGGAGGCAGCATTTTGCTTTTTAAGTACGTGTCCCTCCTGGGCACCGTCCCAGGGAGGCTGTGAGAACACACCAGGGCTAGGGGGCTCCTGGAACCTACGTACTGAAGGGCTGGGCAGACGGAAAGTGTCGTCTCTCCAGGCAGACACCAGGGGGCGCGCGCATACCGTGTGATGCGGCCGGCCAGGAATTGGGCTGCCGGTGGCACCCCAATCCCTGGTGTCTGGGCAGCCCGGGCAGCGCGGGAGGCAGCAAGGCCCTTTATATGGGAGCTTAAGCTTTAAGATCAGTTTGGTCTGCAGGCACCTCAGAAGCTCCAGGTAATGAAGCCCGAGCCGAGGAGGAGGAGGGGCGCAACACTGTGTCCCAAGGGGCTGTAGAGCACGGGTGGGGTAGGGAAGGAAGAAGGGATGCTGTGTGGGTGCCCACCAACGTTGCTCTCGGGCTGATGGCGTCAACACTTTCTAACCCTGGGGAAAAACAAGCATTTTCCACCTCCCAGGCGAAAGAGTATAATGTAGAGTCAACTGCAGGAGATCCCCAAATGTCAAAAGGAAAAATACTTCATTTTTCCTCTGATTCCTCTCCAGACCTTGGAGAGGTGGGAACAAGGAAAGCGACCCTACCCCTACCCCAGCTGGGAAGTAGCAGTGCTTGTATAGGGGACCCATTCTTCTGCTCCCAGATCACAACATTTGCCAACCTCAATTATTCAAGGTCCTTCTGTCCTGACAGTGTAGGTCCTTTTCTGATTCTAAAACTAATATATACATGAGGCATAAAAATAAAGCAATACTGAAATTACCGTTAAGAAAATGAAAGCCCTCCCATAATTGCTTAACAAAATAGTCACCGTGAACGGCACTTTTCACATTTATTTCTATTCTATACATACACTAACACACATATTTATTACAATGATCTTTACAAAAATAATTGACTCAAACAATAGCACTGTTCTTTAACTTGCTTTATTTCTTACTTAGACATTGGACATACTGAGAGTCCATATTATCTCTTTGCCTTATTTATTTATTTATTCATGATAGAGAATGCAGGGGGAGGGGTAGAGAGAGAAGGAGAGAGAGAATCCTAAGTAGGCTCCACACCCAATGAAAAGGCTGATGCTGTGCTCGATCTCATGAGCCTGAGATCATGACCTACGCTGAATCAAGAGTTGGTTGCTCAATGGACTGAGCCACCCAGGTAGTTCAGCTCTGCCCTACTTTTAATACTGGTTGTACAGCGCACTGATACACTTAACTGAGCCAGCCCACCACTGATGGACCTTAAGTTGTTTTTCCATTTCTCCTCATGACAAGTATTCTTACAGGCACTGTGCTCCCTGCAAGTTACTCTTTAGGAGAGATTCTTAAATGAGCACTTTCTAGGATGAGAGAGACACTCGTGTGAATGTTGGCTGATGCTGCACTGTGCTCCACAAGCTGATTATCTGGTCCGTGTGTCCACCCACAGTGCGGCCGAGTTCCTGATGGGTTTCGCCACAACCTCCCTGGAGGTGAGGCTGGAACCCTTCAACTCTTGGAACTGATGGTTGCCTGACTTGGTCACTTCTGGAGGTCCCGGCCCCTCGCTAAGGAACCTTGGGGGAGGGTGAAGAGGAAGGAGGGCCCACAGGTCAGGGAAGAGGATTTGTTTGTTGAATTCAAAAATATCAATGGCATGAGAAAGGACTTCATAGCTCCAACAAGAGCAGTGATTCTAAAGCGGCTTTACCTTCCAAGGGGTGGGGTTAGAGCAGAGGGTCTAGTTATTGGAGTGAGGCACCAGTGAGGGTCCCTGGGAGGGGGAACCGTGTTACTCTTGAGGGAAAGGGGCCATGTCGGCACAGATGCCTCAGGGACCAGTCCACTGCTTTTTTCAAACTCTAGCATCTGTCCGGAGGTGGAGGGAAATTCTATGCTTGGCCATACCTCCCAGTTCCAAAGGAACATATAACCTGTCTTCGAAGGTGAAGACAGATGGCTAAGGCCCTTCACAGAGGGATCCTAAGACCAAATCAGATGCTGAATTGGTTCAAAGGGTCTCTGAGCTGGAGAAACCCTGGGGGCTTTCTGGAGGAAGTGGTTGAAACATACATGCACCTTGGTAAATGAGCAGGATTTGGACGCTCTGAGAAGCTTGAGCAAAGGTCCGGAAACAGGAAGGAGCAGGGATTGAAGGTAAGTTGGGTGCGCAGGGCAGGAGAAGCTTTAGCTGGGGATGTGGCAGAGGCTGGTGTGGGGGTGTCCTATGGACCGGGGTGCCTCCCCCACTGCGCTGGCCCGGGGTGCTCCGCCCTGGAACTACTGGCGCAGCCGCAAAGCTGCCAGCCCCCCGGGTGAGGGGCCCATCACTCTCGTCTTCACAACTCCACCTTTGGCTCTTTTTCCTTCTCCAAACCCAACCTGAGGTTCCTCACCTCACCTGGCAGACGGTGAACTAGGGGTGCGGGAGACGCGAGGGTTAGTACCAGCCCTGGGAGGCAAATCAGGGAGGGTCAGGGTGTTGGTGCCTAGGGTTCCTTCCTCCACTCCCCTTTCCTCTTCCCCTTCCTCTGCCCTTTTCTTGCCTCGTGACCCCTCTCCGGGCCTGCTCTCTCTCCCGTACCCTCTTTCTCTCCCTTCTCGCCCCGTGACCTTTTGTTCCAAGCCAGTTTTCCGGGAGTTGGTCCTCCACGTGTGCGCTCAAGGAAAGGGTGCAAAATTCCTAACACTGGAAGAATTAAAAAATGCTTTGCTCCGTCTCCGGGTGCCTGTCTCCTCGGAGCGGCCCCCTCCTGCTGGCGGCCCTGGCTGCCAAGCCTCTCCTGGGCGGGGCGCAGAGGTCCCGGTCGGCGGGGGAGGGGGCCCGGGCTCCCCCAGACCCCCACCCCGCCCCGCCCCTCCGCCCAGCCGCAAGCGGCAGAGTCACGGCCGGACCCGCGCCGCCGCGGGCTGAATCGAGCGCGGGGGATTGAGGCTGCGGCCGCGTGTTTGTCCAGCGTCCGCCCCCGCCGCCGCAGGCCCTAATCTCCGATACACTTGCGAGTTGGTTTCCTGCCCCGGGGCCCCGGCTCCCCGAGCAAACAGGCCGAGCGCGGCGCTGCATCCGAAATGTGGCATTTGAGTCGCTCCGCGGGAGGAAAGCGGGAGCGCGGCCTGTCGGGGGTAATTGCCCTTCTCCGCCCCTAATCCTCCTGCCCGGCCCCTCCCGCCCGCTGCGGCCCATTGATTAGCGCAGTAGCCGCGGGCTCAGCCCAGTCCCGGGAGGAGCGCCCCCGCTCCGCACCCCGGGCCTAGGAGGCGGCAGGACCAGCCTCCCGCCCCTCACTCCCCGCGGCCTCACTCTCCAGCGGGGCTGTCTGGACTCGGAGGCGGAGAATGTCCCTGGAAAGGGCATTGAGGTTGCGGGGGTGGATAGGGGAGAGTGAGGTGGAGAGAGGAGAGGATCAGCCTCAACCTTGCCCAGGCACACCCCAGTCTGGGGAGGTGAAACCCCCCCTCCCCTCCAGACCACGCTGTCCGAAGCATGGTAAGGGAGGATCCGCAGGGGCCTGGCTGGACTTGATCCCCCGAGAGCTGACTGTGGAGCTGGGGGTTGACAGGTCCCTATGCACCCCAAACCACTGTCAGGCTCCCAGTGCTTCTGCGGGTGGCCAGGGCCCGCTTCCTGTGGGTTGCCCCCAGGTGCGGGGGGGGGGGGGTGGCGGTCTTGCAGGGGCCTCCTTCCAACGTTCAGTCACTGAACCTGGTGGTAGAGATGAATGGAGTCCTGAGCGCTCCAAGCGGAAAAACACCTCTCCCATTCGCCTATTCTGAAGTCCCTGAAAACGCCAGTGCAGTGGAAGAGAGAAATAGGGTCATATGGGAGCCTTTGGGGGCAAACCCACTGAAGCCTGAGAGATGGCCTCACAGGGACAGGACTGTTCTCAGCTGGGGAGAGTTTTCTTCCCTTTCACTTTCCAGCCTCCCATGCAGGCCTCCAGGATGCACCTCTTTCTCTCCTAGAACATCCACCCCAGGCCAGGAAACCTGAGGCTTGACCTTCTGGTCTAGGCCCCTGTCTGGGTCTAGCAGACAGTTGGAAGCTTGGCTTCTCTGTGTCCTGGCAAGCCTTGTTGCTGTAGCCCTTTGGTGGGGATGGGGTCCAGGGAGCAGGGCCTCCTCCCACACCCTGAGGCCCAGAGAAGGAAAGCCAGCGCTGGGGGCAGATGCTGGGCTGGGGTAAGTAGAAGGCTGCAGGAATGGACACAAAAGCAGCAATGGAGGAGAGAAAGCAGGTGAAGAGGGCCAGACAGTGACCTAGCACCTCATGCCTACAGGCCTCCCCTACTCTTAACACCCTTGTACAGAGCTGCGACCAGGGTGAGGGAGGTGAGGCACCCCAGAGGGCACAAATTTAAGTAGGTGCTCCCTTTCAACATTGTGCAAAGGCAGGGTCAGCACCCTGGAGGGAGCGCCTCCTTGCCTTACCCTGATCTCTAGCCTTCCCTCATTGCCCTAAGGGAGCACTCCCCCCAGCCACAGGGAGCCCCAGTCACTGCCTATCACCTGCTAATTTGCCTCCTAGCCAGGCACCACCTTGACATCATCCTCACTCTTCACCTGGTTGGCTCCGGCTATCTCCCAGCTGGGATAGAGCTGCCCAAGATGGGGATCTCACCCCTCTGAGACAGTGCCCAGGCAGTCTAGTGTGTGCCAAACAAAAATATTGCTGATGATTGAATAAATGACCCAGAATCTTCCATATTCCTCGCCCTAAGTGTGAAATTTTCCCTCTGGACATGGCCAGCCGCAGTGGCCACCCTGAGCTTGCTTGCTTTACCTTGAACCCCATTTAATCCTCAGGCCTTCTGCCTGAGCGTGAATTTGCACAACTGGTGTGTTTGTTCTCACATCCTCTGTTACTAAGCCCTGCTTCTCTCTCTAGCCAGACACTGACTCCCTGAGGACAGGGCGCAAGGCTGGCCTGGAATTCCTTATGTGGCCTGCAGTACTCCGCCCAGGGTGGCACTCAGTGTATGTGACATGGTGAGCACCTGGGGCCCTCCTACCCATCCGAAGACTGGACAAGTCCTCACGCCTTATTTCTGGTTGAGGCGAGGGTGATCAAGGTCACATGTCTCTACAGTGACAGAGCTGGGCTGAAGCCCGGAGCCTGCGTCCCAGGAGCAGGGGAATCTCTACCTGGTGTTGAATAATTGCATCAGGCATATTACGAGGGTGTAGTACTGCCTCATTTGTGTAGGTGGGGCTGGGGGGCCTCAGCTTTCTCCTGTCATACCAGGTGCATGGCCACCAACTGCAGGGAATGTGATAGAGCACGCGCGAATGGGTGGGCGTGTATGTGATATCTGCTAGGGGTGCGTGTGTGGTGTCTGCTGTGTACGAATGTGTGTGTGTGCCTGGGGACGTGTGTGTGTGGTGTCAGTGGAGGGTGTGTGTGGATTCTGTTGGATCTGAGTGTAGGTTGGTGTGGGGGGGTGTTGGCTGTGTGTGTGTGTGTGTGTGTCTGCTGAGTGTGGGCGTGTAAGTAGTATCTCTTGGGTTCTGTCTGTGTGTTTGTAGTGTTTGCTAAGGGTGAGGGTAAGTGGTATCTGTGGGGTGTGTCTGCAGAGCGTGTGCAGTGCTGGCTGGGAAGTCTGTGTGTAGTGTCTGCTCTGTGTGCATGTGGGTGGCTGTCGTGCCTGTAGGCTGTATTGTGATGCTGCCTTCCGGAAACTTCTGTGTAAAATGCCTGATGATATCCCCTGACCAGTTAGTTACCTTATGCCTGGGCAGAGGCTGCTGCCCCTGTGCCTGGGCTGGCTAGGGAGACATACCCGGGAGGGCTGGGGGTCCAGTGACTCAGGAGGTCAGGAAGCTGAAGGACAGCAGTAACTGACATGACCAGGGTGCATGGAAACCCTAGCGAGGACAGGCACTGGCTTCAGTGAGTGGACAGAGGCAGCGCCTGAAGTCTCAACTCTATTGAATACAGAGGGCAAGGCCCCTGCACCACACAGGTGCTGGGCAGTGAAGTGGACAGTACATGTCAAGTCTGGATCTTAATCCAGGCCACACATTCAGTCTCAGCACAATTCAGAAGGAGAAAGTGCTAGGAGAAGGCTGCACTCAGATGGTTGGGCAGGCAGGGCAGAGACGTGAGCCAGCTCTGGATGGGTAGCCCTATTGGCATCCTTCCATGCAGAGGTGGCTCCATGCCCTGCTGGGCACAGGACTCAGTGAAGAAAGCAAGAGCAGGATCTCAGCCCCACTGCCCACCTGACCATGTACCCTTGTGCCATGTACAACCTGCCCAACCATACACGGTGACCCTGGGGCTTGGCCTGGGAACCTGCAACTTCTGCTTCTTCTGGAGCAAAGAAGATGTCCTCTGGGCTTTGGAGGGGAGGGAAAGCCTGACTGACTGGGGTGGGGATGGCTTTGCAGCAGGATAGCTGGAGGCCAGCTGCCTGGGCATACTCTCTTCTGGGCTAGTCTTCACAGTGAAGGCAGGGCAGAAGGTACCAGCAATCCAGGTACTTACTGCTCCACAGAGCGCCAGAATGGCCATTCATTGCCCATGGAAGACCTATGACAGGGAGGAGACTACAAAAGAAAGTAGCAAGATGGCTGACCAAAAAGAGCATTCAGAAAGGAGTCTGGTAGAAGAGAGAAGCCTCCCAACAGTAAACTGAGTCACCAAGATGACCCAGAACTAGATTTGTCACCCCTGACTACTAACTTCTTTCTGGTCTCATTTCTGTCATCCAGTTCAGGGGGTTGGGATAAAATGACTTTAAGGTTCTTTTCCCCATGACTTTGACACAGACATAACTAGCCCGGCCTGGGGCTGACCAGATGAGGGTCACACTAGTCCTGTCCCCATTCACAGGGACATTGGAGGTGGGGTGGGGGTGAAGAAGGTGGATGGCTCAGGACAGCCTACGCCCAGACAGAAAACCCAGCCCAGAGTCCCATCTTGCCCTCTGGAACACTGTGCTCATGTGTGAACAAAGACTTGAAAGGACTGTTATGGACTTTTAGCTCCAAGGAAGGCTATGCCTTTCTAACTCAAATCTAGGATTAAATTTGGAGCTGACATCTATAGACTTTCAGGGCTGAGATTCTGGGAAACTCTGGCCAAACTCCAGAGCTGATGAGAATAGTAGCCTGTGACTATTGTTTTGGTTATTGGGGCCTGGAGGACAGAGAAGGGCAAGAGGCAGAGAATTCGGGCCTTTGGAGGTGAGAGGAAAGTGGAGGAGGACAAGCTGACAGCCTTAGCGCCGAGGAGGGAGGAGGGAGCGAAGCAAGATTTTTCACCCCTTCAGTAAAACAAACAAAAAAATTATTTCTATTTCCTTCTCTGAGATTAATGATAAACTGTCTGTCCCCTAAAAGAAAATGATAAAGACTCTAATTTTACTTGGAGGCTTAGAAATGCCATTTCTACGCAAAACAGGGAACCCATAATCAGACTCGAGCGGGGCAGAGCTTTGATGGAAAATGTTTTCCTCTCTCCCTCTATTTCTTCCCCTCCTTCCCCTCGCAAAGCAAGATGCCCGACAGCTAAGAACAATGCTCAATAAAGTGAAATAATATTTTAGTCAAAATAGGCCGAGACTGCTCCCAGCCAACTGTAAATTAGCATTTTGAGGGCAAATATGCAGACAATTTGAGATAATGAAGCCTGATTATTCAATCCAATGAATGTTAACTAGGGAGCAGAGGCTCCACTGCCTTATCTCACTCCCTTCGATTTATTTTTTTTAATCGTTTCACATTTGAACTCTTTATTTGTTTCTGTTTTATGCACCTCCTCCTTCACACACACACACACACACACACACACACACACACACACACTCTCCCCCTGCCTTCTTCCCCTCCTGTGCTCCTGCCTAGGCTGCTGAAGAGGACCGTGGGAGATGGCCTGTCTGTGCACCCGGGATCCCAGCCTGGCCTTCCGATCACCTCAGCAAGCCCCACGGAGCACCCATTGTGTGCATGGCCCTTTGTGGAGTCAGAGGGGACTGGGGGGGGAGGGGCAGGGGCGACAGGCACTGAACAGATGGATGACAAAGACCCTGCTTCTCTGAGCTTAGAGTGGGCCCAGGCTGTGGGGAAATCACACAGGTATATAAAGGAATGGGTCTTTAGTGTGTGAGGTGCAGGAATCTGGGATAGACAGTAAATCCAAAGAGCGGGAGGAATTCCTTTTGAGGTCTTCCACCCACCCTCCCTGAAAAAGGCCCAGAGGGAGCTTCCTGCTGCCCGTCCCCAGGAGTCGTGCATGACACCTTCCTTAAATTAGTCTTCATTCTGGGTGGGACTAACTTCATAGTTTGCTGGGACCAGTGCAGAATGAAAAGCCAGAGCCCCTGGTTAAAAAATCATTGAGCATTTCCAGATGGAGACAGCAGAGCATTAAACCAAACATGGGGGCCTTCTTCTGAGCCGGGAGCCTGGGCAACTGTGCAGGCCATCCACCCATGCCACAGGCCCTGGCTCTAGGAGCGCCAGGTGGAGGTAATCTAAGCAGACTTTCTGGAGGAGGAGTGAGGTGGGAACCCCCAGTTCCTGAATACAGTGGCTGTTCTCCAGCCCAGATATTATGTTTACTTAGTGGTGGAGAAAACAGCTCCCAGCTGGGCGAGGAACCCTCCAGGCTCTAGTGCTTACCTGAGCCTCAGCTTTCCCCTTCGGCCTCGGCCCTGCTCTTTCCCTCACCAGTGCCTGCCTCCCCCTTCCGGCCCCTTTTCCTATGGGCTCCAGCCTCTGTGCGGGCCCTGCAGCTCCCCTTCCCTCTGTGCCCACTGAGCATCCCTCACAGTGTGTGCGCAGGAAGCCTCCTCCCAAACATGGCCTTACCTGGTCTGCCCTCCTCCTCAGAATGCCCACTGCCACCACACCTCCTGCTCACAGTGGGCCTCGTTCACTATGTCCAGACCATTCAGTGTGTCTGTTCGTGCTGGGATCCTCACCTGGAGGCTCTTCTTTCAGCCCCCTCCTACCCCTCTGTGCCCGCCCTCCCCCGCCCCATCAACTCTGTTTCCTTCTCTCTCTTCACACCCAGCCAAAGAGCTCTGCTCTCAAGCAGCCTGGTTCTTCTGCCAGCTCTGCCCTTTACTGCCATGTGCTGTCGGGCGGGTTATTTCTGAGCCTCTGTTTTACCTGTGAGTACATGTGGATGGACTCAACCCTGTCCCCTGAGGTGCACGGGAGGGGGGAGTGAGCTGGTACAGGGGGCTAGCCCTCTTAAATGTGCACATGTTAGCTTACTGCTCTGGGAGGCCAAAGCGTGTGCTGCCCATCTCAGAACTGCTGTACCCTTTGGAGTCCACGACATGTATGGTGTCCTGCAATCTTGTACAATTTCTTCCACCTGGCTGAGTTTTCCCCAAGTGGTGTGGTGGGCACTGAGAACGGGCTCCTTCAGGCTCCCATGTCATCTCATTTTTGGCTGGAGAGGTTGGAAAAGGAAAAACCGCGTTTCCCAGAATCCCTTGCAGCTAGGGTTCTGGAAGTGAATAGGATTCCACCTCTCAGTTATACCATGATATCTGGAAGGTAGGGTATGAGAGCGAGGCTGTTTCCTGCCTCTGGTTGTTTCTGGTTCTTTGTTTTCTGCAGCAGCTTCCCATAATCCATTCTCTAGCTTCTGGGTGGCAGAAGGCAAAGACAGTGGTGACAATGGCAGTCGTGGCTCAATTCTGATTTTGTGATCTCTGCACTGCAGATACAGTGGTTTTAAACTGATAGCTCAAGGGATGGTTTCAGAGGGGGTAGTGCCACCAGGGTCAGTTCAGAATTCTTCTGGAAATCATTCCTGAGTGTTCAGGTTAGAGCCCACTATTCCGGCCCCTCCAACAATGTTGAAAGTACCTGATTCTCTGTATTAAATATCTCCTTATTTAAAATGCCCAGAGGGGTTTTCTACAGAGCCTTGATAGGCACAGGTTCAAACCAGGCCTTTTTTTCCTCCTAGACACCCACAGCATACCACCTAATGTAGGTCTCCTTCTCCTAAAGAAAACATCATACCAGCAGACCTAGCCCCATGATCGGCCTCTGAGCTGCCCAGCTCATGTGCTGGTCACTGCCTGTTTGCACTGGCATTCATTCCCTGCCCTTCCCCTGCTCTGTTCTGCATGCAGGGAGCACCCCCACCCAACCATGGGTTACATGTCTCAGGCTTCTCTGTCCCCTGGTTTCCTGTTGGGTCCAGCCAAGGCAAGACACTGGAGGGCAGGAAGAAGGAAAAGGCCAGAGTATTTCATGTCTTTTCTCTCTTTGCTGACAGTGGCATCTAATCTGTGCAGCCAGCTTCTGCCAGACACTCCCCGCAGATGGCTCCAGCCCCCAGTTCTTGGCCCTTCCAAGTCATAGCTCTGGCCTGACAGTCCCAGCTCTGGGCTCTGGGAGTCACCCTCCCCTCCAGTGTCCGGGTCCAGGAGTAGGAGCAGCTTCTTGCAACCTTTCTCCTTGAAGTTGCCTTACCTTCCACTTCCCAGTTCTCCCCACACTCCTGTGACTGGATTCTCAAATTAAATCCCCTCCAGAGTGAGCTACCTGGTGTGAGTGGGTTTCTTGACACTGCGCTCCCCAGACGTGCCGCGCCAGTAGTGGGGCCCCTGAGCCACATCTGCCCTCCTCACTGAAGCAGCCTGCCCTGGCCCAGCCTGAGGAAACATCTGGGCAGAGTCCTTCAGGGTCCCATTCCCCTGCTGGGGAGTGGGGGGGTGGGGGAGGAGCCAGGGTGAATGGCAGCTTTCGCCAACACCTCACTCTTCTCTTCTCGACATGTTTACTCACAGGCTGTCTGGAAAGTGAGAATCCTCCCTAATGGATGTTTCACCCAATTAAATAATTAACTCAGAGTGTTGCTAAGCATCCTTAGCAAATGTCTTCCAGTCCTGGAGGCTTCCTCATGCCAGGCCGTGGCTGCTGCCAGCCGGGGCCTGGCCAATACCCACACAGAAGAGGCTGGCGGGAGGAGCCAGGAGGCTGGGGGGGCGCCCAGTGTTTCCAGACCCTGAGGGAGACAAGTGCCCTGGGGAGGGAAGGGCAGGAGGGGTGCTTAGAATAGGGAGGCTGAAGCTCATAGGAGGGGCAGTAGGCCATGGCGTAAGGTGTCTATAGGGGAGAGGCTAAGTATGTTAAGGTTTATTCATACAGGTTCTATGAACCTGAACCAGAACCGAATCATTGCCTACTACCCACTCAGTCCTTAAAAGAGATGAATGTGGGATGGGTAGCAAAAGATCCAAGATATGATAAGTGGGAAAAAACGTAGATACCAATGCACACAGTTTAACTTAGTATTAGTAAAAATAACTTGCACATGAATGCACGTACCTGCATGTCTATGAAAGAGAGCCAGAAGGAAGCACACCACACTGCTTCCGGTGGGGGGTGGGGGGCTGAGCCCGGAGTGGAGTGAGGAGAGGTGAGCGTTCCCTCCTACTCTCTGTGCTCCTGAAATGCTGGACTCTTACAACCAGAATATATTCTTCTTTCATTTCCACAATTAAAACAAACAAACAAATAAAAAATGTAGTGAGGACTACTGTTAGAAATAAAAAAAAAAAAGCTATGTTTAAAAATATGGCACAGAGGGAGGATGTAGGGGTTATTATAAATTGAAGACAATGGATTCTTAACCTTAGATTACTGAATCAGTATTTCCCAATCATTTTGGCCTCATGTCATAGTGAGAAGTTCATTTTTAGCAGATCCCAGTACGTGTGTGTGTATGTGTGTGTGTGTATATATATATATATATATATATATATATATATATATATATATATATTTGAAATAGAAATTACACAAAATGATGTTTGCATTTGGTACATATCCTGCAGCTTAGTATTTTCTATTCTTTCCTAATTTTCTTTTAGAAATACTAGTTGTGAGCCTCCAAATAGGTTTCGTGAGTATTAGTGGGTTCCAGGCTAGTTTGGAAAACACAGCCTAAACTGATGGGTCTCTTAGGAAAGGCTTGGCCATCAGGTCCTCCGGCACCCCTTCCCCCAGGGAGAGATTTTCTTCACTGGCAGGACCACAAGAAGGAGGAAGGCCACGCTGGCTGGGTATGCTACCAGCCCACGGGTCTGTCTTGGACCCGTTATGAACCAGAATTAAACCATTATGAACCAGAACCGAATCACTGCCTACTACCCACCTAAGAAAGACAGGAAGAAATGAGGAAGGAAGGAAGAAAGGAAGGAAGGAGAAAAATGAGGGAGGAAGGAAAGAGGTAGGCAGGGTGGGAGAGAGAGAGAGTCAAAAAATTCCACATGAGGGAGATCTTCTCCACTGGAATAGCCCAGTCTTGAAGATGGAAACCAAATCCTACCAAAGTTCAAAACTCAAGTCCTCAGTGCTAGCAGTGCGGCCTTGGTCAAGTTTCTTAATCTCTCTGCCTCTCAGTTTCTTCATCTGTAAAGTGGGCATAGATAAAAATACCTCCTTCCCTCAAGGAGTTGTAAAGCCCAAATGGGTGAATACATCCAGAGCCCTAAGAACAGTGCCAGTGGTAAGTGTAGGCTTTTACTGTTCTGCTTTCCCTCTTGACTGCTCCTGCTATGGAGGTGGGGCAGGGGGGAAGTGCTTTGGAGGTCAACTGCCTGCAGAAATGAATGAAATCTGGGAGAGCCCATTTCCACCCTCTCCCCTTGGCAGGGCAGTGGGCTGGAGCCATGGGGTTGAGGGGAGATGGAGTGTGGCAGGCTCTGATGGGGCTGATAAGCCACGGCTCCCGCTCCCTTGTGACTGCGCCGTGGGGGCTTGGCCCCTGCCCTTGACTCCACCGCTCCCACACACTCCCAGAGCCAGAATTATCTCTGCCATCACCGCCCCCAAGCCAGTCCCACCTGCCCCCTGACCTCAGTGGCAGGGGTGGGAGACAGACATCCGCTGTGGATTCCGGAATGGCTCACCCCACCCTCTGGCTACCAACCCAACCTCCACCATCACGAAAGTGGGGCTACTGCTTCTCACCTGGTCTGCACCTGGGCACTCCTCCCCTGCAGCAGGTGTGCAGCTGTGGCCAGCCTCCCTCCTCCCTTCTCCAGCCCAGGGAAAGCCTCCTTGAAGCACCTGGTTCCCTGAAAGCCTTTTCTGTGACCCAGGTTCCTACGCACAATCCGCACCAGTCCTATCTCGGCCATCACTGGGCCAAGGCCAGCGTCTTCAACTTGGTCATCCAAATATCAGGGCATGGTGCTATCTATTTAGAAACCTGGAAACCGCATCCAGAAGTGTTAAAAGTAACCTTCTGAGCAGCCATGTTTCTTCTTTTGGAATTAGGGCGGAGCAAAACAGTATACAGTAAATGGATACTTTCTGATATACAGTTGTATGAGTTTTGGCAAATGCACAGAGCCCGGAGTCAAGATATAGAACACTCCCATTGCCCTCCAAAATTTCCTCCTTCTGTCTCCTTTTAATGAGCTTTCCCTCCACCCAACCCTTTACAATCACTCTTTTGTACTTCTTCTCTGAAGTATTGCCTTTTCCTTAAATGCCCTGTACTTAGAATACTAGACCCGGTAGCCTTTGACGGTGTCTTCTTGCACCCAGCATAATGCACGGGAGGTTATTCGTGTGGTTGCGTGCGTCAACAGTGTGTTCTTTTTGATGGCTAAATAGTATTCTATGGCATGGGTGGACCACAGCTCACCTATCCCTTAGAGGTTCATAGGTATTTGGACACTTTCTGATTGGGGCTATAATTTAAAAAACTGCTATTTGGACATTGGTATACAGGTTTTTCTAAGAGTGTGTTTTCACTTCTCTTGGGTAAATACCTAGGAGTTGGGTGGCTAGGTCATATGCAATTTATTTCAAAATAAAGAGAGAAAATCTCCTTCTTAGTCCTCTGGCTCTCCAGGAAACCTCCCTTAACTTTTTCTTTGTGTTTTTCCAAAAGGGTGTATGAGTGTGTGTGCGCATGCATGAGAAAGAAAGAGAGAGAGAGAGAGAGAGAGAGAGAGAGGGAGAGGACATGCAATCTTTAAAAAAAACCCCACAAATGATCAGATAATACACATAATTTGCTTTTGTTGCCTTTTTCACTTAATGGATCTCAAATATTTTTACTTTCTTAATTCATATGCTTGATTCATTCTTTTCTGTAGCTACATAGTGTTCCATACCTGGGTGTACCCTACTTTATTTAGCAAACACGTATTGATGATTTCTGTCTTTGAAATTACCATGTTGTCATGAACATCCATGAATGTGTTTCTTGTGCCAGTGTTGAGGCAACTGTAGGATAACTCACAGGTTGGGTTCTTAAAAGAACACTATACACCGCAGTCACTGGTGGCTCCCTTCCTCCCCTCTTCCTTGGCCCATAGCATTATGACCTGTGTCCCCACCCCACCAGGGAAACTGCTCTCACCAAGGCCGCCACTGGCCTTCATCCCTCGACCTCCTGGATTCTCTGAGGCAGACAATGTTGCTGACTCCATCCTTCTGTTTCAAACATTCCTTTCCAGGGCTTCTGGTCTCTCTTGGTTCCCCACCTCTCTCATGTTATCTTTCCTGTTTTCACTCCCCCCAGCCCTGCTGCAGACATTCAGCGGGATCCACTGGTGTCTCTCCTGCCCCCACATCTTCAGCCGCACTTGCTTCCAGGTAGCTCCCACTTTCTGTCTGCAGTCCTGACCTCTGTTCTCAGTTGTCAATTTCTGGACCACACTGTGCGATTGACACCCCAGACCTAACGCAGCGTCTCACAACTCTCCAAAGCTTGTCCTCACCTGCCTGCCCTGGCTTTATATATGGGTCTGCTATGCTGCCAGGAAACTGGGAGATCTAGTGTCCCCCTTTCATGCACAGACACGCACTGTATCCCCTCACTCTTTTCTTCCATTAATTATTCACCAAAAGTTGTCCTTCTCATAGTTCTTCCTCTTCTAATCTGAGGACTGATTACACCCTGCATCTGTGCTTCTCATAACAATGTGCCAGGGACTGTGCAAGAATTACCAGTCAGATGCACACTCCACCCCATAGCATCTTATAAGAAAGATGCTATTAGCCTTTTAAAGCTCAGATTCAGTGACACGTCTAGGAAGTAGTGGACCCAGGGTTTGCCCCCCCCCACCAGCCGTCCAGAGCCTGTGCTTGTGACTATACCACTGTACCTTCTTACTCACTGAGACTGTCTTATTATGGATCATCTGGCCCCCAGACCTTACCAAGTCCAACTGTCACTCAGCTCACAGACTGATCTTCCTAAAATACTGCTCTAATTACACCACAGCTCTGATCAAATAAGTGACTTCACTGCCTCTAAATAGAGCCCTGATGCCAGGCTTGCCATTCAAGGCCCTCCACGCCCTGGGCCCAATCTGCCCATCCCCACCCCCACGTGCACACAAACCTCCAGCTGTTCTGGTGTATCTTCTCATTCCCACATGTTTATCCTGGCTCACACATGACCTTGCTGGGGTTGTCATCACCCCTCTTCTCAACCAGGGCAGATCTGTCCCCTCCCTTATGGCTTAGGTAAATGCCACCTCTTCCAAAGTCCCCCACATCACAGCGAAAATACTACCTTAAAAAGGGAATGCCCTCAACGCTTGCCCCAAAATAACTTCTCTCCTTTAACTTCTCTCCTCTTTAACATGAACTCCAGCCTCTGCTCCCACTCCAACCAGTCCTATCTTCCCAGAGATCTCATTTTAGAAATTATGCTGGACTGAAACCAGTTTGGCCAAAATCAAGCTGAACAGAATAACTATTTTTTAAAAAATATTTTTATTTATTTATTTGACAGATAGAGATCACAAGTAGGCAGAGAGGCAGACAGAGAGAGGGAAGGAAGCAGGCTCCCTGCTGAGCAGAGAGCCCAATGTGGGGCTCAATCCCAGGACCCCGGGACCATGACCCGAGCTGAAGGCAGAAGCTTTAACCTGCTGAGCCACCCAGGAAGCCCCAGAATAACTATTTTGTCAAAAAAAAAAAAAAAAAAGAATATTCCAGAGTCATTTAAAATTCAATTTCCTTATGTTTGGATAATGAATAGGTTTACATTGTTAAAAATTCTGAAGATAAAAAGGATACAAAGTAAAATCCCCCCCTTCCATCTCCCAGCCACCTGATTTTTTTTTCTCACAGGAAACAAACATTATTAGTATCTTTTGTATTTTTTTTTTCTTTCAGATCTATTTTGTGGTGGGACTTTCTCCTTGAGTGTGGGCTGGACTTCAGGGCTTATTTGTGGTGTAGACTTCCAGGACTAGGGAAGCCTCCCCCCTTGCCATGCTCTCACAACACACTTGAGTTGCCATGTCGCAAGCACCCTCAAGTAGCCTCTGGAGAGACAAGGAACCGAGGTCTCCTGCCAACAGCCACGTGAGGGAGCCATCCTGGAAGCAGAACCTCCAGCCTCAGGTGAGCTTTCAGATAATCACAGTGCCCACCAACATTTGATGGCAACCTTGTGAGATACCATGAGCCAAAACCTCCCCAGCTGAGCTCTTCCCAAATTTCTGGCCTGCAGAAATGGTGTGATAACACAGAAGTTGCTTGTGTCTCCCAGCAGTCACCAAGAACTCTGACTTCTTTAATACTGAACCATTGTTCCCAGGGGAGAGATACGTAGTTAGGTCTTGTGAGCCTTGGGTCACATTTTCAACTGATCAGTATATAACCTTGTTCCATGTGTGTTTCTGTTTAAGAACACCATATTTAATATATATTATCAATTTGTTAACGTTGAACTCGTGGCCAACAGCACTATAATTTATGGATGAAAAAGGGTTATCTAACACACATTTTTTCTGTAAGCTTCCTCGTGCTGAAGACCGTTAGATGGAGCCTAAGCACCATACTTGGGGGCTATTTTGTGGGAAATCACCCATAAAAAGTACAGAAATGTGAAGAACATGGCACTAAGAAGACTGTGACAAGGGTACCCGTTGACAGTAGGAGAGCTGAAACAAGAAGGGGGAGCATCAGCTGGTTCAGTCTCAGCTGGGAAGGTGAGTATAAATTTCTCCTTGCTCAGAGCCTAGCTGCTGAAAAGTATTTTCAAGTATTGATTTTGGGCTTATAAATTAATTTTAGCAAGTGGGTAAGTTCACAAATACAGAATACATGAATAATGAGGACTAACTGTAAATATCTGTTGTTTGAGGCTACTAAGAACTGGGGTAATTTGCTCTGCAGCAGGAGGGATATAAAACACTTACCCTAATATACATGCTGTGATTCCAGTTCTTGCCAAATAATGATATAAGCATAGAAAAGGATTTGGAACCAAAAATACAAATATGAGTGACTTTAGGTAAGTGGAATTATGGGTGTTTTTTGAGAGCCATTGTTTGATGGTATATTCTGATTTCTCCTGAAGTAAGTATGTATTACTTTATGATAAGAAAACATAGCAAGACATTTAAAATTATCTTGTTACAGGTTGTGTTTGTTTCAATTAGTTACCTATTATCAGACAATGATTTTGCAGTAAATCCCATATTGTTAGACATTCATATGACATAATCAATCCCTTCTTGGATATTTAAGTAGTTCCATCCCATCTCAAACCAGATTACTTTTGGATCAAAATTTTTGGGGCCACATGTTATAGTTCCTATTCTATCACTCTCTGTGGTCCTTTATCTTTAACCTCCACTCTTTGATTCCTTCCCAAACCTTGCTCTGGTTTTTCCCATTAAAACAGCCCTCTTCTGGGCGCCTGGGTGGCTCAGTGGGTTAAGCCGCTGCCTTCGGCTCAGGTCATGATCTCAGAGTCCTGGGATCGAGTCCCGCATCGGGCTCTCTGCTCAGCAGGGAGCCTGCTTCCTCCTCTCTCTCTCTCTGCCTGCCTCTCTGCCTACTTGTGATCTCTCTCTGTCAAATAAATAAAAAAATAAAATCTTTAAAAAACAAAAACAAAAACAAAAAAACAGCCCTCTTCTTTCCCCAAAAACTACATTCACAGCTTCCCTTTCCTCACCCCCAAACTCTTGGCCCACTGTGGTACACCTTGTGCTGTATCCATTCAGCATAAGTGTTCCCCCATGTCCTGTGGCTACGTCCAATAGATACTCCTTGGGTCCTGTATTGCCCTAGGACTTTCTGCTGTTGCTCCCTCCCTGTCTCTTCTGGGTTTCCACACACTGCCTCCCTTTCTCCCTGTCCTCCTGCTCCTCGGTGGCCCCTTCAGAGCCAGCGCTCTTGGGCCTTGGTCCTCTTCCCTCCTCATTCTACACCCCCTCCCCGAGGAGCTCCCTTCCCCCCTCGGCTTCAGTTACACCTGTATGTTGAGGGCTTCCATCAGGCCCTGTCAGCTGTCTGGTGTCAAGCCTGAACTCCCACCTGTAGGTCAGCTGTCCTCCGGGCCTCTCACTTGGATGTCTCAGAGTCACGACACCCGGCTTGCCCCCACAAGGCCCATCATCCCTCTCCCCTAGTCTCTTCAGCTTCTTCTTCCCTGTCGCCATTCCAGTCTCTCACGTGAGGAGCTTGGGAGTTACTTCCTCTGTTCCTCAGAGTCCTCAAAAGTGCCTGACACTCATGAGCATTCAATTTGTATTAATTTTATGACTTAATCAACCACCAAGCCCAGTTGATTCCACCTTTTGAGTGACTGTAAAAACTGTGGGCCTCCCTCCACCACCTTCTATTGTCTGTTATTTCTGTTTCTCCATTACTCTGTGGGCCCTATCTCGGAGGCGGCAGAGCTGTGAACCCAGGACACCCGAATAAGATGCTGTGAGAGTGTGAAGTCCAGCCTGCTCTCTGGGCACCAGGCAGTGGGACCTGGCACAGAGCAGCCCCATCCTCCTCCATCCAAGGGGAAGGGGTGCCTTTGAAGCTGCCTATCCTCAGGGCTGCCTCCGAAGGGGCATTTCTTTCTAGACACTGAAAAGCAAGATGAGATCCATCCCTGTCCAGTGTCTGGTCCAGCAGGATGCACATCCACCTTACACTGGGTCCGGATGACTGAGCCCAAGAGAAAAGGGACTCCTGCCTTCGGGAGGTCCCATGCCAGCTGTGAGCTCGGACAGGAGGGAGGAGCAGCGTGCATGGTGAAAACAGGGCGGCAATGAGGATGGCCAGGGTCTGGGAGAGAAGGGGGTGACTACTATCTTCGCTGCTCGCCGACCTCCCCAAAGGGCAGCCATTGCTGACTGGGGCAAAGCGACCTTATCCCACCAACACACACGTCCAAGAAGCCCCACGTTCAGGCCAGCCACTCTGGGAATGTAGCCGCTGGAAGGAATTGTAGTTCTCCAAAATGACCAGCAGAGGGCGAGCTCAGTTCGCCTCTGCTCCGTGCGGGGCGGGGTGTGTGAGGTAAGCTCTGAGGGGAAGGTTCCCACAAGCCACAGAATGTGGGGAGCGAGTATGAGGGAGATATGAGCTGACTTCCACGCTTCTCTCATGTATGACGTCCCAAACTCATGAATAGAGGAGAGGAGAGGTGGGGTGGTAGTCAGGCAAAGCGAGTGGGTTTTGAACCTGTGGAATGTGACCTCCTGTGGGAAATGTGTACTGGGAAATTAGGACACAGTTCTGGAGCGATGAGGGAAGACTGGAGTTAAATAAGCAGATTTGGGGTCACAGGGCAATGGTGCAATGCCTGAAGTATTGCCCATGGAGCATGAGCAAGAATTATTTATTTATTTGACAGACAGAGATTACAAGGAGGCAGAGAGAGAGAGAGGAGGAAGCAGGCTCCCTGCTGAGCAGAGAGACCGATGTGGGGCTCGATCCTGGGACCCTGAGATCATGACCCAAGCCGAAGGCAGAGGCTTTAACCCACTGAGCCACCCAGGTGCCCCAAAATATACTATTTCTGATGAAAACTAGAAACTATAAAATACAGTGCATATACACTTAAAATAGTTAAAATGGTAAATTTTATGTTATGTATATTTTATACAATAAAAAATAAGAAATACTATAGGATTTAAATTAATTTTTTTTTAAAGTTGCACCACCCATGAAGAAAACTCTTAAACATTGCTTGAAAGAAGAAAAGTGAAATAAATGAAGAGACACACCATGTTCCCAGATGCTGTTATTGTTTGGTATTTTAAGTCTGTTTTTACGCCCTGTGACCTAGACATGACTGGAATTATTTTATATGGGCCACATGACCCACATGTTTACCGATTTCTCTGTTCACCTTTCCTTCTTAAGTCTCTGCCTTTCCTTCTAGGATTATTTTCCTTCTTCCTGAAAGAACATTCTTCAGCAGTCTCATAAGTACAGATTTACTAGTGCTGAACTTGGTTTTTGTTTATCTAGAGATGTCCCTAGTTCACCTGGTTCTTCTTTTTTTTAAAAAAAGATTTTATTTATTTGTCAGAGAGAGAGAGAGAGAGAGCACAAACAAGGGGAGCGGCAGGCAGAAAGAGAAACAGTCTCCCCGCTGAGCAAGAAGCCCAACGTGGAACTCCATCCCAGGACCCTGGGACCATGACACCGAGCGGAATGGCAGACGCCTAACTGACTGAGCCACTCAGACATCCCTCACCTGGTTCTTCAAAGGTAGTTTTGCTGAATATATAACTATTGTGACCGTTACTTCCTCCTAATCCTTCAGTATATTATATTGCTATCTTCTCTATTCCACTCTTGCTGTTGACAAATCTTCGTCAGCTTAACTGCTGTTTGTTTGTGGGTGATATGACTTTCCTTTCTGATGGCCTTTAAAAAGTTGTGTTTGTTTTGTTTTGTTTTTTTATGGAGAATTTCAAATGCACCCCAAAGTAGAGAGAAGAGTTTAATGAACTTCCACATTTCTAACACCTGGCATCAACATTTAACAATATTTTGTCAACAGTGTTTCCTCTAATCTATCTCCCCTCCCTGAGGCATATTTTGGTTTTGTTTATTTTGGAGCCTTTAAAGCAAATTCCATGGGTGCCTGGCTGACTTAGGCAGTAAAACATGTGACTCTTGATCTCAGGGTGGTGAGTTCAAGCACCATGTTGGATGTAGAGATTACTTAAAAAAAAAAAAAAGTTAAAAAAAGAAAGCAAATTCCAGATATATCTATATCTATATCTATATCTATATCTATATCTATATCTATATCTATATATATCAGACTGTGTCCTTGATAGTTAATGGTCTTTTGCTTTATTTCTATGTTAATCTCTTAATATCATCTAATTCCTCATGCATGTTCAAATTTCTCTGATTGTCCCTGAACTTTTTACAGTTGGTTTGCTTGACTCAGCATTCTGGCAAAATGCTGTCATAGCTGCACTTCTATTGCATTATGCTAAGAGGCACATTGTGTTTGGGTTATTGTGCTTTGATGTTAAATGCATCCATTACTGAATTAGAGGGTGTGAAGTGGTGATTTCCTTCTAATTCTGTTATTCCTTATCCATTTATTAGATGGTATTAATCTATTAGAAATTTCTCATCAACTCGTTGATTGAAATGCAGTTGATGTATCAAGGTAATTATTGAGGGTGTGTGTGTGAGATTATCAAATTATGGAAGTTTGTATATTTCACGTGCTCAATATGCAATCATTATTACTTATTATGATTTCTGATGCGAGATTATCCCATCTTTAGCAAGTATTCCTTCAGGTTGGCTTCTGTATCTTTTAACATTACTCTGGTAGTTATTGACAATTTTATTACTTTAAGAGTTAATGAAATCTCCCAGGTACATCTTGTATATTTCCTGTCCTAGAACTGGAATCAGCCATTTCTCCGGGGAACCTCATTCTTTTTAGTGAGAAATGGTATTTAGAGAGCAAACTTTGGTTGTTGAGGGTGCTTATTGCTGCTGGGTTGTCACATCTACAGAGAACAGAGCTGGAAAATACCTATTGTACCTATTATTTAGAAAGAAAAATAAGGCATGAGTTCATATTGATGTTTCCAATTCAATTTTAAGATTACAAAGGTTTTTAACCGAACTTAAAACAATTTTTTCAGGGGCGCCTGGGTGGCTCAGTGGGTTAAATCCTCTGCCTTTGGCTTGGGTCATGATCCCAGGGTCTTGGGATCGAGCCCCACATAGGGCTCTCTGCTCAGCAGGGAGCCTGATTCCTCCTTTCTCTCTCTGCCTGCCTCTCTGCCTAGTTCTGATCTCTGTCTGTTAAATAAATAAAATCTTTAAAACAAAACAAAACAATCTTTTCATCTCTGGCTGCTTTTACAACTCTCCCTTTGTCTTTAGTATTCTTCAGTGTCCTTATAAGCATTTGGGGCAGATTTCTTCTTATTTATCCTGTTTGCTATTATGTTGTGCATCATGTATTGTAAGTTCATTTATTTCATCAGTTCTGGAACACTCTTCCTTTTTTCTCTTCCTATATTGCTTCTATTGCATTCTTTCCATAATGCCCTCCTGCAATTTTAATTAGACAGATGACAGGCTTTTTCATTCTGTTCTCCATAGCTCTTAAATCTTCTGCCACAGTTTTCTTCTCCCATTTCTATTTGTTGTGTTTTAAGTAATTCCTTCAGCATTTTTTGTCACTATTTCTCTTTTCAGCTGTGTCTAATCTGTGTTTAATTGTCAATGTTCTCAATGAGGTGCTTTTTTAATGGTGGTGTTAATATATGTTTATTGATGAGAAACCGGAGGAAGATTACATTTCATCACCAGCTGAGAGATTAATTAAATTATTTTATGTACATAAAAAGAATACTATGAGGTCTTTTACTGGTATTCATGAAAAAATACAATGTATTAAAAATAATGTATAAATAAAAACAACAACAAAAAAAGAGGGGTTGCTCTAGACTAAGAGAAATTTAAGAGACACAATTACCAAAGGCAATATGTGGGTCCTAATGCAAATAGACTTTTTTTTTTTGAAAGCAGAAGGGTAAAGGTGCCTGGGTGTCTCAGTGGGTTAAGCTGCTGCCTTCGGCTCAGGTCATGATCTCAGGGTCCTGGGATGGAGCCCTGCTTCGGGCTCTCTGCTTAGCAGGGAGTCTGCTTCTCTTTCTCTCTCTCTGCCTGCCTCTCTGCCTACTTGTGATCTTTCTCTGTCAAATAAATAAATAAAACCTTAAAAAAAGAGAGAGAGAGAGAGAGAAAGAGTGGGGAGAGGCGGATGGGGAGGGAGAGAGGGTCTTATGAAGGCTCCCTGTTGAGCATGGAGCCCAACGCAGAGCACAGTCTCACAATCCTGAGATCACGACCCAAGCCAAAATTAAGAGTCAGATGCTTAACCAACTGAACCACCCAGGCACCTCCCCCGCAAGAAAGACAATTTTGAGACAGTTGGGGAAATTTGAATATGATTCTAGTATTAGGGAATTCCCAGGAATTATTGTTAATTTTGTTAAATGTGATAATGGCATTATGTGTGTATAAGAAAACAGCTACATATTTTAGAGATGTATTAAGTATAGAATTTATTTAAAAATATTTCAGCAGCAGCAAACATGCACCACACACAAGAGGTAAAGATGATGCAAGTTTGACAAAATTTTGGTGATTGTTGAATCTGGGTAAGAACCATATGGGAATTCATTAAACTGTTCTTCCCACTTTTTGAGTATATTTGAAATTGTCCATAGTAAGTTATTTTTTAAATATTTAGGGAAAGACTATTATACTATATCCTGTTAATATCTACAAAATCTCCCAAGTCTTACTGTGATAGAATGCTTTAAAAATTCTGTCTGAACAATTTTTTTTAAAGACTTTATTTATTTATTTGACAGACAGAGATCACAAGTAGGAGGGAGGCAGGCAGAGGGAGAGGAGGAAGCAGGCTCCCTGCTGAGCAGAGAGCCCATGTGGGGCTTGATCCCAGGACCTTGAGATCATGACCCAAGCTGAAGACAGAGGCTTTAACCCATTGAGACACCCAGGTGCCCCTGTCTGAACAATTTTTGATTAGTCTTTTTTATTTATCTCTCACAGTAATAATCGATAAAAATGCTGTGTAAGATTCTCAAAATGTCATTACTTTGGGATCACTGCAGTAGCATATATGGTAGATGTCACCACCATCACCCAAACAAAACAAAACATGCTGCCTTCTTCTATGTGAAGACTAGTAAAACATCTCACCTAAATTTTCTTGATTTTTTTTATATTCCAATATGAGGCTCATTTCTGAAAATATTAATGCTTTTGCTGCCAACCTTCCAACTCAGCTATAAGATTTTTTTTCTGATATATGTGATAACAGTGATATATGTTCACTATGCAAAATGTTTACGACACATAAAAAGATAGACGAGGGGGAAAAAGCACATTTAGTCAAAATGCCCATATGCTGCACTGAGTATTACTGAAATATATTTCCTATCATCCTTTCAAATATATGGTCTTACTAAATACTAACTGAATACAGGAGAATATGCATTACATATGTGTAAAACGCAAGGAATAAAAGCAAAATGAACATCAGGGGATCCACCACTTAGTTAGTAAACCACAGCTTTTGAAATCCTTGCTGCTCTTTCCAGATCCCTGTTCCTTTTCTTCCCAAGGACATTAAGGTGTTTGGACTTTTGTGTTTTCATTTCTCTACTTTTCTTTAGAGCTTATCACATATATATTAAGCAGTTTCATATGGTCCAAACTGGTATCCACTCTTAGGCAATATATATTTTTTTATTTAGTTTGGCTTTGTTATAAATCACACTGAAGTTGTTTTTCTGCAGTTTGCTTTTTCACGGTCATGAGACTTGTTCCTGTTGGTTTGTATAGCTCTATGGCTTTCTTCTCCCCACTCAAATGTGTTGCATGGGCTGCAGTCTTCTCTATTTTTCTTTTTTCTTCCACTGACACAGGATTACACTCTTATTTCTGTGCATAATTTGTATAATTGAGAGAAGAGTACGGATATAACTGATATTTCTATTTGTTTGTTTTCTTTTTTCTTCTTTTTTGAGATTTTTCTCATTTCCACTGAGCCCAGCAAAAACGTCATGTTTTGTGTGGTCTCTTATTATTTTGTAGTGGGGGACCCTTCCTCAGGGCCCTTCCAGGCTATACTCCTGGAAGCGGGAGCCTGTAGCACAATTTGTAGAATTCAGATGTGGAACAAACTGAACGTCCATTGGTAGGGCAACAATTGAATGAACTATGGATTACTGGTACAGTGGGCCACTCTGGAAGAGTTTAAATCAAGAACAGATGGATCTGTGTGTAATGACATGGAGAACTGCTAATACAGTGAAATGAATAAAATAAGCCAGAACTCTATGTGGCATGATCCAATTTATATGTTAGAAAAATTCCCAAGTCAGGGATGCCTGGCTGACTCAGTCGGTTGTGTCCGACTCTTGGTTTTGGCGCAGATCATGATCTCAGGGTTGTAAGACTGAGCCCCACATGGACCTCTGTGCTCAGCAGAGAGTCTGCTTGGAATTCTCTCTCCCCCTCCCCATATGCCCCTCCCCACCGCTGGTGTGCTTGTGCACTCTCTAAAATGAATAAATAAATCTTTTTAAAAAAATGCAAAAGTCTAAGTCAATATACATGGAGGCAAATAAATAGAAACAGGCCTTGAAGAGTCCCTAGCCATGTGTTAATAATAGTTACCTCTGGGAGCAGGAGGAAGCTCAAATAGGAGTGGGGGGCTAAGGGCTGAGTTTTTATATACATCGGTGTGCTCGCCTCGGCAGCACATATACTAAAATTTATATACATTGGTATGGTTTGATTTCTCCTTTTTTTTCTGGTACAAGAATACACTTACATATTACTTCTGCAAATTCACTGTTAAAAGGGAAGTTGTCTGCAGTGTCAATTGCCTCAGAGAGGCCAAGGCAGGACTGCAGAGTCCACTGAATTCGGCACCAGAGGCTACTGGTGACTTCAGGAAGAGCTGCTGCTGAGGTGGATGGCAGGCTGCAGGGGTGAGGAGAGAGCCAGAAGCAGCATCGAGATGGGAAGTGCACCTTTGTAAAGGGGCAGAGGGGCAGAGAGGAGGAGCAGGTGAGTAAAGGTTCTTAGAAGATAGAGTTTTGGGAGCAAAGACATCTGCCTGAACCAGATGTGAAGGGTGAGATGTGGCTCTGAACAGGAAAACAGGAAACTAGTGACAGAGTCCTGAAGGATCAGGAACAGGGTGCCTGGGTGGCTCAGTGGGTTAAGCCTCTGCCTTCGGCTCAGGTCATGATCTCAGGGCCCTGGGATCCAGCCCCACATCAGGCTCTCTGCTCAGTGGGGAGCTTGCTTCCTCCTCTCTCTCTCTCTACCTACTTGTGATCTCTGTGTCAAATAATAAATAACATCTTTTAAAAAAAATGAAGGATCAGGAACAGGTTGAGAATGGTAGATGGGTCAGGATGGTTTGTTCAGGGAGCAGCCCATGCTTATTATTCCAGGACATCTGTGGCTCATTTATCTGAGTGTGTGTCCTTGCATGTGATGCCTTGTGTGTGTCGGTCAAGGAACCTTGCAGAGTAGGATTGCTGAGGTTGAATGGTGGACCCTTGTTTGGGGCAGGGGCAGAGGAGGTTGCCAGGCTAGCCTGAGAGTGTGCTGTCAGAGGCAGGTTAAGTGATGCCTCGTGGGTTCCAGTTGCATCCGGCTGAATAAGGAAGAGAATGAGGAAAGAAAGCACCTGATACCATGCCCGGCGCATTTGTAGATGGTCTGTCAGGACTCCTTGACTGTTGTCAAGGGATTAGAAGGCTCAGCAAGATTGAAGAGCACCCGTGTTGTGAGACTAAGGGTGTAAAAACTGGAGGGGTAGGAGGTCATGGTCAGAAAGTGGGATATTGAGAGGTTGTGATTTCGACAGTGGGATGGTTTTGGTCATGACCAAATCTCAGCT